>NC_135016.1:3125000-3750000 GCF_051020955.1 Megalopta genalis | reverse complement strand
AATTACAATTTAGCAAGAGAATGTTCGGAAAATTGAGCTAGAGATTTAGTTCAAGTGAAATCGCCGAGATAACCGTGGCATAAGCGCGACATAACCGTGTATAATTCATTGTATATTCAATATATTGTTACGGCGAGTTGTCCAAATCAAGTCGCTGTAATATGGAACTGCCCTGTTGTGAACAATTCCTTAGGAAATAATGGCAGATAGGGGTTGCCACGAAATAGTTGTATTCGAGAGTCGAGATCGGACCGTCGAACGATCAACATTGCGAATTCAAAGATCTGTAATATAATTGAATTGTGTTGCGTTATATTCTATATTAATTGTAAATTAAATGTCACGACGCGAGAAAAACAGAGAGGTTCGCAACAGTATTATATAAATCATTGTATTGGTAGCCAATGATATTAAAAAAATAATAAGTATTTCGTTCGACCGTGCTGCAGCGTCGCCATCGACGCGTTATCCGAATATTTTTGACGTGCACGCTAGAGCTTGACTCATTACTTTTTCACGGATTCGTTACGCGTCCCGCGACCAGCCGTTTAATATTCCATCGGGCGTCTTCCGCCCGGTTCCCTGGGCGTCGAGCACCCGTCGCGATAATTGCGCGCCCAGACGTCACCCGGCCAGATCGCACACGTTCGAGGCTCGACCGCGCGAAAATGAATTCCCGCCGGCGGTCTGCCAACGGATGCAAAGTTCGACGGGCGAGACCGCGTCTCTATTTATCGTCCGCCGGGCCGGAAGACATATCGGAGGAATTCCGAGGCGTGTAATCCAGCGGAGTGAGGCCACTCGATCTCAATCTTCGAGCAATCTCTCATTCCGTTAATACTCCTGACGGATGCACGGACAGGCGCGCCGAGAGACGGACGGGGCCGAGCAACAAGCTGCTTCTCATTAGGCAAAGAAGCTCGTTGCGTTATTGTCTCGGCGTTTACTGCCGGCCCCGGCACTATACTCCGATGATTTACACGCGGCTTCGTGACTGTTACTGCCGCCCCCGCAGTTAAAGACGCATCGAGCCCCATCGACGGCCGCCGGAATTCACGGTGTGCTCGACGTCGTTCAACGGCAACGGGAGACACGGCTCCGTCTTCGGGCCGGTTTACGGCCCGAAATGTCGGCCGCCCGTCCGACCAATTCGCCCGGAAGACTGTTTCAATTTCGCGGAACGTCGGAAACTTTATTATCCGTCCCTACGGCCGATGACTTCCGTGAAGCGGGAATCATGAGCAATCACGTGCTCCTCAACTGACTGCGAGGATTCAAATCGGGGCACGAACGAACGAACGCGCCCGGGAAATTCCGTCGGAAATACGGTAATGTCTCCCTTAGTGACGCTCGAATTGTCCACTAAAATGGATAATTTGGGAAGAGGAGATACGATTATTCGAGCCTCGCGGCTCGTTTTTATAATTGTGGACAATTTATAACCATAAAAATAAACCGCATGGCTCGAATAATCGTATCTCCTCTTCCAAAATTGTCCATTTTTGTGCGCAATCTGAGCGTCAGTTAGGGAGACATTACTGTACCTTGTTCCTTCGCTGTATTTTTTACCTGATTCGCAGCATCGACTCCTAGTATCGGCGTTGCAATAAATTACATGGGCATAGCGCTAGCACAGGGAAATTCCCCGAAACCCGAGACGTGGCATTTCCGGGAGAAATTACTGTATTCCCCAAGATTATTTATTATTTATTTTTATAGTTATAAATTGTCCACAATTTTACAAATGAGCAGCAAGGCTCGAATAATCCTCTTCCCAAATTGTCTATTTTTGTGCACAATCTGGGCGTCAATTAGAGAGACATTACTGTACCTTGTAGATTCGCTGTATTTTTTACCTGATTCGCAGCATCGACGCCTAGTATCGGCGTTGCAATAAATTACATGGGCATAGCGCTAGCACAGGGAAATTCCCCGAAACCCAAGACGTGGCATTTCCGGGAGAAATTACTGTATTCCCCAAGATTATTTATTATTTATTTTTATAGTTATAAATTGTCCACAATTATAAAAATGAGCCACAAGGCTCGAATAATCGTATCTCATCTTCCCAAATTGTCCATTTTTGTGCACAATCTGAGCGTCAGTTAGGGAGACATTACTGTGCTCAGCTACATTGTCTGGTAGCGAGCTTCGTTGTTGAGGTAACCGCGAGTCCGAGGATTCTCCTGGTTTCCTGTTTTTACCCGACAAAATGGAAACGGTATGTCATGATCAGACATTCGTACCGCACGTGTACCAGATGAATCTTACGGGACACGACGTAGCCTGGCAGGACAATGTATTACTTCGCGTGCATATTGGATTCGTTTTATTATGGAGATTATCCGCGGCTGCTGATGCTGTGCCAGATTGTGGAAGAGTAAGGAAGACGACTATAGTCGAGATGATAAGGTCTAGAAATAGGGTAGCCGTCTTTTAAACGAGTCCAGGATCGAAAACATCCAAGCAGCTCGCTTTGAAACTTGTTTCGAGTCTTGTTTGATCAGTGTCTGACCTATACTACTTGCTGATGTTATGATATTAATTGTAATTCTCACTATAGTATATGAGTATACTATACTGCTAGCAGTATAATTATAGTTCGCATCGCTGCAAAGAAAATTGGATCCTTGCCTGACAAATGGCTGAGATACATCACTTATTTCGTCGAAATATAATGCATACCAGAGCCCCTTAGTTATCTTTTAACAATTTGTATAATATAATTAACCACTAATGGCTAATATAAGTGGCTAATCTATATGTGTCGCTAGAATCAAGCAGTGACGAGTATACTCGTCAAACACAGAGTAAATGTCGAAAAATCGAATACTTATAAAAGTTAAAAATAGCACGTCGAATACCAATATCGCGATTCTTTTCTAATCTTATTCATATTTTTTAATTGCTTGCTTTATTCTAGCTTGCCCTCAGGATATTCTAAACATCTTGAAATTTGAGAATATATTTTTGTTTTCGCTAAGATTACAATTTAAATAGCCACTCTTAGTCGAGTATGCTCGTCGAACACAGGTAACTGATTTAATCACAGAACCATCTTGTACAGGTGTCCGAGACTGTCGCGTTCTCCGTCGATCCGTCAGTAAATGATCGCACAAAACAGATATCGAGCAACCAGCGACAAGAAGACCCGCATTTCGCGTACACCGCGTCCGACCGAAGCTGGTCGATACTACTTAAACTAAACCTTGGCTGCACGCTCGAGTTCGCGGGCATTTCGATCAAGTTGTATGAAATAGATACGACCACTTCCAACATCTGAACTCTGCCAGTGTCTGGCCGTGCCTGGAAGATGCTACTTAAAGTCGAAACTGCGTTCGAGCAAGTTTCCGGCGTCTTCCAGCAATTTACGAGGAACTTAGCATACGAAGTGAAACCAAGTGTACGGGTACGGCTGTCGACATCGTTTACGATCCGAAGAATGAGTGGAAACGGTCCGCAACGGTCAGGCAGGCGAGTTAACGATCTCCGGCGCGAGGCTCTCCGTTTTCTAATGAGAAATTTCGTTTCCACCGCTGAATTGGTTTCACTCGAATCGCCGCGCGGATCCCTCGCCGGCTTTCGAAAGCTTGCTCCTCGGAAAAACTCCTCGGCGGTTTCCTTAATTGCACGTTAAACGACCGACTCGAAGCACCCTCGACCGCTCCGAAAGATCCCCAGCGCATTAAGCCGACGGTCTTGCCGGCGTCGTGCACGCGGTTTTTTCAACAGATCCCGGCCGTTCGGCGTTTCTGGAGGGCCTTTGACAATCGGCTGGGACACGTTGATGGAACGGCGAACCGCGCGGGCCGTGTTCAGGGGAACACCTCCGAACAATTTCCCGTCTCCCCGGATCTTCTAATTAGAGCAAAGTGGCCGGTTAGTCTCCCGACCTGCCGGGCGTCTTAAACTTTCGCGTTCGGTCCTCGTTTCTTTAATCATTTGTCTCCGTTGCCGCGCCAACGTCACATCTTGCCGCCCCGTGTCTCCGTTTACTCCGGGAAACCACCGCCTTCGAAATCGCGCCGGAACCTCCCTCCCGAGAACAATTACCAGCATCCGTCTAGCCGAGGAATTTCGAGCACCCTGCCCGGAGCTGCGGCGATTTATCGCGACGCTGTATTCGGGTTCGTTTCAATTAGTCAGCTTTTAAAATCGTCGGGTTTTATCGACGTTGCAGCTGCCTCGACGTAATCGAGCAACCTTTCTGCTAACATTTGTCGCGCTAATGGTTCGCTTTCTCCGCTTTTTAATCAGTTTTAAGCACGCGATAAGAGCAACACCGTTGCGAAGATATTGCTGCTCGTGCTTTCAGTGCTTAATAGTTAATTATCCATATTTCTGCGATACAAAGCAATTTTATTGGCCGCTGGTTTATCACAGAAACCCGAGCCTTACATTCTTTTTACTATATTTTTTATATGCATATATTACGAGAGAAATGTTAAACTGCTCAGAGAGTGCAATTGTTTCTTTATTATTATTTTATCGAGCTCCTCTCGAGAGCTCAGGCTATTTGGGCTAAGCAATCGAGTCAGAAATGATATCGAGCCCTTCCACCTGGTGTTCCCAGCGTCACCTACGCCTCGTCTCGAGCAGGAGCAACGGTATCGCCGAGGGTGCAGCTTCAATTCCCCGTTTAAAACACATGGCGTGGAAAGGCGCCCTTTCTTCCTCCCCTCTCCTCTCCTCGCCCGACGGAGAGCCAGCCAGCGTGGGTTCGTCGCAGAGTCATTCGAGCTTCGCTCGACGGTAATGTAATTGGAAAGCTCCGTTGGCCACGCGGCTGGCCGCCATGCGGCGGTTGCGAGCTCGTTTTTCCCAGCAACAATGCGAACCGCGACCAGGAATTCGCGGACACCGAATTCCTCGCGCGTTCGCGACCAATACCACGACACGCCGCTCGTTTTATCGTTACTCTACTTAGACGACAGGTGGGCGCGTTCGAAGCTGCCGGCGGATAACCGCGCCACACCTTCGGAATTCCGTGTTACGACAACGCGACGGTACGAAACAAATATTTGGGAAATTCTTTCGGACCCTGAGATCGCGCTGACTTACTCTGTGTCGCTTGTGACGGATTTTTTCGGGTTTTTTTGGCTGAACGACAGCTCCGAGGTGGAGAAGAGGGAGGAAATTTGGTTCGCCTGTGCCAGGGATTGGGAAAAGTTATATTCTCGGAAATACGAATTTTTTGCATCGAACGGGAATAACGCCGTTATAAAGTGCACTCTTTCAGCTTTAATTCGAGTACTCGAAATCTGAAAAATTCCCACGGGAACATATTTTTAAATCGCTCCGAAGTGACCCCCTGAAATCTCATAATTTTTCCTTAAGTTATCAATTCAGATTTCTTAATTTTTTGACACAATCTCAAAATATTTTTCAAACGAAAGTTATACTACCGTAAAGTGCTTTCTTCGAGCTTTCATTTACGCTATCAAAGATCGAAAAATTCTTACTAGAATATATTTTAAAATCGCTCTGAAGTAGCCCTATAAAATCCAATAATTTTTCTCCGACCTATAGATTCGATTTTATCAATTTTTCTACATGATCTTGTACTGTTTTTAAAACCAGAGTAACCTCACCTAAAAGCAGACATTTTCAGCTTTCGTTTAAGCCTGAAAACATTAAAAAACTCCGACGAGAACGCATACTAAAATTGCTTCGAAATAACCCTTCGAAATTCAGATATTTTCCTGCAGACCGGAGATCAGAATTTGTCAATTTTTCGATGTGCCGGGGTTTCGATAACGTCCCTGCAAACATAAAAATTCACGGTACGAAGAAGGTGGATAGGAAAATGGAAAATTGTGGGATAAACAGTTTGCTGGAAAGTCTTGGTGCAGGTTCGGAACTTTCTGATTCAGATTAAAAGTTTGGGAAAGCTGGTGTCGCTCGTATTTTCCAGCGGTATCTATTGCGAGAGTCTCGCGCAGATAACGGCCGGCTAAAACACTGTAAATTTCCCTTGAGATTTATAGAGCGTAAGGTGATCGATGAGAGAGGCAAAGCGTGAGAGAGAGAGAGAGAAGTTGCAGCGTCGCTGGAGCTATTCGGGATTCATCGAGCGACCCGTGTTTCGTCCTTCCGCCGCGTTATGATCGAAGATCAGAGGATCTCTTTATTCGGCGTGGCTGGTCGGTCCGTTCGAAAGGAACAGGATCAGTTTGTTTTCTGAAAGCGAGTGAAAATGTTCCGACCGATTTCGCGACGCTATTCGCCGTCGGCCCCCACGGTGTTTAAACAATAAAAATACAAATAAAAAGCAGCTGCCCGGCGAGAGAGAGCCGGCCAGGTGAAACCGAGAGACTTTCACGGTTTATCATTCGCGTTCGATATTTAAACAACGCGGCTGTCGATATCGATGATTGATTCCACGTTGGAAGAGTTGATTGGAAGCGTATCTTGCCGATACTGTTGCCGCGATATATCAAAAGCCATCAGAAACAAGATGCACGGTACACATTGTAACTCTCGTCCTCCCTTTTTTAATCCGCCGGCCGACGCTGACAGTGTTTTCCCTTGCCGCTTCCACCGCTGTCCTAATGTTTGCCACCGGATATTTTGTTTCTGCAACCGGCTTATCGAATTCCATCGCCGGCTACACGATACTTGCGCGTTTCATCCCAAGAGCCGTGCTCTTTCAGTTCGATCTCTTGCAACTCGTACTTAAAACTGATTATAGCGGAGCCGATCACCGTGTGCCGAACAATTACGCTGCACCTTTCGTTCGTTCGTTTCCGAGCAGAATCAACGCCATATTATTTATCGAACAAGACACGCAATTCTTTTTAATCATTTTTGTTTCATTTATTCGTTAACGTAACGATTTGCTTGTCCTTCGATCCACCGTCCTACTTTCTATTCGAAATCGCGGCGGCAACTTTTCCGCCCGGCTTCTTCCGTTCCCATCGAGAAATTTATGTTCGCTCGCGGTTCCATTACGCTGTCACCAAGAAACAAAAATTCCCTTGGACCGTTTCCCTGTCGGTCCACGGAACAGGCCAGACATTCCGGCAGATTCGGTGGTTTTATTTCGTACGGTTTCAAAAGCTCCGGCGTGACCGCATAAAATTCCCGGTCCGATTACGGCGACGCGGCCCTCGCTTGTAAACCGTGCCCTTTTAGAAAAATTATATACTGCTGCCTTATCGTTTAGCCGGGGCTTTTCGCCTCGCCTTTTCAAATCCTTCCTCCGCCAGATTCTTCTTTTTCTTAAACAAATTCATTCCGCTTCCTTTCCCCTCGCGCTTCTTTTATCTTATATTTTCCTGCGGCCGCGGCTAGCCTGACCGTCTCACCCTCCCCTTCCGACGATTCCCTTCGTTTCCTCTCTCTCTCTCTCTCTCTCTCTCTGTTTCTCTCGGACTTTCTTTTTCTCCTCTTCTCGGTTCACAGAGAATTTCATTCTCTCCCCACCGCGCACTTTATCTTCCTCACGCTTTCCGACTCCTTTCTTCTCCGTTGCTTGAATACTTTCCGTTGCTTGGCCGCCTGTACATTTTCTTCCCCGTCTCCCCGCACCCTCGCCGTCCCCATCGGCCCGTCCCACCGCTTTTATTCTACCCTCGCAATTCTTGCCGATATCATGACTGGCTTCATTAATGATCCGCTCCGGTTCCGATCTCGTTTCGCTCAGCGCGCCGAGCTCCGCCGCTGATACCAGTTCTTTGTCTCGGATTCCTCCGCAACGTGCACAATTTGTTGTATTGATTCGCCACGCTGTTTATGCTCCCAGCTAGACTGCTTCTCTCTATCGGGCCTTCTCTAATCGTTCTCTCCTCCCTTTAAACCCTTCCCGAGGAACTCGCGTTCCCTTCATCTTTGCGGAATCCCGAGCTCGATAACAGTAAAACCATTTTACTCCCCCCCTCTCTCTCTCTCTCTCTCTCTCTCTCTTCCTCTTTCTTTTTCTCTATCTCTTTCTCTTTCTCTTTCTCTTTCTCTTTCTTTCTCTTTCTCTTTCTCTCACTGTTGCAACGTCTCCTCGTTTCACTACCGAAAAAAGAGCTCCGGTTCGAAGATCTTTATTTTCCATCCAAAAAGTGCGTTTTACGGCCGCGCGCGTCGGCGACGGGTTCGATAGGAAGATCCGCGATCGAAACGATTTTATTCCTGATTCTAAAATTTTATTTTAGCTCTCGCTGGGTTTAGAGATGCATTCTGCACGAGGGGACACAAGGGGTGCAACGAATTTTATTCCTGCTTGTAAAATTTTATTTCGCTCGCGAAAGAGTTAGCGGCGGATTAGGTTCGCCGTCCACGATTCCCACGTTCTTATTTAATACAAAAAAAGGAAGAAAAAGTTGTAGACGCGTTAGAGTGAGATATGGACGAACAAATTATCGTACTTTCTGTTCGAAAATGATATTTAGCCGCGGGAAGATTGAACGCGCGTTGAAACCACGAGGAAGATACTTTCTGCCATCGATACGATCGACGCAGGGAATTCGATCGCCGAACAAATATTTTATTATATTACGGAAGGAGATTCGTAGATTCGTTTGGTTCGAAGAACAATGTTCAAAATATTCTACGTTCGAAAACCGCGCGCACTGTGCATATTTTCGGAGCGAGTTTCCATTCGGTGACGATACTTCGGCGGACCGAGCTGCCGCAGCGAAAGGGTTGAAAAGTCATTGAATCAATATTTTTAGAGCAGAGAATTTATACGGCTCACTCGATGCATCGGGATATTAGACCGACGTTTTAACGGCGAGCCATCTCCGGGGCCAATAACCCGGCCGGGCTCGATTGGATGGCGCCGGTTGATCATAAATACCGGCGCGATCCCTTGCAGCGAATAATATTTTAACACGGTCGCCCGGTTCGGCGGGCCGATGAGCTTCCGATTCGAGTCCCATCACGATCGTCCCTCCGTCGGTTTCGGTTCTCGGCCGAGCCATTTTCATCAGGACCATTTGTAACCAAGACAAGAACCGCTATAACGGGCCAGAAGGGAAGTCATTTCGAGCATTCAGCCGGGGCGCTCGCAGCTGCCGGTCCTGTCGGCGGCCTCGAGATAAACTTAATCCGAGTTTCCATCATCTCCGGCCCGGTGGCCGTTCGCCGGAGAAAAAGAAGCCCGGCAATACCAATCAGTGTATTAATATCGTTCGAGGTTGCGGCTAGCCGTCGGCCATCACCGATCATCTAACGCGCGCGCACACATACACGGATCGACAGGGGACACACAGCCGGGAGAATCGAGCGAAATGGGAATGGAAACGGTATGCGAAAGCGGAGGAAAATCGCGGGGACCGGGCCTGTCGCAATAAATAAGCCCGTCTTCGTCGGAATACCAAGGCTGTACGCGGCTCTGCGGTTTCTTCGAGGACTCCGTGGCTTCGTCTCCGTCGCGGATACCGTATCCCAGGGACACGCTAAAAACCGCTGGTAATATCGCGAGCTCTCGACGCGCCCCTCGCAAATAAGTGCATTTACTTTGAGCCGGCGCGGCGCTCTCCTCATTTGTCCCGCCGCTTTTTCGGCCCCGTTCTTCCCTCGGCCGCGGTGCCGCGCGAAAGCATTCGGGCGTCCTTTCGTAACGGAATAACTGTTTTATCATTCGGCCAAACGATCTTTTTACGAGATGTTAGACGGATTGGTTTACTGGACAATGGCTAAACAATTGTTTGAAAAATCGCGATCGGTTGGAACCGCGGAGAATATAAAATACTCCCGACTTTTGAACCTTTTTGTCCCCGAGACTTTCGAGACGGAATCGTCGTTTTATCGTTACTGTAATGTCTCCCTAATTGACGATCACATTGTCCACAAAGATGGACAATTCGGGAAGAGGAGACACGATTATTCGAGTCTTGCGGCTCGTTTTTATAGTTATTGACGATCGGTAATTATAAAAAAAACGGGTCGCGAGGCTCGAATAACCGCGTCCCCTCTTCCCAAATTGTCTATTTTAGTGCACAATTTGGACGACAATTAGGGAGACATTACTGTATTCTCGTTTCGTTCATTTTTCATTCGTGGGGAAAATCCTTCGGTACAGAAGAAAATAATACGTAAAGAGAAACAGAATAAAATGTATAGAAAAGATTTCGACGAAATTTTTAGCGCTGCGTTTAATATATCGAGATCCATAGAATTTGCATTTCCATTACGAACTCGGATAAAAAGTTGTCCTATTTTTAAATGCGTTCGAATAATTTCGATGGACTCTCCTCCCCTCTCGGGCGATAATTCGTCCCTTCGTAAAAGCAACAACTTTTTCCTCCCACGAACGCAATCTTTCCGATGATATCGTCGGTCTCCTTCAAAGGAGCCTCGGGTTTAGGAATTCCTGCGCCGTTGCGCATTACCATCTACTTAACGGCGAACTAACACGGGGAAACTCGGCCCTAAGTTTTCTATTATTCAAAAATAAGCTCTCCTCCGAGAGCCTTTCATCCTACGGCGGGCTTTTACATCCGCGGGCCAGCCCCTCTCTCTCTCTCTCTCTCTCTCTCTCTCTCTCTCTCATTCTTTATATTTTTCTTTCTTTGTACGCGCCTTTTTTCTCTCCACGTTACTCTTCGGCCGATCGCTATCGCCGCCGCTTCTAGGTCAGTGCTAACCGCGTGTTTGCTCTCCTCTTATTACTTATCGTTCCTGTTCTCGTTCCTTTGTTTTCGACTCTTTGATAATTGTCTTACACGCGGCGTTTGCACAGCGCTTCCCCGCTCGCCGATCCGCCTCGCGGTTTCGTTCTCCTTCGTGGCTCCATAGAAATCGCACGGGAATTTGTTGTTGCCATAGGAGAACCTGTGCAAACGTTTTCCGAACGTCTCTGCGGCTTCGATGTATGAAAATAATTGGAAAACCTGCGGTGAAATGAACGTTTGTGCCCGCGGGACTCGGTATCGCAGAAAATTTCATGCGAACAGCCTACCGGCAGAGGCTGTAATATTAAAGAGGCCTGGATTCCTGTGTCCGATCGGTGCACACCGTTTCTACTTGATGTGACTTTGAATTTCAAAGGCTATTTTTTCCGATACAGAGTACAATAGGCGAATATTTCATCGCGAAGTTCAACTTCGACACGCTCGAATGTACCGCTCGATTTACGTGTCTGATCATTGCGTGCCGCTTCTACTTGCCGCGAGAACTCTTCAGAGAAGATCTTCTGCGATACAGAAAATAGACAGAAATTTAATTGCAACCTTTTAACACGCTTCAGTGGACCGCGCGTCTGACCATTGCGTGCTGCGTCTACTTACGATAACGGCTCGTTAAAGTTTCATTTCTTCGGAGGCAAAAATTTCGTTCTATATTTCCAGCATACTTTGACGCAAGAAATCTCTGCTTCCTGCTCCTTTTACTGTACCAAAATTCTTGATCTCGTGTCGTGTCTCTCCGAAAATCTACTTTCAGTAGTAAGAACGAGCTGTGGCCCGACGGGAACGTTCGGACACAAGCATCCCACGGCTTAGAAGAATCAATTAAACTTTCGAAAAAGTAATCGCCCGATTATATTAACCCGGGGTGTCCGATAGAATTTTCCGGGTCAAGTCCCGGCGCCCGTCCAGAAAATTGAGTTCAGCTAATTAACATTCAACTTAATCCCTCCCGGAAGTCTAAGTAATTGAGAAAACGTTCCGGGGACCAGCGGCCCGGCGTGTTTGTAAAAGTTTGGAGTACCGGCACGGATTTGCTGGCTGCTGCCCTGTGAGGGACAGTTAATCCCTCGTCTGTATCTACATCTACAACGTTGCGTCACTACGGTGCCCTAAAAAGTAACGAACTAACAATCCGACAGTCTTTTTAGTACTTTTCACCTTTTTTTGATGGCACAGTAACTCGGCACAGAATCTGTTGACCGACGATCAAGTTTGACCGACGATAACTCCGCGAAAAATCATCTTAGGATCACGAAATTTCTTTTAAATCGAAGCTTGAAATCTCTGCTTTAAGATACTGTTCCTGAATTTTAAGTTCGATGCACCTTCGCTATTGTAACCCTTTAAATTTAAGACCATGTTTGTCACATTGAAGATTGTCAAGTTCGACGAAGTGCACAGACTTTGGAAAATTTTTCTCGATGATGCCGTTTACAGCAGAACGAAGTTCGATCCTTCCTCTTTAATTTGAGAGAAAATGAACGAAGCTGCGATTTTTTCTCGCAAAGTTACAGCGTTTTAAAGTAACCCTTGTTACGTCAACTTGGAAATTTTCAATGTGACAAACATGGCCTGTCATTCGAAGGGTTACAATGGTGACGGTGTGTAGAACTTGAAATCTAGAAACAGTGTCTTAAAGTAGAGATTTCGATCTTCAATTTAAATAAAAATACATTGTCCTACGATGATTTTTCGCGGAGTTATCGTCAATCGAATTTGGCCAATTATTTTCAATATGCTTCGATCTTTTCGAGCAGCGTTATAAACAAATTCGTATTTATATAAAAGACATCGACGTATAATTCGAACGTTTTAAGAACTACGATATAGATAAAAATACTATTTAATTCGTCGACAACTTCGGATGTTGCTTTAAGAAGGCACAGCAATTCACGCACTCACCCTAGCATTTTACTCTCTAATTGACGCTTAGATTGCGCACAAAAATGAACAATTTGGGAAGAGAAGATACGATTATTCGAGCTTTACGGCTCATTTTTATAGTTACAAACTGTCAACAACTGTAAAAACGAGCCGCAAGGCTCGAATAATCGCATCTCCTCTCCCCAAATTATTCATTTTTGTGCACAATCTGTGCGTCAGTACTCTGATAATGCAAATGTTTCCGATCATACCGAAAGTGTTTAAATAAAAGTCGCCGGCTTCCGGAGCGATGTGTAGCTGCGTGACGAGCCATTTTTCACGCGATCCTCTCACGGATCATTTGGCGCGGAGATTCGCCGAGTCGTCTCGATTTTTCCCGCCTCGCCGGTCGATCGAAGGGATTCGGTGGTTCAAGGATCGAAAATGATCGGCGTTAAATTGCGAGGCCGGCGTGCCTATCGGCGGGGCAGGGGAGCGGGTCGCGACGTCATTATCGGTGATCGCGGGTCGCGTAAATTATCGATACGTGACTGAGGCGCTTCGCGAACGTTTTACTCGGCGAGCATTCGCGGAACGAGCTTTGTCTGCAGGCGGACGCTCGCCCGGCACGAATCGGGGCCAGGGAAAAAGTATCGGAGACTGCGAGGCGATTTCTTGTCGCGCGACAATCGCTTTGTGAAACTCGTGTCGGATGAATTATTTCGAGTGTTCCGCTAATACGCTTACCAATTTAGGGGCGCGATGTCGGGGCGCGCGCCGACAGTCGCTGCCCGGCCCCGAGTTTACAGGATAAGACGGATTTATACTCCTACGCGAGCGAGCCAACTTCCTCTCTAATTACCGAACTGCAGACGTTCGCGCGCGCGCGCGCCGAACAAATTGTTGCGCGATAGTAACTCGCGCGAATTAAAGTCGCGTGAAATTCGCCCGACTCTGTTTGCGCCGCTGTCCGGGGCCGGAATGAAATAAAAGCCTCGTGAAAAACTGCGCCCCGAAGTTCACTACCTGACAGGATTTTTAGACGATCCCGTGTAAACGCGGAAAATCCACAGTCCAACAATTACTCGGGGAAAGTTTAATTGCGTTTGAAATCCGGGCACGGGAGACAACCGTGTTACATTCGTTATCGAACCATCTCTTTGCCGAGAGAACATTATATCGCAGCCTGGGCAATTGAAACAGGTACGCGGAGAAATTGGACTTGAATTGGGACATTTAGCGCGGCGCCTTTTGCCTTTTTCTCTCGAGCGTGATTAACTTTACATTCGTCCGTACGAGACACGTCAGATTTCTGTATTTAAATTCAACCAATTGTCTACTTGTTCAAATGAAACACGTAACAGACGGAAGTTCCGAAAATAGCGCAGAAATTGTTTCAATATTTTGATACCGAATTCGCGAGATTTCCTACGAAGCTTGCGCGAAAGCTTAGGAAAATAAATTGGCTCTTATATCGATAAAAGTGGCGTTTGAAATTTACCTTGAAATTTATTTAAACGAAACGTCGCTCGAACTGCTAAAGTGCTTCTTAGCAGCGAAAAAACTCCCGAAGTCCGCCGAGAGGGCACCGTAATTGGCCCCCTCCGGCCTAGATTATTTCTGGAAAGCAGAGATCGAGGTTTTATCGCCGGTCCAGCAAAATCGAAGAAGCAATCCGGATTTCACCTGTCGTCCAGAACGAAACGGCCGCGCGTTCCGCCATGAACTTCGGTTTATAGTACACGTTCCTGCTGTTTATCGAGGCCAAATAGTAGCGTTATGCGCCGGTTCGATGCCGTTCGTTAAACCGATTCACTCGAGCGACGGTCCGGCTCGAAACTTCCAAGATACACGTACGGCTCTCGTAGCTGCCGAATTTGGCCCTGAATTTCGGCAGCCGAATTCGGCCCTGCCGCCGTTTCCACCTCGCGTCCGCCCACCGGAATATTAATATTAATCGAGCAGTTCGCTCCTCGGCGCGATCCTGATGAGAACCGAAGGAGTCGCCGGTCGTAAAAGTTTCATGCGCGGCAACTGTGTCGAGGCGAGTCCTTCGCGGCGACAGGACCTTTCAATTTCAACTGCGTCCGTGGAAAGCTTCCAACGGGTCCCGCAGATAAACCTCGGATCCTTCGAAAGCTCTTCGCACACTCTCGGCCGCGCGGATCGTTTGCTTTTCTTGCCGCGGGGCGAGGGGAATGCGACCGCCATTCCATTCCAGCCGGCGCCGGGACAAGCCTTTTACGATTTCGTTAAATAAATGGTCCACCGCCGGTTTCATTGCATTCATCGGCATCCGCCGGCCGGCAACCGAACAACGGCTCCCTTTAGAATTTTCAATTCTCCGCGCCCCGATTCCTTCGGATGTTTTCGAAATATTTCGGAGCTCGTTTTGTCTTCAATTTGCGAGATTCGGGGCAGAGATTGGACTCATGGAATATTGGGTATTGTTTCCAGGAGAACGTGAATGATTTTTACGGAGGATAAAGGGTTCTAGGGCTGTCGTATTATGCGGAGTATTTATCGGACGTGCGAATTTTGAATGTACGATTTACGAGACGTAAAATGTTTGCGATTTAATCGTTCGATTGGACGGATTCGGAGTGAATTATATCAATGATCATGTTTGGAGGATACAGCGCAGAGTTTCCAGAAGAGGCTGATCAAATTTGAAAGTTATTGTGCCAGGAAGAAAGCTACCTGGAACTGTCGTATTTCACGTAATAATTTCCAAAATCTCGAATCAGTAATGACTACTTCACGAGCTTCGCTAAAATGCTTGAGATTTAACTTCGAATTACGAAAATTCTGGATAAACTGTATCGATAAACCCGTGCAAAATTTCCTGAAGCGTTTCCAGAAGAGGCCGATTAAATTTGCAATTTATTCCGACAGGAGAAAGCTGCCTGGAACAATTATATTTCGAAGAATGTTTATCAGGCGTTCGAACGTTTAATGTCCGATTTAGAAGCCTCGGTAAAATGTTCGAGATTTAATCATCGAATTAGACAGAATTCAGAGCGAGCCATACTAATGATCGGGTTTGTAGGGCTCGGCGCAGTGTTCCTGGAAGAGGATGATTCGGTTTCCGACTGATTTCGACGGAGACGGAAATCCTGGAACTGCGATATTCCGCAGAGCGATCCGTGTTTCCACAGACCGTCCCGCGGACGTGGCATCTTCCTCTTGATCCGGCCGCAAGGATGACAGAATCCTGATCGTGGGACGTCTGCACAGCTCGCCATTAGTTGTATACACTGTACACCGGCGCCCATAAATCTCCAAACACAGGCATCAGAAATACAGAGAATTACGGTGCAACGATACCGGAGAATTCGGACTTTGCGAATTGTTAATATCGCGGGCTTGTACTCTGCTCGAAATTTCCAGCCGGAAGTTATTCAATTTGTGCGGAGAATAGAAACTCGTGGCATACCTGAACGCATTCGAAATCGATCGTTAAAATTCTTAAAAAATATAAAATACAACGTTGCGATATTCCTTGCAGGAGAAATAGAATTTTCGCATCGCTTTGCCATCGCTTTGCCATCACTTTGCCATCGCCAAATGACGATCGCCAGATCAAATAACCGTACCAGATGACTATTTACATTTTTATTCGTTCATTTGTTTATTGAATGCGTACGGAATGTTGTCCATTAGTTGTAAAATCACAAAAAAGGAAAAAAGAAGGTACAGACTATACGAAATAACTGTATAAACTAGTATATTAAGATTAGTAAACCGTGCGAGCTAATTCGTTTCGAAATTTAACCCTTTGCACTCGACTGGCGACCCTGAGGCACCGCTAAAATTGTTATATCACGTTCGAAGATCATTTTTATATCATCGAAGCTTAAATCTTAAACATTATTAAAAGTGTAACCGTTGCATGAATCGCGAGGCTCAATTTCGTATGCATCAAAATGCACCTTGTCCTGCAAAATGGAAATACTGTAAGTCGGAAAAATAATCTTAGATTTCCGGTTAAAATGGCTTCGAGCGCAAAGGGTTGATAAATCGTTTTTTTTCGGGGGAACGAAGAATAAAACGTATTCGATGAATAAAGAAGCGAGCTTCGTTGGGAATAATTCGTTTCGAAATTCAATAAATCGTTTTTCGGGGGAACGGAGAATAAAACGTATTCGAAGAATAAAGAATTTCGATATTGGCAGAGCGGACTCTCGAGTTTCCGTCGCGTTTCATCGACGTGCGTCGAATCCAGAAATATGAAAATTAAGTCAACACGAGTTTGGGAAAATCGTGGAATTTCCGGGACTGCGATTCCCGGAGAGAAAAGAAAAAAAAAAGAAAGACAGTTTCGCGGAGGAGGGAGCTTCGCGCTCGGGTCTCTCGCGGGAAGTGCATCGGTGCACGTATCGAGAAACCGGAAAGTATTTCCGGGTAAGATAACAGCCGGAAGTTTCGAGCGGAATTAGCGGTAAGCGAGGGAACTTGCTATCTGTTTCGTGTGAATTTCACGGGGCGGGACGTGTCGCGCTGGAAATTCCGTATCTGGATAAAAATTTTGCTCATCTCGGTGTCGGCGTCGGCCCATCGTTTCCGAGGGATAAGTTTTCCATTCTTCGTAAGCCCTCGACAAATTCTCCGTGGCTCGGCGGGCGCGCGTCCCCCGGCACAGAGTCGGGAGAGATTCCTATAGAAGGCGATATCTTCTTTCAGCTATCCCTTCTCACAATAGACCCCTCGGACGCCGCGCGATTCGATACCGGGGTCGTTTGAACGGGCCAGACTCGCCGTCGGTCCACCGCCGGTTCCTTCTTCTTCTTCTTCTGCTTCTTCTTATCCGTATTTTTGCTTTCATCCAGCCCAATATCCGTCATTCCGTTAACTTCTCGTCGATCTCCAGCCTCTCGGAGACATACAATTTTCCCGAAAGCGCTTCTCCCGGGAACATTTTTCGAAGACGATCGCGGACCGGGGAAAACGCTCGTCCGACGGACGAGTTCCGAGTTCCGCGCTTCCTTCGCCGCTATAAATTATGAATCGTGGCAGAGGCGATGCTCGGAAAGTTCCCGCTGACATTTCCCAACGTCCGGCCGTGGATTCTGCGACGGGAACCGGAGATGGCCTATCCGACACCTTATCGATTCTCCGCGGGGTTACGATCCCCCTGCCAGATGACCAGAGAGGACACTACTCCTTCGACGATTTTACGAGCCGGAGATCCGCTCGGTTTAACTGCGTCTCCCGACGATTTTATGCCCGCTCGTCAGCCGGATCGCGGAACCCCGCCACTAAAATCCTCGTGAACGCGACGATAATCCTGGATGCATTTATTCCCTCTTGTCCTCCAACTTTATGAACTCCGAATTGATACTAAATATCGTTTCTCCGCGGCCGCTCTCGCCGATAGTTATGTCGCTCGAGGTTTACAAACTCGCTCGCGATCATTTTCATAGACCGCCGACGGTGTCCTGGCGACGACGAATCGATCGTGGAAGCTGTCTTTAAGACGTCTGCGATACGACCCCGAGAACGTTCTCCTTGCAAAGAATTTCTCGAGATTTTTATTCCGGGGATTATTGCGGTGACAGCTTCGGACATTTGGCTAAAAAGTATGCTTTTACTGGCAAACCAGTTACTTGAAAAATTGGATAAAATTGAAGCAATTCGTTCGATGATCACTTGTTTCATTTAATCGAATATTTTACATCGCAACTGCGTGGTTACAGTAAATTCTCTCTAATTCGTGCTCAGTTTGTGCACAAAAATTGAAAAAATTTGGGAAGAGGAGACGCGATTATTCGAGCTTTGCAGCTCGTTTTTATAGTTATTGACAATCGGTAATTATAAAAAAGAGCCGCCAGGCTTAAATAATCGTGTCTCCTGCTCCCAAATTATCAGTTTCTGTTTGCAAGCTGAGCGTGAATTAGGGGGAGAATTTACTCTATTTTCTTATATTTTATCATTTCTCTTCGAATCGATTACTCTCCCAATAAATTCTTATTCGAACGGAGTCTTATTCTGATAAAAGTCGTTGCCTAGATAAATTTGCATTCGCTTGGATATATAGTCGAGAATATCGCTAATATAAAGTTTAACTCGTTAATCTTTTCATCTCCTATCCGTCTTTCGACCGAAATTTTACACAACTCCGCTCAAGTCTTCTCGCGCAACAAACATCCGGTTATCATCCGATGGCCAATGGAACGATTCAACGATATCACGGATCGTTTGGAACGAGCACAAGTGAGACGTCAGGATTTTCCGGGCTATGCTGGTATTTTTTTTTCTTTTTTTAGAAGAGAGAGGATCCGCGAAAGGGATGCGATCCTGTCGGTGGCAGAGTTTGCGATTCTGTATTATTAATGCTGACGCGTTCGTCCGGGAATAGCATCGAACCGGTGAAAAAGTGGACACCTGACTTATCGCTTCCCGCGTTTCCCATCGTTTCGCGCGGTGTAAGCACCCGTTACCTTGAATACCGTTCCGATATTATGAATAGTCCCCGGATCCGGATTTATTCCGGCGCCGCCGCGAGCAAAACGGATAGATACGGCGGCTTCTCTCACTCGTTCTTCAAGCTCGGCGACGCTTTATCTACAGTTCGGACGTTTCTATTTGCGATGCATCTTTCGGCCCGGTCGGCCAGGGCTATCGGGGAGAGCTGCTCCTTCGATTGGCGTGCGAAGGGGATACGACAGCGAAGGAGAAGCGGCGGTCCTTCCGCATCGTCGCGTTTCGCACCTTTGTCTCTCCGTAACACGCTTGACCGTGTCCACCGGAATTGCTCGCTTCGACGAGCCGTCGCGCCGACTATTTGTCTACGCGAATCAAACCGGTCGGCGAATAAAAGTGCCCCCGGGGTCGCAAATATTGGAGTTGGAACGGTCTCAAATACCGCGGGGTCTTTCCGATCGTTTAACGCTGCGCGCTGCCAAGACAAATTTCGACGGCGAAACGATCCGCGAAGAGGTTCCCCGACGTTTCAGACGTTCTCCCCGAGCATTTCCGACCGTCCATTTTCGACGGTGGCCCGCTTCGAGAGGATGGCTCTCGAGCCGTCACGCCGCGGGAAGATCGTCTAATGAAAAAAGTATTGCATGAATAATGAACCTGGAAAGCGCTTTATAACCAGCCAATGACACCGGGTCCTCTTTACGGGCACTGCTTTATGGCTCGTCAAGAAATTCATTGTTTCTCTCAGGGATCACACGCTCTGGCATCTAGTCTCGGAGTGACCTAATCTCGGATCATTAACCCGCGAACGACTTTGAAACCGCTGAACCGGAATTACGCGCTTTATGCCGCGTTAATGCAACGCTGCAATTTCTCCGGCCAATTTACGCTCGGCAATTCGGTTTTTTAATATTGCGTTTATGAAAGCCGAGCACGCCGGGCCAGTTGATTAGTCAATTTTTTTCCACGATGCCTGTAGTCGCTTTCATCCGGTCGGCACAATTTTATAAACTTTCCAAAGAACTCGTCATTATTTTCCCCGCTTCGGCTTCGATGGAGTAGAAGCGGCTATTCATCCTTGCTTGCAAAAGAGCTAATTACACCTTTTTTTCTATCCACGCACTCGAACTCGGTTTTGCGAGTCGTATCTTCGGGACAGCTTTTTTTGTACAATTTTTCTTACAATTATGTCGTCGCCACAGGCGGAATGTCGTCTTCGATGCGAGGAGCACGATTTCTGCATTATTGAACTGCGATTTTTATGCGATTACGGTGAAAATTATGGTAAAAAGAAACCGAGAAATTCGACGTATTATTTGAAATTATGAGAATTATTATCGGACGAAAAAAATACTCGTGCTCCGCTTCTACAGTAAATTCTCTCTAATTGACGCTCAGCTTGCAAACGTAAACGGACAATTTGGGAAGAGTAGACACGATTATTTAAACCTGGCAGCTCGTTTTTATAATTACCGATTGTCAACAACTATAAAAACGAGCTGCGAAGCTCGAATAATCGCGCCTCCTCTTCCCAAATCGTCCATTTTTCCTTCCACGCTGCGCGTCGATCGGGGAGAATTTGCTGTATGTCCTTTTTGTGCGGGAAGAAATCGACGAGTAGGCGTCGTACGTGGAGGTTTAATCGTGACGGATCGACTGTTGGCGAGCCGGGAACTGTTGGAACAGCTTGCCGGCGCTCGATTCGATAACAGGAAAGATTGTGCGTCGGAAGGGAGCCTCGCCTCGTGCCAGAAACCCGGCTCCGAGCATCCCTGAAATTTGCAAGACTCTCTCCGTGGATCGCGTAAACCGGCTTCGCGCGGCTCTGCACACATCGTTCACGTGTCTCGGGGAATTTTCCAGCCGCGGAAATCGAATTTGCAACGGGGCCCGAATCCGCCGGATGTGTTTGCCGGCATCCATCGCGTCCGGAAATCGTGTTCTTTAATCATTCAATTGAATCGTTGCTGGAGGCCTCATTCGTTCCCGTCGAAAATTCGCGGCAGCTCGCGGAGGGCGGACGCCTCGGAATTCGCGGATTCGCCTCGAGAAACCTGTGCTTGTCCTGATCCGCCGTCTCTGCCAGCCACCCCGGAAGTATCAGATTATCGATCGCACGGCTTGCACGTCGCGCGGTGCTCTGGGAACTCGCTTTCTGCGACCAAAATTGTTTTAACAGTTCTTCGAGGTTTCGGATCGCGGTTTAGCGTGACGTCGAATTGGTCTTGGCTGAAAAATATGCACGGTCGAGCCTCGATAACTCGAACCTCTTTAACCGGAGAATCTCTATAAAGCGAACATTTTGTTCGTTCCAATCAGCTATGCTGCAAAAATCTCTATAAATCGATATACAGTAATGTCTCTCTAATCGACGCCCAGATTGCGCACAAAAGTGGAAAATTTGGGAAGAGGAGATACGATTATTCGAGCCTTGCGATTTATGGTTATAAATTGTCCACATAAAAACGAGCCGCAAGGCTCGAACAATCGTACCTCCTCTTCCAAAATCGTCCATTTTTGTGCACAATTCGAGCATTTTGTGTCCCATCACTTGGGAAGACATTGCCGTATTTCCTTCGAGTTCGAACGCGTCCTCTCGTCTCTGCGACTCGAATTTAGAGCAGTCGGATCCTCCGCAATTTTTTCTTGTGAGATTTCGCGTTCCAATTTGTAGATGAGCGACGACCGCGCGTCCGCGAACGACGCGCGGAAATGATTCGCGAACGGCCATCCTAAAAGGCTGCGATCCAATAAAGCTTGGAGCAGCGTTCGCCGTGGATGCCCGGGTTCTCTACTATCGCCTCGCTCTCGTAGACTTTATTCAACGCCCGGATACTTTGTTGTAGCGTGACGGTAACGCGTGAAACGGGACACTAAACATTTACGGCCGACGCGGAAAATTATTTGCCCGTCTAATGGCCGACTATTCAGTCCCGTTTCCCGGCGGGCCCTCTGCCGCTTCGGCGCGCCCCACGCCGACGGCGAACGCCGTTTCGAAGACTCGGCTAAAAGCCGAATGAATTTCTTTCGCTCGCGTACTAATGAATCGCGGGCCTCGGACATCGTCCCGGCTGAAAATAACGCAGAACGGTCCGCCGTGAAATCTTCGGCGCGTCAGAAGTTCGCGACATTCGTCTAGAATTGTAACGCGATAAACTATTATGATAGGGGGGAGGGGGGGAAGAATGTGCCGTGAGACGTTCAAAAGTGTCTCCGCTATCTTCGAGTCGCTTCGGACAAATTTATTCAAATTATACTTTGCCCTCTTTAACGTCTCTCCCGCTGTAAACGATTAATCTTCATTGTCCCCCGAATTAGCGACATAAAAGATTCATGCTCAACGGTCTTCCTATTATGACGCAAGAAGTAAAACACCATGGACCTTCGTACGCCAAAGTACCGTGAAACGTTCGGTAATTTCTCCGCTTCTTCAAGTTCCGCGATCAAATTTTATTTGCGCTCGTCTCGGTCTCGCTCTCCTTTTGCTGTATTTGATTATAAATTATTAATCCTCGTTGTCCCTCGAAGTAATCACAGAAAAAGATTTACAACATTGTTCTCGTTATCGCTTTGTATCGTCGCCAGATCGCGGATTCGCATGCGGAATAACAACGCGACGTTAAAATTCGAACAAAAATCTGCATCGATTGCAAGGAGCAATTTTTTCCCGCATTTACAGAAGCTGCGTTGCTCTCGTTCTTTGATCATTCTCGCGAGTTGAAAATAAAGCGAGCATCAGGAGCAGATCGTTTATAATGTTTCTACCGTTTTGTATCCGCTCGATTCGCCGTAAATATCGCGAATGCTGTCGAGCTCGAATATACAGGCAATTCCTAAAGAAACCGATCTCGAAACAGTAACAAAAGAAAGAAAATCGAACGTATGGCGGACTAAAGTGGAACCGTGTGAATTAGCAAAACTGTCGCGCGCGATGTTTAATCCGGGAAAGAAATAATTACGTAGAAAGCTCGGATAGCTTCTGCGAGCGTTCGCAGGACGGCCAGGGTGAGTTTTGTGCCAGCAGGCGGAGTAATATCTCGGAACAAGAGGTGGTTCGTTCATCAAGATCAGGTCGGAGGTTGCTTTTAATTCAGGGAGCTAGGTAAAATGTCGGTGCCGTTCGAGTGTGTAACGATTTTGTTCGAAGCGAGCGTTCGGGGGTTTTGTTGAACGTGTCCTAAATGCGGACGCATCACGGCGCTTCCGCTTTTCTTCACCCGAAAGAGTCGTTCGCCGCACGTGGTAAAAAGCCGCCGTTTCTTTCTATAGCATCCTATCTCGAGATGCCTGTGTGCGCCGTTCGTTATTGTTCACCCGCTCCACTTCTGCTGATCTCGGCCCCGAATATACACTCCCTATCCCGTTTCCCGCGGCGGATCCTCGGTTTTCTCTCGATCGTTTTCTCGCCGCTTGCCGACCGTTTACACACCGGCGACCGAGACAATATCGCGGGAACAAGGGCGCCGAGACGCCGCATCTGGATATTACAATTACTTTTAATATACTCCGAAGAGGAAAGGGTCCCAAGGCCGGGACGCAATCGATGCGATCGCGGGAACGCTCGAACGGGAGGAGAGGCGTCGGCTGAACGAAACAGCTCGAGAATAACTGCGAAACGAGCTAAGGACGGGCCGCGATAAAACCGTTTCGCAACGAAGTTACCAGCCTTCGGGAGGAGCTCGTCGAATTTCCGTCGAGGTTTTGCATCGAATTTGCCGGTCGAACGTGCGCACTTTCGATTTAAATCGACGCGGAACGACGCGTTGAGAGAAAACACATCGTCGAACAACGTTTCCGGGCTAATTGGAGAGAGAGGAAACTTCGCATTCCGAGATCGCTTTAGTTTTATAAAAAAAAAACCGTGCGTTCGCGAAGCTGAATTTTCGGCGAAACGTCAAACATTGTCGCGGGGGGACTCGCGACCGAAACGTTTAACGCACGGTGGTTTTAAAAAATGTTTGATTCGCCGGTAGCCGAGGGAACGGGGTTTCGCTTCGACCCGAAAATTGCCTATCAAAATGCAAATCCGCCCGGACTTCCGGGATTCTACAGAGAAGTCTTCGGGACAAATTATAAAATACGAATCCCGATACTGTTCAAACGAGGCGTCGCCCGGCGCCTTTTTTAATTCTCCGGGACCTTTCGCGGCCGCGAAAGCGGAATTTGATTTCGTCCCGGTGCCGTCGGGGGATTGCCAATAAAAATGTAAATTTGCATAAACTTCCGCGGTGTAGCGATGATAAATTCGACGGCAGTCAATTTAGGTTCCCGTGTTCAAGAAGATTGCCCTGGCGGGTGTGAATGTCGTCGACGTCGACGTCGTCCTCGTCCTCGTCGTCGTCGAATGTCGAGCAGCTAAAAATGTGTCTGGCTGACGCGAGCGTGAAAACTGAACACGCGACGGGACGAGGCACCCTCCCCGTTTTTGGTTGACGTGGGCGAATATCGAGCGAAGACGCTCGAAGGACAATATATTATTTTGGTCGGAAGGGACGCGGATTATTTAAACGGATATATCCTCGAACGGGATTCGGCCTCGGAAGCGCGGCTGGATGGCGGAGAGAAAGAGGATAAGGGAGGCGCAGTAAAGACAAAAGTCGATTGGCTTCCGAAGGTGGATTCCAATACCATGAATGGACTTTTAAGCAGGCATGCGTCAGTCCCTTCCTACATCCCTCTTTCGTTCTCCGCTCTTATCAGCATCACTCTCTTTCCGCGCACCTTTCACCCCGTGTCAGAAGAATCTTCTGTCCGACCTCGTTCCCGTTTCTACGCGCGCGTCTCGCCGCGCCGGAATATGGAGGAACAGACGGGTCCCGTTAATTAACAGAGCATTTGCCGATTCCCTTTCGGCCGAGCCGGTCGAATGAATAAATTATACGCCGGAGAAGTTTTTACAACGGCGGTGTGAAACGCGGGCGCGAAAATTTGCCGACCGACGAGCGGTCGGATTCCGAGGCTTATAACACTCGCGTTGAAGAAAAATTAATTGAATTTCCACCTCGTCCTGGCTGGAACGAAGCAATCGTTTTTTTAAAGAGTCGCAATTTTCGTTTTATACGGCGATCAGCTGGTTTCTTTCGCGTTGCTTTTCTTGGGGCGTGGCGTCCGGGCTCCTTGGTGGCCTATATCTCCGGCAAGGGTGCGGAAAGGTGCTATGCAAAATTTGGTCCAGATCGGTCAAAGGGATCAGCTGTTACCGAGAAGCGTGCAGACGGACATTCTACTTGAATTATCACAAAGTGTCAAAGGGACGAGATCGGAGGAGTTGGGTTATTCAAGTTTAACGACAGCCTTTATTTTCTGCAGAGGGCTAGAGTGTAACTATGCAAAATTCGGTCCAGATCGATCAAAGGGTTTAGCAGTTAACTGCGAACACGTGCAAACAGACGGAACGCGTCGAATGAGACGAGCTGATCTCTCGTCGATTGTAATTGGAACGAAATGGCTGATCATTTTATACGCGACGAGTTATTCGAACCGCAGGTGAACGACTGTAAAATGTCGTGTCTCTTTAATCGAGAGTACGTAGAACAGGTTAGGCTTACTTCCTACCACATGAATACATACGCCTATGTCAGCATGCGATCGTAACTACGATCCTGCTTTGACGCGGCTCCAGTTAATGACCTTTGAACAGACTCGCGCCGCGGTGCTGGCTGCGGATATTTGTTTAGAAGATACTCCAGCATCCGGTTCACTGCGCCAACCTTTCGCAAATGTTTGTGCATATGTGGCAACGCGATCTGCGATGTCGGATGAAAATCGAAATTAGAAAAAAAGATAGGAGTGAGTTTTTAATTTTTCGCTATCGCTGTCTCTCGCGTTAAAAATAGTAGAACTTTAAATTAATTTTGCAAAGGAACCGTGGACTATTTTTTAATGGAAATTATCACATCAAAAAGAGTGAAGTCTCCTCTTTAAAACGCACTAAAATGAGTTTCGATACGATACTCCGCTCCGGAGATATTATAAGTTGAAAATAGGGGTGAGTTTTTAATTTTAAGCTATCGCTGTCTCTCGCGTTAAAAATAGTAGAACTTTAAATCAATTTTGCAAAGGAACCCTACACTATTTTTTAATGGAAATTAGCATGTCAAAAAGAGTGAAGTCTCTTCTTTAAAACGCACTAAAATGAGTTTCGATACGATACTCCGTTCCGGAGATATCATAAGTTGAAAATAGGGGTGAGTTTTTAATTTTTCGCTATCGCTGTCTCTCACATTAAAAATAGTAGAACTTTAAATCCATTTTGTAGAGAAACCGTAGACTATTTTTAAATAAAAACTAGCTTGTCAGAAAGAGCGAAGTCTCCTCTTTAAAACCCGTTGATAAATTGAAATAAATAAACGTATAAATAAGAAAAAGCCCACGAAAGATCCCAGGCCGACTGTCGCTCCGACACCGAATTCCGTTAGTCTCGAGCCGGAGCAAACAGCATCAGCTTCGTCACTCGATGAATTCCTATGCAATTTTAATGCACGTCGGCTCGCAGAACGGTCGACAAAAGACAAGCACTGTGTTTCGCCGTGAGCCGGCGATGGAGATTTTTCGAGGGCCGAAAGAAAAGAAGCGCTCTGGGAGAGACTCTCTCTCTCTCTTTCTCTGGGACGTCGGCCAGGAAAAATGTTCTCACATGAATTGTATCCTTTGTGAAGTGCCATTAATTTCCCACCGTGGCCGGTTCCCTCGGTAACTTTCAGCTCTATACCGTCCCTAGTCGTCTCATTTAACCGGCAGCTCTCGATTCAACGAGCCTGGCCTGATTCCGTTTATCCGAGATAACCGAGGCCCGAATGTAAGTGGAAATTGAGTTCACTTGAGCCGTGTGACGTAACACTTAAGACCTTCTTTTCGAGGGCGCCCGCTGAAACGCGGAGGCCCGCCGGAGGACCGATCCTGCTCCAGCCTCCGGTATTAATTAACTGGACGACCACGCGGTTGTCGGCGCGACCGAAACTCCGCCGGAGCTATCAAACTTTCCGCGACGATCGCTCGATCGCGACGTAATTGCCGCGTAAGCTCGGAGCCCCTATAAAATTCCGTTGAATTTATCGGGGGTTGTTTCGTAATCCCGCATAAATGCCGAGTCGATTTACCTTTCTGATTGGTTCGATTTGTAACGAATGGAAGCCGATATCCCGGCAATTGGCCTGATTGCCGAGAAACTTCGCCGAGGAGGCGTTCGTTCGACGCGCGATCGCGTCGCGGAAAGCTCGAGACGGTCGCGCGGCGCGCGGCTGTTTTCGCCGCTTCGTTTCGACCCGAGGTTCGCGACAATTTCAACTTCACTTGTTGCTCGCCGCCGCGCTGGACGCGTCAATTCTCTCGGACTTTCCGCTCGGTGTTGATGCTCCTCGATTTCTAGAACCGGACTTCGCGTTCCCGAGAATCGACGACGTTTTCGCAGGCTCGGCAGAGAGCCTCGGCGAAGACTCGCTCTCGACACGTCGCAAATTGGCGAGCAGCTTTCGGAGATTCGAACTTCGAAATTGCGATCGAGAAACTCGTTCGAAGAAAGCTAAAGAGAACGAGAAGCCCTGTCAAAGATAACAATGTCGAAATGATTTATGCCCCGGCGGCGAGTTCGCGGAGGAAACTGCGGGTGAAACCAGTTTCACCGCGAATCGAAGCGCCAAAAATGATCGTCCCGGTTAAACGACGCGCGAATACACGGAGCAACAAAATCGGAGAATCGAAGTACTTTTAAATTACAGTCAAGAAATTCGTTCGAAGGAATCTGAGGAAAGGCAGAGCTTTGTTAGGACGCGGACAAATTTAAATAACACATGTTTTCATAAAAATGGTAAATCAATTCGTCGGACGACCGAACGACGAGCGACAAGGGCCCACGGTCGAGGCCTGAATTTGTCGGCAGCGAAACGTCGACTCTGTATAATCATTACATAATCATGCGATAGCCTAGAACGGCAGAAATCGAAACCCGCCTCTGTTTATTGTTAACAAGCGCAAGTACTTCGCTGCAAAGGAATAGGTCGATGCTTTTCCAAAGCTACGCAACAACTGGCAACGAGTACACACTTCGAGGATCCTCGACAGCCAATACCACTAGGAATCGAGTCACGAAAAAAAAAAAAAAATGATTCGCCATCGTTCCGGCGAAGCGACGCGCGAATGCACATATATCGCAACAAAATCCTGTGCCGCGGCGGCGAAAGGAGGCCGGATCGCCGGGAAATCCGGCGGAATTCGCGTCCAGTGGCTCGCGAACTTCTCGACGTGGATTTCGATGATTTTGGATCGTATCCAAGAGTTCAGCGAACGATGCGCGGATCCGCTGTCGGTTCCAATAGAACGGCATCGATAATTAGAGAATCCGCGGTGCCCGCGAAAAGCACGGAGCTCCGCGGCGCTGCGCTGTGCTGCGTGACCGTCCTGCTGGAATTCTGATACCGATATCGATCCTAATCTCCTTACGGGAGTATGTTGCACGCTGACACGAGCAGATGATTTACGAGGCCGGCCTCGGGTCAGACGACCGAGCCAGAGATTCTATTGTCCGCTGGATGCCGACTCCCACGCTCGGCCTCTCCGCCTCTCTCTCTCTCCCTCTCTCTCTCTCTATCTCTCTCTCCCTCTGTCTCTCTCGAAGGCAGATATTCGGATGGCTTATGTTCAATGCACCGTTGCACCGGCACGCGATTGCGTTCACGGATCCCGATCACCTTGGCTCATCGTGTAATGGATCTCGAGGAAAAGAGAATCTCCTGGGAATTGGATCCCGCTGCTAGGAAACGGAGCTACGTCCCATTCACGTCTCGCCCGGGACTTCTTCAGCAGGAAATTTACCATGGGCAATCTATTACCAGCTCCTCGGCTTGTTTGAAATGTTTTTATTGCCCGTCGAGATTGAAAAACACTCCGCGCGAAATTATTCCGCCGCCCGGCGCGCCCGGCATTAATTCGCGCAATCAATGTCTGACGTCAGCGCGGCCGACACGCGGCCGACGAGCCTTTGTTGTTTCAGCACGGGACATCCGACTCCGATATGCCGAAATTAATTTAAACAGCGATCTCGTACGGTGACAGATAACACACGGACGATAAGGGGATCTCGTATGATCCGCGCGCGATTTCCGTCGCGTAAGAATTTACGCTTCTCGTGTTAACACGGTATTTACGATCTAGAACGCGTTACTTTTTAGCATTTTGGTTGCAAATTTTGTTGTAAAGATTTGTTCGAGGAATTTTATACAGAATTCTTTTATGCAGAATTGCCGAGATCTGCGAGAAAGCTTTTTTAAATTTTCGTTGCTGACTCGGATAAAAAATTTAAAGAACAAGAGTTTATTTTGTTTTCTCTTTTGTCATTTCAAGTAATAGCAAAATTAAAAGAACGCATTTTAGCTAATATCCGGTAGACTTAGTCCCTCTGTCATCGAAGAAAAAGATCTGAATCATTTAAGTACAATTTATAGAAAAATCGTCGCGTTTTAAACGATTCACGAACGCTTTTGTGGGCCGCTGTACCTCCAAAACGTAAAATGAAATAGGATAATCGATCTCTTGAAAGTTCTAGATTATAACAACCGCTTAATCTCCGACGAGGTTGGAGCAGAGGCGTCGATTCGAAGGGAAAATCCCGACCACCGATGAATGCGCCGGTAACCGGTAACAAGTTGCGAAGAATCGAATAAATCAGAGTTCGCGAAGTTTTCACTTGGCCGGGGAAATCGGTTCCGGTCGAATGGAAATTTCGATCGCCGTTGGTCTCGCCGCGAACGCTTTGAAAAAGTTCCCGGGTTCCGGCTATATTGTTTTAATACGACGGAAGCTTAAGACGCGATCCCGATTTGATGAAAGTTCGCGTGAAGTTCGACCGTTCCGGATACCGTCGGCACACCCCGCGACGGAAAACATCGATCCGCCGGCCGTCTTTTTATCGGGCCGCGTCGAACTTACATAATCGCGGCGGCGAACGATTGTGAACCGTGTCCGAAAGTAATTTCGGGCTCCCTCGGCGATCGAATGGAAATTAGAGGAGAGACCGTGGCCCCGTTTTCGTTTACGTAAGTGCGGGAGAGACGGGGACGACGAGAAGTGGCGACTTCGCGAGCGGGACGGAGAACTGTCTTCTGCAACTTTGACAGAGCCAGAAGGAGCTTTATTTAGGAACACGCTCGGTAAGCGTCGCCGAGCGCTCTTCAGGGACTCGAGAAATGGGGCACAACCTTTCAAATCAATCGTCGCCGACAGTGTACCGGCCGGTGCCACTCGTGATTTAAAATTTGTAACGCGAGCAGCTTTGAATTCGTGCCCTGCACGCTCGCCGGTCCGGGCCTGGCCGGGCCTGGACGCATCCGACGCTTTCATTATTTATTAACGATGAATTATTTATCGCGCGCGCCGGCCTCTTGAACCGCCTTTTGCCTCCCTGTATCCGACCCCATAAATTTCCCAGCGGATCAACTAGCTGCAGTCGCGCGACCTCGCGAACCAGTCGACCTTGCACGCTGGTCAACGTCTCTAATTAGCTGGCAAGACGTCTTTAATTAACCAGCCTTCGAACCTCTTTCCGCCGCGCGAGTAACGCGACTGCGCTCGTCGCATCCCGGAAATGCGCCTGCAATTAAATCCTCCGTGCTTCTGGCCGACCGAACTTGCGGGCCGACGGACTCGTTCATTAAGAAATCCATTAAGCGAGGACAAGACGTCTGACTCGAAAGAATTTTGGTCGATTCGTAAGCTAACTGTTTGGAAAACCGAAATCACTTTCGCAACGACCGAATAGATTCAAGGAAAACGTACAAAAATGCTTTAAGATCACTTTTTCTCTGCGTCAGAGTAAGACTTTTGAAACTTCACCTTCTAATTGTTCGAATTTCGAATTATCACTACGACTTCACATTCTACACACTTTAAGGAAATAAAAAAGAAAGTCGAGTCTTTTTAACCATTCGGATGGTGTCCCGCCTGGAATAAAATTGAGACGTTCAAAATCCGAGGAATTGAACGCAACAAAAGTCGCGTCGCAGACTTCTATATCTTCCGTATCTTCTGCAAGTTTCTGCAAACATTTTCGTGCGCTTCTTTCGAAATTAAATTTCGCGGAGGGATTTTTCTTGGCGGCGGAAGCGAATTGTTATGGTGGTATTTTTTCGGAGCAGACTGCAGAGCAGCGCCGGGGAGGATTTCTCCGCGAGACTTTTGGTAACCTAGTTCCTCCTCGTTAGTGGATGGCTCTACACATGTAACCTGTCCTAACAAGGGAAGGAAAAAGTAGGAGATCGGCCACCGGAGATTTTCCTGGTTCGATGAGAAGGGAAGCCTCCCCATTTCTCGCCGGCACGTGGAAGGCTCCTTCATAAAGCTAGATGCCTTTTAGCTCCTAGCCTCACCCTCGACCTTCCTCCACCGTCTTTCACATTATTAACCCCCATTGTGCTTTGTTCCCGAACGTCGACAGAACTCGTAACACGGGGCCATCGCATTCTCCCAGTCGTCCCTGTCCCCGGGACAGGGCTAAGGAGTTCCGGCCACATGTTACGATCCAACTTACACGAAACGTCGAAGAAATGAGCGATCGTCGGCCGGCAACCAGGCCAATTACGGGGGGGGGGGGTGGAATCTCACGGAGCAGTCGTTCCCTGCGAACGCAGCACGACTCGGATCAAAACTCGATCAGCCCGTAGCACATTTTTCCAGAAACTCGTTCCTGGGATATTGTCGTCTATTGTGCGCGAAATAATGAACAGAATCGTCTTCAAACAAAACTCCTTTGGAATTTGCAATAGAGCATTCTAAACATTATGAATTGTGTTCGATTTTATTAGATTTTTGGAAAGCCTTCGAAGTGAGAATAGAAATATAAACATAGAAATATTAGTATTGTTGTTAAAAACAATGTAAATCATGTACATTATTATTTAAATATAATTTCACATAGTATAGTTATTTTTAAATGCACGTAAGTAGTAAGATATCTAGATAGAACACAGATTAAAACGTATAAGAAGTAGTAAAACCGAAGGTAATTTAATCTAGACATTAAATTTTATATTTATAAACAATATACGTTATATAAAATAATAGTTTGTCAGTGAATATAATTTTGAAACCTTTGAACATAAATTATTATCTACAAAAGTCTATAAAACCTGGACCGAGACGTGTTACGTACAACAAAACTGCAAATAATTTGTTATAAACATTTAATATCGTTCTGTAAACAATCTGTACTACGTATAGGACCGTATTGTCACTAAGTATAATTTTTTTCAATTTTTTAAAACAGATTTTATATGGACTGAAACGTATTAAAAATAGTACAATTTTAAATGCATTTTGCAAAGAAACTGCAAACTATTTTTTAATGAAAATTAGCACGTCGGGAAGAGTAAAGTCTCCTCTTTAAAACGCACTTTAGTGCATTCCGATACGATACTCCGTTCCGGAGATATCATAAGTTGAAAATAGGGGTGAGTTTTTAATTTTTCGCTATCGCTGTCTCTCTCGCAGACTCGGACCTCTCTCTCACTCCAGCGCACTGACCTACCATACGGACAGTAGCGCAGGTCAGGGTTTCATTCATAAATACTACTTTTACTATTAGTTTACGCATATCCAGCAGTTTCGGCAAATCAATGGGCCGCGCGAGGCGCGCTGCACCCCTCCGCTTTCAACCCTTATATCTCCGGAACCAATCGAGCTATCGAGATGCAAAATAGTTCGTTTTAAAGAGAAAGATTCCGCCTACGTCCTGAGTGCCTTGTCGTTAAAAAAGTCTCACCGCTTCCAAGTGAAATATGCAGTCAAAGTTCAAACTACACCGCGCGTCTCCTTATACGTGTGTGAGAAAGCAAAATAAAATAACTCTGTAGGTTTTTCCAAGGCAAAATAACGCATTTGACAATGCAAGCACGATGCGAAACCGATAAATACAGCAATCGTGTCGGCGCGGGTAACAAACCACCTTATTTAAACGGCTAATTGCACGGCGTGTGCGCGCGCGCGCCCGCGTAGCAAATTGGAAATAAGCATGGCGTGCACTTTACCTTAGTCACGGCGAAACATGGGGGATTTTCATGTCGGCGGAGTTCCCCGTCTCCAGCCCGGTTCAGGCGAGCTCCATTCCGAAGCTGCAGTATTACCGGAATTTCCACGGTCGAGTCCACTCCTACAGTAATTTTCATTATGTCCTCTGTTATTACTATAGTTCCTGGCGGAAGGAGGCCAGACACTACAATTTCCCAGCGAGACATTCCGTAACAGTGTTTTCGTTACTGCCTATATTTTCCCTGCACGGGAAAATATGTAATTAGACTTTCCCTTCGATTAGGCCGCGACGGCTATCCGCGCGCGTTCCGTCGCGGCTGCATTTTCCCTTCGCACTATTCTAGAAATGACGGGCCACGTGGAGGCAGGCCGAAAAGCCTGCAGGAAGCGTGCGAACAATGCGAGTGCCCGCGGAAGAGCTTGCTCGACGCTCGGTCGCGCGTCGCCGGATTAAAATCAATTTTCGCGATTCCGGAAGCTGGGACGGCCCCGAGTGAAACTCGGGACCGATAATAATCGGCGTGGTTCGTCGGGTGGTTTACTGCGAACAAATAACCCCTGACCTGCGAACGATCGTGTACCAAGTTGTCGCTCGAGGTTAAGACTCGCTGGCTCGTGGATCTCTCGGCGGGGCCGGAGGGGTGTCGCCGTTAAAGACACTCTCGGGGATCCTACGGCGCATCGATCCGACCGCCACGCCGTCCACGGCAGAGGCCACGCACCCACGGCGCACCCACACGCCCGGCCACTAACAGATAATTCTGTTTATTACAGATAAACTCCCGATGGTCGCTCGGGCCCGAGCTCTGCGACATATGGACCAGCAGCGACGTTCTCTGCTGCACCGCCTCGATATTGCATCTGGTGGCTATCGCGGTCGACAGATATTGGGCAGTCACCGATCTCAATTATATACAGGTTAATTAACGGCGCGTCGCGGTCGCCGGACAAACGGCCGGCACCCAGGAACCGAACGAATCGCGATATACTTACGTCAGGATCGCGTGCCGGGCTGCTCCCGCGCTGGGACCGCGCTCCAACTCGGGAGCCCGATTAGGACACGCCGCGATATTGATCCTAGAACGCGACTCGATAATCGGCCGCTCGACGGTGTCCCGTCCAGCCGTGGCCGGATCGCCGATCATTAAAGCGGAGGATGCAATTAGCGGGTCCGTTGCGTGCACCGTTCATCCCGGCGATCTTGCCTTCCTTTTTCCTTCCGCAAACACTTCGCCGGGCTCCAACGGGAAACCGTTTCACGATCCGGCAAACACTCGGTATTAAGACTCGGCGCTTTAGAAATTCTTTGCTAATTCGTGAAACGACTCCTGCAGTTTTAAGATACGGAAGTCGGATCTCGGCCGATTGTTTGCGCGTCCATCCGGTGTGCAAATGACCCTCTGCGCTCGAAGCCATTTTAACTGTAAATCTAAAATAATTTTTCGGATCTACGCTGTCTCTATTTTATATGACAGAGCGCATTTGACGCGTGTGAAATTGAGTCTTGTGACTTATTCGACAGTTATGCTTTTAACAGTTTTTCAAATCTAAATTTTCTTGAGGCAAGAATTGTTTTATATGATACATGATATGATATATATGATATAGACATTTTTTAGTGGTGCCTAGAAGTCGAGCGCAAAGGGTTAACCCTTCGTTGTACCTAACGCCCTAAGGCGCCGTTCGCCGCCGGTCCGAATGCTTTACTCGAATCGATGCATCGTAATTTGTACCGCACTCTTTCTGGTTGACGCATCGAGCACTATCGCGGGCAGGTTATTTTATGCGGAAGTTGATCGTGAGTCGGCTAGAAAAATAATTTCGGCGATAACTCTTGTGGTTCATTTCTTACGATTTTCTTTTCTTCGGTGAATTTAAGTGTCCATTTACGAAAATACGGTGATCTTATCCTAATGATGGGCTTTCACGTCAAATAGTACAGATATTGCAATTAATTGGAACGAAATGCGTATTCTGGTAAACGGCGATTCAAGGTCATCATTTGCAAACGTTCGATAGAGAAGCGAAGGACCAGAATAATTTGCTAGCTTCGGACGGATATGCGGTTGTAGAATGGAACTGATAGCCATTTAGTAGCTTGATTTCGTGGAAGACCGTTCTGATTTCGGGCACAGCGGCGATTCCTATCTAACAATCGATCGAGTATAGCATCAATGACAGCGCGATGTTAAATCGAATCTAAATCCTCCCCTATCCCGATGCCGGTGCCCGCATGTTCGGGATAGTTCCCGGTCGGGGATTTCGAAAGGCAGGATTACGATGATATCCTTGTAGTTCGCGGAGCCGGCCATCTCGACGGAACAACTAGGTATATTGAAATAGTTCGGGGCAAGGGAACAGAGAGCACATTCGTAATTGCGATCGGGTTCGGATCCTCCTCTCTCTTGGCCTTTCGGCCTCGCGTAAAATTGGATTCTTCTTCATCGGAGAGTTTCAATAAACGACGGAATCGTCCGGCACGGATTTCGAGCGCGTCCGATCTCTGTTCCCCCGTATGATCCCGATAATTAAACGTCTCCCACCCCCACCCCCCGTTACGCAGACGCGATCGCTATCTCTAACGTCGACGAATAGAAAATGTTGTCGGATCGAACGCGGATCAAAATATAGAATCGCGCGATCAGGCCGAGGAAGGATTCCCGAGTTCGACGGAGTTTCAAGGAATGCTCTCTACTTCCAGGCGAGGAATCCGAGGCGGATCGGTATCCTGATTATCACCGTCTGGGTAGTGTCTTTAGGAATCTCGCTGGCGCCTCAACTCGGATGGAAAGATCCTGGTTATTTGGATCGTATATCGGACGGAACGTGTCTGGTGTCGCAGGATCCCGCGTACCAGGTGGGATCACGTTATCACAATATTCAGATTCAGATGCATTTTTTACATCGTTCCGTGGACATCGATCCGTTACACAGGATGTTCCATGATTGTGTTAACATCCGGGAAAGAGTGATTTCTACGGTCATTTGAAGCAACTTTTCCCTTAGCGAAAATGCAATCCGCCGCTTTGTTCGCGAGTTATTACGAGCACGTGCGTTGAGGGTGTTCAGTATTAATTACCGAGACTCGCATCTCACTGTACTGACGCACCTATGTCATTTCATTCGCATGATTAGTACATTACATTATATATACTACACGATTTCTTACTTCTTCTTCTTCTTACTTTTTGTATCGTTATATTTATTTATTTTTATTCCACTGGTACGACGGCTATGAGGCGTTGAGGGTGTTCAGTATTAATTACCGAGACTCGCATCTCACTGTACTGACGCACCTATGTCATTTCATTCGCATGATTAGTACATTACATTATATATACTACACGATTTCTTACTTCTTCTTCTTCTTACTTTTTGTATCGTTATATATTTTTATTTATTTTTATTCCACTGGTCTGACGGCTATGCAGAATCCTCTTTTTACCTCTCATATTTATAATGGAGACGTTCGTTGCCTATATAGACGAATAGAATTACTTATATTATTTATATTATTATCATTATTATAAGATTGAGACTCGATGCTCGAACGCTCTCTATCCGTCCGTCTAAATACTTTGCAGATCTTCGCCACTTGCGCCACTTTTTACGTTCCCCTGCTCGTCATTCTATTCCTGTACTGGAGGATATTCCAAGCGGCACGAAAGCGGATCCGAAAGAGACCGGGGACCATCGTGCAACCACCCCGTGAGAGAAGAGGCATCCTCAGACTCGTCACAAGAAGGTTCCGCTACCCACAGCTATGAATAGACGCGCGTTAGGAGACTCGTTAGCGGAGCACCTTAACCCACCCTCCCGGCCCCATTCAGAATTTCTGCGAAGCTGATTCTTTTAATTACGCGGCGGAATTGAATAGCGCGCCACACTCGTTTACCCTCGCTGAATCCCTCGGATGCCCTGGAACTGTTTAATGCTCTAACAATTACTTAAGGGCGGACACCGTGCCCTGCCGGGTTCAGAAAAATCGGCTTCCTCTTATTTTTCTCGACGTTTCGAACGCGTACGATATTTTTTCGGCGACCGAAGGTAACGTTAAAATAACCTCGATTTTATCAGGGAGATAATGTTATCTTGAAACTTCTTTTATATTTCTTCCGAAGCAATATACTGGATTCGTTTTAAATTTTTACTCGATCCACTTCTATTTTTATAACAAATTTTATTTTATTAAGACATTCTGCATAGAATATTCTATATTACAGCCTACGATTTTGTCTCGATACGTCGAGCATTTAATTTTTTACAAGCACCCGAAGTTAAAGTTCTAGATAAAAACAGCTGTCTTTGAAATTCCCGAGAAACCATGCTCTGCATTCTCAATAATAGTTCACTAGCGAACAAAATTTGTTCAATCTAGATTTATTTAATTTAGTCCCAGCGCTTGCTCCGTCCTCGAACCCCGAATGTTCCGATCGATCGCGTTGCTTTTATTCCTGAAACAGAGAAAGATTCGAATTGTTTAGAGAACCTGAAAAATTAGTATGAACAAGCATGATTGAGCCGATGAAAATTGCAGGCCGAGAGAGGAGTCGACGGCGTTCACCATCACGAGATCGACGCCGGATCACTCGTCGATCTCGCCGGAGAAATCGTCGTCGAACAACGGGGCGAACACGACGACGCAGTCGACGACGGTGACGCCGACGACAGTATCGACGACCACGACCACGGTGGTGAACCCGTCGAGCAGCCATTCGACGTCCAGCAGAAGGACACGGGAAACGATGGAGTCGAAGCGCGAGCGGAAAGCGGCGAAAACGCTCGCGATAATAACCGGCGCGTTCGTGGCCTGCTGGCTGCCTTTCTTCTTGGTCACGTTGCTGAGAGCGATCTGCGCGGCCTGCGAGCCCCCCGAGCTCATAGCCAGCGTATTCCTCTGGCTGGGATACTTCAACAGCACCCTGAACCCGGTCATCTACACGGTGTTCTCGCCGGAGTTCAGACAAGCGTTCAAGAGGATGCTGTGCGGCAGTTCCAGGATAATTCGCTAGCAGTGGATTTAAAAAGTGTGTGAGAGTGTGCGTGATTGCGACAGAGCGAAAGAGATAGATAGATAGAGAGAGAGAGAGAGAGAGAGAAAGAGTTAGAGGACTCGAGAGTCCCGTGTACATACAGTTATACTACTTCCTTCTCCTTCGGATAGCGTTCAACTAGCATGCCACGTACTTAGGCATGCCTTAGAGAGTCCGTAGACATTTTTCCTTGGATGTTGCCGTTGAGGCGACCGGGCTCGCGACGTTCCGCCGACGAGAACGACGACCGGAAGATCCAGGAACAACCGATCCATCTCCGCGAGGTTGTTCCAGAAAGAGAGAGAGTTTCTGGTCGACAGCGCTCGTCGAGCACGCCGCGAGCCGATTTTTCAATGCTCGATGCCTCGAGGCGACTGTTTCTATGATAGAACTTATCCTATGAAAGTTCTCTTTGAGATAGCTGCATTCTCTAACACGTCTATGATAATATTAATAATAACGTGCACCGACGAGTTGTCCGCCGTGCTTCCGGGCAATTAATTAGTCAGCCGTTAGCCACGGACGAGGATACGAGCTAACCGGAAGCAAAACGATAAGAGACGAGCAAGACACGACGAACATCATTCGCGACCCTTTCAGTATCTTTCTCGCAGGCTAAATAGTTTTTTAACGAATCCATTCGAACGAGCGTCCGCGGATCACTCGTCGGCGCGGAGAAAACGCGTTCCGTTTGAAACTCTGAAACGAAACGCTGAATGTTCCGGGCGGAAATGATCGAGACCGGGGAAACTGCTTCATCCTCCCGCGACTCGGGCCCGCCCGGACACGTATGTATGTAATTTACACGCGGAACTATGTACAGACTCGTTAACGAACCCAAACTCATTTCCTCCGTTGATGTTCGCGAGACCGAACCGAGCGACTTTCGTTCGACGATTAAATAATAGGGTTAGACGTCGGCGACGGTAACGCCGATTCCTCTTCGTCGAAGGTGGCGACCATCATCGATCGATCCCACGCGGCGGTCTTGGCGACGTTTTGCTCTTCTTCTCTTCTTCTGTCAGGGGACAGTATCGTTTCACTGTAAATAGCCTGGTCATTTAGATAGCAAGAACTGCCGAAAGTGACAGCGAGACTTTGCGTGACAACGACGAGCGCCAGCTTTCTGCTAGTCGATTCACGGCTCTCTCGACCGATTTAATCGTTCAGCGGGTAACATTTATATGCGATTGATAAATTAATATCTGCGGTCTAAATGTTCGACGATGATAGGCTGTGCGATAGGCTGATCGTTGAGAAATTAAAGGAAACGATACTATTATTATTGGTGTTACTGTTGTTATTATTATCGGTATTGATATTATTATTATTACTATTATTATTATTATTATTATTATTATTATTATTATTATTATTATTATTGTTGCTACTGTTATTATTATCGATATTATCATTGCGGAAAATTGAAAGGGCGTCGTAAGTTAAATAAATTTAATTAAATTGAACGGAAGAACTAAACGAAAAATTGAACGAAATTGGAGGATTGACGGTGACGGAGAGATAAGGAACTAGGAAACGAACTCGTCTTCCCAAGAGTCAACAGGTTAATAGTGCAAGGTAAAATAATTGCCGAGTAGATCGAGCCCAGGTTCCGTGTCCGCAGGATCGTGCGATCGCAAGGAGATTTATTTTCCTAACGCGATCGAAGGCTCGCTCTCGAATTCGCCCTCGACGGAGCAAAGCGTTGCCAAAACGTCGCGCGTCACAGCGAGTAGAGGCAGGCCCATCGACATCGTTTGTAAATCAACCAGATGATTGTGTATCGACGATCGTCCGATAACGCCTTACTATATACGAAATACATCCTATACTACCCCGAATAGTCATGCGAGTTTCGCCGTTTTGTCAGCTAACTTTACGACGAGATAAAGAGATAAGGAGAGAGAGAGAGGGAGAGAGAGAAAGAGAGAAAGTGAGTGAAAGAAAGAGAGGGAGTGAGAGAGGGGGAGAGAAAGCGAACGGAAAAGCGAGAAGAAAAAGGAGAAAAAATATTAAGGCGACGAAGAAGCGAAAAATAAATAACTAAATGGCAGTAGCGCGACGGCAACGCAGTTGTCCAGCGATTTACCTAGTTTAAGGCTGCGCCCCAATTTCGATGATGCATATTAAAGGTATGGCGACGATGTACGTTCTAAACGAGGCGGGAATGACGGGAGAGGCGGGTGAAACGGGCGAACGATCGAAGAAGAATAGACGGGAAAGGGAAAAAAGTTTACAACGATGCTTCGTATGTATATTACTTTGCAATCACTGATGTAAATAAACGCAACAGTTTCAAAACGGTCGGCCGATTCCAACGGCCGGCGTCAACTTGATATTTTGTGCTTTGTTTCCCCCATGAAGACTTTTTCTGTTCATCAACCCGTTGCCTCGTGCTTCACGCCGTGAATCCCGGCCGACGTTCTTTCCAGTTTGCGGCACGTCAACGTCGAATTATTTTACGATCGGTTTGCGCCGGGCTACGGGCTCGCGGCTGCTGAAAAACCTGCCGGCTGTAGGAACGCTCGGATGGAGAGAGAGAGACAGACGGTATCAATCGCGAAATCTTCGTTTCGGAGTGCTGACGGTCTATAATTAACGCTGTCAGAAAATTCGATATCGTACAATGGCGTACGGTCCACGGTTAATAATAGGCGCAACACGATGGCTAGACAAGCGTCCATTATGCTGAATGAAAGATGGCTATGCAAACTGCGGCTGGGACACGTTACACCGTTGACATTTGCGAAAATACCCGATTCACTGGCCGGGAAACGTCGATAACGTTGTTTGTAATTACCTCCCATCGGCGTTCATGAGTCAACATGCAAATAAATAAGGACAAGCGTGGCGAATGGATAAGGACCTAGCGAATGATCCCGAAAATCCATGAAGTCGTGGTTTAACAGTACTTTATACGGTAGCATTTGCATTTTCTTTTTCTTCTGGAAAAATTAAATCGACGATTTCAAAGCGTAAGTAGTTGGCATTGAACGGAACTACTCTTTTCTTTGTTCGAACGAAGTACAACTTTGCAGATCTCTCCGATGCACAAAAAATTTTTTCCTAGAACGAAAGTAAAGTGGTTTCAAAGAGGAAAGTCTCCTCTTTCCAACGAGCTAAAAAATATTGATCTACCATTTTTTGGTGCCATTCTGTAGCCATTTGAATCGATAGTGGACCGCCTTCTGGGGACCCGAAACGAGACAGCAAAATTAGTCGATGTTTGACAAACTTCAAAGGCCTATAACTTTGTTGAAAATGATCGTATCGCGATGATTTTTATCTCGTTTTGAAAAGCAGAGTCTATGTTTTGAGAATATTTTTGTTATTTTGGTCTGAGATCGCTGAGATCTTTGCAGTAGCACTTTTTCTAGTAGTACTTTCTTCTTGCCAAAAATTCAACTTTGCCGACCTTTGGGAAACGCAATAAATTTTGTTCGCGAATGAAACTAATATCACCTTGAAGCGTAAAGTTTCCTCTTTCTAACGAGCCCAAAACCTTTGAGCTACGAATTTTTGACGCTATTTAATGACTGATTGAATCAAAAGTGTACCGAATGAGTTCAGGACTAATCTCCTTACTTTCCCCCACCACTCTGCAAATTAGTTCAGCCGATTCCGCAGGTGCGCCACTTTAGCTGCTCGGCGGGAACCGGCACTGGAAACCATAATTAAAAGTCGTGTGACCTGTGCGAACGTAACTTTGAGGTCGTGAGTGTAAACATAATTTAAAAATGATTAAAGAATATTTGCTAGAAAATCACCGGGAACAGCTGGATGAAATCCTAGACGAACCCGATGTCGATGTCTTCTACTCTATCCACGTAAAGTAAGTACTCTTAGCATATTATCACCATCGAAGAACGGTCCAAATTCGAACGTTATTACTTTGCAGCTTTGTGTCATTGTTTGAAACTGATATCAATGTGGCACAGAAAATTTTACAATATCCTAGGTATTATTTGCCTCTGTGCGACGACGACATGATAAAAGTTCAGGAGGAAATTGCAAAAGCAGAACAAATTGTAAAACGAAAAGTAATTACAGCATGTTTTAATCATTGAAAGAGTACAGATGTTTTGATGGGTTTTTGTGAGACACGGATGGACTGCACCGTGTTACTAAATTATTTCCATCAAACTTTTGTACTAATTCAATAATTTATAATCTATTCGTTTTATCTTACCTATCCTGAATAGGTTCATGTCAGAGTTACTGCTGTGCCATTCACAGTTGACCAAGGTCAAATTGGGCACCTGGTGTCCATAAGTGGTATTGCGGTGAGAGTGTCGCAACCAGCAGTATTAAAAACTGTACAAAAGTATAACTGCAAGAAGTGTAAACACACCACTGTTCTAAAAGTTAGTAGAGTACACTGCAATTCTTGTGCATTATCTTCCAACAACTGGTAATACGCGTAACCCTTGCATTTTAGTACGAATGGGAGACACAATCGTTCCCAGAAACCACAGAATGCGAAGCATGTCATGTACCAAATGTAAAACCACAGGCAAATTTTGATCCAGAAGACTCTTCTGATTGCCAGGAAATAAGACTACAAGTTAGTTATTATATCCAGTTTCAATCTCTATTGCATCTTTTACACACTCTTCGCTAACTTCTAAGTACTTTCGATTAGGAAAAAGGTAAAGTAGACACTAGTAGAACTCTTGCCGAAGAGCTGCAGATCATGTTGCTGGATGATTTGGTAGATAAATGTAGACCCGGAGATAACGTTGAAATCAGGTGAACGATCGCTGCATGTTGTACAAAAATCTCCATGTGGATAACAAGTTGCTACCATAATTAACTGTAATACAATTTTAGCGGTATAATAATAAGAGTCTGGGGTCCTCTGGAAGTCGGTGAACGTTTAGAGGCAACAACCTTAATGCTAGCAAACTCTATCTCGGTGAGACGCAAAGTATCAGAGTCGATCTCGAGTCAGGAGGTGAAAGATGTGTTCCTAAGTTATTGGGAAAAATACCACGACAATCCTCTGCTCGGCAGAGACAATATCATAGCATCGATTTGTCCGCAACTTTATGGAATGTATATCGCGAAGCTAGCATTAGCAGTGGTCCTAGCCGGGGGTGTTCCAAAGACTAACGAGAGCGGTGATTATCCGTCGCATTAACTTTACATTACTTTACGTTACTTTATACTATATTCCGAGTACAAAAGCTCACATTCGTATTCGTACAAAAATAAAGGGACAAGGGTGCGAGGCGAGCCGCATCTTCTTTTGATCGGCGATCCAGGGACTGGCAAGTCCCAGTTGCTTCGTGCAGCGTACCGGTTGGCTATGCGATCGGTGCTAACAACTGGTATCGGATCAACCGCAGCCGGGCTTACGGCAACTGCCATCAGAGTTAGTAATCTCCCACGAAATTCCTCGCCTAAAATAATCATCGGTTTAACATACGAGAAATTCGAGTGTCATCTTGGTAACAATCAACACAAAAATTAACACGTTCGCCGGTGTCCTTCGGCTTCTCGTTAGCACCTTGGGGATTTACAGAGATTCGAAAGAGATGCCGATTTCACGAAGTACCACGTTCGATTTTCCTAATCTCGAGGCACAGTTCCAGCTACCATAGTCTTCGCCTGTGCTAGACGCACCCCCAAGGCGTCAACCCCTTGGGTACAAATTCATTTGAAAAAATTCTTGCGTTTGGAACAGATATAATTTAATTATACGAATTAGACTCGCCATCCGCGTAATCTAGGCAAAACAACAAGTGCTTGAGACAAGTTTCGTTCGTCAAAAATGTGCCCAAGGGGTTAAATAACAACAGAGTACAGTAACACCTCTTCCGAGCCGTCTAAATCTTAGCATCTTCTCGGATGCTGTTCTCGAGCGAAGTGTTACCCTACTCGAGAGACGACGAAGGATTCTAACAGAGCGAACGTGTCGAAAGCAACAAGATAAGATACTTAAGTACAAGCAGGACTCGGACGGCTGGCATTTGGAAGCTGGAGCGTTGGTGTTAGCCGACGGCGGTGTCTGCTGCGTGGACGAGTTCACGACAATGAGCACCCAAGACAGAACCTCTGTTCACGAGGCGATGGAGCAGCAAACGATATCCATTGCGAAAGCTGGGTTAGTCAGCACGCTGAACTCTAGATGCTCGGTGATCGCGGCGATCAACCCGAGCGGCGGCCAGTTCGACGAGGATCAAGAATGGGAGACGAAGCTTGGCGATCCACTCTTGTCGAGATTCGATCTGATATTGTTGTTGAAGGACAACAGGAACGAGGAATGGGACAGGCTGACGTCCGGCCACATTCTGAAAGCGGCTTGCGAGACCGGAGAGGAGTCGGCGCAAATGTAATTAAAGAACCGCTGCTCGGGATCGTCGTCGTCGTCTTTCTTGATTCTAATCGAGCTTCGTTTCGCCAGAGACTCGAACAATCATATCGAATTGCTAAAGTCCGAGGGTATATGGAAGGAGGAGTCCTTGCGGGAGTATTTGTCTCACGTACACTCGTTGCAACCGGAAATCACTAAGGAGGCGGAGCTGGTGCTCAGAGCCACTTATCTCTATCACAGAGCTCGGCCAGAAAGAAGGGAGGAACGGACAACGGTGCGATTACTCGATAGCCTTATCAGGTATCACGATCTGATCGTCGATTATCTCCTTTGTCGCACGATAAATGATTTCTTTGTACTGGTGTCGGCGAATCGGCTCTTTGTGCGCGCTCGGTGCTATCTTAGCTCGGCTTTGCTCGCTTAAACAGGTACAAATGCGATTACAAATGTTCCTCAGACTGGCCGAAGGTCACGCGAAGCTGATGTACAAATCGAAAATCGAACTGATGGACGCCGTATTCGTGGTGAAGCTGATCGGTACCGGAAGCTCGAACGAGGTCGATCCCGGCTGCTCGTTTCCGGATGATCCAATGGCGGCGTACCGAGCCGAAGGTATAACATAATTCACGTCGATTACTCTAACAAGCTGGCTCGCGGCGAGAGACGAAGATCGATAGGCGTTAAACGTTCTGATTACAGGTGAAACAATACTGAGAACCATCGGACTGGAACGATTGTCGAATTTATTGTGAGATCGCCGCGGCGGTAACGTTTCCAACGGAAGAGAGAATGCCGCGCGTTCTGTGTAAACTAAAATCATTTTTATTAGTTCGTTCTTTCTATACTGCTTACATAAGTACAAATATACCAGCGTATTTATAAAATTTAAACAACCTTCGTCACGTACGTTCCTCTCGTAACCGTGTATTTCGTACGAGAACGAATTTCTCACCTCGTTTCGACCGCGTGACGCAACAAACATGCTGATTACCAGGAATCATCGGCTCGATGAATTTCTTTTTAACCCATTGTCTCGCGTGCAAAATGAAAGAAAAAATAGATCTCGGCGCGGCGGATTCCGTTCGATTCGAGTCACGGTTGAACAAAAGGCTCTTGAACCGACCACAACGGTATTTTCCCATTCTTGGAACGCATCCGAGTTTGGACTTGAGACGATCAGATACAACCGGTTAATGTAACAGCAACGATCTAACCCAACGTTTCCGTAGTCTATAAATAAGTCATCGTTCGTTAATAAACGATCAAACATGCGACGGATGGTGGACACATACGAGAGATAGAGAGAGAGAGAGTGAGAGAGAGATGGAGAGAGCGAGAGATAGTGTCCGTTAGACTTTGACAGAACGTTCTCCCCGAGGACGATCCAAATAACACCTCGATAAAGAAAAATATGCATATATTTATATATATCTTATATATGCATATACGTATAAGATATACATACGTATATATGTATATGTATATAATATATTACACATTGCAAGGAGTGTTTCCACAGGACGTATATCGGTGGGAGAGAAGATTAAAGAGGACACCGACGTTTCAGTATAATTCATCATTAAATTAACGATTAATCGGTCAACAATGTCGGAACAATTAAACTCTACACTCGTGGACACGGCTGTTCGAGTTATTTTGATTTTCAGCAAGAACCGAGGGGGTGCGTATTCCCGTTCGAGAATCGCTCGCGCGATCGTCGTAGCATCGTGAACAGGTGCCACTAAAATACAAAAGCTAGCAATTATATGTATATATAATACGTATATAAGAAGCGATTAACATAAAAGAACGGTGATATGAATGATTAATAGACACGCAGTCCTTATGGTAGACGAATTGTCGATTGTCTCGCGACACGGTGAATGAAAAAAAAAAACGAAACAAGGAAAGAAACAATAATACACTCGTCTCGTAGATTAGACACACACGCACACGCGGCCACACGTAAAATACACACCCATCCACCCAGCCACAACCCACACACACATACACACGGACACTGCCTGTTAATCGGATCTGAAATACTGTGTTACGAAACGAAACGAAACGAAAAGAGCAGTAAAGGCGTTAATGCGGGCAAGCGGTCGTCCGCGGATTACGCGCGCGTTAAGGAATTTTGCTCAATAAATTACGCGGCTCGACATTTCCATTTCCTTTCTCGTTTTGATCGCGACCCGACGAAGAAAGCATGCACAGTTATGGTTTCTAGAAACGCGAACGAAAACGGTGCTACAGCGTCCCGATCTCAATAATAGAATTATGTATTCCCGCGGGACCGTTCGAAAGTCTCACGGCAGTGCACGGCTCTCTCTGCGGTCAGGGTACACTAGGTTTTCTCTATCGGTTTTACTGAACGGCAAAAAGACATCAGGATACCTGAAGAGCGTCGCGACTGCATTAATAACGGGGCTGATCGGCAGCGTTCGACATTTGGGCGCGAACAGCAGACGCAGCCATGTTGCTCGCTGCGTTTTGCACGTGCTCGTTGCGCAAGAAAGTCGTGGTGAATTCCTGTTGTGCTTTCGAAACGCTGGCGTCCGACGAACGATAGATACGATGGATCTGCGAAATACACGGATGATTATACGGGTGCTCGAGCAACCCTTGCTAGAAGAGCTAATCCCCCCGTTTGCACCCACAGAAATACTATAATATAATCACGTAATACTATAATATAATACTATAATATAATCATGTAATACTATAATATAATACTATAATATAATATAATCACGTAAAAATATTCATTTTGTTCTACCAGAAACTTAAACTATTTATTCGCGAGGTAGAAGAAAACATAAAATGGGACATTAGAAATAACTGGACTAAATAAAATTTGATAAAAGATCGTATGGATGCAGATTTTATGAAACAGAGATTGTTGATGTCGAAAGTACCATAATTATCAACAGTTTTGTTCAAAGGGTCGAAATTATAAGGGTTAAAATAATGCATAGCTTGATATTCGAAGATTTCGGAGTTTCGAGCATTTAATAAAATTATGAAAATAATTGTGGAAGCTATTAACGCTGGCAGATAATATTCCGAAGCTGGTAATATATAGTTCGAGGAGTAGCAATTTATATTTTTAGAGAAATGAATTTTTGGACTTACCTTAGTCAACAATAGAAGATCGCCGGCTGCAGCGATGGCGAAAGTAAAGGCAACGAAGAGTAGCAGTATGCCGATAAAGATCCCCGAGGGCGACTTATCGAACATCTTAATAGCTGTTATTATACCGCTAAAATTGCGCAAGTTATAGTAAATCTGAATGCAGCGGAATTTATTGATTTTGAAAAAAAAAAGAAGATTGGACGCTTACCAAGTTCCAGCGCCAGGAATGCCTATAGACTGTATCGCTGTTACTATTAATTGAAAGAAGAAGACGACGAAGAATACCATAAAGTTGAACGAACTGTCGTGTCTGAAAGGGGACGATTATTTAATAGAATTTCATTGTGGTAATTTAATTGTTCCCTTTGAACAAGTAAAAGTGCTTACTTGAAGGCTCTGTAAGCCGGTCGGAACCAGCATAGAAACGAGAACGGTGTGAATAGTATAAGGTACAAGATTCCGAGACCGAACATTGAGAATTCTCCGTCTTTTAGCAACAGCACGAATCCACCGATAACGTTCAGCAATAGAACACAGCCATGGACTGTAATCAATATAGAAACGAGAAAATACATGGATTGTGCTTCCAAGAAAATTCGCAATTGTTATGTTACGATTAGTATTTCAATTATTCGAAATTATTATTCCATATTATCTTACACATCCATAATCTGTAGAGTTGTCTGACTGTATTCTGAAAGTCTGAATGAATTTCCACCTCGATGTCTTGATAGAAGCATGGTTGGAAGCAACACTTGTCAGGTAACGGTGGCCAATTCCGCTTTGCTGAAATATTAGGAATTTGTCATTACTATGTAACACAGCTCGGGGAGAATTAATTCAATGTTTAGCATTTATTAATTTGGCTTACGGTAGTAGGCATTTCTCATGTCTTCTTCTGTCCTTGTTTTCCATTCTGGCTCCGGTCTTCGCTGGAGAAATTACCAATGTTTCGCAATGAGCTGTCATCGAATACAAGGATTTAAGGGAACTTACTTCTAAAGGAGGAGATATGTTGCTCCCTAGTGCTGCATTGACGGCCTGCTGGGGTGTACGCGCGTAGGCAGGTGGTGGAGCCTCCTGGTTAGAAGTTGGAAGCGTAGCAGGCTGTTGGGTCGATCCGAGTCCTCCGTAAATGGGAGGATTCGAGGCACCTCTGACTTGTGCTGTACCTTGTGTTCCTTGTTCCGCGAAGGGATTATAATCCTCCAAGCCTCTACTGACTGGAGTAGAGGTGACAGCTCTCCTAATTGAGGGATCCTGATAGCAAGAAAACAATAGTTATTGCTCGGCAATAAAAGGAACAATGATTAGATAGAAGGGTTGAAAATACACAAAAGAAAATTCTATTTATGGAATAATGAGTCATTGAAAAGAAATGCTGATAGCACAGAAACAAACAAACTGGCAATTGTTAGATCGTATAATGTAATGCTTTCATTAGCAGCTCTATTATGCTCCAAAAAAATTTTCCGTCAGTCATTCCTGGTATAGATAAGGAACGCGCACGTAAATACCGATGCGACCGAAATTCCCAATTGTAATTAATTAATTGATAGCCGAGGCGCGGCGAGCGTGCCGACGGATGCACAGTAATTCAATTACATATACTTAATTTCCATTTGACAGTTCTGCATGCAATATTGAACGTAACATCGAGTTCCTCTGACTCACCGAAAACGGGTCGTTGATGTTCGGCGCCCCGAACGGATTCTCGTCAAAGCCAGACATTGTCGTCGCTGTCCGCCGAGTCTCGCTCCGATATACCGCGTTGAAAATTAACAAGACCTCAACACACTCAAAATAATCTTATCTAAACTTGTCTACACTTGATGATCCATTGCGCTGCGGTTTCATACGGTATCGCCGGCACACTAGCCGCACGGCTTATCAGCCGCGAAAGGAACTGCTGCCACGTCTATAATTAGTCATCTTAGGCTCCTTCCACAACGCCGAGTTCGATATTAAACGTCGTCCCCAACGTGACGTGAAACGGCGCACGGAATTGTCCAGAGAAATTCGTTTCGGAGCTGATTCGACGATGTTTCCGTTCGGCGAAATTTCGCTCGACGATATTTCATTCGGCGAAGCCAGAGAACCGAGGGACTTTAAATACCGGCGATTTAAACGGGCCCAACCTTCGTCGGACCGATGAGTCATGGATGCAGAATGCACAGGTAGACGCCTCGCTTTGATGTGCCGCCGCGCCCCGTTCGCTACCTTACCGCCGCTGTTCGCATCAGCGACGAATGATTTCACAAGCACAGAATTTTTCTGCATCGAAATCGCTGGTTTTTACCTCTACCTTCTTCGTTCCTTTTTCTTTTGTTGTTCCGTGCATAGCCCGACAAAAATTCACACAGATTTTCTGCACGCTGCAGCTATTTTCTGCTGCAATTACGATGCGCGTGATGCAATTTCCAGGATAACGATGCACGCGAACGAAGTGCATCAACTTGTAGATCACGATTTGACGATGAACGATGAAGATGATAGAATTCCAGTCTGTGACTTGAGTACGGATGAATGGAATTTATCGACTGCATAGCAGAATCGATAAATGCGATTTGATAAGTTCGAATTAAGTTTTTTAGTATTCTGTGAGATTTAATCGATCGATCTGCAGCGTTAGTCTTCGCAGAAAGAAGTTGCAATGTGAAAAGACAGGGAGCAAATATCGTTGCTCGCGTTCTCTGCAAGAATTTCGCAGAATTGAACGAATTGAACGCAGAATTGCTGCATTCGAGTGCAACCGAATTAGCAAGAAAGTTCCAATATTCTTTCACCTATGCGACTCCGATAAAATCACAGTTATCACACGTACGAGTACAACTTCTGCTGCAAGTATCTTGCCGATTTACATTTGCATCTTCGATCCTCGCAAGAAGTTACAGCGCGAATGGAACAGAAGCAAATATTATTGATCGTTCTCTGCAAGAATTTCGCAGAATTGAACGAATTGAACGCAGAATTGCTGCATTTGAGTGCAACCGCATTAGCAAGAAAGTTCCAACATACTTTCACCGATGCGACTCCGATAAAATCACAGTTATTACATATACGAATACAACTTCTGCTGCAAGTATCTTGCCGATTTACATTTGCATCTTCGATCCTCGCAAGAAGTTACAGCGCGAATGGAACCGTAGCAAATATTATTGATCGTTTGCTGCGCGTCGGTCTTCGCGATGGAAAAACGTAAAGAAAAGTCGCAAAAGCTATTGATCGTTTCGCGAAGCAATTATTCGTACGCGCGATCTTCGTGCCGTTGTTAGATATCTATGACAACAGGGAGGGTAGAACGCCGAAGTAGAACCCTCTTTATCAAAGCGGCACGATCTTCGACCCTGAACCGAACAAAATTCCGCTTTCATTTTACTTAGAGGCGCTTCGTTTTCGTCCGCGGTTGTCGTTGTTATCCGAAAATCGTGCGCCTTGTCCGTAAAACGGAATAATTTGCTGGTCGAAACATAGTTTAGGGATGGTTCTGCTTAACGCCGAGGGTCGACGTGTTGCGATCGGGGCGGAATGGGACGGAAGCGGTCCCGTAGTCAGTGAACCTGACGCAGGCGCAATCACGGTGATAGAACAATAGATAAAGTAGTGTAATCGTATCGGGAGTAGCAGTCGCTATGCGCTTACCCCAGTACGCAAAGTGCTTTTTCGCATTGATCATCACGATCTGCCGCGCGTTCCTCAATAAAGAGAACCGTCTGAAGAAAGTTCTGCTGGATTTATCGAACGCGATCGATCGGGAGCGCCGGGGGTGGGATTCGGGGGAGATTTAAAATCCGACGGCGATGAGATGGATGGGAAGCGCGTGACGATTCTCATACACGTAAGTGCGCTACCAGGTTGTTGCGAACCGGTTCGAAATTATCGGAACCACCGGCGAATGTAAACCGGCAAATTTTCGGCGAACAAGTCGCGCCGTGGATCGATCGTGGAAATGTCGCGGGGATCGCGGAGGGATCGCTAGGCGTTCGACGGAGCCATTGAAATGCGATTGAACGATTGCAGAATGGATGTCACATCGCTGGTGCCGGCCGGTGTTCTCGCGGGCCAAGTGGATCTGTTCGATGTCCAGGCCGGTTACAATAAATTCTCGGAGAACTTGCGGAAGTACACGCCGCCGGCCATACAGTGCGCGATCTTCTGCGGCGGATCCAGGTGCAAGTATGAGAACCCGAGAGCATGGCAGCCGGTGCACATGGCGATACAGAACATCTTTTCGCATTGGTAAGGCTCCCGCTGAAATCTCCGCAAACCCTGTCCGCGTCCTTCGAATGACTAAAAATTGAAAAGGAACAAGAGAGTCGAGAGTCGAGTCATAAAAATTAAAAAGTCAAGCCTGCCCGCGAATAGCTCGCTGTCTCCTTCGTCGAATCCTGAAATCAACGACCTCGGACGTTCCTCGGAAAATCGGCTCGAAATTCTTCTCGAAGATTCTTCCACTCTCGCGAATTAATAAAATTGCTGTTCTTTCTCGCGCGAGGACTATTGTCTGGTACAACGACGATAATAAATAAATAAATAAGTCACAGAACGTTCGATTCGATTCTAATTGCTCGACTTAATCGATTCTAATCGCGGGACGATTCGCTTCGAATGGACGAAATTAAACTCAATCCCGCGTGACGGAATATATAACATTGTTAAATACATGTATGTAATGGCGTGGGATCAGTTCGCCGGCATCGATTTTCCGCCGAAATTTTCCGCTATTAAATGCAGAATGACGTAAGTTCGGCTCGTCCCGATCGTTTCTTCTCCTCTTCCTTTTTTCCCGTGCCACGACGAACCGAGGTGGATACGGTTGTAAGGGTTGTTCGTTCCTCAGGGTGACGGACGACGTTCTCGCGATGGCGCGGCCGAACACCGGGCAAATGATCAAAAAAGATATAATTGCGCAGTTTCAAGGGTGGAGCATAAAAACCATAATAAACCTGCAAACGCCGGGAGAACATGCGAGCTGCGGCGGCCCGCTCGAGCCCAGCGGTTTCACTTACGATCCCAACGTCTTCATGAAAAATGGCAGTAGGTATTTATTCGGGCATTGTTGCCTTTCGACGATGTCGACAAAGATCCTCGGACGCTCGGCGAATAGAAGAGCGGAAGAAGAACAATCTCAGGGCTGCAGTCATGGTCGAGTCTTGTTTCGAAGATCGTCTTAGATTCGTTCGCAAGAAACAGTAAATTCTCCTTAATTGATGCTCAACTTGGAGACAAAAATCGATAATTTAGGAAAAGGAGAGGTACGATTATTCCCAAATTGTCAATTTTTGTGTACGAGCTGAGCGTCAATTGGGGAGAAATTACTGAAATTCTGAAGAATCTTAAATTACTGAATCATGCAATATCAAATTACTGAGAGAATTAATTTAGGTGGCGCCTTAACGCTAGATTTACGGAGCTCTAAAAGCAGCTGTTTTGTAACAGTTTATAGAAATAACAATAGGAGATTCATCCTGATTTTTAACGAGTGTTATTGTAATATAAACACACGTATTGAATAAATGAATATAATAAATGAATAAATTCTATCTTTATGATCTGAAATTCTAGTGTTAATCTACTGTCTATATAGTGATAAGACCATGCTGAAGACGATCTTATAAATGGATGAGTTAGAATGATAGTGACATAAGTCACATATTTCTGAAAATGTTGACTCATGTACTAATATGTAATTTTATTCATACCAAAATGTTAAAACAACCAAGTGAAGTAAATTGTATAGTTACTACAATATATCTTAACCCTAAATTATGTTAACAACAAATTTGGTCAGTGAACAATACACGTGTTAGTAAACAATAACACTCCGTGTTTCTCGGATAAGACTCGACCATGAATTACGGTCATTAGACTATAAGTATGGTATTCGAGCTCTCTTCACCCCCTCGATACCAGTCTAGCAAAATAAACCAGAAAACGACGGCGGACTTGATCGACTTGTCACCCTTCCGTGGCCCAGTTTCGCGCGATTCCGTTGAAATAAAGCAGCAATTGAATTTCTCCGCGGCGCGATACCCTTTTCCGGTGTATTTTTATCCCCCTCCAATCCCCGTTCTCGCAGCTTCGCATTCATTGGCGTCGACTGTTCCTCCCCTCGCGGATTAACAACTGGCAGAGCCCCGGTCGTAAATAGAACGTCGATGGGAAATGATAGAAAGCTTCATATCGGCGGCGCGTTAGGATAGCAGCTGCTTAAGAATGGAATCGAGTCGATCGACGGGGGGTGGTTTGTCCTTGCGAGCCGGTCGAACCGGAACCTGCTCGTCGAATCGAAACATGCTCGCGGGCGGAACATGCAATGCAGCAAAGTCAGTCTCTGCGTATCCACGAAACGAAAGTTTTCTGATGGTCGCGGACTTAGCAACCGCGCGCGTGCTGTCTCCTCCACCCCGAGAAAGCTTCCCTCAAGGTCTCTCTGAACAGCACACCCTACCACGGATCTGTTGCAGTTTACTATTACAATTTCGCGTTGAAGGACTACGGGGACGCGACCATGGGCAAGCTTCTGGACATGGTCAAGGTCGTGGCATTCGGGGTGCAGGAAGGAAGAGTAGCGATCCACTGTCACGCTGGTAAATCGATCTTTTTTCACCGACCCAATCCGTGCCAGCGTTTCCCAGGAATGCTAGATTATCTTTCGAAAGCGGTCGCGCGAATCCTGTGCAACTGTTTCGCCGAAGCTACGGTCGAGCTTTCTGCACAGGGTGCCCGAGGGTGCCAGAGTTCGGCATTGTACGAATAATATTTTATTCGAGTAATGTTTCGAATAAAATTTTATTCGAATAATGATTCGAATAAATTCTTTGAGTAAAGTTTTATTCGAATAAATTCTTCGAACAAAGTTTTATTCGACTATCGTTTCGAATAAATTCTTTGAGTAAAGTTCTATTCGAATAATGCCTCGAATAAATTCTTTGAACAAAGTTCTATTCGAATAATGACTCGAATAAATTCTTCGAATAGAATTTTATTCGACTATCGTTTCGAATAAATTCACCGAATAAAATAGTATTCGACTATCGTTCCGGATAAATTCTTTGAGCAATACATCGCATAAAGCTTTATCCGAATAACGCAACGAATAAATTGCACGGATAAAATTGCGCTCGTCGTTCGAATAAAACGCGGCCGACTCCGGCACCGGTGCACTCGCTTAATCGAAGCGACGGGTTCCGGCTAATTATCAAAGGTCTCGCACCGGGTGCATCCTTATCAGCAATTTGTAACCTTTAAACGTATCGATCTAAGGGCTTCGCGCGTACCCCGGCCGCGAGACCGGTGCTTTTGGCGCATTGCGTGTCACGGAGTCGAGCCGGTGCATCGGGATTTTTGCATTCGCTATGCATAAGCTCCCTTGAACTTTCCGAGGGAACCGGGCAAAAATCGTGGCGATGCAAATCAGCGTAGCGGCACTATCGACGGCCGACGGGGATTACAATGCCTTTTCGGTTAGGCCGCGATCGACCGTCGCCCCCTCCCTTTTTTCTTTTCTTTTATTAATCGACATTTAATACTCGCGTCCATGGTCGGTCAATCGGATCGACGCGGGGCCGCGTGTTCGGCAGTCGTAAACACGGCCGGGTTCAATTCCTCGCGGTGGATTTATGTGCACGAAAAATAGATAAAGTCGGATAAGGAATTGGGGCGTAACTGCGGTTCTATTTACGAGTGGCGGTGCCCGGGAACCGGGAAACAGGGAAGTTGGAAAACGTAGCCGCGATTCAGAAAACCGCAGAGATCACGGCGATAGTGCGCACGCACGCGACAGGTTCAGAAACCCGAGCGCGATACGCTCGACTCGATTATGTCGATCGATCGGTTATCCAAGAGGTCCCCGTGCATACTCGGCATTCACAAAGATTACATTTCCCTCGGGGCTTTACCACCCCTGGCAGTAAGTATTTCGCCAGACGCGATGCTATCAAATTAATTTGAAGAAAAAAAACAGAAACGAGATTGTGGCCGAAGGCACGCGAACGTCAAATCGACGGACATTGGTCATCTTCCGTTGTTTTACCAATGGGAAACGAGGAAGATTCGTGTCCGTGTTTCGAACTGGAAAAACAAGGAAAGACGAGCAACGGTCGTCGATTTGACGCTCTCGCGTCTCCAGCCTTTTAAAATGCTACAAATATAAAAACTCTTGATAACTTTTCATTGGACAGATATCGAATAAATAGAATATTTGAAATTCAGATCTTAATTCATATTCTTGAAGAACACGGTGTGCAAGAAAAGCGATGCTCGGTGACAAGCATTTGGCCAAGCGAGATCCTGAGAAAAAGTACAGTAATGTCTCCCTAACTGACGCTCAGATTGTGCACAAAAATGGACAATTTGGGAATAAGAGATACGATTATTCGAGCCTTGCAGCTCGTTTTTATAGTTGTCGACGATTCGTGACTATAAAAATGAACCGCAAGGATCGAGAACAATCGCATCTCCTCCCCCAAAATTGTCCATTTTTGTGGACAATCTCAATTAGAGAGACATTACTGTACATTCGGTTTGCGCAGAGGCGAACAATAATTTCCTTTACATTCGCGGTATCCAATATTTTCGTGCATTTTCACGTGTGCATGCAACGAATGCCGGTGCTTAATTATAAAACATTTTCCATTTTATTGATGGAACTTTGCCCCGCGGTAATTTGGCCCGGCGAATCGCGCGGACCGAACGAGGCGGATCAACCGTACCGAGCTCCGCGGAATGATTTACGCGGGTCGTTTCGGCCGAGCATGAAACAGCGACGTTTATCGCGAGGAATGTATGACTGGAATTCCGCGCGGAACGAAATTCCCGGCGGCGGATCGTCGCGCGACGATTTAATCTCGTTCCGAAAGTTCCGCGCGCGCCTCGCGTGCGCCTAACTCGGGATTAGGCTGCGGCAGAACGGACGGGTGTTAGCCCGGGCCAAACGTCCGCGAATGAAATACGCGGCGCGATGTCGTCGAGCGCGGTTATGCTGGCCGGATACCTCATAACTCTTGCTGGTTCCGGTAGTTCGTCGGCGACGATTGCCGCATCCGGTTCCGATTCACTGGCACGTAATTTGCTGCTGGAATTAGCGGCGGTCAGTGGCCGTAAATAACGCGGGAACGAATACGGAGCTGCTTCAATTAACGCTGGAACTACCAAAACCGGTCGAAACGACTGGTTCCTGATTTTTCCATTCATAATTCCTGATGTTGCAAAAATCTTTCTGTGAGAAATTTTCAGGTATAAACTTCCTTAATCGACCGATTTGAAATAACCGTACAAAGAGTTTGAATAAATATAATCTTGTCATTGCTATGAACGAATAGCAGAGGCACCGATTCCGCGCGATTATTCGGACAGTCGTTGACATACGGGTGCCCGCACGCGTCTACAGGGTATCCCAAAAATATCTCGCAATCCGGAAATGGCGGGTTCCTCAGATCATTTGAAGCAACTTCTTCCTTTACAAAAATGTTCTCCGAGGCACCGTTAACGAGTTATTAACGAAAAACAGTGACCAATAAGAATCGAGTACGGTTGACGCGAGGCGGCCCAGCCAACCAGCGCACGAAGCCCAGTACCGCTCATTGGCTCGGTCGCCTCGCACCAGCCGAGCTCGCCTCTCATTGGTCACTGTTTTTCGTTGATAACTCGTTAACGGTGCCACGGAGAAAATTTTTGTAAAGGAAAAAGTTGCTTCAAATGACCTGAGGAACCCGCCACTTTCGGATTGCGAGACATTTCTGGGACACCCTGTATTATCTCTCAAACGAATCACCCAATGGCCCGAACCACTCCGCAGAGAGCTAATCAACCCTAAACTGTAGTAAACGTCGAAATACCTCAGAAGTCAGTTGGAATAGCGAGAGTGGAGCTGTTAGGTCAGTTTCTTTATTGGGAATCGACGATTCGCGATTATAGAGCCGGAAATACTGTGCTCCGACGAATCACAGACTGTCCGAGGGCGGAGGGAAAATTCTCGTGCTGCGGAAATCTTCGATTCCGCAGGCGAAGCGCGCGGTGTAGTTCGGGTCTGAAGAAAATTTCCATCGGGATCTCGATCGTTCGTGCGTACGGCTCGCGGCACGTGAATAAAGATCCCAAGGAGCGATCTATTAGCGAGCGCAGTCCCACTTCTCCTTGATCCCTTCTTTCACCCGTTTGGTTTGATTAACGACAGAGACGTCGCTTGACGAAGAAAAATTGCTCTTTCAGGCCTAGGCAGAACCGGCGTTCTGATCGCGTGCTACCTTATTTACAGTCTACGTGTGCGAGCGAACGACGCCATCAGGTTCGTTCGCATGAAACGGCCGTCCGCGATACAGACACGGGGACAGATACTCTGTATCCAGGAATTCGAGCATTTCGTTCTTCCTCAGATGATAGTGTTCCCTTTGAGCAGCGGCATAGGCGACCGCAAGCCATGCAGCCTCCAGTCGCATCTCAAGAGGCAGCACAACGTTCTGCACGGATACGAGCAGCGCACCTTCAAACACATTCCGAAGGTTCGATTTCCGTTTCGCACTCGACCCGTGAATCCGATTGGACGATGGTATCGCTGCGATCTTGTGCGAAATTATATTCAAATCGAGCGATTGTTTTCATTGTTGTCTGCTTTTTAATTACAGTAAATTCTCACCAAATTTTTCTTCAGCTTCTGAACAAAAATGGATAATTTCAACTATCGTAAAAACTAGGTGCACGGCTCGATTAATCGTACCTCCTCTTCCCAAACTGTCCATTTTTGTTTAGAAGTTGAAGGAAAATTAGAGATGCACTCTCTCGGGTGCAAAGGATTGCCAGAGTTCGCGGAACAACTTTAATCTCTCGCATTTGACTGCCCCTTTTACGAATTTCCTTGGACAATGAAATCCGTAGGCAGTGCAATGTTGTGCAAAAATTTGATTAAACAGAGCAACTTGTATCTCCGTTTTGTAATGCCGTTTTATATTTGATCAGTGTGCTACTTATTCCTTCATGAATACGAGCGCGAAGCACATCGGCTTTTCCATCAAAATGTCATTTTGTATTTTATCGATTCGCTGTTTATTCCTTCATGAATAATTGCGTTCGGAACCCGAAGGAGTTACTCGATTTTAACGAATCGACGTTTCCCGGTCGAACTTTCGCAGAACAATTCTAATTTCCTGCGTTGAACTGTCTCCTCGCGATCCTGATTAGACGATTCGAATCGCGGCGATCTGATAGAAAATTCTCTTCGAGGAAAGTCTCTGCGTGCAACGAATTGACATTTCCAACTTAGACGGTAGTTTCGCCCACTCGGGAACAATGATCGATAACGAGGATTGATTCCGTTGACACTTGTGCGAACGATTCTCCAGATCGTCTTCACAATTTGCGAGCGAATCCTGCAGCTTTGCGACTGCAAGGAGGACAACTCGCCCTGCGAGATCAAGTTCGAGGTGTCCAGCTCGTCGTTCGCCCAAAAGTTCATTTCCCACGTGTTGGAGAGACTGCGGAACAGCAAGGGGAACATCAGGCACTCCTACTCGTGGGCCGAGTCCCTCGCCGATTCGTCCATCGACTGCTCCAGTAAGAAGAGAAACTAACGGCGTTAGGCCTATCAGAACGAGCAATCAATTCGCGATAATTATTCAGGTTCGGCGAAGGCCTGTGCCAGCGGCAGTCAAGCGTCTTCTCGGGACACGGCAGACGACATCGGTCGGTTGAGCGACGTGTTCTGCACCTCTCCGGACACTCCATCGTGCGACTCCACGTATCCAGGTGACTTCGTCCTAGAAGTCGAGTTCTTCTAGAAGAAGAGAAATCCGACCGCCGGTCGGAAGGTTCGAATTAACGGGTTGCTTGTTGAAGGTCTGGACGACAACTGCGTGGACGACGTCCTCGGCGATGGGATTCACTGTCAGGACCTCATAGACAACGACTGTTACAAGGAGATCCAGTCGCACATGGACCTGAAGGCTGCCGCTCAGAACGCAGCTTTCGAACGTGTCAGCACCGAGGAGGCGATCAGAGCTCTGATCAGAGACAACGCTACCTTGCCCGATAAGACGAAGAAGCGATTGTTGGACTACCAGGTGACACGCTAACCCCGAACAAGACGTTCATCTCCTAGCGTAGACGCTTAAAAGTTCGAAGAGGCTGTTCGAAGATGGCTGTTTGGGATCGACAGGGTGCCCCAAAAATGTCTCGCAGTCCGAAAGTGGCGAGTTCCTCAGGTCATTTGAAGCAACTTTTTCCTTTACAAAAATTTTCTTCGAGGCACCGTTAACGAGTTACGAACAGTGACCAATGAGAGGCGAGCTCGGCTGGCGCGAGGCGATCGAGCCAATGAGCGGAACTAGGCTTCGTGCGCTGGTTGGCTGGGCCGCCTCGCGTCAGCCGTGCTCGATTCTTATTGGTCACTGTTTTTCGTTAATAACTCGTTAACGGTGTCTCGGAGAACATTTTTGTAAAGGAAGAAGTTGCTTCGAATGATCCGGGGAACCCGCCATTCCCGGATTGCGAGACATTCTTGGGACACCCTGTATATTTTCAGGCGGATCTGAATCATAGATCCACAGCCTGGCAGAGGCTGCAATTGGAGACCGACTTGGACGTGCTCTCGGGGCTGCTGTTCGACTGGCTGGAGACTTTGAAGAGGCCTCTGCTCGACATAGATAGCCTGAGTTTCGTCGTGGTATGGGGCTCCAAGCCGCAACGATGCCTCGAGAAGCTGTCCCCCTGCAACAGATACGTGTTGGAGTATCTGCTACGGTTCGTCACCCGGCTGAGACCGATGACCGCTGAGAGCCAGAGCCTGATCACGAAACGGTTCATGGCCAGCCTCACGCAGCAGAGCATCTGGATCAAAAGTTCCTTTTATCCTTCCAGTAAATACGAGATCTATTGTAATCTGCGTAACCGGTTGCCGGGACAGGTTGTTACGCGGTTCCGACGGCTGGTCGTTGGTCGAAGCGGAGAGGCTAAACGGATGATCAAATGCCTCGCGAACTGTCACGGCATGTTATGAATATCCATATCTGGTTGTTGCATATTTGATTAGGATCTTCTGCATAACTGTCACACGTCGACGTTGGCAGCGCACGACACGCGGGGCGATCGCCAGAAATATCGATTCACCGGACACATTGTGTCGTTCTATTAATATTATCGACAGTCGTGGACGGTGTACGTCGCGTCCCGACCCCACGTGAAATCTGTCTCGTAGCCCGTTTCCATTTCGCTTATTATTTATCTGTCGAGTCGCGTAACGAACCGAGGGACCTCTGGTTGCAGATCGAAATTTCCATAAGCTACGCCGGGGCACCGCGGCGAAGCTGAACGAGTTTTTCGTCAGGCTGATGAACCTGATCGAGGAGGTGAACACGCAGGAAATGGAGAGACCCACGTGGACGTCGAAATGGGAACTGGTGTCCAGCCAGTTGGGCCAAATCGACGGGCCGGAGGACGACGAACCACCGACTTGAGTCGACCAGGTGTCGTCGAAACAACGGGATGATGTATTGTTTGCGTTGATATATTGGCATTTCGTTCTCGAGAGTCGTAGAATTATCAGTTGCGAACGGCAGTTGCGACTCGAGGTTTTTATTTTTTACAACGGTCGCAGATTCTCTCGTTCGGATGCTGTATATTCCAAGCTATAACATGAGCAAATAAAAAAAAGAAGTATTTTAGTAGTAACGAGCGTGTGTGGTTCCGGTAACAGTGTCTTTTTTATTACCTGCGTGACGAGTGTCACAGAGCACGAATAGATTATAGATTGGACATAGAAATAGACCTGTTGTGCTATTGTTGCCGAGATTAGATTACTTCTAGCACGTCGTTCCAATTATTTTTCAAATCGCTACATCAAAGTGCAGTCGTTTGGGATAATTGAGTATAACTGTGTAAGGCGCGGTTAGGATAACTTTTCGTATACCGCAGCCAATTTAAGTTATCTCGAATTGAAGGTATTCGAAGTTATCTCGAATGTGGCATCGGTTCGGAGACACCGACGTCGCTAAAAATCAGAGGATTTCTCGCGCCATCTGTCAAATTCAACAGTCGGTTGGAGAACTACGTAACACTGCAGCAGAGATATTTTGTTTTTATTTTACAGTCTTGCCGCGGTTCTAAAAATACAATGCTGCAACGTGAGCACGAGACTTTCCAGCTCGTCGAATCGTCGAGGCAAAGTTTCTGGCCGAAAATTCGTTAATAAATTCATTAATAATTCTTTCATTGATGAATTTATGGCTTCTTAATGTTGTATAAAAATAACTGATAGAATCAAAAATATATATATGGAGTAATTTTTGGAGTATTAAAATAACATAACAACGACAAAATAACATTATTTCGGTAATTATAAAATCGTGAAATATGGATAAGGTATACGGAATACTCGATTCTGAATAAGAAGCTTTCTCTGAAATATCAGATTTAGGATAACTTTTTGACTAATCGTGTTTACCATCCGTAGCAAAATGCTGAAACTTGTAGCCGTCGGAGAAGTTTCAGCATATCGCCACGTATGGCGGCCCCATTTGGCCAAAAAGTTATCGCAACTGCACCTTGCACAGCCTATACTCGATTATCCGAAACGAATGTACTTTTTAATACAGTTAGATTGAGATTTGTAAATCATTTCTTGTAGAACAGCAACCGACACTTATTTCTGACATGTGGTCAAAGCATTTAGTACTCGATTATTTGAATCGGGAAGAACTGTCCGACGAATATGGAAGTCTCAAGGAAAGAATGAGATTTTTTGCAGTTCTTTTATTAAATATGACAAACAAGGAGTTCGGAAACAAACAGTTTAGACAGCTTTGGATCCTCAATATGTTCACGAATTGCTGTTTTATTATCTTTTCAAGACGATTCTATTAGATAAAGACTTATTCCTAGTGCTTAATTCGAGCTAGAAAATGCGATTCCTTAAGTCCTCTATGTACAGTATGATATAAGTCCATTTTTTTTCCGTCATTTCTAAACACATTTATATCGTGAAACACATCGATTTACGTGTATAAATCTTGTCGTACCTAACAGGATCGTATTTTCCTCATCATTTTAAGCATTATACAAAACGATGTATCAGTCTTATACAAAGAAAGTACAGTGAAAATTATATAGCTCTCGATCACTTACAATTACACTACTTAAATCGATAAAACCGAAAACCGCTAGATCCTCCGCCACCTTTTTTCTGCCGGCGAGAAAAAAAGGTTCGATGAAACAGCTCAAACTGGTTGGTTTTTCTTTCAGTAACACATTTAATTTTTCTTGGTAAAATCGGTACATTTTTACAAGGCAACTTATCATACAATACTTAATAAAATAAATCCAGACGATAAGGTTCTAGGAATTTTCGTCGAATTTAATTCTAAAGAGCTCGGATCGCAATTCAAGAACTTCCCCGTTTTATGCCTCGGCTTTCGTTCCGATTTTTTTCTCGTTCCCCCTTTTTTATCGCCACACGCCGCCTCTCCCCCCGCCCTCCCGCCCCTCCCCCCTTATTTTTCTCGTACGGCACAGGATAATACTGAAGGATTCGTTAATGCGAATCGGACGCTCGCGATCACGATCGAAGCGACGAGCGCGATGCCAAAAATATCGGTCCGAGAGAAACACGCGTCCCCGATGTGTACCGTGTCTGAAAAAATAGATCCCCGCGATCGACAGTCCACCCTCTCTGTCCCGAGACGTGAGAAAGTTTGTTCGTCGGTGTATACTTCCCCACCAGCCTGTTCTCTCCGCGAGGAAAAATCAAAGGATCTGTTTTTTAAACATCTAAAGCGCCGTTTCAGTCCGATACCCCTAGAATAATCTGATATGACAGCGGTGTGCCGCGTTAAACGCGCCCTCCCCCCTACCCCCGCGCTTCAACGAATTCTGCCTCGAAATGAATTGATCGTCGACTCGAGAGATGGATGAATAGAAAAAAAAAATAAAGAAAAAGAAAAAGAAAAACAAAACCGCTGGCGCCGCGAATTATCATCATCCGCGAAGTATTATCCGGCCGAGTGTGAAAACCGCGATAGTTCGGATTTCGAGCCTCCTCGTCCCGCCCTCGTCCGCATTGCCCACGCTCGCGTACGAAAAAATTTAAACATCTCTTTACAGACCTATCCGAAATATACAACAAACATAACAGGGAACGTTTAAACATGTACAATATAGAGAATATTCGCAAGGTAACAGCGGCCTACTATACAAAAGTTCGTGAAAACGAAAAAACGTCGTTACGGTCTCCTCTCGTCTCGTGCTAATGTGTTTCCCGTGTTTTCTTTTTTTCTCTCAACATCCTTTTGTTTTATAATTCTCGTCTGATCTCGAGCGTAATCGATCGATCGTCCCGATCGCGGCGGATCGATCGATTCGCCTTTGGGTTCGCCCCTTGCTCGTGGATCCGCGCGATCGTCGTCCGCGACCCGTTCGTCGTTTTCGATTGAAAACGAAGCAAAAGAAAAAAGAAAGAACAATAAAAAAGAAAGAAAGAACAAACGAGAAAGTTTTTTCTTCGGCCTAATCGAGCTGCCGGCTCGTGTGAGAATCGACGGTCGCCGTCGTGTTCGTTCCTCGGGAAAATTCGAGATTTCGTTTTCTTGAAAAGTAAAAATTAAATGCAGCCGGGATACGCGAAACGCATTCGTTCGGTGGTTCATCTCCTGTGGTGTAGTTACGTGTTGTCCGTGTTGTCTGATCGTGTGTGTACGTATATATTTATGTATAGACTTTTATATACCACACTATCGGTAAAACTCACTTCATCCGCAGAAAAATGTACGCAAATGTTCGCAAATCCCTAATGCCTCGACGAGTTCAACTATTTACAGGAGAGTCTTCTTCTATGGTATATCAAGTCCTTAATCCATTATACACAATACATATAGACTTAGATTATGTAATTATGTAGCATTACGTGAAAGCGAGCCCAGGTCTGCACCGGCCGCGCACGATTTTTTCACCCCCTTCTTCCGTTTGTTTCGCTCGTTGTTCGTTTACAGCCTGACCGCCGCGACGACGTTCACGCTAATCGAGAAAAAGCGGGTCTCCCCGACGATTCGAAAACGGGGGAGGATACGACGATTGACGGACGAATGACGATGGTGTTCCAAGCTATAGAAATTCTGCGCGAAAAACTTAAACGTCTAACTATTTTACAACCGGAATGGACAGAATAACTAACACAGGTACGACGACGTGGATAAACGAAACGGTGGTTGTTCTTGGATTTCAGATCGTTGCGCGGCGGCGGCTCAGAAACGGTGAATTATCAAAAATTATCAGCGACAATAATTCCGAAATGCTAAATGACAGATTATCTATCTAAAAATCCAAGAGCAACGGCTGTTCCCCAATTAGCTGGGTTTCTGGGAATCGCGGGGCTGTCGAAGATCGCGCACGGGAAACGCAGCGGCGGAAGCCTCGCCGATTAAAGCACACCTCCTCCGCGATGAAGGAGCTGCGGACTATCTACACGCGCTACCGTTCTCGGGAACTAATTAATTTACAAAAATATTACAAACAAACGTGTCACTCCTACGATTCGAACGGAATATATCACACACGGTCGAGCGAGTCTTCCTGTCGCCGCGATCTAGAACGTGCGGCTGTCGCGTCGCGTCGCGGCGCGGCGTCGTCGGGCGATGTACACAAGATCGATAGATCGTCGGCGATAACGAGGCGTGGATCATCGCGTTCGAGAAGCGTCTTGGCCATCGACCGGAGCTCGCTTTCGAACTCGTGTTTCCAGGGGCCCAGAAGTTCGACGATTGCGGCCCCCTTTCTTTTTTTTTTGGACGCGATGCTTCTGTCCGAACGACGATCGGACATCAGTCCCGTTTCGAAAATTCGGAACCGAGCTTGATTACGCGGGACTGGGGATGTGGGTGGGGGTGTCTTGTTTCATCGGAGGGGCCATCGACATCTAATTTCTTATAATTCCGATACGTATACGTATTAATATATGTTTATGTATATGCATACATAGTAATTGAATTTATTTATAAGTGTTCGCGCCATCCGCTTCGCCTTCCGTCCGCTCCCTCTCCGCGTCGTCTCGTTTCCTACCTCCCGATCCTCGATGTCTCGCGGCCGAATATATCGAGACACCTCTCGATAACGTTTCTCACGGTCGAAAAACACCGTCGCGAGCGCGCGCGCGCGCGCGTTCCCACGCGTCCCTCTATTGTTCCTCGCGCGGACACACCACCGTGTGATACTACTTACGAATTAATTGTTCTCTAAACTATACACAGCGCTAGGAGCAGCGGACGGGCCCCTGTGTTTGAAACGCGTCACTGATATGGGCCGCCGAATCGGCGCGCAGACACCGGCTCGCGATCGCGCGAGAGAGATTTTGATCCTCACGATTGCTTAATTGTTACGTACCGCGCGATTACATTACAGGCTAAATGTGTCAGTCGTTCCCGCGAGTGCCCGGCACCGCCGCGGCCTTTCGCGCGATCTCACTTCGTTTAATTAGCTCAGTCCCGGGCGGGGCGGACTTTCGAGACTCGGCCGCGTGTGTCTTTTCTCGTCGGCACGGAAATGATAAAACGCAGAGGAGGGGAGACGATCGGGAACCGAGTGGGTTCGTCGACAACGGCGATTCGAACGCCCCGGAAGCTAATTATTAATCGCACGAACTCGCGGAGACGCGCGTGTTAAACGCGTTTTAATGCACGCGCGCGCCCGCCGGAAGTAAGAAACGAGGTACGACGACGGGGTCTTCTCTCTTTGCTCTCCTTGTCTGCCAAGGATTTATCGCCTGCGGATATAATTCGTTTCCCTTCTTCATTTACTCGCTAATGCAATGTACACGAAAGAGAGAGAGAGAGAGAGAGAGAGAGAGAGAGAGAGAGAGAGAGAGAGAGAGAGTTAGAGAAAGAGAGAGAGTGTGAGAGAGAGATACATATTTATATGTATATATTTGTATGTATATGTATATAGATATAACCGCGGTTCCGAAATGAAACGGAAGGAGAGAACAGAAAATACATCGTTGTTCGCAATTGCTTGAGTAAGGATATGGATCAAAGGATCGCGAGGGTTCGACTCTCGTCGACGTATCGTCGCGACCGATCTCGCGCACAGACTACGTTGCGCGCACCGTGTTCCGCGTTCGTTCGTTCTTCTTCTTCTTCATCTTCTTCTTCTTCGCCTGCGTCTTCGTCGTCGTCGTCGTCGACGACACGTTATCTTCTATACGTTTTACCTTTCTGCGTGACACCGTTTTCGAGAAGTCGAAACCGTTTCGAAAATTCACGGCGTCGGATATGATGAGTAGCGGGTCTGTCACGAAGGAGGAGAGTGGAGGATGGTCCTAGGGGAGGGGGGCGTTCCATCGTCTTTTCTTCGATTTGGCTTCCTCTCCCAAGAAATGCTCGCCCGTTCTTTTTTCTTTCCCCGGCTTATTCGTCGTCGGCTCTACGGATCCGCTCGCGAGGAAGTGACGAGCCAGTCCGCGTTCCTCGCTCGCTCGCCGGCTTCAAAGCGACAGCTCGAACCTATTCGCTGCTCGAGGAACGATACTACGCCTCCATCTGATCCTCGGGAGTCATGATGTCCGGCGCCATCGACAGGTCCTCCGCCATGTCCTCGTCCTGGCCCGAGTCGTGCCCGTGGCTCTCCGGGTACTCCCTCTCGTCCACCTGGTCGTCCTCGCCCTCCGGCTCCACCGGCGCGTCGACCAGCTCCCGTTTTATTAATCTCGTCAGCTTCCCACCCTCCGGGCTCTGGCCTTCCTGCTTTATGTGCACGGCTGGTTCATCCAACGGTGACCTACGGCACAACGAGACATCAGGCTTTCGTTCACTTCACGGCGTCTCAGAATCGGTAACGTTTATTCTAATCGGTAGGATCGCTTAGGAACGTTTAAACATTTTTTCTCGCGACTGAGACTGTTACAGGCTTTTAGATTAAAGTATTCTCTTTGCAACGACACCTTAAAAATTGATCTACGATTTTTTTTTGCCTCTTCGTCGAGCTTTGAAAGGCGTACCGACGATGTTTTCGGTAATACGCGAGGATCTCGCATGATCGAGCTCTAGAAGCGTTTAAATATTTTTTCTGGCGACTGAGACTGCTACAGTCCTTTAGATTAAAGTATTCCCTTTGCAACGACACCTCAAAACTTGATCTACGATTTTTTTTAGTCGCCTTGTCGAGCTTCAAACGACAAGCGTACCATGAACGTTTTCGATAATACGCGAGGATCTCGCATGATCGAGCTCTAGAAGCCTTTAAACATTTTTCTCGCGACTGAGACTGCTACAGTCTTTTAGATTAAAGTATTTCCTTTGCAACGACACCTCAAAACATGATCTACGATTTTTTTTTGGTCGCTTTGTCGAGCTTCGAACGACAGGCGTACCGTGAACGTTTTCGGTAATACGCGATGATTTCGCATGATCGAGCTTGCTCGACTATTCGACTTGGTAGTCAACGGGGTATGGTAAGCTTCCTGACAGCTCTAAAGTGTTACTGAATCTTAACGAAGCTTCCTCAGCGTTCGTCGTCTCGAAGGCGTAAATGAGAAAGTACACAGAGAAGAACAATTTGTGGTATTAACAATTGAAGAAAATGGGTTGCAGATTAGGCGTAGGCGATTTCCACTCACATTAAGTCGTTGTGGGTTAACACGTGCTCCTTGTCGGGGCTCGTCGTCGTCGACGTGCACATCGTGTTGTTCAGAAAACCCATGTTAGAGTCCCCGAGTGCCGCCTGGAAATACTCAAATTGCATTAGATCGTTAGTCAGTATAGTCGTTCGATCACCTATCATTGAGACTACGGAAGATACGTTAATGGTAATCAACAGACTGCGGACTCTGCGTACACGATCGTACGTTTAGCGGACGAAAGTTAAGAAACATCGTTTAAAACAGAAGATCGTTCCATAAAACAGAACTAAACGACGCGAAATATTTTAACGTCGCCAACTAAAATCTATTCTTTTAATTCTGCCATTATCCGCAACGACGAACAAAAATTACAGACTGCAATTTCTTAACTTTTTCATCCGAGGCTACAGCAAAAATATAACCCTTTGCACTCGAGTGGTGACTCCGAGGCACCACTGAAATTGTTATATCACGATTCAAAATCATTTTTATATCATCGAAGTTGAAATTGAAGAAATCATTAAAAGCGAAGCCTCTGTATGAGTCACAAAACCCAATCTCATATGCACAAAATGCATTTGTCATGTGAAATGGAAACACTATATGTCAAAAAGATTGTTGTAGATTTACAGTTAAAATGGCTTCGAGTGCGAAGGGTTAAAGAATACGGTTTCTAGATCTCGATGATTTGTACGAGCTATAAATTACTTGAAGATCAGAAAATTTCCAAAGATCATACTTTCGACGAATAATCTTCTGAAATCTGCAGACATTGAGCACTGGCGAGAATTTAAACAGAATCGCGGCAGTCTGTCGACGTGGCGCAGGCGTTAATCGTAAACAGTTACCTGGAGATTGGCGTTCAAAGCGTCACCGTACATGGTCGGGCTGTGCGTTAAGGTCGGACTCTTCGACGGGACACCCCTACATGATCGACAGAGAAAATTCGATTAGTGATCGTCGCAGTTCGCCTGTGAATTGTGAATTTCTGAAATATAGAAACGCGTGTATATATATATAGATAAGCTTTATTTTTATTTTAGTACTGTGTCGATGTATACGGGGGTGGGGGGCTGGGGTGGAATAAATTCTCGAGAGTAATATTCGGTTGGGGGTTCGTTGGGTGCGGGGGTTGTTTGGGCGAGGAAAGGGCGGGTAAAGATAGAGCTTCGTGTGTACAATGTGTGCACGTGTGACTGAGTTTTAATATGTAAAGGTATATAAAGATAGAAAGAGAGAGAGAGAGAGAGAAAGATAGAGATAGATAGATAGATAGAGAGAGAGAGAGCGAAAATGGAAAGAGATAGATTTAGATAGATCGTAGAGGAATATAATATGAAGAAATGTATACACGAATATGATATATAAATATATATATATAAATATGAAAGAGAGATATAAAAAGAGATATATAAAAAAGAGATCGGAGAAAAGAGTTCTCGAAAGACTCTTACCCATTTTACCATGATCACTCGCTCGTCCAACGATCGGCACTTGGTTGCGATTGAGCGAGATTAGGTAAGAAAAAAAGTGTGTAGACAAATTGTTGAGAAAAATTAGCGCTCCCGTTTCCGTGGATCGTGGTCGCGCGGACGTAGATCGAGGAGCCTGTGTTTGCTCTTCGAGTTCACGTCGCGGAAACGACGTCGTGGCTTATAAACGGCACCGAGGCTTACCTGTGCTTACCTCCGTACGCTTTCTCCCGTAACCGATCCGATCTTTTCGGTAACGAACGCCGACCGAGTTCCGCTGCCCTTTTCAATGGGCGAAGGCCCCCATTGAAAAGAGCACTTCGGGTTCCCTTGCAAACAATCGACGCTAGGACATCTCATCTCTTGGGCGCGCATCATCATCGTTTCATCGGACTTCGGACTTCGATTTTTTTGCAAGAGACAGATTGGCATGCGAATTGAAAAATGGAAGAAGAGAAAAATTCCGCCCGGAGCCGTTTATCAAGTGACCTGGAGCGCTGTGTGTAAAGATTTCAAGTGAAAAGACAGATAGAGAGGAAGATAGAGAAAGATATAGAGACAGAGAGAGAAAGAGAGAGAGAGAGAGAGAGAGAGAGAGAGAGAGAGAGAGAGAGAGAGAGAGGTAGATGAGAGACAGGTAGAGAGTAAAAATAGATAGATAGATATATATATATAGAAAGAATGTTAGAAAACGTTGATATAAAAAGACGATGTTAAAAATAGTACAGAAAATTTTACCGGTGGTTGCAAAAGTTAGTACGTAAACCGTGAGGTACCTGAGTTAGAAGAGGGTGGTCGGTAGAGGCGATGAATGAAGAATTCCGTATCATCCGAGATTGCGGTTGTGACGCTTAATGTACACAATTTACACATGCGCGAGTAGCCCTGACACACATGATCACCAGTCACACGGAAAAAACCATTCTCACGTCGAAAAAGCGTACTAAAATGGTAACTCAAAAATAAAGAAAGAAACAGAGCGAGAAAGACAGAGAGAAAGAGAGTGAGTGAGAGTGAGAGACAGAGACAGAGAGACAGAGATAGACAGACCAAAAATAATAAAAAGAAGAACAGGCGAAACAGAAACGGCGAGCGCCCGTTTTCCGTCGGCGTCCAAAACTAAAAAACGCAAAAGCATCATATCACCTTCCCTTCGGGAACGCTGTCGTCGATCGGCAGTCTCTATTCGCTACGCTACAGCCTGTTGCTCAAACAGCGAAACCAAAACCGAAAACGGTACACGACACAAACTGAGAACTCGTCGGACAAACGCTTCGTTCTTTTTCTTTTCACCGAGCCGACACCGCCGGGAAAAAAGCATCGTAGAATAAAAGAGAAAAAAAAAAGGAAGAAAGGTGTTTTCCGCCGGCGCGCGGAAAACCGAAACGGAGAGAAAACCGGCGAACGGCAAAATGAGCGCTTTAGCGGAGGAAACCAGCGCGGCGGAAACAGCGGCGTCGAATAAGGATTGTCGGCCGTCGAAAAACAAGATGCAACGAAACGTTTGTTCACGCAAACACTTTCCACATTCTCCCAAGACACTGCAAACGCCACTACGTAAGCACCATACAATTAGAAGCACAGTGTTTTCAGTGGTAGGATAGTCTTACGGGTTCATTTCTTATATTATTATTATTATTATTATCATTATCATTATCATTAACATTTCGAGATATTCATTCTCGGATTCTTTTCTGTATTTTTTTTTGTTCTTATGCTGTTTTCATTTTCATTGGGGACGAGTATAAAATGACAGATTAGGAAACCTTTGATTATCCATGCGAGCAACCACTAAACACATCAGAGATCCTGCAGCTCGGACCAATCGTCCTGTGGCTGGGTTCCTGCAGGATCGGTCGGGATTTTAAGCTCTCTCGGGTGTGCTAGAGCCTCGGGCTACGGTTCTAGTGACGTTTACGGGGATGTACTATGGGGGGCTGTTTTGGACGTCACGAGCAGAGGTGCGCAAGATTTCACCGACCCCGGATTGTTTCTAACGAGCCCCGTATAATTGCCACGTCCGAATTTACTTCCACGGTTTTACTTTTCCACGGTTTACTTTCCATGTTTATTTCCACGTTCACTTCCCCTCGACTGCTCCACCGTAACGTTTCCTCTCGCGCGTGACCGAATGAAACCGATCAACACTCGCACGGCCGTTGGCGGAGAACTTACTTGAATGTGGTGGGTCTTTTCAGACCCACAGATCTCTCTCATAGTTTCCACGCTCGGCTTCTCGGGCGAGTATCTTCTCTTTAGACTCTGACGTCCATTTGCAAAGCAGAAAACACAGCGGATTTTCGATCCTCTTAGCTTCTCAGCGATTCGTTACTTCGGATCTCAAGGTTCGCACGAATTTTTCGGTGGACTCGCAACGTTTCCTTGGGCCTAAAAAGACCCGTGCAGGCCGAGCGAGAGTCGAGGCATCCAGCCGCGGAGGTTATCACCGAGTCTGCGCACCCCTGGCGACGGATGAGGAGGATCGGATGGTTCTACTTTAGTCCGGTTCTGAAGGTGACGGGTTCTAAAAGGCGTTCGAGGCAGGCATGATGCGGAATTCGTTTCCTGGGGATTGGATTAAACTGCGTAGAGCCGCTCCCTGCTGCCTTGGTGGTCATGTTTACCCCGCGTTGATGTCTCTGTCGCGGATGGCGGGTAGCAAGTAGAATCGGCGGTTCCGAGTCAGACAACGGCGGAGATCACGCGAAACGCGGTGATCGGTGCTCGAGAAAGAGACCGATCGATTCTCAATGAACGATTTCGCGAAGACAGAGAAAAAGAGAGAGATAAAGAGAGAGCGAGAGAGAGAGAGAAAGAGAGCGTGTTCGATCAAGGCTCTTCGTCTTTCTTCCGAGAAGACAGAGAAATAGAGGACGGAAACGGCAAAAAGAACGGGAGAGAGAAAGACTCGATCGCATTGAACGACAAAGGCAGCAGGCACGAGAGGGCGTTTAGTGGTTCGTATATTCTTTCTTTTTTAAAAAAAAAAACAAAGTCTTTTCTTTTTTTCTTTCGTTCCCGACAACGACCAAGCGAAAACCGTCCCGGTCGCCGCGTTCGAAACGATAATCCGCGGTTAGGTCAGAACGTCGCGCCAGCCAGCCAGCAGAATTCTAAAAAGTGGTAGTGCTTACTGTGCGGAGAGGTGGGGTGGAGTGGGTGATGGGGTTGGGTCATATTTCCTGGGGCGGCCGCGGGACAGATGCCGCCGCTTTACGAACTCGACGTCGTCCACCATCCAGAATGACCCGAAGTCGTCCTCATAGCGCACAAAACACTTGTGCAATGATAGATTGGTGCGGATCGCGTTCTGTATACACAGACAAGACCACCAAGAAATAGAGAAAAAGAGAGTAAAAAAGATAAAAGGTTGTTTTGTTTTTTTTTCTGCTTTTCGTTGTAGATCGTCGTCGCTACACCGGTGTTACGGTGTTTTGTCGTTCGTTTCTCGCTATTCGTGAACCTCGGCTTTCGCTTAGATTTTTTTTATCCCCCGCTTGCGTATCGTCGGCGAGCTCTCTCGCTGCCCGTCCGCGGGCGCGTGCCCGAGCTCTCTCTTCTCTCGTGATACGAGAGAGAGCCCCGATTCGCCGGATACGTCTCTCTGTGTCTCTCATGCAAAACCGTAGGAGCGGGTCGTTCGTCCGCCCGGCCGAAAATCGGCGCGATCGCCGATACCGCGCGGGACATGCTTACATTCCCCTTCCCCCACAGGTATCGAGACCTCCTATTCTCGGCTAGGAGTCTCGATCAGTCCGTCTAGAATTCGACGTCGAGCGACGACGAGCCCTCGTCGATGTCGAATCCCGGCGTTCCCAGAGTATCGTAACAAAGAACAGCGCAGGACTCGCATGAAGTAGGGGCGGATAAATAGAGAGACAGCGAGACAGATAAATATATATATATGTATGTATGTATAATAGAGACAGACAGATAGATAGATAGATAGATAGAGAGAGAGAGAGAGAGAAGAGAGTGAGAGATATATATAGAGAGAGACGAAAAATAATCCAAAGACGAAACGTAAATGAGAGAACTAGAAATATGAAAGTACGGTAAAAGTAAAAACGTAGGCGGCTGCTTCCTTTTGTTCACTACCTGACCGAAGTGCATGATCCGCGGTTTCTCGCCTCTGCACTGGCGTGTCCCGCATCCGGCTTCCGGGCAAATTCGAGACTAGTCTCGGGCCAGAGACATTCCCGTAGCCCTGCCCGAGAATTCTCGATCGGTTAGTCGCTGCAAAGCCCACATGCTTGTTAAAAAGCAAACACACACCACGCGACTTTTAACTACGGTCTCGTTTTCCCTTCCACACGAGCAGAACCGGGCTCCCATCTCGCAATCATTCCAGCCTCCTCCTCCTCCTTCATATCCTCCTCCTCCTCCTCCTCCTCCTCCTTCATATCCTCCTTCTCCAACTTTTCTTCTCCTCGCCCCGTGAACATCATGATCATCGACACACACACGCGCAACAGCCACGCAACCACAGACACGGCTACCATCGCACACGAGAGGCTAGGGGGCCAGTTGAGGTGTTCACACGCACAAAAAGGGGGCGGGGGGGGGCGGGGGCCAGATAGATAATATTGTGAAGCGGGGGGAGGGGCCCTCCCGAGCACAATTTTTCCCCGATGAATCATGCCGCGCCGGTGTCGAGCAGGGATTAGATAAAGTCACAATAAAAACGGATAACAGCAGATAAAGCTACAAGCTCGAATTAAATAGGCAAACACTGTTGGCTATCTAATATAAAAGAATACAAAGTTTCCGGCTGCGAGCTGACCCGAATGCCCGATATGTATATGTTTGCTCCGGGGGAGCCGTACACGACGCGGGCAGCTTCGATTAAACGAACACAGGCTGTGCCCGATATCTGGTTACCAAAGCTTTTTGCTTGGAACAGCTGATTTCGAAATCCAATGTTTGGCCTGCGAACTATTTCAATACAAATGTACAAAGATTGCCACGTGTTTGGCTTGGAATTTCATTTGAAACTTTCGACGTTTGTACGGCGAACTGTGTTTTCCCGTGTCCGATGAAACGGATAAAGAATGTTTACTCTACGATAACAGAGCGCGGCGCGGCTCTTTAATGCAAAATCAAAAGTTTCTGGCGTCGATTGCGGAAACGTTCGAGCCAACAATGATAGTTCTTTCATCGATCGCTTTGTCAAGTTATTGAAATTAGAATACGTAGCACCGTCGTCGTTCTCGGTTTCACTCGAATCATTTCGCTACTTTCTATTTCGCCTATCCGTGTCTGCCATAATCGCATACAATCCGCTGGCGGCTAAAATACTGCAAAATATTGTGTTTCGCTCGCAGGATTCGTTCGGTAAGATTGTTTCATGCAAGCTTCGATTTCAATATGGTCAGGCAAACGTCCGCTGTCAAATAAAAGATTGCAAAAGCTTTCTGCTCGGGATTCCGTCGGCGACGACCGCCGGTCGCCGGGGACCGACGACTTCAACGAATTGTAACTCGGGGGGCGGGGGGTGTGTTAGCGAGTTCACAGAGACAAAAGAGAGGCAAGCTTTCGACGAGCACAGGTTACCGATGCGAGCGAGGTGTGAGGAAAAGAAACGGCGTGCACGCGCGCACACGCGCCGTGATCTACTCGCAGAAACAGGTACTAGAGAGAAAGAGAGAGAGAGCGAGAGAGAAAGAGAGAGAGAGAAAGGCATACAGGTATATTACACAGGTGGAAAACGAGAAATCAAGATTAAATAGGCGGGGCTCTAATCGAGGTACGCGTAATCCATGGAGAAAAAAGAATGCAGAAAGCGTGCGTGTATGTGCGTATACATACAATAGGAGGCTTGCACACGCGCGCGCGATTGCGCCGCACACACGCTTAAACCTTATTGAATAGAGAGAAAGAGAGATAGATAGATAGATAGACAGATATAGACAGAGAGACAATGTACAATAAGACAAAGTAGCTATGAATAGTAAATACTTGAATATAGAAAAAAGCTAGATAAATATATATATATATGTAAAAGTATGTAAAAAGAGAGATATTAAAACACTATAAAATGTATATATACATATAGAAACACAAATATATACACGTATATATAATATATATACATATATAAAAATTGTGGTAAACATATGTAAAGGACTAGTATACGTCGTACACGTACATGTACACATACGGGGAACTGGTACGAAAAAAACGACCTGCAGAAATCCGGCGATAAATGTGTACGTGTACGTGGACGAGTGGATTAGGGGTAGTTAGCGTAAATGTAACAAGAGAGTAAAAGCGAATAGAGGTGAAGTATGTATAAATACACATATAAATATCTATAAATATATAAAAAGACATAGATAGAAAGAGAAGAAATATATAGAGATATTAAAAAACGGGGATCTCGTTGGCGGTGGATCGTTTTGGGCCGGGAAAACAGTGGGGGTGGAACGGTGGGATGCGACCGAAAATTTCGTGAGGGTGTATATATATATATAAATATATGTATATACATATAAGTAGTATATATATATCCGGTGGTTTCATGGGGTGTCAGGGGGGGCAGGAGAATATACATATTACGTGATATCGAAAAGAGATAAAGAATAGAGATAGAGAATAGATATATAATATCATATAAATATCTATAATATATAATAATAATATATATATGTAGAGAGAGAGAGAAAAGATGGAGTGATAAAATAGAGTGAAAAAAATCGCGGCTGTAAATCTGTTTCTATTTTCGTTCATATTTTCTTTCTTTTTTTTTGTTGTCGGTGGGACGGGGGCGGGGGGCAACGTACCCGGTCGTGCTGCAAGCGCGTTGAGGACGTCTCTTGTAAAACTCCACTTCGTCCACCGTCCATACGGCGCCTTTCACGTTTTCGACTCGCATGAAACATTTGTGGAGAGACAGGTTGTGTCGCACTGCGTTCTATACAAAATAATACACAGACTAAATAAGCAACGCAAAAAACGAACGGAAGCGAACTCAATCGCGAGGCCGGCTGTCGATCGGGGCCGATCGGTTCGACGGCGTGTATTATTCAGGCGGCTGATCATCCTCGAGCATCGGACACACGACGAGATCGTGGTGATGATGATGATGACGATGATGATGCGACCGACACGCAGCGAACTGACGGGAGCAGGGCGAAGAAGGAGGAGGAGGAGGAGGAGGTGGAGGAATAGGGGGATTAGGCTGGACGAGATCCGTTCTCCTCTCGAGGTGATGGACGGAGCGCAGGGTGGCGGGGGACGTGTGACTTTGAATTTGCGGGGCTGTGAAACGGTCCACCTGGGGACCGGATGCGAATCGACCGATTTTCTTTTCTTTCCCTTCTCTTTGCTGACAAGCTGTTTCGTGTGTTTTGGGGGAGGGATGCGTCCACGGACTGTCACCGTCGCGAATCTTCCCCGTTTCTCAGACTCGAATCGTCGCTCGGAAGCGAACATACTACTTCGCTCGACCACTAAATCTCAATTTTCGCAGTTACTGCGAGAAAAGAACACCGAGGAGAGAATGTCGTAGCACGGAGTCGATTGAAAATGTAAAATGGCTCGATCACCGAGCGGATATATATTTTAATTATCGTCATTACATCGGCGATGGCGGAAGAGTCCCGGAGGCGGCAGTCCGCGCGCGGGCAGTCTCGAAAGAGCAACTGAACGAGTCGGTCGAAAGGAGCAAGAAAGCTGAAAGAATCGATCAACTGATGGAGAATAAGAATTAGTATACGTCGTGTGAGAGCAGCAAAGGATTACCCGGCGATGGTCGCGCAATGACAAGGCCGTAAGAGGACATAACGAACCAAAACGATTAATCGAAAGATACACGGTATGTGGCATTCCTTAATCGTTAATGCACAGCTAGTCATCTAAGTCTAGGGGCAACGACAACAATCATACATGCCGCAGGGCCGTACAAAATTCCAAAAGAAGAAGAAGAAGTAACGAAAGAAAAATAAAATAAAATAAATAAAGTAAATAAAGAAAAATAAACAGTAGAAACAAAGAAATCAGGATGAAATTGTCCGGGACGTCGTCGGCGCCGGCGTCTCCCGCCGCCGTGGACCGGAAGTGCGACGACGCCCAGCTGACGTATCCAGCGGCTTCTCCTTCCGCTCGATGGCTCGATCCGCTTGCGAATACCTGTGCTTTGCTTTCGAAAATTTTCAGATACACATAACCATGCGAGGCGAAGCGTCATGGCAAACGTCGATTACTTCCACGCACACTCGCACACACGCAGAACACACGCGCGCGCGCACCCATTCTTGCCAACGAACGGTCCCCGTGGGATCGCAATACGACTCGATCGTGGCTCTCGATCGTTGCGGATCTCGATCGCGGAGAGACTCGATTGCTCTCGATGCGAGAGTTCGAGCAAACTCGGGGACTCTAGGCGGTCAGTCGGTTCAAGGATGACTCGGAAAACGGAACAAGATACTAAAATCAACGTTTCCTAGGAAACTGACCGGGGGGCCATCCTGTGAGTCGATCAGGTCGCTCAAGGTTAGTACAGTAATGTCTCCCTTACTGACGCCCAGTTGTCCGCGAAAATGGACAATTTGAGAAGAGGAGATACGATTATTCGAGCCTTGCGGTTTATTTTTACAGTTATAAATTGTCCACAATCGATCTACACTGGCACCCCAATCTATCAGGAAATCCATCCTACTAGTCTCAGTAACTGGTCCAAAATTTTGCTATCGACCTAGGTGGACCAGTTACTGAGACTAGTGGAATTCATTTTCCGGATTTTTGGGATATGTCCGGAAATCCATCCCACTAGTCTCAGTAACTGGTCCACCTAGGTAGATAGCAAAATTTTGGACCAGTTACTGAGACTAGTAGAATTCATTTTCCGAATTTTTGGGAGTCCGAGGGCATGTGATCACTTCATCTCTACAGAACACTAAAATGAATTTTTTTCACTCAGTAGCTGGTTCCCCTAGGTTGATAATGAAATTTTAAAATTTTTTTAAAACCGCAAGGCTCGAATAATCGTATCTCCTCTTCCCAAACGGTCCATTTTTGTGCACAATAATCTTAGCGTCACACAGTTAGGGAGATATTACTGTATTACTTTTTGCTGCGAATCGCTGGATCGTTGCGAGACGTCGCAGTTCGGTCGTCCTTGAGCGACCAGCGAATCCACTCGGATGCGACTTGTACTTGGCCTCTGTGAGAGAACAGAAGCGAACCGAATCCGCGATGCAGATCCTTGAAACCCGATAGGGCGAGGCTGGTCGCGCGCGTTTCGGGCTCGGTGTGTTTCGTTGGAGAACGAAATGAGAAACACGGCGACCTTCCTCGTCTAGGAAACAAGGTATGCGTATCGCGCGGCGCGTCACGTTCGCTGTCGAACACGTGAGCAGAGATACGACACGATATACGCGCGGACAGTCCACGAACGAATCGTAATGCGGCGTAATAGTAATAATCCACACGGTCGCCGAGTCTCCCCCGTTTAACCGGGAAAGCAACACAATGATCGTTACCAGCTCGTCTGCTCGGCGCGTCACTTAGCCTGTTAATTCAAATTAATACGTAAGATTATCTGAGATTCTTGAAAGCTCATCCTTTCTAGTTAAACGCATTCAGCTTAATCTGCTCGTAAATGCAAATTGCCACGGCCAGTCGTTTCGTCTTTGTGGCTCGCAATCAAAAACGTTGCATAACTCCCGGAGCCACGCTGAGTTCATCCATTCAGCGGATGAATTTATATCCGTGTCCAGGCTCGCGCGTAGACACGCGCGCTCTGCCGACCGGGGGTTTTTCGGTTTGCCCGGCGCGCTGCGTTTCCGGGCCGCCCGAGAGATCAATGATCTATATATTCTCCCTTGAAAGTTCACGAATCTAATATCGTCGCGCGCGCGCCTCCCGTAAATTATTCCTGGAACACGGCTCCGTCGCCGAACACGCGCGCGAATTTTCGAAAGAATCCGGTCGCCGAAAATTCTATCGATTCCGGCCGTCGCGGATGCGCTCGAAAGGAGGAACACGCCGACCCCTGTTGTCCGTCTATATGCATAGAACAACGTCTATAATCCGTCCGCGGATTCCCTGTTCCTTTTCTCACGGGGACTCACTCCTGCGAGCCTGTAACGCTTAACTGTTTAATTGTAGTGCAAACGATATACCTTCCACGTGGCCGCGTTGCGCCGGAAGTAGCAGAACGTGTTCTGGAACCAATTGTAGATCTCGTTCAGCGTCAGCTGCTTCTCCGGCGACTCGATGATCGACTGCGAAAACAGAAATCGTAGCTGAGAACCGCGTCTTTCCGCGCTTTTGATTAAACCGTTCCGGGCCGATATATCGCGGCTCAATTATTCAATCGACGCGAGAAACGGAGAGCCTCCTCCTCACTCTCGTGCAAGAGGTTCACTCACCTGCCGGATCAATGATGCATACGTGAACGGCGGTCTGACGTCTGCGTTCTTGTAAAATTCCCTATTTCGTTGAATCTCTGAAACGTCAACGATCATCAGGTTTATTCCTTTACGCGGGTCGCGAGAGGCTGCGGGGAGGACTGCGCGCGGTGCCTCGCCGCGGCTGGCTTTTATCGGTGCACCATCTCTTTCGCGCGGGGGCCTCCGATTGGCCGGATTCACGACAAACAAGCACACAACCTCGGGGACCAGCTAGACGGGGGGAATTTCGTTCGAAGAGATGGACAAAACGGGGCCAAAAGTGTCCCGAACGGCGTGCCGGGTTTCACGCGTTCTCGTCGGACGAGGGCAGAAGATTCGGCGGACCGTTCGCGACTCGAGATGTTCGGTGTCTCTTTTTCATTCAGGCATTTATTCTGCAGACTATTTTAATTATTCCATCAGAAATTATTATTATTATTATTACTAACGAAAGTACGAAGTACGGTTCATTTCAATCGAGAACTGAAAAATCAGTGTAGGTCCACTTTTCTCTGGAAATGAGTTCCGCAGCGTCTTTATCACAGAATTTTCTGGTCGATAAATCAATATAGTCAAATTCTTATCTATTCATATTGTATAATAAGGCTCTATAGCTCGTCCCTATGCTTATATTAACGACGAAATTACTGGACAGAATTGACGGTATTATTATTTCCAAAAAGACGTTCACGTTGTTGTTTCGTTTCTGTTCTGACTAAGATTATTTTCTCGTCATCTTGTAATAAAAATAACACTTTGAATTATCAGCGGCATCGTTATGTTCGTACAGCCAATTTGCAAGATCCTTATTCATCTCAATTCCAAGGTTAATGAATTCACGCCCTTGCGAACTTACACCTTACGCCGTTTTCGTGCACGGTGTGCGCCGAAATCTGCCGCAGGCGAATTCAAGGGTCAATTAAAAGAATCCACCGAATCTTTTGCAGTCGATCGAACGACGAGGTCCGGCGGAGTTTGGCATGCTCGGAAAATAAATACGGGCGTGTACTCTTAAAACTAGATCAAAGGGTAAGCGAAAAGCGATCGACGGTTTCCGGGATGGGATAGCTGCGGACAGAGTTTGTTTCCTCGTTAGAGAGATCGTAGACGAGGTGGTATCCGTCTTGGCGAGTTAGATCTACGAGTGGGAAGGGTGAAGAAGGGTTCTCGAGCATGCAAGGGTGCACCCTCCAAGAAAATCCTTAAAGCCACCAAAGGAGCGTGGAAAGAAGGTTGACAGTACCTTGTTGGACGTCAAGGCCAGCACGCTCCAGCATGTAGGGCAGCCCTACACGGTGGGGAGGGCGGGCAGCACAAGAAATAAGGAAACAACAGAAGCATCGGTAAGAAAGAGGTGAACGAGCCGACGGTCGTGTTATAGAAATCGATCGTGCGTGTTCTATTTTTTCTTTTTGCTTTTTTTCCGTTCTCCCGTCTCCGTATCGTTTCCACATTTTCTTTTCGCGCGGCAGTCGTTTTCAATCGTTTCGTTTGACTTTCGTTTCTCTTTGACTTTTTTTCTTGCGCCTTTTGCTCTCTCTACCAAAGACATCGTCGTTCCACGAGTCGCCAACAAGGTGTCGAACACAGGTAGCACACACGTGAGATCGTTATCGTGAGCAAATCTGTGCATGTGGTAGAGCTTACGATAGGAAAAGGCACGAGATCAAGAGAGAGAGAGAGAGAGAGTAAGAGAGGACCGTAAAGAGCCATTTGCTACAGGATTTTCGTTTTGTCGGGGCGCAGTTAGGCGAGAGCGAGCCGGGAAATGCTTCTCTCGACATCAATTTCCATATTCTCTTCGCGTCATAATGTCACCTTCCGAGTGAAATTATGTGTTACGTTCACGCCGAGCATTTCACAGATCGCCCATCTCCCCGACAGAATTCTTGGTTAAATCGTTACCTTCGTTAATATCTATTCCAGATCTATCGACGGCTACTCTGCGCCTTACAGTGCCCTCGTCATACAGTCCTACGGATAGTATTCAATCTCTGAATTGTCTTTCGTTTCACCTTCTCCGCGACGTCGATCCAGCCTTTCTTTTTCGTACGCGCCGAATCGTCGCGAAATCGACTTATCGAACTCTCGGATTTCAAAATTCCGTAATCCCTCTGCTAATCTAATCGTCGCCGCAATCGGACCATTATTTCTCTGGCGCTGGTAAAACGTAAGATCCTTCTCTCGCAAGATCCAAAGATCGTCTCGCCGACTGCGCTCGCGTGCGCAATGAAACGCGCGCTGCGTCCGACCCCAAAAAAAGAAACTGTCGACCTTTGAACAAGCGTAGCCTCGCGACAAAAAATCGTGCGAGCCTCTACCCTGGCTCGTTCGAAAGAGAAAACGTCCCCCTAAAACACGATCGTAAGGCGAATTCGTAGAAAAATTTTTTTCACCTCCGTGCAGTCGCTTGAATTCGTTAAATTGCGGGAGAAATGGGAGAGCTTCGAAGAAGAAGAGTTCCCCGGTTTTTCGTTCTGTTCTAGAACAAAGAACGATCTTCGACGAAGCACGGCTCGAGGATGTTAAAGTAGAAGCTTCGCGCTTCAAAATGACTCGATGTAGATCACCGTAAGATCCTTTCCACACGAAACTACAGCGGTCCAAAGATCGACCATTTTTCTGTTCCGGCGGTGCTTTTAGTTCTGCACCCGAGCGTACTTCAATGTCCCGATAATCCTGATATGCCCGGAGGATACTGACCGGAAACACGGAGAGATTCGAAGAATAGAAGCGTTAGAGTCTTACCTCCGGCCATGGAGAGCGCGGACTTGTCGCTGATTCGCCGCCTGATGGGCCCTGGAATGCTGGGCAGCGTCGGCATCGTGGGCATGCTACCAGGCATGTTCGGCAACGGTGGCATCCCGGACATGTTCGACATGTTGGGAATGGGCGGCATGGGCGCGCCGGTCGGCGGTGGCAGCTGTCCACCTGCCGGCGACCTCACCGCCGAGACCAACGCCGACATCGAGACCGGGGACACTTGGGAGACGCTGAAGTTCGGCGGCGGCTGGCTCATCAACGCCGTCGAGAGATTTAACTTTGGTATACTCGAGCCGGTCTGAAAAATCACGGTTTTACTCGGACCGCCGCGGAACACGATCACCGGCCCGCGGAACTTTATGCTAATTCCCGGCTTTTTACGGCCGATCGATAAAAACTGCAATTAGATGGAAAGTCCCGCCACGCCGCACTCCGGTCAACGGTTCCGCAGCGCGGACAGCGACGCGAATTTTCGCGGGCCTCGTTTCACGACGAAGTTCCGCACTTCCAGAACTTCGCTCGCGCGAACTCTGTTTATTAGAACGGAATTTTCGGCGATGCCCGATGCAACGAACTTCTGTTCCAACTCCTGTTACCTGGACCATTGTCGAGCGATACTCCAATTACGCGAACATTCAGGATATATTTAACGCTAAACCTAGGTGAATGTAATTAACGCGTGCAGCAAATTCTACCCAATTTTCCTTCAGCTTGCGAATGCAAATGGACAATTTGGGTAGAGGAGATACGATTATTCGAGCCTCTTGTAATTGTTGACAATCGTCTCTTCGCAAATTGTCCATTTTTGTTCGCAAGCTGAAGGAAAATTGGGGAGAACTTACTATATTTGTAACAAGGAACAAACTGTATTTATTCAGACCGTCTATGCATCGATCAAGAAATGTCTTCGATCATTTTCATTGTAATTTCAGCAACCTTAAAACCAAATACAGTAATGTCTCTCTAATTGACGCTCAGATTGTCCACAATAATGGACAATTTGGAGGAAAGGAGATACGATTATTCGCGAGCCTTGTAATTCATTTTTATACGAATTTTTTACGAATTGTCAAGAACTATAAAAACGAGCTGCGAGGCTCGAATAATCGTATCTCCTCCTCCCAAATTGTCCATTTTGGGGCACAATCTGAGCGTCAGTAAGGGAGACATTACTGTAGACGGAACGAGTCATCTTGACCGGCATAGCTTTAACATTAAATAATAATAAATGCGAGAAACGAATTAAGCGTTCGGTTGAGTCCATTTGTCCGAACTCCGGCTATTTGAACGAAAAGCTACAAGTAGCCCGGACAATCGGCGAACTCCTATTGCATGAACCTAGACGATTACGCGAACCGGTTGTCCTCCGGTCGAGTCCATACAAACGGAGTTCTTTCTATCGTATCAGGTTTTTCGTAACTAGTTCGAAACTTTGCTTCCTCGTTACTAATAATCAAGACTGCTGCACAGTGGAGACAATTGAACACGCCGGCGTATCCCAGCGTTCCGTGGATTTTTCTCAAGGAAAACCGTTCCCGGATTTTATTATAACCAGCGCGGAAGGCAGGAAGCGAGGGGTGGGTTCACCGCACGGCTGGCTCTATTGTTTCAGCGACTCGTCAATTGTCTCGCGGTTTTCACCGGGAATACCGGGCGCGCTTACAACCGGCTACAACGCGGCTACGTTTCCATTAATGAGTCTAATACGTTGCCATTTAAATATTCATACGGTCTCCATCGAATATTTCAGCGGACCGGTCTCAATATCAGAGATGATCCGACCTCCGCGGCCGGCGCTGCTCCCTTTCGCGTTAAAATAATTAAGTCGGCCAAGGGTGGAGAGAAACCGAGAAAAAGAGCGAAAGAGAGAGAGAGAGAGAGAGAGAGCAGCGACCGCGGAGGGCTAATGCGATATTGGTATTCTCCGACTGCCGGACTTGTTAGAGGTTTTAATTAAGGCGATATAAAATCAACGAGGACCCGATGAATTATTAATGCGAACTTTATGTATAAATTAGCGGAGCGACTCGGCGGCGCGTTAAAACTGAAACTGGCGTTGTTGTTAGCCGCGGGGAGACTCGTAAAATTTCCTACGGTCGCGGCCGTGGAAATCCGGCTTTACGACTCGACCGCGTTCCTCGTACCCAGAAGAGTTTACAGCGCGACAGTGATCGTTAGAATCGTTTTTCCGGGCCCTGGCAGCAGCGGCGCCCAGAGCAGCGTTACCGTTCGAGACCGCCGCGAACTATCACCGCGCGATTATTGCTCCCATATCGCGTCTGACATATTGGCTGCACCGAGTAACTTCCGGTCGGGCAACTTTTCACGACTGTATCGACGCGGGACGCGTTTTCGTCGTTACCTCCATCCTCCGCAGCCCGGGACTGCGGTTTATTAATCGTTCGACTTTGCTCGGCCACTCTCGCCGACTGCGGAGACCGTCCGTAGATCGGAGATTAGGCGAGCCGATTTTATAGCTCGGACGAGACGGCTGGTTCTGGGGGTAGAATTTAGCTCGCGGCGATGACGATTAATCGCGCGAGGATTGTCTTTTACTCCTGTTCAATTGAAACTGCAGTCGAAAGTATCAAAGTCGAGTAGCATTAAACGTTCAACGTTGCTCGGCCACTCGGATTTATTTCGCTGGTCGTAACAGAGTCGTTGATTAGGCGACTCGACCAGCAGATTCTACAGCTCGGATATTTTCGGTGGCTTCAGAATAGAAGTCGCATCGAGCAATCTGATTCGCGGCGAACGTCGCGAGGAGCTGACAAACGCGGAATTAAGTTGCGATCGCGAGAGGGATCAAGGTTGTTCCCTCGGATAATCTGGAGCGCGGATGACGAAGACGATGAAATCGGTGCGAGCAACGATTCCGTTGCACCGAATTCGGGAATGAAAAGCAGCGGACTCACCGACGACTCGGACGACTTCGGTGGTTCCGGGGAGGCCATTTGCTTCGCAACGTGCAGATGGTGCATCATGGCGGTGAGCCGGTCCCGTTCCTTCTGCAACTGGATCTCCAGCTGGGAGACAACCTGCATCTGAACCCTGGCCTGCGCCGTCGATCGGTCGTCCAGCGTGTGCTCGGTGTTCAAGTGCCTGGAAGATCGGAAGACCGTGACGCGCCGGGTTCTTTCGCGAAAAGGGGGAAGAAAATCACCGCAAATCGTTCTCCCTCCTTCCGGCGCTGATGAAATTATGCCCCAAACAATTCCCGGACGTTTATCGTGGAATCAAAGCTACACGATATTAACGTCGGCGGGTCTCGCCCCTCGCAAACCCGGGGGACGCCGCAAAAAGAGTCGAAGGGGGTGGCGGAGGCGGCAACAAGATTCGGTATTTAAGAATTTCCGTAATCCTTCTTCGTCGCCGGCGGAACGGACCCGGTGGTCCCTGTATCGCGAGGGTGGAGAAAGAGGGTGAAGAAAGCGGCGCGCCGGGGGCAGGGGGCGGGGGGTGGGTGGAGAGCGGCTGGTTAAGACCAAGAACGCGGGAACGTCTAGGGAAAGCGGGGACGGAGGCTGGCTGGGGGAACGGGGATTAGGACCGAGAGGCATAACGACGCGGTCGAATGTCGTGAATATTAATGAGACAAAGGTAATTAGCGTTCTCCTTTTTTTCCGTTCGGTCCTTTTTTAAGTAACGGCTTGTTTGAGGGAGTTCGCGGCGGCAAGCTGCGTGATTACTAGGGATTGCCGAGGGAACTGGGGCCGGGGACGTCGTCGGGAGCGGCGGAGGCGGCAAGCTGCTGGCTCGAAACTGATGGAAAAGGTGCCGGATGTCAATGAGATACGCTGACTCCGGCGATTTTTGTACGCTTCCTTCCTTCGGCGGCCGCCCCTCGCGGCCCCCGTCCGCGGCGCCTTCTAACTCATTCCGAACCGGCGGAATTGCCGACTTTATATTTTCCCGGGGTTCCGGTCTCGCCGTCGACACCGCGAAGGATCCCTCCGCCGATCTGCCACGGATTTACCTACATATTCTCGCCGCGCGGATTCTCACGGGGCCGTAGAGAAATCGGACGGGGTGCTAAGAGCGTTCGACGTAGCGCGCGCGGCTCGGGCGATGCCGTCCGCGGCTGACAAAGATTTAGTGAAAGTTAGGCGGACTCACTTAAGGAATGCTTGATAGTCGTCACAGATTACTTCACAGCCCGGCCACTTGCAGACCCCATGACCGTAGAGGGGATGGGTCTTGTCGTTCGAGGAAACGTCCAACGGTTTCTCGTCCAGCGGAGTGGTGCCGTTCATCTCCGACCGGCGACTCGACACTGTCGAATTCAGAAATCCTGCGATAGTCCGAAAACGAGCGACGTGTTCGCATAGGTAAGAAGTCAAGAACGAAGAGACAGTCGTCGCCCGGGGACAATAGGAAACGGGCGTCAACAAGCGAAACGAATAAGTTTGGCGCGGGAGCAGTTTAGAGAAGTCGCCGGATGGATTCCTTACCGTTCAGTCCGCTCCCGGGCTTCGAGACGTTGGAATTCTGGTGGGATTCCGGGACTTCCGGTGGTTCCGTCTTCCATATCGGCAGACCCTCGCCCGCTTGCAGACCTGTACGGAATTTTCAGCGGATTCAGTCGCTGTCCCCCTAAGCTATATCTATTCGGTTAAATCGAAACCGCCTGGCGAACTTTAGGACGCGTCGCTGGATACGTTCGCGTTAAAACAATCAAAGTCGCCGGAACTCTTCGACATCTATACCTATGCAACAACAAGTTGATCTCGCGATGATTTCTTATGTATATACATACACTAAAATATGACCGGTTTTAATTATTTCTAAATCGAAACAATGTTTGACTCTTCTGTTACCAAAATCTAGCAACTGAAATAAATGAATAAATAGGAGAAAAAAATAATTGTTTCGTTCTAACAGCGAAATGATCAATGGCCGGATAATAAATAAGCAATTAAAACTAACAAAATCGCACTTGTTGCGACACCGCTGGATGTTTACTGCGAAACGAACAAACAATTCCATGTATTCGCGCAAAAGCATTTCCGCGATGTGAACGATTAAAAAAGCCATGAATCTAAAAATTTGTCACGCTGTTCCGCCGTTAACAATCTACCTTTGGAACCGCGTGTATCTCGTCGGAGAGAAAATACCGGGTTGTTCCAAGGCTCTGTCTCTTGTGAACCGTTTAACAGTCGGCGGGTAATAGAGACACACTCGGGCGCGGAATTGCGCCGGGCATTCAGGACTTTGTTTCTCGGGCGAAAAAGGTAAACGAGGCAACGAGAAGAGGAATCAAGAGCGCGTTAAAGGGTGGAGGAGCAGGGAAAACGATGGGCAAGTTTGTTTCACGCGTGAGTTTTTGAATCCGAAGTGCTCGAGAGGCAGTCCCCGTCGCTTTTCCAGCCCTGCCCTATTATTCCACCGTTTCTCCTCCTCTCCTCGCTCTTCCAGCGTGCTGCTGCCGCGCCAGAAAGAAAAACATCGCCGGTACGAGGATCCGACGCAACCGAAACACTTCCACGTGGAAACTTTCGCCCAGGGTGAAGTGGAAAATGAGAAAGCGCGCGGTGGGAGGGTTGGTTGGGAAAGCGTCGAGGAAGAAAGGGAGGACTCGTGCCGCGAAAATGGGCGCGTTAGACAGTGCCTGGAATCAAGAGCTTCGCTCATTCGACGCTACAAACTACTTCAAACAGCTTCAATTTATCTCGCGGCGGTTTTTTCCACTCGTCCGGAACAATTTTCAGCGAAACCCCAGACTTCCCGCATTTGTTGTGCACAGATTTCGAATCCAATGCACCGGAACAGGTGACTGGAATAGGCTTGACACCGTGTGCCGATGTTTGTCCGCTTTGAATACGCAGAGTTTCGCATTATTCTCGGATCGATTCGAATGAATATTTATCTGAGATAATTATCGGAATGAGTTCCTTTTGGTCGAATTATTCGCTATTCGTTGTAAATGATTTTTATCTATTTACAACGAATCATTCTTTATTCGAATAATTCTTTGTTCGAATAATTCTTTGACTGAACGATTCTTTATTCGAACAATTCGAATAATTCTTTGTTCGAATAATTCTTTATTCGACAGATTTTTACGCTCGCCAGTTTCTTCGTCGTTTAACGCGGAAGCTCGTGTCCGGTCATGCTGAGAACGATGAAGAACGATGAAGTACCTGAAGAAGGATTGTGTCCTTGCAGACCAAGGCCTTGCTGTAGAAGGTACTGGCTCTGCGTGATCTGCAGTTGCTGTATCAGGCGTTGCTGTTGCAGCGCCAGTTGCTGAAGTGGTCCGGAGGCCTTCTTCTTGTCGGCGGTTTGCAACAGATGCGTCTGCTGAATGACGTTCAGCTGCAGCTGCTCGTGTAGCTGCTGTATCGCCTGTTCCAGCTTCTTCCTGCCCAGCTCCGCGAACTGATGTTGATGCTGTAACAATCGGTCGCGATAAATATCAGTCGAACATCTTCGACCATTGTCGAAGAACGAGCCCCGCTGGTTAGAAGAGAAGACGAAGGGTCGAAGTTGCATCTCGCCGTATAAATCACGGAGACAGATAATTCTTGAGGAGGGGAGACAGAGGGCAGTTGATGGGTACCCCGAAGACAAACAACGAGACACGGCCGCCTGATGGCGATGCTTAATTGCTTACTTCGTCCCGCGGTGCAACCCCACCCCGCCATGAATTCTTCCCGTCTTCTCCGAGCCTCGGGGATATTTTAAAACAAACCCCCGAGATAGAGCCGCCTCTTCTCCGCCCCTTTTATCATATTGCACTATAAACAAGAACTGTCGCGATTAATGAGCCGGAACCGCGCGACGCTAATGAGAAATTGTCGGCCGCGGCGCGACGGTGCCGTCCGTGGTTTACAGCGTTGCCGTCGAATTCGAGGAAAACAATGGCTCGGCAAATAGAAACAAAAAGAGAGAAAAAAAGGGAAAAGAAAAGAACATAGGAGAACGTTAGATTCTCGGTAATTGCGATCGTGTTTCGCGCGAGCCGGCGATAATTTCCTTCGAGTGGACTGTTTCAATTTGCAGAGCAAAGGAGACCCGGCCAGGCCACGCCGCTAAATAAATATTTGACACCTCTATCGATGCTATCGAGCCTGTGTGCGAACCGACGATACGTATTTGCGTTAAGATGTCCTTTGTGCTGTTTACGGGTTACCTATTCCTGGTAAGAATACGGTCGTGCAAAGAGCTCGGGCCAGAAAGAACGGGAAGATCCTTCTTCTCTGGCGCGCATGCTTCGCTCAATAACCTCGTTCGACGATGTATTAAAACTCTAATTGGAGAAGGTCTTAGGGTACGCTCGGTTTTAGGAACGATCTAAAGAGCTGATAGAATAATAGAAAACCGTAGCTCCTTTTTTTTAATACTTTGTCGACCGGCGGTTCTACAAATACCTCTCCTAAAATCGAAGATCGACGACTAAGAGTTCGTTGAAAAAATTGTTCAGAAACTACGATAATCTCGTCTAGGATCCATCGAATTATTTGGACAGCGACGACGCGATTCTGACCGGGAAATTTCGGTGACCGCGACGCGGTTTTAAAAATTATTCGAACAAAAGGTAGAAAAGGTAAAATCGTAGAACCGAATTCAGCAGAACTCCGTGGAACACGTTGTTCGACTAGGAAATTTGTCGACCGTTTCGGAAACTATTTGTACAGCGGATAGCATAGAAAATCGTAGGTCCTCGTTAAGTTAAACACCGAGGGAACGATAAAATATTTGAACTGCTCAACATTCCTGCCGGCGAAGCGGAAGGAGAGCATCGCTTCTAAAGTGTCCCCGGGAAAAGATGCTCCAGTGTTTGCCCACTTCCGACGAAAGATGGGAGAACAGCCGCTTTTTATAATTAAAATTATCAATGGTCAAGGGAACACGTTGATGGAACGCTGTTTACCCGGGCAAGTGTTTGGCGGGATGTTTAACTATGCAATGATGCAATGCTTGCTCGATAAAAAGGACAAACTCCGCTAATGTAGTTTGAAGAACCGGGCAACAATGAGCTCGCCGGAACCAACCCGAAACCCGAGATTCCGGCTGATGTCGTTGCCTTCACAATGAGATACGGATGAATGGAATACTCACGTCTTTTAGGGACGAGAAGTAGCCGAATCGGTCTTGGTTCGACGCGTGCTCCGACGACGAGTCCTGCAACAATAGGAAACTCGATGTTGGTCCACGTTGGCTCGACTTCCGAACAAGAACTTTAAAGATCTAACTCGGGACTGCGATTGTGTGGGTGGCTGCAGTTTCGCGGTAAAATGTGTCGTTTGTATTGACGTACTGTCGCGTCATCCGTACATGTGGGTGACGGAATTATTTGCTCAGATTCAGCAATTAAATTTCGCGCTAATCTGTTGGACTTTCCCAATTTTATTGAGATCAGCAAAAAAGTGTGAGAACGTTGACGAATCAATTGGTGTCATGCGATTTAGCTTTTCAATTTTAATTCGATCGAATAAAATACTTCAATCACACGGAATTTTTGCATCGATCTTAGGATCGAGATACTCAAGCATTGCTTCTGGACAGAAGACTTTAACCTCTTCTCATTGTTCGAGAAATTGGCAAGCTAACATCAAGGAATTCGTGAACAGATTTTCTTCATCGATGCTATCAATGTCATTCAGAAAAATGTCTACTATCGAGAAGGATTCTCCATTCTGGAGAAGAAGGTGAATTTACCTGATGGTGTTGCTGCTGCTGCTGCTGCTGCAGGTACAGCGTGTGCTGCTGCATGAAGGACTGGAGCTGGGTGGGGCTGAGGATGTGTTGCTGCAGGAGCTGTTGCATCTGATGGATGCCGCTCGCCGGGCTGAGCATCATCTGCGATGGGTTCTGCGAGGGTGGTGCCCCTGGCGGCCCCCCAGGCGGAGGACCCTGCGAAGGATTCGGTGGCGAACCCCTCTGCGGGGCCTGTGGACTCTGATGGGGACTCGGTTGGGGACCAGGCGGCCCAGAACTCGGCTGTTGCGATTGCTGCGTGATGATAGGCTGCTTTTGCTGGGTCATGGGTGCTGTTGTCACTGCGTGCCCAGCGGGACTGAGCTTCCCATTGCTCTGATACTCGATCTTGAGCTGCTCTTGCTGCTGCTGCTGTTGTTGCTGTTGCTGTTGCTGTTGTTGCTGCTGATCGGTCAGACCGCCGGCCAACTCGTTGCCTCTGACGTTCTCGCGGCTACGAACCGACAGCCGGTCCCGTTCCCGATTCTCGCGGTCCCTCGACGAGGGAACACTGTCCCGAGGTTGCTGTTGCTGCTGCTTCAAGGCTGCAAACAGCGAAGTTGCCTGCAATACGAAAATGGAGATCGAGAGCTCGGTCAAAGTCGGTTTGCGAGCTGCGTGTCGGGTGATCGGGGATGATGATATCGATTTCACGCGGAGGCATTACGCTTTACTTTACTATTCGCGAACTCGAAAGCGTACGGAGGTCGAGCTCTCTCTTCTAGTTCGCGAAAGAATCTTCGCGCCGTTTCCTCGTTATCTTCTCGCCTCGCTTCGTTACGCGCGCGTCCGGGAATCGATTAAAACTCCCACTCCACTCGGCAGGAGATAAAGGAGTTTCTGTTTTGGCGACCGCGGCGCCGCTTGTACAAAGTCGAAACGCGAGATAACAAGGCAGGGGGGAGGAAGGGGGCCCCCGCGAGCGAAGAAGGCGGGCGAGAGACCGAAAAGAGGGAAGAACAGGCCTCCGGCGGAATATTCATGATATAAATGCCCGTGTAATGTGCTCGCGTTAAACTTCCAGCGTATTTTGAGCAATATTGATCTTATCTAATGGTATTCGAGGCCCCGGAGACGACTCCGGCTATCCTCCGTCATCATTGGCTGGGACCAAGCTCTGCCAGCCGAGGCTCGACGGGAAGGAGGAGCTCTCGCCTGTTGTCTGAATGACGTCGGCCCGAGTCTCCGCCTTTGTTGTTTACGCAGCGGGATTTGTTTTATTAAGTTCTATCATCAAGTAGATTGCCGAGCGCAAAGCCGGAAGGCAGCAGCAGCAGCCCGTATCTTCTTCCGCGCGCGCTGTCTTTCCAGCAGCCTCGGCACGGAACTTTCCCCTCCCCCCTCTGAGAAACTATCGGAACCGTTCCGCGACTTTTTGCCCCTCGCGGTTTACTTTGTTCCTTTGTCTTTGTTAATGGAACGCTCGCCTCCTCGCGGGAAACAGATATCATTCCTTGTTTCCAATGGCAAATCTTTGCTCGATCGTCCGGGGTATATTCGCAGGCGGCTCCTAAAATACTCGGAAGCGTTTCTCATAAGTAAACAGGAAATGCATAGACATTTATTGTTGTAAGACAAAGACCGACGATTTGTGCTTTCGCGGCAACGAGCGTGTTTTAGTTCCGCTTATTCGAACACCGTTCCTTAATCGTTCGAGTCCCAAGCAAGTTCTGTCGCGTCAAACTTTAGCGACGCGCGTATATCGCACAGCTGCTTTTCTTTTTCTTTTTTTTCTTTTTCTTTTGTTTGCCAATTTTAATGAGCGCTATCGCACCGCTTGGTTCTCATCGCAATCGATTAAGACAAGCGCTATCACGCTGTTCGGCACTTTTCGACCGCGTTTTCGAACGGTTAAATTGTAAACTGCTTTCTGGTTCTGCCGGAATTTGCTTTCTATTAAGACGTCCCCGTCCATTAAGACGAGACATTCAGCTCGAAGCGTTCGGCAGAATTTTCCAGCGATTCCGATGCGATCCGAGCAGAGAAAAACGGTGACACGGTACATCCTCGAAGAGAAACAACGCCGGGGCGGATCGCGTTTTATCTCTTGGCAAGCGTGAAACTTGGCCGAGTAATTTCATCCGGGGGCAAGATCGAGGGTTCGAGACGTAAGCGTTGCAATTCGGTCAGAAAAATTCGGCGGAGGAGCGAGTGCCATTGTACAGGGACAACGGGGCAATTCGGGCGATCCGCTGGCGTCGCGCTCGAGCGCCGCGCGTTGAAACGAGTCGTTCGGCGGGACGGTGTTTGCAGAAACGACGTTGTTTGTAAAATTGCCCGGGACCAGTTTTCGATTCCTCGAAACGGGCTGCCGTCGCGCAGGCTGCTTAGAATGCCCGTTTCATGATGGCGTTTCCTCGACTCGTCGCCGAGGAGAGAAGAGCGACAATTTCCAGCGAAGCGGACGGGACGACGCGCGGTGAATCTTCAAAAACCGCGTCGCGGAGCGATCGAAGGTCGCCGACGTGCCGCGACGTCCTGGACCACACGCGCAGAGCGTCGCGGCGACGCAACGCGGATTCGTCGAACGCCGAGAGACGGTCTCTCGTCAGAGATAAATTTAAAACCCGCTTCCCGCGTCCTCGACCCGCCCGGAAACTCCGCGATTGTTTCTGCCGAGCGTGGAAACCCTGTCTCTCTCTCTCTCTCCCTCTTCTCTTTCTCTCTTTTTGTTTCTCTCGCTCTCCGACGGCGAGTGGAGCGAGCCTTATGCTAATCTTATTTGTGTACGATTACGTATGTTTATAACATGCAAAGAAAGTCCCCGCGGCCGAGCCGTTATCAGTGTTTAGTCAGGAGCAGAGCGTGGCGTTTCGTCTTGGAAGTTCGACGCCGCGCCGAGCCGAAAGGAAAAAACGCGCCGTGGAAAAACAGAGCGGAAACCGCGCTCCGCGACTCCACGGGAAACGTATCGGTGCCTTCGCTTTTCCATTCCAGAAATCGCGCTGCCCCGTACACGTTCCACAGTGGCTGTTTCCTCGGACTGCGAGGCATCGCATTGGAATCGTTTAAAAATTCTATAATAATTTACCGGGATATTTTTGGTCTTGTAACGTTGCAACGTTGCGTAACAAGTGCTCGACAGATGCCGAGGAAACTTTGTTCATCCTGTGAACTGGCAGGCTTTCTGAGTACCGTTGCAAAGTTACTTGTTTTCTTCGATGTTCGGGATCGAGATTTTCAGGGTTAATTTGTTTCTGGGACGTTTCGCATTTCGGTAAATTGCCTCCGCGCCTTTCAAGCTTCTAGCAGAACGTTCCGACGAACTTGTCGAGTTTTCTCGGGACGAATATCAATGAATATCAATGTAATTCCGAAGCGATCCTGGTGCGCCGAAGACGCCGATGGCCGGCGAAAATGGTACCGAGTGGTTCCGGCGCTGGAAGAAGCTTCTCGAGGGCCCTGTCCGCCTTGGGCAAAAAAACAATAAGGCTGGTTTCCGAAGGGACCGTTTGCTCAGCGAAATTAATGGAAAGCAACGATCGGCAAGGAGTTTTAATCCACTTTAGCCAGACAGGCCGGCACACCGGGCTAGATCGCGATCCTTTAATTCGCTAATTAATACCGAGTCTGTCTCCACTGAATATTCTCTACCCCCCCTCTCTTTCTCTTTCGCTCGCTCCCTGTTACACCCCCACCGCCACCCTCCGTGTGTCTCGTTGCCTCCGTTTCGACGAAAGAAACGAAGAATCTTGAACGTCCAAAGCCGGCGTGTCGGCCGAAAGGGGTGGAAAAATCGCGGAACCTCGAGGGGCGGTTCGGTTCAGCGGGTCTGCGCCGGGGTGGCGACGACGATGAAGCCTCGACGTGTGTACACGACCGGGGCCAAAGGAAAAAAATATAAGGGTACGGAAGAATGAAAGTATAAGAGCCGACGGTGAAGGGCCATCGACTACAGATAAGAGGGACTCCTAAGACTCTTTTAAGAAAAGGTTAAATAAAGGTCGGGGAGCCGCGCTTGTTGTTGGCTGTTCAGATTCCTTCGACCCCTTTCCGCCCCCGCCCCTCGCCCCGGTAACGCCACTTATTTGAATCCCGAAGGCTCCTTCGAGTTTTCAGCCCCGACCGACGTCGTCGTCGTCGTCGTCGTCTACGCCGCCGACGTCGTACCGGTTGCCTCGACGTCGCCGCCGAGCAGCCTTCATATCTTTTATATATTAGAATTTTCGCCACGCCACCCCCGCGCGCCCCGGCTCCGGCTCCCCGGCACTCGTTCTGTTTACTGTTTGGATTTATTCCAAACGCCCCCGACCGCCCTGTCTTCGCAAACCTGCGACTCCTCGCCGGGAACCACCGTCGTGGCTGTATATGAGTTCTCTCCGCGGGTTCCCGTCTTTATATTTTCGATTTGCGGCCCTCGCCACCCTCTCACGGCTCGTTCCGTGCCACCCCAGACCGATCATTGTCGTCCGGAAGATATAGCTTTCTTGAGAAGCCAAACAGATTCGACGCGGCACGGGAAGACAGCCTCTTTACAGAAATTACCGAGTCCTTGATTCGTCGGCCGCGCGATTCTTCGTGGAAACGACGAACAGATTCTTCGGTTTTCTCGGCTCATCCTTCGGGCCTCTTTATTTTGTTTTAATTTATTCGTGTAGAGTCTCGATTGTCCGGACTATCAATATCCGTATTCTCCATTATTTAAACATATACATAATCAGCTCGAATCGACGCATCTCGCATGCACAACGATTCACCGTATAAATTTGTAACTCCTTGCATTCGAACATCGTGTCAAACTCGTTATGCAGATTTCGAACATGATCTGTCGGATACGGATAGTGCTCGCTTATTTCAAGTGAAAATAAAATTTACTTTCCTGTTGTCGACACATGGTAATTACAGTCGATGCACACTTACAATAATGTGCAAGTTTAACCCTGTGCATTAACCTTTCTTAAGCTGTACAAACTCTATTAAATTGGCAATTACGATTCCGTTTCCACGCGCGAACGAGAACTTGCAGCACGAGGGAACTGAAGGAAGTCTATTTTCTTTTTCACAATCGCCTGAACAGTGAACTTAAAAATCGATTTACACTCGCACCCCAATCTATCAGGAAATCCATCCTACTAGTCTCAGTAACTGGTCCAAAATTTTGCTATCGACCTAGGGGAACCAGTTACTGAGACTAGTGGGATGGATTTTCGGAGAGATACTAAAAATCTCGAAAATGAATTCTACTAGTCTCAGTAACTGGTCCAAAATTTTGCTATCGACCTAGGGGGACCAGTTACTGAGACTAGTGGAATTCATTTTCGGGACAGATCGGAAAAATCCAGAAAATCAATTCCACTAGTCTCAGTAACTGGTCCACCTAGGTCGATAGCAAAATTTTGGACCAGTTACTGAGACTAGTAGGATTGATTTCCAGACAGATCGGAAAAATCCAGAAAACCAATTCCACTAGTCTCAGTAACTGGTCCACCTAGATCGATAGCAAAATTTTGGACCAGTTACTGAGACTAGTGGAATTCATTTTCCGAATTTTTGGTAGTCTGATGGCATGTGATAACTTCATCTCTACAGAACACTCAAATGAATTTTTCTCACTCAGTAGCTGGTTCCCCTAGGTTGATAATAAAATTTTAAAAACCGCAAGACTCGAATAATCGTGTCTCCTCTTCCCAAATGGTCCATTTTTTGTGGTAAATCTGGGCGTCGATTAGAGAGACATTATACTGTACAGATGAAAATTATTGTTCGTCGAAGGTTTTCAGAGACACGATAACGTAACTGTAAAGTAAATCGCAACGTCGCTGCGTGCATTCTACACGTGCATTCGCGCGGTGGTCTCCCGTTCCACGTGTTCGTAAAGAATATCGTCGGATAATAAACAGAGGCGTAAATATTCGATTGGAAATAATCGGACCAGGTTGCGGATAGGTGCTGAGCCGTTCGACGACGGCGCGGCTCTCGGATGGCCCGGTTGTTTATTTAAATCGGCCGCAGGACGAATCGGGAATGTCGAGAATAGCCTGCAGGAGCGGGAAATAATTTGCTCGATGACGGGGATCGTAGAAACTGATCCGCGGAGGCCAGGTTCCCCGTTCGGGATACCGGGAAATTCGATTCGCCGGCGGTTCCGCTCGCCGGATACCGCGCCAGCCCCGAAACCGGCCCCGGTATATATCGTTAAATTTTAAACTGGTTACGCGCGCGCTGTTCCCCGAATGTTTATTTAGCGCCGTTTTATATACGCGGACACGATGCAACAGAGCCCTGGACACGTCAACCGCGGACACTTGGTCACGAACCAGCGCGAGGAACAGCGAAAAACGAGAGACACCGGAAGAGAGATATAGAGAGAACACGGGAGAGAAAGAAGAGAGAGAGAAAAGAGAGAGAGAGGGAGAGAGAGAGAGAACTAGAGAGATAGCTGGCGCGAGAGTGAAAAAAGTTCGGCCCTGGGAAAAAATTCGGTGATTTGTTCGCTGTCGATCCGTTTATTCCGCAAATCCGAATCGGATTTACCTTCTAGCTTTTCCCGGTGTTCCATATTGAACGTCCCTTTTCGGTCTGTTAGCCGTGATATTTTCATAGCCGCGACATACTGCATACAGGAAATATTCTATTATGCGTGTATTGATTAAAATTCCCGGCGCAATCCTCGGCCCCTCTGTGCCGCCCGGCTGTGAGCCGAATGTTCGATTGATTTTTAACGTCGTAATATACGATCGAGCGTCGCTGGCCACTGTGTGTCACGATTAATCGGTCAAATGAAAAAAAACGAACGGGACAGGGACTTTTTCCCCGATGAAATATCGCCGGAGAATTTCAGCCGGGAAGCTGCCGGATAACGTGGCCGGTTGTTCCCTTCATTCGATTATTATAATTCACGATCTATGTCAACAGCTCTCTCTCTCTCTCTCTCTCTCTCTCTCTCTCTCTCTCTCTCTCTCTCTCTCTCTCTCTCCTTTCTCTTGCACTTATTTCATTCTGCTTTTGTTCTGCGACGAGCCACGCGTGGTCCATCAAAAAGGACCGCTTTCATCTTTTTGTATTTTAAAACTGCTGATATTATTACAGATCTTTATTTTATACCTTTATAATATATATTACGTATTAGTTTACGCCTTTATATTATATATTATTATTATACGAAGACTTTCACAGGTTAATAATTGAATAAATTTCTTAATACAAATACAATGAAGTGATTTTTATGCAAAATAAGACTCATCTTCGTCAAAGGCAGCAAGCACGAATCGAACAGAAATTTCTTTCTTCAATAATTCCTGCGAATTAAAAGTAATCCAAAGGTGTGCTTAAATTTCTGTCGATATTTTCACTGATTTAGCTTTCATCTGCCAATCTTTATTATAAAAATGTTAATAATTACTCCGACGAGTAGTCAGTCAGTTACTTATTTATTCTTAGTTCGGCGTTTAAGCGCGCAGCATTCCTCTTTCTGTCACGTTTCTTACACGTTTCCCCGGAGTGTCGTTCGCAACTATCGCGCGTTAGCGTCGCGACCGACGGTTGTCGTCGGGATACCAAAAATCGAGAACCAGTCCTCGGCGTCTGGCGACGGCTTAACGAGTGCTCTGTTTTGTCGCGGCGGTAAAGCGAAAATGGCACAGCGTCGCCGCCACAAAACAAGGGCCCCCGGTGTCGGTGGGTTTGTCATGCCGCGCGTCTCGTTTCGTATTCACGCCGAGGGCCAATCAGAGACGCGTCTCTTTACACCCGCCTCGCCTCCTGTTGACGTTTGTCATAATATTTTAATATTAAATCGCGTTACGGGCGCAGCCATGCGTTCGCATAATCAGACGTTGCTCCCTGGCCGCCGCGCCGTTTATACATGCGGCTGTAAGTCTCTCTCTCCCGCCGAGAAACGGAGACAGAAAGAGAGAGACACGTGTGTGTACGCGCATGTATGTATGTGCATGTGTGTGTGTGTGTTCACACACGACGGAGAGAGGAGAGCCGAAGGACGCGACACCGGAGTACTCGTCACCCCTCGGCGTTCCACGTGAAATGTGGAATACAAATTACTCCGAAAAGTCCCTGGCCCTCTTGCGGATCTCGCGCGGCAACGCTATGAATTCGCGAATAATTCGGAATTAGGGAAACTACGCTACTCTCTCTCTCTCTCTCTCTCTCTCTCTCTCTCTCGCTCCTTGGGCGTTGATGAGCGAGAACCGAGGAAACGGAGCTCGCTCGTCGTCCACTATCGGCGACTGTTAAGACGTCGTTAACGGTGCTCGACAGTCCGGACACGTCCGAAGATTTCGACGACTTCCCCCGATCCGACTGATATTCAGTTAAGAAGACAGGAAGAAGGGTGGCTGAACCCTTTGCGCTCGAATATCAGAAGAAACCCTCGCTAATAGCCCCGAAGACCCCGGCGTCGTCGGCGGCGACGAGCATGTAGAAGGTCTCCATCGAGTAGAACCCGGCGAACGTTCCTCGACAGGATGGCAACCTCAAGGAATTTTCAATGAGAGCGAAACGTTACGTCCCGTGACATGTGGCCGGAGCTCTCCCTCTCTCTTGCTTTCTCTCTCATGGCCCGATGGAGTTAATAGCGCGGAGTATAAAATTTTCGGACGCGGGTGGACAGAGGGTCCCCGAATCGCCGGGCGACTTGACGCTCGAAAAGGATCCTGCAATATTGAGAGGAATTAACGATTCCGGGAACGTCTGCACTGTGCGGGACTCGCCGGTCCACCGGCTAGGAAGAGGACCATAGAAAAGAGAAAAGGGTGAAGCGGGCCGGCGGGAGGGCAGAGTTAGGTTTCCTGGGACGACTCGCTAGCCAGCTGGGATATTTGGAAAATGGCTAGAACCAGGCGGACCGAATGTCTCTGGGCTCCATCGTTAACGGCCTGTGTACATTATAGATGGTCCCGTGATTGGTTCGTCAGCCTCTCAAAAACTCAAACCACCCCCCTCCCTCCTCCCTAATCGTCCGTCTCTTTTCGGCCGGTGTTGTTACCTGCTCGCTCCCGTCCACGTTCCGCAGCCTCGTTTCAGCTCGGGTCCGCTCTTTCTACCCTTCGCCCCGGGCGGCGCCTCACTGCCACCCCCTCCACCCTCCTCCCGCTCTCCTCTTTTTCTCTCTGTCTCTGCCGATTGACAATGTACAGAGGCGGCCTTTCATGGGTATCAATTAGTAGGGCTCCGCTGATGCCCGCACGATCTTCGGCTCTCTCGTTCGCGTCGCTCCCGATCCCCAGGCGTGTCGATTGAAATCAGGCTCGATCGTGTAAACGGAGACTCGGCCATTGTACCCCGAATACACGCCGAAACCTCCGATCCGACGCGGGGTCTCGTCTCGCGCCCAAGTACAGTAATGTCTCCCTTACCGACGCTCGGATTGTCCACGAAGATTGACAATTTGGGGAGAGGCGATACGATTGTTCGAGCCTTGCAGCTCGTTTTTACAGTCGTTGACAATTCGTAACTATAACAAATGAACCGCAAGGATCGAATAATTGTATCTTCTCTATCTAAATCCTCCATTTTTGCAGACAATCTGAGCGTCAATTAGAGAGACATTACTGTACATACGATTTTCTTCGTAGGATCGTTCACTCTTCTGTTCCCGTCGGCTCGCAGAAGTTGGAACGGTTTTCTAAACAAGCGTCGGCTGCCAAACTGGCGCGTCGACAGTCAGACCGTTGCCAAATCAGACGGATATTCCCTTGTTAGTCGCTACCGAACACCTTACTTGTTAGTCATTCTTGAATCTTTGCCCTTTCGCGCGTCGCTCTCACGGGAGACCTGTCTAGATGCCAATTGTGAAACAGCAGGAGAGACCGTTCGGTGTTCGATTACTTCCGCAAGCAACGATTCTAAATTGAAAGCCTCGAGGCTGCGGAGCTCTTGCCGATTGTCGGACAAAGTCCGCGGGCTGTTCGCGTAAATAACGAAGCTCGGGTTGTGATGCAATTGGGTATGATTATCTGTGTTCGTACGGGCAAATGGCGCATTACCGAAATGATGATCACGGCGAGCCTAAGACAATGTAGAAGAATCTGGAACAATCGAGAAGAGTTTAGAGGAACCTGGGAGAACGAGAAATAATCTGAAAAGATCTAGAACAATCGAGGAGAGTAGACGAACGTGAGAGAACGCGAAATAATCTATCTAAATCTACCTAAATAATAAATCTATCGAAATAATCTATCTGATAATCCATCATAAACCTAAAAAACATCTAAAACAATCAAGAAGAGTTTAGAGGAACCTGGAAGAGCATCAAATAGTCTAGAAAATTCTAAAACAATCGAGAAGAGTTTCGAGGAACCTGGAAGAACATAAACTAATCTAGAAAAATCTAGAACAATGTAGAAGAACTTAGCAGAACCTAGAAGAACATAATAGAACCTACCAGAACTTAGAAGACCATAGAAAATCTGAAAGAACCTAAGAGAACATAAAACGATCTGCAAGAACCTAGAACAACATAAGACAATGAATGAGAACCTAGAAAAACCTAAAAAGGTTCCAGAAGAACCTAGAAAAACCTAAAAAGATCCCAAAAGAACCTAAGAAGACCCCAAAAATGCAGCAAAAGTACCCAGCAAAACTTGGCAGAACCTAGCAGAAGCCCGGAACAAAGCAGCCCTCCAAAGCTATTGTTTGGCAAACATTTTTGCAGCGAACGGTTTCAGCGATCGCAGACCGTGATGAACCGGTGGTTTGCCGTCAGTGCCGCGGCTAATTGAGTTTGAAACCACCTGCGCGCGTCCGCGGAGCGGCGAAACCGCGAAAGAACGAGCCCGTGGAACGAAAGTGGAAACAAAGATTGCCGGGTATTATGCAAGGTAAACGTTGCCGGAAGTGTGGCCCTTTCCCTGGTAGGTGGAGGTATCCGGTGGTGCCTGTGTGTACAAGAATTAACGCACAGAGGTGGGAGTGTCGCAGCTGGCCAGCCGAGATACAGAAGGTCTGCGGGGGTTGTCCAGGGAGCAGCAGCGCCGCTCGCGCCGGAGAAAGCCGCGGCCGGTAGAAAGGGGCGAAGAAGAGGGACGGAAAATTGGGGAGGCACCGGGAACGAGGAACGGATAACAGAGGAGCCGGGAATAGAGGGTGCATCGGAGAGAGTAATTTCGGTATTCTGCGGGTTTGCTTACATCCACCGGTTCAGCGATTTTCGGTGTGCGAAACGTGGAACCTGCTGTCTCCCCCATCGCGATACAGGAAGCGGCAAGATTTTTTTCGTTTCCTCGCCGTTTGCCAGGCTCTATCGAACCGTTTCCCCCCGGTTCGACGATTCACGGACGCTGAGCAATTATAACCGGCGAACTGATTAGAGCGGCGGGGGCACCGTCGTTTTATGCCGGTGTTCTTTGTCGTCGATCGCTGATTTCATGCACTTTTGAACGAGCAGGGAGAGAGAGAGCCAAGCTACTCAGGAGCGATTGATTTTCTCGCAGGGGGCGCAATCGTTTGTGCAAACTTTTTCGAACGATCGTCGCCGGCTCTGCGAAGCTTCTTCGGAATATTCAAGGTTAATTATGGCTGAAAATCTAGGTTCCCAAAGCTGCCGCGAGGAACTGTTAACTAGGAGTGCTTTTTCGAATCCAAACGTTGACGAACACCTAGCACGAGATAAATGAAAGCGAGAGCCAATGCTTGACGATAAATTAATACCGTGAAGTTTGACAGTGTTTGATATGATTCTGGTAATGCAGATTGTCTCAACGCGATACGGCAACGCGTTTATCCGTCTATCCGGATCTCTTCTCCGAGTGTATGAAATGCGTTTGAATTCGTTGACGAATGTTTGCGGCGATTGTAAAATGTTAAAAACTACGGTGATGAAAAGAAATAACCAGCTTAAAGAATTGTCATTGTCTACGCTACGCGATGCGCATCTGTTTACGCCGTTTGACCACGTCTGAAGCTGTTTGAAGCTGTTCGAGCATTCCTATCGTAATAGCAAATGCGATATACTTTTACATCGCGATACAACAAACCGAAAGAAGTATTCCATTAACAGGAAAACAATTTTCCATTACGTTTGCGGAAGTTTGCGGAAGTTCGAGGGCCAAGAGAGACAGCATCGTCGTTGTCCACGAGCGCCACGGATTTTCAATACATCCGGAAGGCCACGGTGTCGCGAGACGGGAGCACCAGGGTGCAAAGAAGACCGGAATCGTCGGGAGGGTGAAGCGAGTTAATCGAGAACCCCGAGTGGACGTCGCAGCCCCTGCTTAAGACTGGCAGAAACAAAATAAATCGCGGCACTCGAGGCTGTCCAATTTCATGCTCAATCGATGCGAGCTCGATTCCATTATCCTGCCCCTGGCCTCGTTTCCCACCCCCCTTTAACTTCCTTCATCCCGCTGATGACAAGCGTCGATAAAACGCGAAATATTTAGCCGGGAAGTTTCGACGTTAGCCCTCCCGTACCGGGATCGTGGCGAGGAGGACTGCAAGGGGTTGGGTACATCCCGGCCCGAAGAAAATGAAATAAAGGATGCGTCTGTTTGGCGGAGCCCCCGTAATATCCCTGTTTCTTGACCCCATCTTCCGTCGCCGGGCGCAAGCCGGTGGGCCACCGGTCGTTAATGAAAATCAAACAACGGAAAAATTACATCCACTCGGTGGTAACCGGCCGTCTCCCGCTCTCTTTTCCACCCTTGAGACTTTACTGGAGAACAAGGGGGGGTGGCGGGGGGAGGGGCCGATGGGGGCGGAGAACGCGGCGGACGGTTTTGCCTTAGTCAGCTTTTCCTTTTCTCCACTGCATCAGCGCCGGGCCACGGCAAGGTTTGTACTCGGGTAATCGCGCTATTCTTTCTTCGCGGCTCCTCGCTTCTTCTTCGCCTTCCCGGCCATTAATCATCTCGCGCCGAGCGGGCAAAAAATCACGAGGGTTGCTGTTTTCGGTGGGTCTCGTTTTCGAATTCGCGCGGCCCCCGGAGCTCTCACCCTTTACTCCGTTTACTCCGGAGAAGTAAATAAAATTTCTGCGGGAGAAGCCGAACGCGCCGAGAGCATAGCTTCTCGCGCGTCTTCGAGACCGTATTCAAGGACGAGTCCTGGTCGAAGGAGTGACAATCGAAGGGAATTAATGCCCCTCCGCGGCGGAAGCCGGCGTTCATCCTCGGGCAATCGGCCGGTAATCTGTTGGCGGCTAAGCGAGGCCGTGTTTTACTTTCGTTCCGGTTAATAATTCAGTATCAATTAGTGGGCCGGCTGAATTATGAAGCGGCCTTTCTTCGTTCCTTTCGACTTCCCGCCGGCTGGATCCCGCGTCGCTTCCTTGGCGGGGGTGGAGAGCCCCGCCGCCACCGCCGCAAAAAACAGGGGATATCCTCCCGAAGTTTCGGAACGCGCGCTTAATCTCGAGCCTCTGTTTATTCGGTCTTATTAATCCCGGCGAAGCGATGTTCCGCGGGAGAGACGCCGCCTTTCATTAATTGTCCTCGGACCCACCCCCCTCCGTTCCGCGTCGCCGCACTTGTGTACGGTCGAGCGAGGCCGTTGTAAATAAATTCGATGAATAAATTAGCCCGCCGGCGAGCATGCAGGTTTGCGGTCAGAGAACATTATCGCCGGGCTAGCAATCGAAACGATTACCACGTTCAATATTCATTTCGTTCGGCGTCTTGAATATTAACGCCGATATCTAAGTGCGGGGGGGACACGAACCCGAAACTCCGGTTGAAGGAAAAATCTTCGCTATCGAGTCGCGAGAATGCAAAGTCCCGTCCGATTTTTCCTGCATCTCGAAGATGCGTTCGCCGCGTTCCCCGCAATCCGCAATTGATTCGGATTAATCGGCCGAATCCCCGGACGTTGCCCGCGGCAACGGATCATTATCGGATTTTTTACGGCGCGGAATTCTTCTCCGGGATCCGTGATCCCTGCTTAATCGGCGGCCTTTATTTTCGCGATAAATCACGCGGCCGGATCCATCAGTTTCCGTCGTGACCTTTCATTAGCGGACCACCCCTTTCGGCCGGTTTAAAAGTCGCCTTACAGTTTTCTCGGCGGGGCGAGGCGCGACGTTCCCCCTTTCGGTGCTTCTAATTCCCGAGCTCCGAACAACCCGACATTTTTCTCACCCCCACCCCCGTCGCCTTCTGACGTGCCGTGAAAAATATCGGACAATTTTCCGAGTCGGAAAATCTGCTGTTGCAGGACTTAATTGTATCATCAGAGCCGCTCCTCGGATTCGAGCAGGGGCTTAAGTAATACCCGGCAATTTTTAACCGCCGCGATCGCGAGATCATCCCCGGGATCCTCGGCGAGTCGGCTGGAGATAATTATTTGCTCGGTGTAATGGGAGATTCTGTTTCTACACCGGTTTCTGTGCGATCCTTGTTTACCGTTCTCTCGACGATTTCTTTGGAATTTTCGATTCGGTTTGCGCAGCGCGTCTTTGTACAGCTAATCGCTGGATCGCGGATTTTTATGCGAGATGAGTCATTCTGTTCCTCTCGGTCGCACCAAACGGTGGTTGAACAAAAATTTATTCTTATGTCGAACCTTTTTTCTAAGGTTCAATAGGGTCTAACAAGACTATAAGAGTTAGGATTTTAGACTTAAGATTTTTAGACTTAGCGTTTTTAAAAGATTGAAAATAGTCTAACATTATTTTTGGAATTACTATTTTTAAAAAGTTGAAAATACATAATACTGACAACATCATTTTTAGACTTAGCATTTTTAAAAGGTTGAAAATAGTGTGACACCATCGTTTCTGGACTTAGCATTTTTAAAAGATTGAAAATAGTCTGACATCATTTTTGGAATTAGTATTTCTAAAAGTTTGAAAATAGTCTGACAACATCATTTTTTGGAATTAGTATTTTCGAAAGGTTGAAAATAGTCTAGCAACATTGCATTTATTCTCTGCATTTGCTATTTTATATTCCACCTTCTAGCTTTTGTTACACACGATAAGATCGTGTCGTTCCAATGTAAAAAGAGATAAGACACCGTTAATAATAATAATAATATCGTGCAGTGCGAAAAAAGCGTGCAGAAAATATATTTGGTCATATATTGGTCACATATTGGTCACCATCCAGCATGGAAACAGATCAGCGTGTCTGACCACTGCCGACCGTATCTACTTAACTACTTCCCTTCAGATTACACCAGACAGAAGCAATACTGCAACAGCTTAGTATCCAACAGATACATTTACGGTCCCAATAACCGAATAGAACGGCGCAATCGTTCCGATTGCATATAGAGCCGCGGAAACATGCAAGTGGATTCCATGTTTGCCGGGACCGAGAACGCGTCGTGCCACCGCAAAGAAGATAATCGCCCGGTGAAAAAGACGAATCAGGGAACTCGGAATAGACGGAATGCACAAACGGACTGTGGTAGTGAGCGCAATCCACGAGACGACGGGGACATAGGAGGAGGAGGAGGAGAAGGAGTAGGAGGACAGACGGCAAAGAAACAAGATATCCCGTGCCGAGGGTGACGATCACCCTCGCGATACCCGCTGGTGGACCACCGGAAGTGAGCAGAGAGGCGTAGGAATGCAAAAGCGGGTGACGGCGTCGGTCGGGAAAAAAGGAGAGCGAGAGGAGAGCGAGAGAAAGAGAGAGAGAGAGAAGAAAGAGAGAGAGAGAAAAGGCGGGGGAGGAGACACGCGGCGACGGGCGCCGCGGCGTGGCAGCGGCGGAGAACAGAGGTCCGACGTCGGCCTGACGGACTCTCTCTCGTTTGTGCAAACAAACCAAAATGGACTGCGAATAAATATGCGTCTACGAGCAAAAGCGAACGCCCGTATGCTTGGTCATGATCCGTCCATGTACGAAGGGGGTTGGGGGCAACGGGTCGTGGGTCCGAGAGGCGGCGAGAGGCGCGGAGGGCGGAGGAGGGAACCGCGCGGCAAGAGAGGGCGGAGTACGTCGGGGATTTAGGGACCTTTAATGGAGCTCGTCTGGCCGCGACTACCAGAAAAGGAATTCGCTACTTTCCATTATTCACCGCCTTCCGTCCTTCCTATCTGTCCCACGGCTCCATCTCTCTCTTTCTCTCTCTCTCTCTCGCTCTCTCTCTCCTACTTTTTTTCGAACCAGAACCCCCATAGGGGCATCGATGGTTTCTCTGCTCCCGCGCGCTCGTTCCATGCCCGATCGACGGCTATCTAACCCCAAGAATCGGAATTCCAGTCGTATCGCAAACGGCACTCGCTTCGCCATGTGTGTACCCCGGATCGAGACAGTCGTCGAACAACGTCCTGCAGTTTTTGCGATTGTCAGGCTACTGGATGGACGACCGCGGCCATCGATCGAGTCGGTCGTCGGCTCCTCGGGCCCTTCCGACGTCACCGAACGACCGGAGACTGCGGATCTTGGAGGTCTACCAGTGGCCAACGGAGTATCGGAACAATACACATACGTTTTCCATTGGACGATTCTCCTCTGCTAGCATTAGGATGACTTATACGTCTGCAATGACGAAATCCAATCGGCGGAAACAGGAATATTAGTCCGTTCGTGCTGAGACAATCGGACGATACCAGATCTTCCAGTTACTGTGGGGTGACCAATTGCTGTGTCTTTCATCTGTTTTCATAATTTACTCCGTATATTTATCGAATAAGACGTTTGAAATCGTTTTGTTCGAAGGTAAACGAGATAAAAGAATAAAGTATTTTATTGTGTCCTGTTTTCGACAAAAATGGACAATTTGAGAAGAGGAGATACGATTATTCGAACCTTGCGGTTTTAAAAAATTTTAAAATTTTATTATCAACCTAGGGGAACCAATTATTGAGTGAAAAATTTCATTTTAGTGTTCTGAAGAGATGAAGTTATCACATGCCCTCAGAATTCCAAAAATTCGAAAAATTAATTCCACTAGTCTCAGTAACTGGTCCAAAATTTTGCTATGGACCTAGGGGGACCAGTTACTGAGACTAGTGGAATTAATTTTCGGGACAGATCGGAAAAATCCAGAAAACCAATTCCACTAGTCTCAGTAACTGGTCCATCTAGGTCCATAGCAAAATTTTGGACCAGTTACTGAGACTAGTAGGATGGATTTCCTGTAGCTCGTTTTTATAGTTGTTGACAGTTCGTAACTATAAAAACGAACCGCAAGGCATGAACAATCGTATCTGCTCTTCCCAAATTGTCCATTTTTGTGGACAACTTGAGCGTCAAAATTAGGGTTCATTACTATAGCACTAAAAGGACAGTACCCTAGTCAAACATTATACTTATTTCCGACTACTTAACAGCATTAATGCTCTGCTGTGATTGATTGCTATATTCCTAGGCAAATTACGGTTCCTCCACGACTTCCTATCGAATTTTCGATCTTATTGCGAACAGGCTTAAACATCCGGCCGAATTATCACTTGGACATTGAATCAAAAACAGCAAGAAGCGCTTTAGAATTTTCTTAATCGTCTTTAATTGACATTTCACGCGTGATCAGCTAAACATAAACGTTACTTATTTCTTCGAAATCGAAATTGTTGGCTACGGCGCTAAAACACCAGAAAGAAACGACCGTTCCGTTACCAAGCCCTGGGACCAAAAGTCAACCGAGACACGCGAGAAACAATAACTGTCTCGTACCGCCGGTGAAATTATTGAGCGCGAAGTGCCGCTAATCGACGTAGCTGTAGCAGAAAATTGAAGATCCATACAGCACATCTGCGCGTCTCGGGGCCAGCTGAACCCGCTCGGAGAATTCGCACGGCGAAGTTCTCCGAGTCCTGCACTCGGTTCCGAGTGTCACAACGCGTTACCACACCCGCCGCCAGTCGGCGCGGGGACGACGCATCGGAAGCGGAAAAATTCCTGGAAAGAGGAGAAATGTCTGGGAAGAGGGAAGACACGCGAGTAAATCACGTTTCCGTCGGGAAGTCGCGATAGAAATGGGGCGGGCTGTTTTTCCCCGCTAATTCGCCGGGAATTGCTCGCGCGAGGAGGAACAAGAGAGAGAAAGAGAGAGAGAAAGCGAGAAAGTACGAGAAGGAAACGCAGCAGAGTCTCCCGACGAGTACACGAAAGCCGCATTTGTATTCAGTCGACGGCGGCAGCGGAATCCGGGGCTGCGCTCTAAGATCGCGGCGGCGGATGAGGTGCTTTAAAAAGCGAAAAGGAGTGAAACGCGGCGGATGGCGCGCGAGGGTGGAGAATCCCGTGGTGAAGGTGCCGCCGCCGTGCTCTTGGAACAAAAGGCGTCCGTTGCGAGGTGGCACGCGGGGGTGGGAAACGGTCGCGCGGCACCGATCCCCCGTATTTCATATGCAGGGGGCTGTTTTGCTTGGCCCCGGCAATATGATTACCATATTTTTCGCATAATGCGTCCGCGTGTGTGTCTCTTATTTCACGCGACACCGTGCCCCTCCGCGGCTGCACGCGCTGTCAAACGAGAGATCGAACCGTTCGAGGGGGGGAGGGGGAACGGTTACAACGAGCGTTAACGTCTTATCATTCGTTCCTCGTCCCGCCCCGAGTCTCCGCGACCTAGACGATGAAAAGTTTATACGGCCACTGCGGAGGGAAACGGCGGGGCGAGGGTGTATTCTTCGACCGCCGCGTGTCCGGGTGTATTCACCGCGACGAGGAAGTCTTTAGAGGTTTCCTTGGATCCGTTTTCGCTCCGAGGAACGGGAGCCAAGGACGTCGTGAATGTTTCACGGGACACCGCCGCTGCACGCGGCGATGCGAAGGGAGTTTTCCCTATCTGACGCGGGGATGCACCCCCCTACGCTGCAGGCCCGCGCGGTGTTTTATCGCGTCCAGATTGGAATCGTTGCTGAATTATTTTTGGTTATTCTATTTGATACCGGCGCTAATTTCTCGAACCGTATCGATTGCCAAATTATTTTTGGGCCGCTCCGTTCGACATCGGTACCGGGAGGCAGCATCCGAAGCTGCAGTTTTAGATTGTATTCATTGCGAAATTATTTTTGACTCGGTTTATTTAATATTAATACGAAGATAGATAGATAGATAGATAGATAGATAGATATCGAGATAATTGCTGACTGCATTCCCAAATTGCATTCGTTACTCGATTATTTTTGGACCGTTGCTCTTGATACCGTTACACGGATGATCGCGGATTTCCTTCATCGAATTGTATTCGTTGCTGAATTATTTCCGAGCCACTCCGTTCGACGTTACGTATCGATGAGCGGACCGGAGACCGAGATTTTTCGATCGTGTGTTCGTTGCTAAATTATTGTTTGACAACTCCGCTCTCGACGGTAGCGCGAGGATCATCGACTGCATTCCCGAATTGCATTCGTTACTAAATCATTGTTCGACCATTGCTCGTTGGTATCAGTATGTAACTCGGAGGAGCTGACTGACTTTCCTCGTCGCGTTCTATGCATCGCTAAATTATTTTCGAGCCACTCCATTTAATATCAGCACTTAAGAGGATCGCGAGCTCGCATCTTGGAATTGCATTCTTCGCCTAAATTACTTTTAGGCCATTGCACTTGATACCGGCACCGATTTCTTACCCGAACTGTACATCCGCGGGGGAAATTATTTTTGGGCCGGTCTCCGTTTTTATTCCACGGACCAACCGGCTGCATTTTAAAATTGCATTCTCTCCGCTCAATTACTTTTCGAACCATTGCACTTGATACCGGCACCGATTTCTTTCCGAAACCGTTCCCCTAAATTATTTCCGAGGCACATTTTTCGATGCTCGCGCTAAGAACACCTCGCCGGCTGCACTTTCGTATTTTGCATACATTTGTTAAATCACTTTCGCGTTACCCGCCTTTTGCAGCAGCAGCGGCGAGACGATCGCCGAATAAATTCGTGTAAATTCGTCGCGAAATTACACCAGCGCGGAGGCGGAGAAAGGAGAAACCTTTTGATCGCCGCTGCGATTTTTCGACGTCGGATATTCTACGAGGTCTCGTGCGCGTCGTTAACGCGGCAGAAAGTTTTATTAGCAGCGCGGTACCGGAAACGCAATTTGTTGTGCCGGTTGCGCGGCCGGGAAAAGCGGGGCGACCGATTAATTTCAATTTTTATTGCCGGTAGCGTTAATTCGGCCGCGATAAGACCGGCCGATACGCCGCGGAATTGGCGGTCGCGTGTAAACACGCCTCAATTAAAGAGCATGCATCGTGAGCCACGTACGTAACCCGGCCGTAGCCGAACAAATTATCGCGAACACACCCCCGCGGGCCGCAATGCTAGATATTCCGGCTATTTCGTTTTATGCTGTTCAAAGAGCCGCCGCGCCCTGTAAACACGCGGCTCGACTTTATTTCATAAGAGCGCGCGCGCGATTCCGAGCGGGTGAACGAGCAAGATGCCGCATTCGTGCCCCCGCGCTCGGTATTTTCGAGCATCGAGGGTTCGATAATACTCTCCCGCTCGCGCGCGGAGATCCTCTGTTTATTGTCGGCGCGGAAATAGACGTTGCTGTCGGACCCGCGAAGCAATCCGGAATCCAATGGGAATTATAAGCGATGCAACTGAATGGCCGGCTCCGGTGAAAATTCATGAGAATTCAGCCGCGACTCTGTTGACGCGTTGAAATATTTATTGAGCGAGCGCGCCGAGAAATAGAAAGCCGAAACCGCGTTGCTCCCGATATGGAAGTCTCGGCCCCGATACTGGAATAAGCAATCAGAAAAACAATTAACGCCGGCTAGACCTTCTTGACCCACTTCGCGGCTTTTAATCAGATTTCATCGAGCCCGCTCGCGGCTCGCCATTTTGCCCGCGAATGTTTCCCCGACGCTCTTCTCTTTTGTTTCTCATTACATTCCGCTCTTCGTTTTTTATCGGCGACGTTCGGTCATACCACGTTAAATTGTTTCTATCTTCGAGTTATTCGAATAGAAAATTATTCGAACGAAGAATTTGTCGAGTTATTCGAATAGAAAATTATTCGATCAAAGAATTTTTCGAGTTATTCAAATAAAAAATTATTCGAACAAACAACCATTCGAATAAGAAATTATTCGAATAAATAAATAGAATAATCTGCGACGAGTAATGAATTATTTGAATAGAATATTGGATTAAAAGGAATTCATCCGGATGATTGTCTTAGACAATTATTTATCTGAATAATACCTAACACAGTTAAGCACCAAATGAACAAATAAATAAATAAATAAATAATCCACGGACTTCAAGCGGTACAAATGCGCCGATTAGTTGTCTCTCGGCGATGGTCGCAAGCGACACCGAATCCAGGACATCTGGGAAAAGGCTGCTAAGGAACGGCGGGGGTAGAAGGCGGCTTCGAAGGAACGTTTTCAAATAAAATTTTAGAGTCGTCTCGAGCTGTCGATTCGATGGGGAGGCGTCGCGGCGGTTTTCAATACGCGCGAGGGGGTGTACCCTGAAACTACCGACTCACCCCCCGAAGCCGACGGCGACGCGTGTACAGCGAGCGGGACCTATTCCTGTGTAGATCCGAGAAAATTATGGCCGATAAAGAAACAAATTTCGAATTCCGGCGAGCCCGTCGCGCGTTATAAACATTATTCCGCTTGTAGCGACCCCTTCTGCCGGCTCGGCCCCGCCGTTTCTGGCGACTCGAGACGTCCTCTCGACTCCGGCCCCGAATACGATTTTCGAGTATTCCGGGGCGAGTAATAAACAACGCGGAATCCCGCGCATAGATTTCCGGCCGATTAGAGACGGTTCGCGTTGAATCGATCCTCGCCGGTTCCCGCGTTTCCCCGAAAAAAGGGGACGAGGGAAACCTGTCCTCGCGATGCAACGGTGATTGTCACACGCTATTTCCTGATTATGCGATACGGTTGCGCGACCAACCTGGTTAAGGAGGAATTGACTTATCGTCGAGCAATAATAATCCCGGAGATCGTATCTCAGCCATTCCGGTACACTTCCCCTCGAGACGATAAACCATCCTCCTTTAGGCTCGCTGACAATGCGCGTCTTTCGGTGATTCCAGCCGAGGTAATTGAATACTGATATATAGGTGACGAAAGGTCGGATACCGGGGGGCAATTGTGGTGTCTCTTCTGGCGCCATTAAACGGTCGCGTTCTACCATTCACGATGCGAATGGGATATTAAACGCCAGGATGATGCATCTACGTCCTCTCCGATCATCTTACCATTTCGTTTTATTCTTCCTTATATCTTTACATAGCGGCTAGACTTACCTTTTGCACTGTAAAATCATTTTTACGCTTTTAAAAGGATGTTTAAACGATCGAATTTGTTTATATTTTTAAAATTGTTGTACGAGTCGCGAGAGGCAATTTTATATGCATAAAATGCGCTAAGTCGTGTGAAATGGAAATACAGTAATTTCTGCCTAACTGACGCTCAGCTTGTGCATAAAAATAGACAAATTTAACAGCTATAAGAACGAGCCGCAAGGCTGGACTAATCTTCCAATAATCTTCCCAAATTGTCAATCTTGTTTCCAAGCTGATCGTCAATTAAAGAGAATTTACCGAACCGTAGGCCTGAAAATTATTTTGTATTTAGAATTAAAATCGCCTTCGAGTCATCTCCTACAATTAACCTAAATAATTTCTATTTTGCCCAAAAATCCGCAATCGAATGATCGCGTCGACGATTTTTAGCACCTCCGACGTCCAAAGAATTACGTGGAAACGAATTACGCCAGTTAGGGGTTGGAATTTCGAAGCGGCTAAGGAATCCGAATTCTCGCGCGATATTAGTCGTAATTCGGTGGCAGATAGAGCTCGAACGAATTCGAAATAGATATCGGAACGCGGGAACAATGGCAAAGTGAGGGGTGGAGGGGAGGTTGGTCAGCGAGAGCGAGGAGAGAGAGCGAGGAAGGGGACGACCGGGCGGATAGCAGCAGCGTGCAAACAAGCGGAAACTGTTAATACGGAGAACCGAGCGAAAATTCCGCGTTGCGTACAAGTTCGGCAATGTGGGTCGAATTGTTTGTACAAACCGGCCGCGTTTCTGCGTTTGTACACACTTATGTACACCGACGGCAGAGGCGAGGGAACGCGCGCGCGCTCGCGCTCGCTCGCCCGCGCGAGGCTCGTGAAAAGCGTGGGCGTTGAAGACTCGCATATGGCCATCTTTCTTCTTCCTCGGTCGGCCGGCGAGCGTATCCCATCTCCCCGAGCATCCTCTCTCGCAACCACTCTATGTAAATAGTTGTGTAACGCAGAACGAGAGGCATTAAATAAATAATAGCCGGGGCCGCGGTTTATGAAGTTGAAAGGAGAGCGGCCCCCGCCGGGAGCAGATGTGTCAACATTCGTCCCGGCACCGGTACTTCTTTCCATCCTCTTTTAAACGCTGTGCTCTCGCCTCTTTTCTTATTCCGAAGGCTAGACCCCGCCGGAGAGAGAAGACCCTCCCCGAGCCGGCCCCGGCGATCGATCTCGATCGGCAGAAGCAGCTTACGAAATAACAATCCGGAATATTTAGAGAGAAGGGTAAACAGCTCGTCAATGGCACTCGCGGCGAGGCCCAGGTGGATAGAACGTTTCTAGACGCGGTTTCGCAGATGAATTAGGATTCCGCGGAACTTCTGTTCCCGCACACACTTCGCGCGTCCCTCCTGGAAATATTCAGACAACGTTCGAAGTGCGTGCGCTCTGTTGTTCGAGGCACACGGGTTGGTTTCTGTGGATCTTCGCATCTCGCACGACGATTTCGATTTTGCAAGGATTTCAAAGGACTCGCTTTACGAGCTACATACTTCGTGCCGAAGATGCGAAGGCATTCGTCTCAACAAATGTTCCGCACGCTTTACACATTTGTTACGCAAATATTCGCGCAACGTTCACATAATTTACGAGCGATGCGGTGTTCCTTCACGCGCATCTTTCTTTCCGTAGCTCTTGCGGGACAATTGCGGTGAATTCTCGCCGATTTTCCAGCAGCTTGGAAACGGAAATGGACCGTTTGGGAAGAGGAGGTATAGCTCGAATAATCATTCGAGCCTCGCGTCTCGCTTTTTTAGCTGTCCACCGATCGTCGACAATTATAAAAACCAAGGTGCAAGGCTCGAATAATCGTTATCGCCTCTCCCCAAATTGTTCATTTATGCTTAGAAGCTGAAGGGAAATTCGGGAGAATTTACCGCATTTACTGCTTCGATGATCCATTTTTCCCAAACCCTGATCACCCCACAGACACCGGATCCGCTAGCATATTAAAGAAATATTAACTGATTTCTTTAGTATGCTAGTGAACTTTACTATACTATGGAAGACTCGAATAATCGTTATCGCCTCTCCCCAAATTGTTCACTTATGCTTACAAGCTGAAGGGAAATTCGGGAGAATTTACCGTATTTACTGCTTCGATGATCCATTTTTCCCAAACCCTGATCACCCCACAGACACCGGGTCCGCTAGCATATTAAAGAAATATTAACTGATTTCTTTAGTATGCTAGTGAACTTTACTATACTATGGAAGACTCGAATAATCGTTATCGCCTCTCCCCAAATTGTTCACTTATGCTTACAAGCTGCGTGAAAATTCGGGAGAATTTACCGTATTTACTGCTTCGATGATCCATTTTTCCCAAACCCCGGTCACCCCACAGTAATCGGGTCCGCTAGTATACTAAGGAAATATTAACCGATTTCGGGGCAAGTAGAATGCGTTGGGGAATTTACGATCGGCCCCCGGAAAAGTTTGTCGATCCGAAGGAGATTTAATCAACGGCGTCCGAGAGGTGTCGGCGCATTGAAAATCGAGGGACGCAGGGAACATTGAGGCCCGAGGGGGTGAAGTCCACGATGCCGAATGACCGTGACAGAGTGGCGCGACCATTCGGAGCGTTCTAATACCTCGTAGACGCTTGCTCGCAGATTCCATAAGGGGGCAGTTTATATGCAGGCTACGGATGGGTCAGCATCGGGGAGATATATATTTTTCAATATAACTCGCGCCCGCCGGTAAGGGCCGCGCGAATCGTCCGAGAGAGAGCAGGAGTCGACGTTATTTTTTATCTTTATTAGATTGCCGGGTATCCGTTAGTTGAGGTTCGACGTGCTACGGACGAACGTGCATGAATATCAAGTGGCCGGTAACACGTGGCGCATTTTATCGTCCTTCTAGGGTCGAATCCTTTTCGGGGCCGACTCTCTCTCTCTCTCTCTCTCTCTCCCTCTCTCTTTCTCTCTGTCCCTTTCCCAGTGTGTGTATCGGGCGGGACGTCAGAAAATAATATTCTCGGATAATCTCTGCTTCGTCGGGCGTCTCTCGATATTGAAACCGGTGTCCCAAAATTATCGTAGCCTTGCGTCGGTTGCGTCCATTAACCCCTCCGCGAAATTCATTTTGTCCCTTAGACTTATTCCCGAAAGATTATCTGGTTCAACGCGAACGTTCTACAGCTGCTTCTTATTCGATGCGAAGCAAAAGTTGCCTGTGTTTAATATAAACGAGCACGAATTACGTGAAAATTGTCTCACCCCTTTTAATAATAGTAATAGGGTTTAAATCCTTGATCTTAGGGAAAACAATTTTCTTATAATTTTGTTCGAATACGACACTAAAATATAGAATTTAATCAAACAGATTAAATACATATATATACCTCCTAAATTCTTTTAATCTCGTCAGTCTTGTATTTCACTTATCTCTTTTCGTTGCAAATGCAATAATTCACCGGGGTTTTCCTACGAATTCCGTAAGTCATTCTAAACCTTTGTATTTCCTTTTAAATAAAATAAAATAAAATAAAATGAATGAAATAAGATAAATAAAATAAAATAATTATTTTAAGTACACATCCGACTTGCAATAATCTTGCAAAGAATGAACGAGAATCGGCGAACTCCTTTGCATCCGGGTCGCGGAGGCTGCACAGAGGTATCATCGCGAGGTCTCGTCCCTGAGTAGTCATGATGTCGTCGTCGATGACTATCTCCGTTCCCGGATCGTTCGATAAACAATGCCGGTCGAAGATTCGATAAGCGTTCCACGAATCGGCGGATTTTTCCTCGGATTTATCGCGGCGCGGTGTACCGAAGATCGCGTCGGTGCGCTCGAGAGGTTTGTTCGCTGGCGAAAGAGCTCAAACAAGATGAGCGCGGAGAGCAGGATGTTTGTTTGAAGGTCCGTTAATGTCGCCGTGTGTATTGTTTACCGTATAACCGCTCGTTTCCCCTCGCAGTTGTTCGGAGTTTGTCGATATTGAAAGACTCGACAGCCGGCGGTATCGTCCTTTGAAAAATACTCAAGGTAAACTCGCGTGTTGATTGTATGTTCAGCCCGTGAGAGTGCTCGTGTGTAAAGAGCCCCGCGGCCCCGGCTGGAATTTCCAGGATGCTACATCGGGCTACGGCCGTAGCAGCCACTTTCATTCTGTGGGAATCGTAATCCACGAAGATGCTCCCCCGTCCTCGAAACAAACTCCCACGATCCTCCATCGTCCAACAGATCGCTGCCACAAATATTTCATATCGCCGGAGAAACACGTTTTGCTGGATTATAAACCGCGGCGTGCCGGTGTACACGGATCGGGAACACAAAGAAAAGCAAGGAAACCGACCGGGCGTATTCCATCGGCAATCTAAACGAAGAACGCGCGCGACGATCTGTTGGTTAAGTTCTCTTATCGCGATGCTCGAGGATGGCAAAAGCGATCGTTCCAACGCTAGGACTACCAGGCTCGACAAAATGACGGATATCAAATTCTTCGATTTACAATTATTGCGATTGCCAAGATGTTTTCGTGGGTATTTACTGAATACAGTAATTTCTCCCGGAAATGCCAAATTTCGGGTTGCTGTGACAGAGGAGCTATACAAGGTATTAGCTATGTGACCGTTGAATCGTGTCATGTGGCCTCCGAATTGCCTTCGAATCGTGTCATCTGTTCTCTGAATTGCCTTCGAATCGTGTCACGTTGCCTCCGAATTGCCTTCGAATCGAATCACGTGGCCTCCAAATTGCCTCCGAATCGTGGCAAGAAATTAGAAACAAAAAAGATAAAGTTAATTGAATCAGTTCAGCTGTCAATCAATCTATTCGAAAAGTATCTACGTTGCTACAATTACTCTGCACAAATAAAATCAAGACGACAGCTTCGAAATATTCCATCGACAACCCAGAAGAAGAAGAAGAAGAAGAGATTGTTCGACCTATCGGCAAAGCTGGTTCCGTTCTCGCGTGGCGTTGCCGAAGGACGTTTCACTGAAACATCGAAAACGGTGCAAAGAAAGCCTGGAGGAGGCAATTCGAGGCTGCGGAATGCCGAGGACAAATGACGGTGTTTTGAACCGGAGGGGCCCGGCTTTCGGCCGCGTGAAATATCCTTAAACGGCGTAAGGACGCGTCCGGTCTGCGGGGGGTAATTAATGGAGACGTAACGAGTGGGCGTAGCCGTGGACTAATACGCGAAATAAATCTGCGGTAATAGTAAGTAATTTGGCCAATAAGTCGATAACAAATTGGGTTTGCCAACGGCAGCGCGCGGGACCCGTAATGGCAGGCAAGTGACCGGATCCACCCCCTTGACACCCCTACCTCACGGTCGTCCAGCGAGCCCTCCACCTCCTCCGGCCCCTGGATCTCCCTTTTGCCAGAGCGTATTCATATTTCACGGACTCGTAATATAGGAAAGTTTTGTTTAAGCCATAAAGCCAGGTGGAGGGTGGGGAGGGCGGGGGTGGCCGCCCTCCGAAGGACCCTGTGACGGAAAGCGTGAAGAAGAGGGAGTCGGGGCGGGGTGGCGGCCAGAAGAAATATTTCACGCGTTCGGCCAGCTCCCGCTGACGAGGAGGGGTGGGGTTCGGTGGCGGTCAGTCGAAGAAATTGCGAGATAAACAGCGACAGGGGTGGAAACCGAGGGGGCGTGATGTATATCGGAAGTCGTGAACGGCTCGAGAAGATCCGCTCGCTCCTCTACCGACAACTCGGTATTTTTTTCCCGGAGAAATTAGTTTTAGGGGTGTAACTACCCTCTGCCGCGAATATCGATGCCGACGGTAGCTTCGCCGGGGATGACGCGCGTGGATGAATCTTCTTCGGCGAAAAACGTGTACGACGATCGCGGGAACGGCGAAAAACACGCAATATATCCCGGACGAAGGTTTCGCCGGGAAATACGAAAGAAGTGGACGTCTTCTTTCGGGGCCGAAGACGAGAGTATTCAGAAAGGCTGCTGGTCAGTCGTAATGAATAATGTCCACATCTGTTCGGGACGTCCCATCAGTAACTGCTAGCCCCTCCCGCAGCCCCGCGCCGATCCTTGCTTCACCTTGCTCCTCGCCCTAAAAACCATTTCCACCCCATCGCTGCTTTCTCGCCCGATTTCGCTGCATATCAAATTATGGAGTTCTGAATGGCCGATCGTCGCCTGCTGCTGCTTCTGCTGCTGCTGCTGCTGCTGCTGTGATATATTTGGATATATTAAATTTTTTTTCCCGGCCCGAACATCCGACCGGCCACTACACCCGACGGGATCGATAGGGGCTGTCCCTCCCCCTAGACACCGAGTAAACCCATCCTTTGACTTATCCTTCGGAGACGTTCCGATCTTATTCGCAGATCGTGCAATCTGCGATCCGAAGAAGTTGGGATATTTGTTTCTTGCGAAAGTTCGCCGATGGTCCGTGAAGGATTTCGGGGACGGAAAATGGACCGTTACGCAGGATAAAAATTGTTTGCCGTTGGCATAGATCGCGCTAGCCATTTTCTTGGCGAACGCGACGAATGGGCTGCGAATTTGGACTGCGGTTATTACTAAAATCGGCCGGTGAAATATATTATATATAATTATATCCCGTTTCTTATTGTTGATCGATGAATTCTTTTATTTCGATCGTTGAAGGATCTACAGAATTTTGTTGACAGTCTCGCGCGGTAATTTTAATACTGTCTTCGTTGTCGAATGAAACCTGAAAATAGGGGATGACGAGCAATTAGCTGATCTTCTGCGAAGAATAAAAATGATTTCTAGCGATTGGGAGAGCGATTGGAGAGGCGACAGAGATCGAACAGAAATTTCTCCTCTCCTTTCTCGCGATCTGAATCGCGTCTGCTTATTTTTCCCATGAACATCGGAAACGCCGTAGAAACTCCAGAAACTCTTCGAAAAGTCACGATCGTTGCTCGCAGCCGAACGAAGCAGCCCTCCGACCGAGGTCGCCGTGGTTCAACGGCTCTCGAATACAAGGTGTTCATAAACGTATCGCGCGGCGGAGTTAATATTTTCGGCGCCGGGCCGATAACTCAATTTTAAAGGGGCAATTACGGCGAGGAAAAGGGGCCGAATAAAAATCGACGAGCGCGTTCGGCCCGGCGTACGAGCCTCGAGGAAGGTCGAGAGGCTTCGTTTGCATAGTCGACAACACCTTGCGTGTCCATTACGCGGGATCGGTCGGGGGTGGACGCGGGTGCGACGTTAGTGGACCGTCGGGGGTGGCCGGGGCGAGGCGGTAAGAGGTGTGAACCGTAAACGCGCCACGTGCGGCAAATGGAAATGGACCAAATATCGCTGCAAACACTCGACCGTGCGAGTATCGATATACGACGCACCCTCCTCCATCTCTCCGGTCTCCTGATCCCCCTTTCGCCGCGGCCAAGAGACACACACGCTCCCGGTGCCGCTTTACACACGGACGGCCACACGCGAAGGACCGTTTTGTCCAACGTTTCCCAGCTCCCACACCTTCCTCCCCGTGCCACCCTCCCTCCCTCCCTCTCTCTCTCTCTCTTTCTCTCTCCGTCGCGTGGAAATTCGCCGGTCACTCGAATCCATCAGGTATCCACAAAATATCGCAAGGCACTTTTCCGAGCCAGGGTTCCCTATATCGAGCGCGTGCACGTGCGTAAAATCGCGCCGGAACCTTTTACCGGGTCCGTCGGGGGTAGTGGTGGAGGGAGGGAGAGCCGGCTGGATTCGGTCGCCAAGCCACGGAATTTAGGTGAAGCCGGGAATCCTTGATTTCGAGCGTCGCGTAGGAGGGTTGTTCCCGTGAAATTTCTCATCCGAAATTCTACGCTGCTCCCCGAAGTGGTACGTCTTCGGAGACAGACTCTCGCGCCCGCACGGGATACGCTCCGCACGTTCGCCGGTTTTATTCCCCGGGAATGAGTTACTGGGTCAGACGATACACGCGAACGCAGTTACGCGGGCCGGCCGCGTCCGACGCATTAGCCTGCAGGATTAACCGGACCGTCGCCGTCTCGCGGACGGAGAAAGAACGGAGCGGGGGTGGAACCGGTTTTCGCCTTGGTACGATTCGTCGGTTCGTTTATCCATTCAACCAATTCGTGGACGGCCATGGAAAACGGACGGTGTGTCCTGTGGTGGAAGAGAACGAGAGAGAGAGAGAGAGGGAGAGAGAAATGGAGAAGGAAAGCGAGAGATAGAGCAGACGACACAGAAGGGAAGACAGAGAGAAGGAGAGGGCGAAACGGAGGGTGGCGCAGGGCCGAGGATAGAACGAGCGAGTGCTTCTAGCTAAACAAATATGTACTCACGTACTCATTCACCTATCTCCCAGTCAGTCCTACCTACGCTCCTACAGCCCTTTTAAAGACTTTTCCTGCTGTCCCCGGCTCCGGCCTCCGCTCCTGCCCGCCCGCCGCCTTCGCCGGCCGTCCCGGGCTTACGTGTCGAGGCGGGTTCAATGAAGGGAGACGCGGCATGGTTTTTCGGGCTACGTCTCCGGGCCTCTCTGTTCGCGGTAGCCGAACCTTTTTAACTGCTTCGGACACACATTCTTCCTGCCGGAGCCGGAGCCGGGCCGCGTCGAGAGTCCGCCGCGATTGTAACCGGCCGGCCACGTGCTGCCATTCACCAAGAATCGGGGACGTTTTTCGCGCGGCCGTTCCCCCGGCGGATCGGAAAGACAGAATTTTATGCTATTGTGCTCTCTAGTCTACCATAATAGAAACTTCGCCGGGCCGGTCGGAATCTTTTTAAACAGCGCACAATGCCTCTTTGCTCGTCTGCAATCGACTGTCTGACCATGGGCGGACGGATCCGCTGGCGCTCCATTATTCGTCGGGACCTCTTTTCGCCGAGGCGAGCCATTAAATCGCGTATTTTCGAAGTCGCGGATCGAAACATCGATGGGAAAGATGCGCTGGAGATGACGCTTGTGTCGCGCCGAACCGGAGAGAATAGGAATAAAGATGCTAGAAAAGATGCTAGCAAAGGTTAAAGGTTAATTGGCCTGCATTGTTCAACGTTTACGGGCATGGAAGCACGACGACGAAATAGGATGTGTAGTAATGTCTCCCTAACTGACGCTCAGATTATGCACAAAAAAGGACTATTTCAGAAGAGGAAATACGATTATTCGAGCCTTGCGTCTCGTTTTTACAATTGTTGATAATTCCTAACTATAAAAACAAATCGGAAGGCTTGAAGAATAATCGTATCTCCTCTTCCCAAATTGTTCATTTTTGCGGACAATCTGAGCGTCAATTAGAGAGACATTACTGTATTCGTGGTTGTGCACGCGCGCGTGTTAAGTAGAATGGGAAATCTTGGTCGGACCGTGCAGACCATCCTGCCGAATCAGGTACTACCTGGGACGTTATTTAGCTCCATGCACTTACTGTAAACTGTATATTTGTTAAGTAGAATGAAAAAGTGTGTGTCGAACTATCATTCTGCCGTATACACTCCACACGACGTCGTTTAATTGTCTACTCTATCCTGTCAAAGAAAATACCGTCTCCCCGGAACTCGAGTGAGTGTTCCAAACTCTAGGTATTTAACACAGACGCTATATCGTTCAAGTAGAATGGGATGTCTTGGTCAGACGTTACCGCTACTTCGTGCAGCTGATAATGACGCCTAAACACCAACGCTATCCTGTAGAACGAAGTTCCGTCTTATCGAAATCGACGAAGGAATGTTATCAGACCTCATCACTTGGGACACCCTGTATTATTCGAGTAGAATAGGACGTCCGTGTCGGACAGTTTATCGCACAGCTTACGACTTCGCCTCTAGATATCTAGCCTGTCCTGCCAAATGAAGTACCGCCTCGTTGAAAATAATTAAGCGAGAGTGTCCCTCGGGTCTCGAATCGCGAAACAAAACCGAGCTGCGAATATTTCCACGGTTCGATAGCATATCGACGGCTTCGTAGAGCACAAGCCAATATATATCCTTCCGGCTGGAAATCCGCGAAGGATTTCGCCTCCCCAGGAGTCGCCGATCGAGAGTCGGCCGTGAGTCGCCTATTTGTTTCGTCGCAACGTGTATTGACACTGCGCGACGGTAGGCGTCGCGGCGATAATATATCGACGCCCCGGTGATATATGCCTCGGCGGAGTGAGTGGCCCGAGCGCCGAAGAAAGACTTGTCTCATAAAGTATAGGGCGATTTGTCACGGCAGTTTGTGATGCGACCGGGAGAGAATAATCCTCTGGATATCATCTAGCGTAACTTGCTCCCCTTCTGTGCTGCCGCCCTCTCCTCGCCCCCCGACGACGAGCTTTCGCGCCCACCTCCGACGTCCTGAGAGCGGATTATTCCTGACCCGTTGGCTCTCCCTCGGCCCCGCGCCGTTCGCCAGCGTGTTCTTCGTTAGTCTCGTTTCGACGATCGCGGATCCCACGAATTATTCGCTCGGTGCCCTTGAAATTTACTCGCGTCGAGGCTCACGGCTCCTGACGAGCGGCCGCCGATGAAAAACGCGGCATCGATTCGCGTGTCTTGACCCTCCCACCCTTCTGCCTGGAGCACGCATTTTTGCAACTTTCTTCGATTCGAATTGATATCGGAGAAAGTTGCGTAGAGCAGCCGGTTCCTTTCGGACGACCAATTGCTGCGTCTTTTGTCCGTTTTTTGGGCATAATTGGCTTTATATTCAAGAAATAATATAAGTAATATATCGACAGTGTGTACAGAGTAATGTCTCTCTAATTGACGCTCAGATTGTCCACATAAATGGACAATTTAAGGAGAGGAGATGCGATTATTCTCGATCCTTGCGGTTCATTTTTATAGTCACGAATTGTCAACAACTATAAAAACGAGCCGCAAGGCTTGAATAATCGTATCTTCTCTTCCCAAATGTACTTACAAATCTCGTTCTTCCGATTAGGGATACTCGTATATTGTTCATCGTCGAACAACAGAATTTACTATGTCTTATTCGACAAATATAATGCGATCTGCGATAATCGGTTCGGCGATCCTGCACGACCAAGTTCGTTTTCTTTCGCGCCGAAGACGTTCCGTCGAATCGATCGGAGCTTTTAATTAGAAGCTCCTCGATTCGGCCTTTTAGCGCAGCGTTCGCGGCGGCTTGTTAATTTGGCTGGTTCCCGGCCGCTTTGTAACGGCACTGCGCTTTTACTATTCGCCGTTTCCTCGGCCCTTGGCCCATCGTAACCCTTTCCCATAAATTCCCCGCTTTCCGCTGGCCGATTTATAATTACCGCTCTCCTCATACAGCCGAAGTGTAATTTGCTTGTGTAAATTCTACAAGCTTGCTCCGCGATATTTCGGTCCGGGGCCCCGAGTGTTCCCGTGGCCCGAGGAGATAACACTTTTCCGGGATTTATAATAGTTTATCTAAATTCGCGATAGGGCCAGCCTTTAATAGATCCCAAGATCAAAAGCTCGCTCGCGCCGTTCCTGCTAGGACAAGAGAAAGCCGAAGGGATAGAGAGGCAGAGATAGGGCGAGAGGAAGATAGAAAGAAAGAGAGAGAGAGAGAGAGAGAGAGAGAAATAGGAAGAGGGGAAGGTCGTTGGTTTTCGGTGTAAAATAAACTTCCAGGTGAATTATAATTTCATAAGATTCATAATAGAGACAGTCGAGGCGTTCGTGCTCCGCTGGCTCTCCAACCTTTCGGCCGCCCCTCCAGCCGACCTGCTCTATATTTGATACTCGTTCCTCGCCGTCTTAATTGCGCTCGGTGTACATGCAGACGTAACAAGCGGATCCGCGCGGGCCACCTCGATATCACCGATATACGCGCACGCCAAAACAGGCCCCGCGCGACGTCGCCGTCGCCGCCGCCGCTGCTGCCGCGAGATTGCGATTTAATTGGCCGATACATTATTCAAAAACTGCAGTTTCCCTGTCGATCAAAAGCCGCGGCTCGCGCCGGATAATAATATGCATTGTCAGCCCGGGGATTTAAAAATCAATCAGAAATTCTCGCGTCTCATCTGCATTTAGCGTGCGAGCACCTTCGGCCGCTGAATTTTGCATTAACCACCCCGTATTATCGGTTCCCGATCTAACGTCACTGCTACAAGTGGCTCTATAAAATATAGAACCGGCTCCCCCTCGATCTTATTCCGAACGTATCGAATCCATAATTCGAATTTTCTTTTTCCGTCCGACACCCAACCCTTCCACGTATTCCAGCCTCCCCGAGCACACGTCTCCGGCTATTTTCTGCCAAATTCTGACAGTACCCGTCGCGCTCTTCGATTATTCGATCCAGACAGAAATTCTAATTGCTCGCCAAATGATTCGCAGCAACAGTCTATTGACCGGCTTGTCGGACAAAGGCTTAAGACTGCTGGGAAGCTAATGCTTTCGAAACATTCGGACGCTGTTTCTGACAGAGAAAGTGCAAGGCGTAAGAATTGAGTGGGCCTATTTTAAAGAATAAGAGGCGGAAAGACGCTTCGTTTCATCCTGAATCGTTTTAGCATGTTGAAAGCAGTTTTATTATATTCCTCGATACTTTTGAAATAGAGTTTCAATGTTTCTACTATTTAATACGACGCGTCTGACCATGACAGAACAATTCTACTTCTGGTCAAGCCACGCGAATTTCTCGCAAGTTCCAGCACAGTTTCCACGAAAACGCAGCAATAACGCTAAAGCATGTAAAAATGACGAGACTAAATTTATTTATACACATTTGTATTATATTGTAGACTCGTATCGAGAGATTTTTTCAATCAATTCCAATAAAAGAATCTTCATAAAGTCAACAATCTCAAGATAAGAAATCAAAATGACCAGCATTATTGTATTGATTCAGCGTTGAATAAAGAAACCTTATACCCTTTCTCGACTTAATTTCGTAAGAACAAGCTCTGTTAGTGCATAAAATGTTAACAAAATCTGCGACCCGAGGACCTCGCGTTCTCATTGCGCGACCCAAGTTGTAGGGAGTTGCAAATGAACTTTTATCTTTGACGTGACAGTTCTGCCTCGAGTTCGCAGTCACGTGGAGAGATTGTAGAGACCTAGAGGAGCGATCTAGGGCCCGGAAGGGCGGCGGGGCTGGTCGGGGAGGTGCCGAAATCGCCGGAGAGAAGATGGGCGAACGGTGTTTCGTGTTTCGCAGCGGTTTCGTGCGCACGGTGGCGCGGTAGCCACGCGACTGTCGAGCAGGTAGGAGAGCTTTCAGCTTTTCGAGCATGGAGCTTCGAGGTTTCGCGGTTTCGGGGGGGATAGGACGAGCTTGCCGAGAGGAAAGGGCGGTCTGGACGGAAGGGGGACGAGCGTCGGCGCTCGACGATACACTACACGGCCGACACAACGATGAGTTCACCGATCTCAGTGCGTGCCACGCGTCCGACATGATAGCACGCACCTTTCCGCCTCTCCGCTCCGAAACGATCCACGCATCCAACGGTGCGCATCGCGAATCCGCATCACCTGTAAACACGCCGACACAGCTGCACCCAGTGCATGAAAATAACGATGCCTCGAATCAAAATATTTCATCGCGAGTTCCGAAAATGCTCGAACACTTTTAGCACCCGTTTCAGGAATCTTGAAGCGTGCAAACGTTCGAACAGCGTGTTTCAGGTGATCGGAGAATCGACGCTCGAGCTTCCGATTTTAACACGTAATTGAAGCAACGTGTTTTATAGAAATAACAAGATCGAATTCGCGTCGATTTTTCTGGCACTTTTATATCGCAATCTGTGCTCGAATTGAGGTATTTATTTATTTTCTCGAGTGTCTTTAGAATCGATACAATTTTAACTACTACGCGTTTCGACGAGCAAGATGCGTTTAGTTAGTTAAGAAGAGTAACATTGCAGGACTTTGCTGGACCTGTTCGGTCGACGAGAAATCAATGAAAATTCTTAAGAATCGTACGTCGAAGGGATAAAATCTGCAAAGAGCCAGATTTCGATTCGAAGGTGCTCTGTTTCGCGAAGTGAAATGTCAACGGGAGGCAGATTCCGAGATATCGATCTGGACATTCGGATGGCTCTCACCCCTGAACTTTTCATACGCCGAAAGCGTGCGATAATTTCGCGCTTCCGCCGCGGATTTTAGCATACGTTAACGCTCGATTCGCGGCCGTGGAACACGGCCGGCCACGACAACTGGAAATTAGCCGGAGTTCGGGCAGCCAGGAAAGGTGCAGGACGCGTAATAAGAAAATTGATGTCGGCGAAAGGAACGGTTCTCCGGGGGCGTCAAGCGTACAACGTTGCTTCCCATTCCGTATGCATAGCCTCGGCATTATCTCGGTTAGTAAATTTGCAAGAACTCACACGAAAACACCGTATCGTTTTCTCGTTTCGCTCGGACCCCCCGTCGCCGTCCAGGAAATTCCGCAATTACGAGATACACGCGTGCCGCACGCGTTTCATTAACGTTTCAACGGGCCGGCCCGAAGGAGCTCGGGGGAAGTCGCGGCGAGAAAAAAATTCATTTTCCCTAAGTGCGAGGCCCGTTCATCGGGCGAAACCGTTGCTCCGGGTTTTATCACGTTTTATAGGAGACCGCGTCGCGCGGCCGCCGAGCTGTCGAGGGAACGCGATGTTTACGCTTTATCGTCCGGCAAGCTGTTTTCCTTATCGATCGCGATTGTTATCAGGTCATCTTGCAGGCCATCGGCTGCAATTGCATCTACCCGGCGTGCCGATATACACCGTGAAAGTTTCCAGCGCCGCGAAACCCCGGCTTATGGCAACGACCGTGCGCGATTTTTACGCGATCGCCGGCCAATTTTTCGGTGCCGCGAAAAAAAAGTCACACAGGGAAAAACTTCGCCTCGATTCATCGCAGATTCCGGCAACTGAATTTAGGATGTTAAGTGCCCACGATCGAATAATTTTCAACTCCTTCGCTGTTACATTTTCTTTGAGAAACGCGTGGCTCGTATCGAATCACTCGGTTCAGTTTTCAAGCTGTCACTAAAAAACCAGCGCTGCTATCGATTTACCAAAAATTCGAGAACGTCACTGGAACATTATCGAACGTCGTTTCCTTTATTAGAGCTCGATGCATCTCACTTTCGAGCAGGTCGAACGAATCGTTAACGTAATTCCTGTCACTTTTCTCGAAAAGAACAATTTTGGCAATGAACGAGATCGCCGAGATTCTGAACGAATCTTCTCTAACTGTGAAAGCTTGCAAGACACAAGGTGCAACTCCTAAGTGGCCTGTCACTATCCTAAAGCTTCGCGCGATCATATCACTGTGCAGGATCGTGCACCAGTCCCAGATTCGGCATAAATTGTTGCACTTGTCCACTCAAGCATTATCGAACATCGGCTTCTCACTGAAACCGAAGCGTTCCACCCGCGGTGCCGGCATAAGATCGCGAGCGCGTGAACCGTCTCGCGTGCGTGCCCGATACACGACGAATTCCGCGAAAGGTAAGATCGTCGCGGATATGCCCGCGTCACTAATTACGCGTTTTACGTACCGCTGTGCGGAAGGTTCGCGAAACGAGCGACGAGTCACGTCGCGATTCCGATTGTCGGCACGTCGCCGCGCGCGGCCAAGGCCTCGCGGGCTCGGATTGCCGTCTCGGTTTCTCGGCGCGCTGCTTCGCCGATCGAACGACACGGCTGACCAGCGATGGATCGCGATGGATCGGCCTCCTGGATCGCCGTTGCGAGAGCTCCGCTTACTTACACGATTTCTTGCATCGTCGGCGGCCAAGTTCCCGCGAACCCGGCTGCGTCCCGGGTCACCTTTTGCTCCGGACTTCCCGGCCAGCAACAGTGTTCCATTACAATCACGGTAATCACTGCTCGTTCGCCACTGTCACCGTCAGTCCCGCGCACACATATCACTGTCGGCGCGTGTATACACAACAGGACTATTCACCTCGCGGTCGATCGCGGGACGATCATCGGCGACAGAGTAGAGGAGACGCGCACAACAGAGCCTTTGGGTGTCCCCGGGAAAAACAAAAATACAAATAGCACACCGCTGGAGCGTAGGTGGATCGAGGGGGTGGCGAAAGGGGACGCGCGCGGATCACGGGCATGGAAATCAAGGTGCGAGCGAGAGGTGGTCAGAGGTTGACATAACCTCGGGCCGGCTGCCGAGGTAGGAGAAGGAGGCCGGATCCGGAGCGAGAAGGAGCCAGATAGATCCGTACATATGTGCGGCTATCTACCTATGTAGATACATAAGGAACGTATGCTCCGAGGATCTGAGAAGAGTACAGTAGAATGAAACAGCGGGTAGGGGACCGGGCGGGTGCGCGAGGGGGAGCTACAGCGAGGGAGTCGCGGAGCGACACGGCGTGTCCGAGAGGAGAAGAAAAGAGGCACGTACCCGGAGTGGCGAAGTGTCGCAAGGTTGCAGGTTGGCCGGTTGTCTCGGGATATGCACGGTTAGTAGGCGATATCGTGTTTGCCTCGGCGCGCGAGGCAGGCCTGGCCTGCGGAGCCACGGGCACAGGGAGAGCGACAACGACAGAGAAAAAGAAACAACCTTTGGCTCGGGGAGGGAGTTGAATGAAAGAGGCCGAGAGCGAGAGAAACAGAGAGAGAAACAGAGAGAAAGAGAGCGAAAGAGAAAGATAGACAGAAAGAGAGAGAAAGCGGAAGAGAGAGAGAGTGTGTGTGTGAGAGAGAGAGAGAGTGAGAAAGGTGGAAAGCGCGCGAGAGGTGGAAGGGCGACTTGCTGTGTTGTGTCGGATGCTACCCGGTAGCGAGTACTTGTTGTTGAGATGCCGGGTACGTGGGGGTGGCCAGGGGGGAAGGAGGAGGCGGCGGTGACGGCGACGCCGACGGAGAACGCTCGTAGGCGGCGGAACGGGTAGAGAAGGGGTCGCGGGGTCGACGGGGCGGGGGTTGGCCAGCCTTGGAATGGCCTTGCGCGCAGCAGCGCCGGCTACAGCGAGAGCTGCTGGCTGGTGGTTGTTCTCGGTGGAGGCGAAAGCGCGGGCTAAGGCGGTGGTTACCGATGGAATAAAGGAGACGGAGTAGCCGGGGTATCGCGCCGGGGGTGAACGTCGACGACGCCGACGACGGTGGAGGTGGTAGAGGAGATGTCAGCGAGAGAGGCTGCACCGGGTCCGGGTTAGGCGTCTAAACAGAACACGAAACACAACTGGGTCGCAGTTCCTCTCGCGGACTGGGAGCCGAGCGACGGCGGGGCGTAGAATTGTATACGATACCTTTGGACACGATACTCGGGTTCTAGCGTCGACGATCGGCGGGTCGCGTATCGCACGGTAATCGAGGATCGGCGACGATAAGCGAGGAGAACGAGGCGCACGAGGCGAGGCGAGGCGACGCGACAGTTGGCACCGTGCACGAGATATACGGCCGGAGAGAGGACGCGGCACGAGTGTACACGCGGCGCGGATGCGCGCAACTCTGCGGGCGGGCACGCTCGGCTACGCTGTTTTCCTCCCTGCCGTTAAAACAATAATGCAATATTTAACCATACACACGAGGCGGGCGAGGGAGAGACGGAGAGCGAGAGAACGGGATCGTGGAGGAGAGAGGGGGCCGTGGCACGGTGGCAGTGGCGATATCGGGGCGAGAAAGCATCGCGGTAGGGAGATAAGGAAGGTAGGGGCGAGACCGTAGGGAGAGCGGATGTGGGCTTTCGTTGTCCCCCTACCCTGCGGAACGCGGCGACCTACGTGGCTCTGTCTCCCTCCGTCCCCCTCCGTCTCCCTCTGTTCCGCGATCGTGGCTGCCTCGTGCGCCACCGTTAGTTGTCTTGCCTCGTATTTCCCTCTCTCCCTCGCTCTCTCTCTCTCTCTCTCTTCCTCTCTCTATCTCTCTATCTCTCTCGCTCGCTCTCTCCCTTTTTCTCCGTCTATCGGTTCTCCACCTCCCCGATCGCGGCTCTCTCGCTCTCGCTTTTTTCTCTCTCCCGGCCTGCTTGCTTGCTTTTTCCCCGCGAGCGTCTCTTTCTTCGGCGTGCTGCAAGCTTTTAGGGGAATCCTCGGCCTGCACCCTGCTCGTCGTCGCTTTTATGCGACGCCGCCAGTAACCGGGAGTGCGTGCGTCCGACGGCTCGAGAGAGACGGATAGACGGAGGCGGGAAGGGAGGAATCTGTATATGTATATCCGACGGCGTGTGCGCCTGTGTGTACGGATATATAGATATATCCCGGCGCGCGAGGATACAGGGGCGGGTGCCAGGTGGTGGGAGAGCTGGAGGCGGCGCACCGCTCTTTTCAAGCGTGTACGTGGGGCAGCGGAGGCTGGGGTGGCTCTAGACGCATTCTCCGAACGATGCAGGTGGGCGAACGGCCCTCACCGAAAGGAGAGGAACGCCGCGCCGCTGCTCCTGCACGCGCTGCACTCGCCCGTCTGACTACAGGCCGACCGCATCTCCTGCGACCCTTGCTCCAGCCGCATGCGACGCTGTTTGCACTCCTGGACATAGACTTGATCCCGACAGACTCGGAGCATTTCATATAATAATTACAATAATAATAATAATAATAACAGTAATAATAATAACAATAATAATAATAACAATAATAATAATAATAATAATAATAATAACAACAGGTCATTGCTAAACTTCCATGGGCTCTGATCTACGAACATTTTCGATCGCAAGCAGCGTTCCAAAGACTGCATCTGTTACGGGAACGCAAATTTCCAGACAGGTCAAAGTTTGGCGAGATATAGCTCTATCGACGATCGCTCCAGGCGTGGGCGGTCCCGTCCTCTAATTAATAGCTGCACGGAGGGTACCCGTACGTCGACTAGATCGAGAAGTTTTTCACACGGGAACGTCTCGTAAAATCGCGTCGGAACTCGCGCCATAAATCCCGAGTGTAATTCCAAGAGTAATCGTCAAGAGCAGATGCCGGTAACAATAAACCAGCCCGGATATCAGAGGACGTCTGCTTGAACATTCTGCCGCCGATCCATTGATATTCGCGGCGGACAGGCTAAGTGCGAGCATAAAACTATGTATGCCGCGCGACGGCGGGTCGAGACGGGGGCGGCCGAGACGCGAACTTCGGTAACCGGCCGCAAATATTTCTATAACGCTACATTTAACTACGCTTACGGTCCCCGGGAATTTTGCATATTTAAATTCCGCCTTAAAATAACTCCGGCCTGGAAACGCACCGACCGCCGCGCCGCGGCGGTTCGATATTTACTAATAAAATGGGAAACGGTTTAACTACCCCTAAACGGTGCTCCTCGATGCGACAAATAATATTCGGCCGCGCTAGATCGTTCGGGCTCCGAGTAAAAATTTCTGCGGTCGAAAAGAATAGCAGAACATTGCGCTGAAGAGCAATCCTGAAAGAAAAGGGAATATGGTATCCCGTGTCGCGGAAAAAATTCATAAAACGAGACTGTTAGAGGTCGGAGTAAAAATGTATATCGCGAAAAAGAACAACGGAATACGATGCCGAGGTGCAACCATAGAAAAAGGAGCAACCAGATACGGTAATGTCTCTCTAATTAACGCTCGGATTGTCCACAAAAATGGACAATTTAGCGAGGCTCGAATAATCGTATCTCCTCTTCCCAAATTGTCCATTTTTCTGCACAATCTGAGCGATAGGGAGACATTACTGTATTCCGTGTCTTGGAGTATCGAATAAGATCGCTGGAGGTCGGAGTAAACATTTTCTACGATCAAGAAGAACAGCAAGTACCGAGGAGCAGCCGAACAAGAAAAGGCAACCAAATATATCCTGTATCCCGGAATATTCCTAAAACGAACATCGTTGATAATCAGAGTAAAAAATGTCTACGATCTTTAAGAAGAACGAGCCTAGAGGAGCAACCCTAAAGAGAAACAACGAAGTATCCAGTGGCTGCGGCGAAGGGGATCCCGACCCCAAGTCGGATCGTTCGATCGCAGGTCCGCAGCCTTGAAGAGACCGCAATTACATTCCCATTTATGACGAGCGCCGACCTATAGCCTCTTATTTGCATTCGACCGGCATGCACACGTAGAGAAGATACAGGCTGCATTTGCATTCAGCGGTGGGTGGTTCTGGGTAAGTTCGGGGGCCAGCCCTAATTCGAGCGAGTCTCTCGCATCAGTCTCGCGCTTCTTCGCCACCGCGGAATGAAATAAGAGCCACGACGACGAGAGGGAGAAAGGGAGCGAGGGAGTGCGAGAGAGAGAGAGAGAGAGAGAGAAAGCGCGAGAGAGAGAGAGGAAGAGACTCGCGTCTCTGCCCGGCGAGAGGCATTCCTTTTTCCGGCTAGCTGGCGGTGGTGGCGCGGGTGCTCGGAGGGTTTGCGAGGAGGCGGCGTGGGTGGGTGAAACGGGCGGCTGAAGAAGCGGGGTGGAAGAGCGGGTGGCTGGTTGATAGCGGCTACGCCGATACGCCAGGCGAAAAGGGTCATTCCGGGGAGTAGCAGCCTCCAGCGAACGGTGGATGCAACGCGGGGTGGGCGCAGGGTGTCGGAGGTAGCTTCGAAGTCCAGATAGCGGTACACTTAGCCGCGTGTATAGCCGTTCTCTCCGGAGGATAGAAAACGTCGGGTTGGAGAGGAAGGCGGCGAGGCCGAAGGGGGGAGGCCGGGTGGCGGCTGGGGGTGGTCGGGTGGTCGGGTGGCGGCGAGAGGGATCTGGAGGGGCGGAAGAAGGGGCGTGGGGGGTGGTGGCCACCCCTTGCAACCCCCCACCAGCGCAGGAGTCGCGTCGCCGACGCTCGGCCAATAAGGAGGCCCGCCGACACAGAGACAATTCAAATGCTGCGCCAATAACAAACGTCTTTTGTTGTTATACGGCAAACTTTCTTTTCGCTGGTCCTCTGTTTGTGCCGTCCCCGGGATGCCCAACCCCGCTGCCGCCGACGCCGCTACCGCCGCCGACACCGCCGCCGACGTCTCCTCGCCCTCTCTCCCGCCCCCTTTTTTTCTCTCGTCGCGCCTCTTTTCTCTCTTTCCCTTTCGTTCTTGCCTGGTGCGCCGCCACCACCACCACCAGCCGCCGCCGCCGCCACCACCATCGCCGCCACCACCACCCTTCCGGCGACTCCGTTCGAGGCATATTTTTCTTTTTCCTTTTTTTCTTTCTCTCCTGCTCCTCCTCCTCCGCCTCCTCCTGCTGCCTCCTTCCTCCCTCTATTTCTTCCCTCGTTCTTCTCTCCTTTCCCCGGAGCGTCAACATATTAAAACCGGGGAAAGGGCTGGGCTGCCGCTGCCGCTGCTGCTGACTCTGCCTTTCTCCGTTCTTTCCTCCTCTTCTAGTTCTTCTTCGTATTCGGCTCCTTCCGCCTCCGCTTGTGTACCCATCTGTGCTGTGTTGCGAGCAGAGGTGTTGTCCTTGCGCGCGACTGTACGCTTCCGCCTCTCCGCGGTCGTCTCGCGCTCCTTGCACCGCCCAACCGGTTAATTCGGATACAAACTGCACCTCCCATGGCTGCCTCTGCGCAGCTCCCTGTTTACCTCGCTTTTCCTCGCGAGGCGTTCACCGACGCGATCCTCGCCAATCACCAAATCCCTTCTAAATACACGAAACGATGCTACATTCTGGCAAATAGCAAGACAGACGCTGTGCTCCGAAGAAGATCGTAAGTCCCATCGACTCTCGGATCGCTGGGTATGGAAAGGTGACTGCCAATTTAATAATAATTTTCTTAACCACTCCACGCGCCTGTATCGAGCTGACTTCTTTGCGCTTGATAATCGTACTGCGGATCTTTATGCAAAATAAAAGCTGTGCAAGTTGCGCGAGAAAATTGTAAGATGTCTCTCCTCGTTCAAGAACTGTCGAAATAATGTCGCTGTATCATTGAATCCTTTAATCCCAAAATTGTCACAAGAGAAGAAACTGTTTCGATATCGAAAAAATCAATCAGACTTTCTATCGAAATCTTTCGCCAAGTGTAGAGGCCTAAGTGCAAGAAGCCTAAGCAGAAGCAAGAAGCCTTATCAAGCTAACAAAACAGCATCGTCGTCGGGTCTATTTTCATCGAATTTCCAGCCTTTCGTTCGCCCGCGATATCCTTTTAGCGGCCAATGAAAATTCATCGACCGGCCGATGGCAGATTCGGCCGGAATAAAATTTTTGTGGACCGTCGAAATAATAATCTCCGGTGGAACGTTGGCTGGCCGAGTCAGACGGGACTCGGCGGCCGTGGTCGGTGATGGAATCGCCGGTGAAGCACGTCGATCGGGTCCGTTTAATGTCTCTCTCCGAGAGAAAGGAGCATCGCCCTCCGAGGGCAAAAGTTAGGGCAGAAACGGTGCGGCGCGGGGTCGAAAGGATAAATATTCATTGACGACTTCGTCAAGACTTTTATGGCTCGTCGAGAGGGGGCGGGCACGTTTCGAGGAGAACCGCTTCGATCTTGGAGAATGAGACGCGAGGATAAATACTCCTTGAACCTGTTTCAGAGAGAGAGAGAGAGAGAGCGAGAGAGAGCCGGGAGGAGAGACCGAACGCCCGCATCCTCCGACGGTCTCGGCTTGAAAAATTATATTTTCGCCGGGGTGTTGAATCGTCGCCGGTTCGCCCCGGTCCCGGGAAAACCGTCGGGATTATTGAAAATCCGTCAGCTGAGCTGCTCGTTCGCGTCGGGCGAGTGACAAGAAAAAATTTGACAAGCCTCGAAGGAACACGGGGATCGGTTCCGTACATAAATATCCGCGATGCACTCGCGACGAGTGTCGGATAATTTTGGCCCGGGTAATCAAATGTGAGCGGAGAGCTAATACGACGTCTATAAATCGAGAAGTCGAGAGTGGTCGATTCGAATTACTTTGAGGAATATCAGAATATCAGAAGAATGGGTGCTCGTCCATGAGTGATCGTCCATCAATCATTAAAGAAACATCCATACATAATTTCGTCTATGGTTTGTCAGATTACTCTGAGAATATCCTTGGAAGAGTTAAGATTGTCCCCTGTCCCGGAGAAGCCAGTCACAGAGAGATCGATAAGAAAATTGTTCGATGGAGAAGGACGAGGAGAGCGAGCGAGAGAGAGCGTGCGAGAGAGAGAGAGAGAGAGAGAGAGAGAGAGAGAGAGGAGCGCTGCGGCGGAAAGGCAAAAGGGGCGGCAAAATTGAAATTTCTTCGCTCGAGCGACGACGCAGCAACTCATAAAAAGTTTAAACGTTTCATTCTAGTCGGCGCGAGGCGGCGCGCGAGAGAACCTCGCCTTTTTCCCAATATAAACTCTCTCTTTTCTCGCTCTCGCCCTGTCGATTGACTACAGGAGCTTTTCCACTCGGCCTGATACCGCTCGGTTATACACACCACCCCCGCCGAGATGCTTACGGCTGGCAACTTTTACCCTCCCCACGAGAAATTAGGGGCTTACTTTGCTCCTTTCCACCATTGTGGCGTGCGACTGCTCCCGCTTCACCCTCCGGTATCGTAAAACCGGCGGAATTTATGCGCGTGTGCCCTCGCCGGAAAGACGATCCGCGCTCGGCGACAATTACTTGCTCCTCGTACGATCGGATCAGCTCGATTAGGTGTACGCGCCGGCGCCAATTTGCCAGAGGAAGCGATTCTGTTGTCGCCGGAATCTTATTTGCCGCGCGAAAACACGTTACAATTATTTCTGGTAACGCAATTAACGAGGTGTCTGGGTTAGGTGCTGTAATAACGTGTTAGAAAATATAAGTACAGTAAATTCTGCCTAATTAACGCTTAGATTGTACACAAAAATGGACAAGTTGGCAAGAGAACGATTATTCGAGACTCGAGGCTCGATTTTATAGTTGCCGATTGTCGATAATTACAAAAACGAGGTTCAAGGCTCGAATGATCGTATCTCCTCTTCCCAAAATGGTCTATTTTTGTTTACCAGATGTAGGAAAATTAGGGAGAATTGCTCGAAATAATTGCTCGAAATAATCTCGACATCTCATTCGCATCCTAGTCGTCCTAAAAAAAATTCGTCCGACACCTATTTATTCCAGGAAGAGCTGCTCCAACCGCGGCTGTCCGATCGGACAGCAAAAGTCCCTAACCGTGAACAGCCTCGGTGCCTCGAACGACAGGATCGTTACGGCTATCTTAAATCCCGCTGGATATTGACGGGGTCCGATCGAGGGGCGAATTAAACCGAAACATTTCCGAAAGAAAGCCGCGGGAACCGGTGGAAACGGCCGGGAATATCTCTGGGGCTTTCAACAAAATTTCAGACGGATCTGTCGAGACCGATCACTCGGCAACGTTACACTTACATACGCTTCACGGTTTTTTCCAGTAACGAGTGCCCGTCATCGCCCGGTAACTGCTTCGACAGTGTGTATCCCGGTAATGAACACGCGGATCGCTCGGTACACACGGAGATGCTTCGTGTTCGACAGCGAATCGTTGCTTAAAAAGCCAGGGAATCCGAACAAATAACGGGAACGGCACAATGGGCCCGTCAGGAAACAATACAGAAGGCTTTTTTCGCGAGCGAGCGAGAGAGAGAGAGAGAGAGAGAGAGAGAGAGAGAGAGAGGATTTTATGCCTGTCGCCGGCCGTGACCGCTCTTTCGCTCCCCGTCCGACAGGAATCATTAATCAGGATTTATTTACGCGTCATTCGAACCGTTTCGACGATGGAAGACGCAACCCGGCTCTGATTTCCACCTGTGCAACCCGTGTTGCAATCGATATAACACACGCAGCGATCGCCGGCCACCGATAATCCAGCGCTCGACGCGTAAACGCGAACAATAATTTATAGAACCGCCGCTCCGCTCGCGAATTATATGCAACGTTAAACGGGCGCCGGTGACGCGCGAATTTTAATTTCAGTTTCGAAATCGCCGAGATAAGCAGCGATCAGTTGACAATTAAACTCTGCCCGCTGTTTCATGCGTCATTTATCTATCGCGTTTCCCGATATACATCTGGCGATCGATGAATCTTGAACGACTATTAATATGTCCGCAATAAAACATCGACGGTGCTGTAATAAAAGAGTTCGTCACTGGCTTCTCGAAGAATTCCACCTAAAAAGAGGCGAATCTTTATGCGGCCACCGACGAATCACGAATAATTCATAGAAACTGTGCGCGACACAAAACGTATGCGCCGGGCAGAAAATTTGGCGTCGACGTGTAGCATAAGCGTTCGGTCCCGTCGATAGCCGTGGATCGAACGTCGTAGACTGTTTGTAAATTGCCGTGTATTCAATCACGGCAGGGCGAGGGCACACCCCCTCCGGTAGGAGGGTTGCTGATTCTTGTTTGCCGATATGCTGATGTAATTATTATATTGGCTCCATCGTGGCCGCAGCTTCTTATTATTTGCTGTATTAATGCTGGCGTCGTTCATTAGCCCGAAACCCTGCCTGCGATCGGTCTCTCTTCCAGCACAAACAGACCGTGGCTCCTCTGCCGCGATATAGTATTCATCATCGCAGATTTCGGGAACGGTTCGGCCGCGGATCGTGCGCGAACGAGGACGAGTAAGAGGATGAATATCGCGTGCATTTCGCGGCTCAGATTGTTTCGACGGCGTTCCATTACGAGAGCAAAAGAGAGCGAGAGCGAGAAAGAGGGAGAGAGAGGAAGAGGGATTGGAAAGGCGAGAGAAAGAGAGAGGAAGAGAGAGTGAGCGATGGTGAAAAAATAAACGCGAGCACGCGGAAAAAATGGATGTTGCCGGGCGAGCAAATACCGCCGCAGGTCCGTCGAACCGCCAAACGTTGCTGGAGACACACGGCCGATGCGCGTGGAAATTATTAAGCGGCCCGCCACCGCTACCGCCACCGTCATTGCCATCGCCATCGTTCCCGCTGCTCTTCGACTATCGATAAATATTGACGCTGCCCGTTACGGCAGATATTACGGCCGCGTGCTGCCCGGATTTCGGCCCGCCTTCCCTGCACCGGAATTTCGCGATGAAAGCCGGAACAACGATTCGCCCTCCGATCGCTCTTAATTGACCCCCATTATCCCACGCTAGAAAGCTCCGATAGAGCCAAGCTCCAAGAAAAATTCTAGCGACTCTGACACGGTTCTGTAACCGATATAGAACTTTCAATAGGAGGTCCATCGGGGGTCCGAATAAATAAGAATATTCTGCTTCTGAAGATTATGTGGACATCGAATTCTTTATCCACCGAGTCCGAATAATCGAGTGCCGGAGTATACAGAATTAAGCCTTTGGAGAGTTTTTTCGCGAAACACAATCGCGAGTATCTTTCGGCGAAATTAAGTATACCTGTCAATTGTTCTTGACATGTGACATGGCGAAAGAAACGAAGGACACACTGTTGTCTTCTTATAAAATACCTCTCTTCGTTTAATAGAATATGTGTAGAATTTTTTGTATGCAGTTTTTCTGTGCATTTGTATGCACGTAAATAGAATTTGGTATAAGATGGTATTTGCCAGCTTCATTTCAAGTAGCAAAGTAGAAGGGATGAAACTGTAGTCAAGGCTGTAAAACGAACAGCTACAGTAATGTCTCTTTAATTGACGCCCAGATTGTCCACAAAAATGGACAATTTTGGAAGAGAAGATACGATTGTTCGAGCCTTGTTTTTTATGGCTATCGATTGTCAACAACTATGAGAACGAGTCGCAAGATTCGAATAATCGTATCTCCTCTTCCAAAATTGTCCATTTCTGTACACAATCTGTGCGTCAGCAAGGGAGACATTACTGTAACTTTAACCAATATGGACGAGACTATTTCTCTCAAATGAACAGCGAGTTAGCAGTCTTCGTTGAAAGCAGCGAAGTGCACGAAAATATACCGAAGGCTAACGAGGGGACCTATCCCAACGGTTTTCCCGCACAGCACCGCACAGCTCCCGTCGAAGGGCTGGCGTAGGTGGCGTCGGGAACCGCAGGAACAAGGCTCGCGAGACTGTCGGAGAGAGCGTACCCTTGTCCAGGGATGAAGGACTCGCGATCGAGACAGCGTAGTTTCGGTTGCTTATAGGTCGCGAGGGTGTCAGAGTCGATATCTTGCCGGCTCTGTGTCACAGTAGGGACGCCGGGCCACCGGGGTGTACGGAAGGGTGAGAGAGGGGTAAGAGAATCGACGACGCGGAGAAGAGGGTGTGGGTTCGCTTCGGCGGCAGGGGGTAGGTGCGGCCGCGGGTGTTAGGGGATGGGTACGAGCGAGGGGGCATGATTAGCATTACACTCTGAGCCTCGATGATCAATAGTGGAAACGTCTCTCCCTTCATTCTCATTCTCTCGCTGTGTTAGCCTTATCTCCCTACCTCCTCTCGCGCCCTGCTGCCTCCTCTTGCCATCGGATATGCGCGAATCTACCACCCCTCCTACTACCGTTCCCAACCACCCTCCGCCTCCCCCCATCCACGGGTCTCGCCACCTATTCCTCCACCTCTCTGTTCCATCTCTCGACTTTTTCTTCGTTTCTCGCCCGATGGACGAGCTTCACGGCGGATCGGTGAACACCGTGGCGCAGCTTATGCCATCGCCCCTGTTGCGGTGGACGGTCCCCCGTCGCGATCCCCTAGAACTCCGACTGCCATTTCGAATCGTCGTTCTTCCGGGCTTCGATATTTTCGAAGCGACAGGGTCGCTGGTTAACTCTTTGGGTCCGATAGATTTTTAACCAGTCCGCGCAGAGTCGACGGCGTAAACCTAAACGTTTGGCGATGCGGCTCTCTTTGGTTCCTCCAAAGAGTTATGCCGAGCTCGCGCGCGCGCGTTTCTAACAGCTCTGGCTAGATAACGCAGCATCATTTGAATAATAATCATACTCATTTGAATAATTCCGTCCGAGGTAATCGAATCATTATACCCCCAAAAAGAAGGGAAATACAGTAAATTCTGTCTAATTTTCCTTCAGCTTGTAAATAGAGAAATTCACAAAGCTCATAAATTCACAACAATAGAGAATTTGGGAAGAGAAGATACACACAATTATTCGAGCTTTGCACCTCGAGCCTTGCATTCTCTTCTCCTCTCCCCAAATTGTCCATTTATGTTTACAAACCGAAGGAAGAAAAATTGAGGAGAATTTACTGTATTTCTAAATCAAACACACATCTAAATCACCCAATATAAAAAGCAAAATCTCGCGATGCAATCGCAATTGCAAGCAATTGTAATCAATCGATCACTTGTCCGAGCAATTACAAAGCTTCTGCGAACCTCGCCTAACCTTACACGCTGAACCTCGATAGCCTAACATCTCGCTAGACCCGAAGGTGTCGCGAAAACTGCGGAATCAGCGGACGCGTGTGTCTCCGCGCATAGACGAAGCCCGAGATTTCCTCGGCGTCTCGGATCCATAGCGTTACACCTTCCACGGGCGGCGTTCGCCCCGGACGGTCCCGCGACCCCGCAACCCGGGGATGTTTTATTTGACGGTGTCAGCAAGCGGGAGATATTAACCGAACAGCTCTCGCCTGGCGGAATTATGTGGGCGGACGGGTGGCGCGAGATTCGACTTCCATGGAATTTCCGGAGAACGCGGCGCCTGCACCGTCGCGTCGGGTCGCCGGATAGGGAGCGAGTTTCCCGGGGTCGGGGGGCCAGAGGTACGACGACAGGTCACACAGGGAATCCGCCTGGCAAGTTCCCGGATACCATGGTACCCCCCGGAGACACCGGCCGTGTCTAACTACGTATCCCGCTCTTCCTCGTTACTTCGGCCGGCTATCTGCATCCGCATCGAAAGTATTCTCGCAGCTGCGAGTCCCGCGCTCCTGTCAGCCGGGCGACCCCGTAAACTTTGCTGACTGGTTCCCGAATCGCGGCGTTCTTCAAGATTTTCGCGCCGGAACGGCGCGGCCATTCTCCGAGCAACGATGCAAACTTGCTCGCAGATAAGGTGAACCAAATGAATCCTTTCGCGGCGACTCCAGTTTTACGCTCAACGTTTCCATTATCGTTTTCCGCCGAGGTTAGGCTCTCTCTCCGAGGACCAGGTCCGCTCTGTCCAGGAAGGGTTATCGGATAGGAGAAGAGGACTTCTTCCAGTAGCAGTTTGTTCAGGATAGTTGCCGGGACTTGGCAAGGACGCGGGCGCAAAAAAATCCGGTATTTATTATTCTATTAGCGTCGGACAAGCGGAAAACGTGGAAAAGAGCGTGGAAGAAGCGTACCGACAGGGAAAGAGAGAGAGAGAGAGAGAGAGAGAGAGAGAGAGCTAGCCCCGCAAAAGGTTCGCTGGGAGAAGCTCGGCTCGCGGAGAAAAGGATCCGCTCAGACCGATACCAAGCCAAGCAGCCAAGTTTGTTGACTTTGGCTAAATATTGGATGGCAACTGCAAATATTCGTCTCAACTATGCTCGTACCCGGTGGAGTGCACCCTCCACGCGAGTTCAGACCGCTGCTCGACCTTCTCCTCGACCGGCAGGAGGAATCGGTAAGCCGGCCAGTGTTAGAACTCGACCGAAAGGAAAACTACTCTGCATTCTTAATCGAGCGGGCCGGCCAGCCACGCGGAAAACCCTCTCCGGCTCTCTCTCTCTCTCTCTCTCTCTCTCTCTCTCTCTCTCCACGCGTCGTTGTCGAATCTACCATGCCAGCGTCCGGGTGTCTTCGACTTCCCGGGACTTTTGTTTAAACGTTTCCTGGCCCGGGGAACACGGAATGACAGCCAATAATTGTGCCAGATAATTACTGCGGCGAAATATCGAATCCCTCCGGATGATTCTCTCTCTGAAGATCTCTCATTTTCTCCTCCTCCTCCTGCTCCTCCTGTCCCCCTCTGCCTCCTCCGCCTTCTCCCGGCAACACCCGCTCCACCTTCCCCCGCGCTATCTGTGTCCCACCCTCCCCGCCGATTCTCTTCTTCCAGGTTCCCTTTCTCACTTTGACAATTTCTTTCATCGAATCTCTTTTCGGTTCATTTGACGGCCGACCTTTTTTCGCGCCCGCCGCACAAAGTGTCGATCCATCGTTGTCTTAATGGCTGGCAGGCCACTCGTCCTTATTGCAGACTTAATTACTGGCTGACTCCAGAAAGTTATAATGGCCAACAAGGAGCGCTCGAGGAGCACGGCCCTTTCGAGCACAAATCGCCTGAAATAAAATTCTCTTAATCGAGCCGCGTTCGCCCGATGCGCCGCCCGATTACTACCGATCCCTGGTCCTCGCTTCGACAACAACCTACGGCATTATTCTACCAATGGCAAAAATTGTACATCGAATTTGAGGGGCATCGAATAGAGAGTTCAGTCGATTACTATTAACGCTGAACTTATTTGATCAGTCAAGATGACCGGCTTCATATCTTTTATTCTAAAATTATTTGAACTGCGAAGACTCTTTCATTGAAGACTCTTCCATTGACAATTGAACGAAATTCTTCATTTAAACGCTCGTTATATCGTCAAGAGCGAAAATATCTTTGGAATAATTGAAGAACGGAGCTCAGAATGGCGACGATTAGACCGCAAATCTTTAAGCAAAATAAAAATCGTTTTCACCGATTTCTAGACATAGAGAAAAAATACAATCTGTCTTTTATCTTAAACAATTTCAATGAATTTTTCCTGATCTTTCCGCTATTTTATATTTCACCTATACTACCTAGTCTTGTCATAAATGCATAAAATCTGCAGTGCAGTCATAAACATCTTCGATTCGCTGCGACAAGAACAATCGACGGAGCGATTACGCCATTGTCAGAAATATGGAGCCATTTGTACGAGAAGATATCTCGTCGGTATCAGCGATTAGAGGAGAACGAGTGGATAAGAATACGAGAAGATATTTCACCTATGTAAAAGGGAAACAAACGAACGTACGAATAAATTGCAGAAGCCAGTTTATCGCCCCCGATCCGCTCCGTTCACGAACGATGATAACGAAACGCGAGAAGACAGCATTGGAAAGTCGCGTTCGGCCCGCAGGGGATGCCATCGAATCGAAAATCGGCCGCGAGGGGCGGGCGGACGACGAGACAGGGGAGCAAAAGAGCGAGGGCCAGAAACGGCGAGCCTAAACAATATCTTGCGGCAATGTAAGGAGCGTCTATTGGGCCATTACCGCCGGTGGCTGACCATTTTGGCCATTTGGCTTGGACAGTGCTACGTCAGCGGTCTCGATTCTCTCTCTTGTACTCCGCCGCCGCCTGTTTCCCCTTTCCTCCCTCGTAGATTCCGGCTCCCGTGTCCCCTCGTGGCGATCCCCTTGCATTGTTAGCAAAGAATAACTCCACCAGGGGCGACTGTCGTCCAGAAATTTGTTTAAGCGCGCGACTGTACGTTTCTCGGAAACCTCGAGGTAAGCACTCGCGTTATTGTTATTCTATGAAATTTAGTGGTAAGTTTAACCCTTTAAATACGGCCTCTGTTTAACGACTGCGTCGATTAGCGTTTCTTCGTTCTGATTTATTCGCGATACGATCTCTCAGCCACAGAGATCGGCACGTTTCCTACGATTTTTCTTTCTTATAAGGCTTTGTTTACTTTCATTGCTAGATTTTAATAACAGAAGAATCAAATTCTGTTTCTAAAAATTAATAGTATTCATGTTTAGTGGATTATGCGTGAGATCTCCGTCGCATAATTCCGTGCGGATATTCTTGTCGTTGACTCTGAACAAATCAGTTTCCTGTGCCGAAAACTCTGAAAAAAATTACTCGCTCGTCTGCGCATCGTTGAGATCAGTTCGCAGAACATCGAAGACTTTTCTCAGCATTTTCGCGAAGAGATAAATACGCCTGAAATTTGTAGAATTTGACGAATCACCCCCGTGAGAGATCTCCGATTTAATTCCGCAGGCATCGAACAGATCGAGCAATTAACAATTGATCGGCCAATTCATAGACGAAGAAGACGAATACTCATCGATCGACGAAGAGGTCTAAATCGTGCCTAAAAAAAATTATAAACGAACAGTCGAACGGTGGTCCCGAAAGCTGCGGATCGTCTGCCAGCCCGGAAATTGCGTCCCGTCCCCGCGATCGTTCGAAGATCTCTCGATCCCGCACGCGCGTCGGTGTGTATCGATGGAAAAAGGAAACACAGAGCTTCGGAGATCCTCGAAGGGCGATAGAGCCACGATGATATATGACCGGCGATAAAACGGAGACATTGAAAGGCCACGATCGATCCCGTTTCGTTTCTTGGCCCGCCATTCTTCCCGTTCTTCGTGCGAGTCGTTCCTCCCGGCTGAATCGTCGCGATTCATCGATCCTCGGGCTCTAATCTTGATCAGGATTTTCCCACCCGGTTCGATAGAGAAAGCGAAAATTCTGCCGGCGAGACGAAAATACAGGGATTAACAAGGATCCACGGTGAACGATCGATCGTGCGCGGCTCTCCCGGGGAAGCTCGGAGACTCGTTACAACCCCCGGCCCCTTTCCCTCGACGACAGTACAAACCGAGAATCTAGCGATCTCGGGCCAGAAAGACATATTCCAAGTTTCTCGAATAACATTCGGAGCGCAAGACAAAATGCTCGCGGGAGGAAATCGCTTCCCCCCTCGCCCCCTCGGCCGGTTGTTCTGTTTCTTTCCGACCGAGGGAGACTCCGCTTTTCCCTCGGTTCGCAGCCGGTTTCGGTTCCAGATCCAATTCTCAGCTGCTACTTCTTCGTCTCTCTCTCTCTCTCTCTCTCTCTCTCTCTCTCTCTCTCTCTCTCTCTCTCTGTCCCTCGCCGTCTCTCTTGTTCGCGAAAGAGACTCGTCGCCGGCTGAAACCACCCCCGAGTTACCGGCACTCTTCGGCAAGCGAAACATTGCGCGAAATAACGTTAAATATTTACTTTCGAGACGATTGTTCCCGGCGCGTCGCCGCGACGATAAACATCATTATGTAATGTATATAAAGCTGCGCGGACCAGCCCGACGAGATACGCCCCTGCACACGTTCGCCAGCCGCAAACTTTTCCACGGCTCCGTCGATTGACCTTGCACACGCTCGCGATCCAAAGGCGACCATCCATCTGGACTGTCCGATCGCGGATCGAGTCGCATCGATCATCCCATATGTGCACTCTCGCCGGAGTGGGATCGATCGACGTGCTTCGAGGAGAATCGCGAACTACGAACTTCGTCTTCATCCCGATTCAGACGGAATCGGTGCAACGATCGAGGAATTAACGCCCGTTTGGTCGTGCACTTGCGGAATCGATCGACGAATCAATCGCCGACGACCGTGGCGAGATATAGTAATGTCTCCCTAACTGACGCTCAGATTGCGCACAAAAATGGACAATTCGGGAAGAGGAGATGCGATTATTAGAGCCTTGCGATTTATTTTTATAAATTGTCCACAATTATAAAAACGAGCGGCAAGGCTGGAATAATCGTATCTCCTCTTCAATCTGAGCGTCAATTAGAGAGACATTACTGTACCGTCAGGTTTTTCTTATAGATCACTTTCTTTGAAAAATATAGTTAGTTTTCTGGATTTTTCGGATCTGTCCCGAAAATGAATTCTACTAGTCTCAGTAACTGGTCCACCTAGGTCGATAGCAAAATTTTGGACCAGTTACTGAGACTAGTGGAATTCATTTTCCGGATTTTTGTCATCTGCCCGGAAATGAGTTCCAGAATTTCACTAGTCTCAGTAACTGGTCTAAAATTTTGCTATCGACCTAGGTGGACCAGTTACTGAGACTAGTAGGATGGATTTCCTGATAGATTGTGCCAGTGTAGATCGATTTTTTGTAAAATATCGATGTACTCTACACGACGAGTACAAATTACTAGTCGATTTTTAACAATAAAATATAGGCTCGACAAAGTTCGATAAGAGACTCAAGAAGCACCTCTGAATCCGCAGAGGAAGAAGCCGCGCCGCGCGGCGGCTAATTCAAGGATAACGCTTTCCAATTTTCCTGATTCGCAGCAATTGGACGATCATATTTTTGAAAGACGACTATCAAATTAATTCGTCGATCTCGTGCGTACGAGCCAGGAAAATTGGCCGGAATTGGAGCGGTTAGACAATTGAGAGGAATGAATCTCATTTCGTGGCCGGCTAAGCGGAGGCGAAGACGCATGAAAACATGTATCAACTATTAAACGGTTGTTCCCGATCCAAGGAAGAGCATTAGCAAGTATCATGGAAGAAAATATCCATGATTAATTGGATAAGAGGCCGAGGTCTGGCAGACACCGCTCCGGCGTGGCGCATCGCGAAATGTAAACTGAATATGCTCCGCAGACGGTTTATCAGTGGGCGGGGAGGGGGGCAGGGGGGCTTGATATTACTCCGTAAAATCCCTTAGGGGTTGGCAAAGGGTCGTCGGCGTAGTCCTTGATGGCGACGCGATCGCCACTATCCTTTCGAGATCGTCGTTAATTATTTCTCGGTTTTCGTCTAGCATCATACTCGAGCTGGAGAGTGCAGGGACGCGCCACTTGTCGCTCATTGTGTACAATGTATACGCGACGAATATTTCCCTGTCCGCCGTTGTGTACAGAGTCTCTCCAGTCAATTTCGAATTTAATTCAGTCAACCTCCGTCGCTGTGTCGCGTCGAAACGTACTCACGGCTCGGGACGATCGATCGCGGGCATCGATTTCGGTGAACTCTTCTCCTGAGTCTTACCTGAAACAGACGAGAAAGATTCCTTCGATTAAAAACACATTTTTATGGGATAAACAGGGCGTCTTAAACGGAGCACGGTTGGACACGCGTTTCCGGATTTTTCTAACAATTTCGGCACGATGATTCTTATATTTTTCTTATATATCTTCTTGATTTTTATATTTTTAGAAGTCTGATCACAGTTAGAGCAATGCGATTGAACAGTGTTTTAGAAAAACAAATGTCGTGAAAAGAATGTCGAAAAATAAATGAGTGTCGTAAAAATAAATCGCTATGATTTCACCATTAAATAGGGCAGAGTAGGACACATACTTTTGATCATTTCGAAAAATTAATCCAAGGATGCAGCATCTTCACCTTTGAATAACAATTCAGAGTCGAGCACAAGCATTCTCAATTTTTCCAACATTTCTCTCATTGTGTTTCTGACTCCAATCATCCCTACAAAAAATTGCACGTTTTGTAAATATATTATCAAGCATCGCTATGAGAAAAATCGCATCTAACCATGAATAAAAAATTTCTGATCTTTAACTCTTAAGTCTCATTTTCTTTATTTATTCAATTTTTGGCTTTAGGAAAAGTAGCGCAATATTTTTCGAGAACCGGAAAAACGTCGATTTAAGTTTGTGGAAGAAGGATCTACAGGACTAAACGAGTCGGTCCTCCCCCCGCGATTAATGGCCGACGTCGTCCGATAAACAATGCAGAGGGGGTTGTATTGGTCGATATCGAATCGAGAGGCAGGTACTTTTGTGTCGCGATGGTCAAGAGTACAAGCGGCCGTAGCCGATAAGTGGCTCTATCAATCCATTCGGTCAGATAAGGATTTCGCCATTGATCGGCCGTTCCCCATATCTCCCGATGCCAGCGTCGACGTTCGTTCCGCCGCGATTAATGGACACCCATCAACGCCTCGGACCCGACCATCAATCACGATTCTCGAAACACTCGGACCCGCTAATCGGCGATTTTGTATTTCCACGGGCTGGGAATTGTTTCCGTCGTTAAACGCCGCTCTTTGTTCCCTGTTGTGGACGATGCCCGGCGCGTTTCCAGGTATCGCGGAAACGGTCCACGTATCGAGAAAACGGCCAGCGTTCATCGAGGAAACGGTAACAGCTTTGACGGCGCGAGAAACGCTATCCTGGATAGCTTTGCCAATTTCGTACGCTTACGGCGAACTTTGGGCAACAGATTAATTGGATAGCAAATGTTTAAGTCGACGTCTCGTACAACATCTTCCCTTGTCAGACAAGAGAAGCACAGGGATTAGGGACGTCGTTCTACTTACGAAGATCGTTCTCTTTACGAAGATCTTGTGACATGAAATTGTCGAACATGTGGATTTTTGTAAAGGGTTAATAAGGGCTGTTGCAAAAGTAATTTTATGTCAAGGTTGATATGTCAAGGTTATGTCAAGGTTATATCAAGGTTAATATCAAGGTTATATCAAGGTTATATCAAGGTTATATCAAGGTTAATATCAAGGTTAATATCAAGGTTATGAAAATATCATTTACGTACTTTGTTAATCTTCACTGTACACCTTGCTTAAAAATTTCATATGTTACACACAAATTAAAACGGCCGTCACGGTTAAATTACTTACTATTTCGGGTCCGAAAGATTAGTAAATATTCTTCAGACGTTCTAAAGTAAAGGTGAACAGTATTTTTCTTAAAAATATCACTGTTACGTAGTAAAAAAAAATCCGAAATGTTCTCGCTTCGTGATTTGTTCAATACTTCGATCGCGGCTCGAGTCCGTCCTGACCATCTGTCAAAGCCTCGTGCTGCGGGCTCTCGAACTTCGCGCCGTCACCTCTCATTGGTCAGTGTTTTCCGTTATAATAACTCGTAAACAAAGATTGTATTATTAATTTATTTAGGTTTATTTCGTTAGGCAACCGTGTGGCTCATTTGCCGTCACGTTCCTACCGTGCCCCCGATTCCCCATAAAACATTCGAGGAGCAAGAGGGTTAACGAGACCAGGGTAGAATTCTTCGTCCGCGACAATTCAGCGATATACACGAAGAGTGTTCGTGGAAGAAGCAGAAGACGGGGAAGATGATCCCGTTCGAGATACATTATTAAATCCGAGAGGAAGTCTACGACAAAGACAATTCCAGGAGGAATGTAGAAACGTAGGGATCCGAGGAGACAGACACTTCTTCGATCGTGTCGAGGGGGGGTCGAAGCATCAGCCCCGTGGAACTCGGCAGTAGTCTGTTTAACCACCCCCCGGGAACTTTCGAAATCTCGTTGACCGTGGGCTCGATTCCCATGTAAAGTCGGTGAAGAGAAGAGGCCGAGGGGGGGACGAGGAGGCGACCTCTACGCGACGGGCCCACTCACCCCGCCCCCTCGGAATAAAACAACGATCGCGTGCCCGTATTAAATTAAATCCAGCTGCAGTGAATTACGTTCCGTCGTCCATTACATCCGCCTGAGGCGACGGAGAGAAAGGATATAAATTCCACCCCCACCCCTCCGATAAATCGATACGTGAGCAACGGTGACGCGCCAATCAAGCCCGCCGTTTAATACGGCGAAGGCGTATATTTCAGAATGGTGAATATATTCGGGCGGCGAAGAAGCCGAAACGGCGCGGGTTACTGTTCCGGCGCGCGGGGGGGTAGTCGAACGGGTGTCGAAGGGGCGGCGAGAGGGTGGGCGAAGGGGGGCCGGTGGTGACGCGCCGAGGCGAATGAAAGCGAAGGGTGTGGCGGTTAGAACAATATCGCATTTTATAGTTGTAATCGAGGATCATAATTGAACAAGTTTGTATGCCTGCCTGTTTCTACGACCGCCCACACCACCGGATCCGCTCCCCCCACCCCCTCTGCCCCGAGAACCCGGCTCTACGGCGTCGTCTTCCTTCGGAGGTATCCCCGGAAGAATGCCTCGGGTGTCACACACCGTCTCGCTCCGCGTAGAAACCACCGCCACCCTCTCCCCCCGTTCTAGACCCACCCCCGGCGAATCCACGAACCCGCGCGCTATCCCCGGCCATATAACCGAGGCTAACAAGATTTCGTATATGTAATTGGTTGAGTATTAAATTGCGTATTCCCGGCGATGTAGCACGGGAAATTTCGGGCAGCGAAGGTGTAGGTGCGCGCGCGAGACGCTTAGAGAGTCTTCGGGGCTGGATTATGGCTGCGGGTTGGATCATTTCGTAACATACTGCACTGCCGTGACGTTTAAGGGACCCGGGAGAACCGGATGGGCCCTCCTTACGCTCGGATTACACCGTCCCACGGCTACCAACTTAGATATTTACTTCCCGGCCCTTAGACAATCGTCTTTCGTCAATCCTGCGACCTCCGCAACCGGAAAATAATAATCTGCCGCGATTTCTTAGATGTGTCCTATTGATTTTCTCATCGGTTCGGTTAATAGGATACTCCTTGTATACTTGGAACTTCCGAACAATTTGCAATAAAATAACAATTTCTGCAATATTCGGTGTAAATTCAGCAGCAAATTCTTGCATGATCGGATTTAAGTATAATCAGGAAGATCATGTTTAAGTGCAGATACATACGGCATAGGCTTTAATGAATGCTCCAGCCTCGAGATTGATCATTTTTTACCAGAAATCATTGTAAAAACTATCTTGGAACTCCAATCGATGAAAAATGTATGCATGACTATCATTCATGACTATCTGACTATCGTTCCCATCAATCGAAGATCATCTTTACGCGCAGATTCCGGAATTCTTGCCAGAATTCCTCTAATAACTATCTCATAATTCTAACCCAATAAAAACTAGCGTAGCACTGAATCCAACGATCTCCTGCACAAACGAATCCTCGTCCTATCTCCATCGATCGAAGATCACGTGCGGCTACAAATGCATCGAAACACAGTCTCCAACAGGTCTTCGTCCTTAAGGTGATCCTTAAGGTTGCTAATCGCTCTAGACAAACGAAACGGTCCACCGTGAGGTACAGGTCGCGAAGAAACAGGATCGGAACGGCGTATCGATCGCTGGCAATCGGTATCGCGGGTCGATAGGAAGGAAAGGCCGTAGACAGCGACCGGTTCTTTCTCGCCGAAAATTGCGGAGAAGCTGGTCGCAATCCAATCGGAGACATTCGGACCGGGTCGCCTCGAAAATCGTAAGGTCGTCGCGCGATCGTGGCGACGCTCTCAGCTTAATTAAATGCGCAGGAAACCGGGCGGGGGTGGATGTATCCGCCCCGGCGGACGATTCCACGGGGGTTGCCGGAGCGCGGCTGGATCTCTCGGTCGCCCCCTCGTGTAAGGAGCATCGTGCCGGCGAAAGGGGTTTGGGGGACAGGACAAGTCAGCCGCTGCCGCTGGCCCGAAGTAGTTAGCTTAGTGATTTTCGCGTTTATTGGCCAGCCGTGACGTCCGTACAAGATTGGTCCCGTTCGCTGGGGAACCCTTGGGAACGGTTTCAAGGTGTTTCGTGTCCTCGACGAAACTCGTTCCGGGATACCTCTTCCGACGCCGCTTCCGTCCCCTCCTGCGAATCACTATAATTCCGTTTAGCCGGCCGACTTGACGTCGATTATTCCCATTTGGGTACCATTACGTACGCCTCTCGCGATCCTATCGCTTCTGGCCACCGAGGCCAGAGGCTTCGCGGGAATGCTGTTCTCGAGGCTATTGTACTCCGACTATCGCGAAAGGAGCACACGACCTCGCAATTAGCACTCCTTATTGCTGTTGCCATCCGATGGGACACATGCACGTTCTGGAGCAAGACGCTCGCGGACGCCTTGGATAGGCTTCGATAATGGCAAACAGGACACCGTGAACGCTAATCGCAAAAGAAGCTGCTACAATTCTCAGACTATATAGTCAGCATTTTCTTGTTACCACAAAAGGACTTCCTAGATCCTCTAAGCAAATCGATGCTTCCTATCTGATCAAAGCTTGAAAAACATCTCTGAAAGTATTTACACCAATCCAGGTCGCAGGATTCAGACTGAAAGGCTTCGATCATCCGAAGGATCCAATTTCCTATTCCTGGAACATCCTTACGAGCAGATCTGTCTGTCGGCAACGTAACGAATCCCCTCCCAATAATGTCATCGCTGATCAAAGGAAGCTCAACGAAGCTGCTACAACAATCACTCTTCTTGAACGTGTAGCATCATTTAAGCATCTTCATTTCTGAAACATCCTGACAATCGTTTCTCAATGCTGTATCCCATCTCTGCGCAATCCGCCTGGAGATTCCTGCAGCATTCAGAGGATCGTCAACCGGCTGATCGAAGCTGCGTCGCAGATCGCATGACAGAATGTACAGAGTCAAAGTAAGCAGCTTTATTTCTTCAACATCCTGGCAAACATTTTTCATCTCTGCGTCGTATCTCAGCCGGAATCAGTCTCGACATTCCTGCAGCATTGAGAAGATCTCGCGGGGCCAGCTGATCGGAGGAAGAGCAACAGAACCGAGGCCAGCGCTCGCTGGCACGGTGTCTGGTGTCAACGAAGCATCCGATTCTTTCGCCTGCGATCTTTCTCCTCCGGCAGGAAGCAATTCTCCGCTCTCCGTTTCCTCCGGCTTCCTGCCGCGCGACCGTTTAATACATCTGGCGTGTAAGTGGCCGCTATAACAAGGATCAACAAGCGCCGAGAAATCCGCGCCTTACGGAATACATCAGCGGCCGTATTTACACTCGCGTTTCACGGTGTAATAGCGGCGCGATGATGCCTTCCTACCCTCGCCAAACTCCTCATCCTCGTCCTCATCCTCTTCCTCCTCCTCCTCGCTCAGTTTCTGGCCGCGTTCGTCCGCCTCCCGCGAACGCGCACTCGTAATTCCGTGATGTTTGTTTCCAGCGTTGGCTTTCGCCGCTACCCTAGCTCGCCGGGTGGTGGCTCGTGGCCCACCTTCGTTACTCTTCCTTCTATCTAGCGTCGTTCCTACGGTTTCGTTCTTATCTCCGCGATTTTCCGTCATTTCGAGATGGCCGTTCTTCTCTCCTTTCTCTCTGCGTTTTGACACTTCGTTGCGAATCGGGTGACACAGGTGCGTATGTACACTTCCGACAGGTGTGAACTTGCTGAAATTAATACGAGATGATGAGGATGTTTTTTTGTGGTCTATAATCGTCCTCTTTCGTTCTTCGTCTCGTCACTCGCCTTCCTTTATTTTTATTTCTTCGATTTTCCTAATTTTCGGTGACTTTTCTCCGATTTTTCTGCATTTTCCCTGCGCGTCAAGGACAAGGACCAAGGACCAAGTAGCTCCAATCAACCTAAAGGGAAATTTGTAAAAATTGATCCCCTGTGTTTCGAGACTGCCTTGAAATTTCAATCTAATTGCAGAAGTCTCGAAGTACCGAGCACGAAGCCATCTAATTCGATTCGTGAAAACTGCTCCTATAAATATCGAGGATGCCTCGAAGTACCAAGCAAACTAATTAAATTCAATCCAGAATGTAGCAACATCCATCCCACGAAGTTACTGTAAGCATCGTAAACAATTCACTGATCCCTCAGATGCGCAGAACAATCGATATAATCGAGTTACTCGAATAATCCGGAATACAGTTCTTTATCCGAACATTTATTTTTACATCATTCCGGCATCGATTCCGGCATCGCGATATCATAGAAACAAACCTTCGAATGAGGGGCTCTTTTCTGTACTTTGTTGTCGAGCCACGGCACGGCGAGCCCGGCGCAACGAGATCAGCTGACTGGATGCTTTGTCATGCTCCGTGTAAACCGCCGATGCGAGGGCGAGGTGGTCGCGGTCCCCGCGGGCAATCGCGTCGCCTGTTTAACTAGCCTTTTAATTAGAAACGCTTAAAAATTCACCGGCACCACGAAATACATCCGGTCGCCTCAAAATTGTGTGTGGCTGCAACCCTGCCGAGACCCGGGCCCGGCCGGCCCGACCACCGCCGCTCCTTTTGTTGCGTCGCGCTCCCATTGTGCGGCGACCGCCGCCTAATATTTACCGCCTAGGCACTCGGGGGGGTGCTCGCCCCCTCGCTGCCTTATCCACAAGCCGGTTCCGAGGGAAACACGCCACGAAGACATCGGGATTCGCGATTTCATCGGGACACTCGCGCACGAAATACGGCAAATTCCTCCGCTTAATTGACGCTTTGTCGTCTGAGAAGAGAAGACGCGATTATTCGAGCCTTGCGGCTCGTTTTCGTAGTTAGCAGTTAGTCAATAACTATAAAAACCCCAATAACTATAGCCGCGAGACTCGAATAAACGTCTCCTTTTCCCAGATTGTCCATTTTTGCGCGCGATCCGAGCGTCAATTTCGGAGAGTTTACTGTATTTGTTATCCCCTCGTTCTCGCAGCCGCACGGATTTCTGCTTGGCCGTAGCTCCTCTGATGTTTCGCGAACAATGCGCGCGTAAATCGGTTAAATTATTTTTGTTGCTCGGTTCTCGAAGGGCCATTTTTTCGCGTCAAAGGCCGGCATCGAGCACGGGAACCGTCCGCCGACGAAAAAGACACGCGCGCGTACGTACGCGCGCACACACCGGCCGGCCTGGTTCAATAATTAGGATTGTTACGGAGGTATTCGTCTTTGTGACGTTTCGTGGGTCGGTATTATGCGTTGCCGGTGAAAGCACGCGAAAAATTCCGCCTCATTTGATACCGCCGTTCTCTGCATTACGTTAACAAACCGTATAATAATGCGCCGCGAGCCGCGGCGTGTTTCCCGTGCGTTGCGCGAGCATTTCGCGCGCTCTCTCGCCCACGATCTCGCTCTCAGTCTCTCACTCTCTCAGTCTCTCTCTCAGTCTCTCTTTCCCTCTCTTTCTCCCGTTCGGTCTCACTTTCCTTCGTGCCCGGTTGCGTTTCACGTTCGCCGAAAGAGAAAATATTGAATACAATATGGACCGCGGCGTGGTATTATTTACACGCGGGGGCGTGGATTTTTTCAAAAAAACTCGCACAAAGAGTCGGATTTAATTCGTTTTCGGCGGAGAATATTCATTCGCGGCGGAACGCGGACCGGACCGAGGTCCCGACGGAACCAAATAGAAATGAAAAAAGGCGAGACCGTGGACGGGGGCGGGGGCGGCCGGAGCGGACGAGAAAGAGAGAGAGAGAGAGAAAAAAAAGGAAGGAATCGAAAAAGGGTCGTGCATCTGTTCCGGTCGTGTATTATACGCGCACGCGAAATTGGTAGGCGCGCCGCGCGGCTCGCGCTGCCATGCGCTGCCGCGCGCGCGTTTGCCGATGAATGAGAACGACGTCGGCGGAAACCCGCGTAAGAAGCCCACGCGAGAACTCGCGCGACCCTTGAATCCGCTTTAAAAGGAATTAACGGCGACCCCGCACAGTTTGCCGCGAATTTACGGGCTATTTAAAGGGGATTACCTTTTATCTCGTGCGGCAAATAAATTCGCGCGCAACAACGAGGAACGCGCGCTCTCCTCGGCTCGCGCTCCGAGAAGAAAAACGAGCCGAGCGTGTGTTTCACGTGCGCGCGTTTCGCGGTGCCCGGCCCCGCGGGATCCGCGGAGGATCCGCCGTCAATGCGCGACCGGGCTCGTGTGTTGGCCACAAAAGTGTCTGACCACGGAATACCGAGACTACTTCACCCCGCGGAGACTGTTCTCTTGCACGGTCTCTGTAATTCCTATTCCATTGAATGCCGCGCGGCGCGTACTGTTCCATAATAGAATCCGATTCAGCCGCGCGCGCACTCGGTCCCGATGCTGAAATGAAATTATGGCATGTTACGGCTCCGGGATCTTATCAAAGAGCCGACCGTAGAACAGGCTTGTTTCGAACAAATTCCCGAATAACACGCGCCGGGACTCTTCAGGCTTTCATTCGCGCCCGCGGGATCCGCTCGGTCGCGAGGCTATTTTCCCGGGCGAACTGTAAATGCCCGTCTTCTTCGGGACCAGATCCGCTAGCTTCCGTTCACTTTACGATCGAGACATCGAACTAAGCGAGCGTTTCATTCGTATCGGCTATAAATTAATTACCGATTTACTGATTAATTAATGATCTTAGAGTCACCCTTCCGCCGAATTTCTCGCACTTCATTGTTTAGACGTTTCGGCATAGCGTAAACATAGTTTTGAATCGATACGGACCGGAGAGTTTTTCGATTTTTGTCCCCAGCCCGGTGCACTGTGGGAAACTGCATAGAATAGAGCCCACCCCCGAGCGAATTTTTCCAGCTCCGCGAGCAGCCCCCGCGCGATATTGGATTTATTCAAGCCTACAGCTTCAAAGTTGCGCCCTAAATAAAAAGGGTTGTCACTTGTCCTCCGCCTCGCCTCTCCGCCCTCGAGCGCGCGCTCTCTCTCTCTCTCTCACTCTCTCTCGAACTTCTCGCCCCTTGGAACTTTGACAGCGGGGCAAAAATACCCAGAGACATTATTAAATACGATTATCCGCCGGAGGATGGACAAAGAGAGCCGCCAAGAAAGAGGAGCCAGGGATGGACCGAGGGGGACGCGGGGCACAGGCGACAGAGGGTGAAAGGGGTGAGTGAAAAAGTGGGCGTGGTGGGGTCAGCCGGCTAAAAGTAAAAAGTTAAGAAGGTGAGGGTGGTATGCGACTACTCCTGGAGGCGGCTGCGAGGGATGCAGCTCGGTAAGGGTGGCAGGGGTAGCGTAGAAGAGCGCGAGAGCGAGAAAGAGAGAGAGAGAGAGAGCGACGTTAGGTTGAGCCGGGCTCAGCCGGTCGAGCCTGACTCGGCTCTCAAACTTTGATACGATTAAGACGGAACGAATTAATCTTCATCCCCGCGAACGCCGTCTGCTGGCAGCCGCAGGGATGGAGAGGTGGCGAAGAAATTCCCTTTTTTTCCCCCGTTCCTTTTTTCAGAAAAAAAAGGGGTGAACGATGGCGGTGAAAGAGAACCGTGGACGGAGCCGGGTGTCGAGGACCGAGGGTCCCGCCTTTGCCGGAACCCTCTTCACTTTCTGGCGAGAAGGTGACGTTAATTAGAAAAGCGCGACGAGATTTCTGATTTCCGAGCCGGACCACGATCGGCCCCGTCTGAGATCCGCGGGGCTGGCCCTTTGGGGCTCCCTGCGAGAGCCTCCCATCGGTTTCCCAGGTATCCATAAACTTTCGAACTTTGCTCTCAGCCATTGTCGGTCTCAGACGGCGCCGGAGAATGCAACTAAATCATCCGCTAACCGATCGTTCGAAAAACCTGATAGACGTTTCGAAAGCGAAGGCTCCCGGCGAAGGGGTAGCATTTTCAATCTTATTCTAAAAGTTCTACGCGAACGCGGGCAGTTAATATTGATCATTCGTCTCGTAATATCGTTGACAGGCTTATGGTATCGATTTGCAACAGTGTCTAATAAATGTAAATGCTATTCGTTGCTTTAGAGTTAAAACGAGATTATACTGTTTTTATGACGATTGTTAGCCATTAGGGAAAATGTAGGTACAGTCAATATTAATTTTCTTGTCTAGGGTTATAATTAACCCTTTGCGCTCGCGGCTATCCTAATTCCAGAATGAAGACATTTGTTTTAGCCTACAGTATTTCCATTTTATACAATTACTTTTATTTGACGCATATGAAATTGAATATGCTTATATATGAGCATGATCATATTCGACAATTTATCGAATGCAGACGAATTCAATAATATAAAAATTCTTGTGAAAACAGCGCAGCAATTTCTAGCGTCTCCTCAAAGTGCAAAGAGTGATCGAGTGTAAAGGGTTAATAACCCCTTGACACCACAATTCTTCCACAACTTCGCAGATCACTCTTCTTCCCTCTTAATAATAACAGAAGAGAATCTTGACAATAGAAACATCAAATATTGCTCAGACATAAGAAAAAAATAAATAACACTCGTATTCAGTAAATTATGTACGAAATCTCTGTCGATTCCTTGTCATAGCGCGAAATGGTTCGAAAAAGGCCCGCGTACGAAAATGCGTGGCTCTCGCCGCAACAACTTCGTTAAAATCCATTGTCCGAGGAAGCGGACTCGCGCGAACGAGATTTAATGTTCCAATGAGACCCGCGGTATATGGAATATTTTAATTCGCGTAGGTAGGGTCGATCGGGGAGTGTACGTGATCAGCGAATACGGTGTACGTCGCCGTACTACAGAGATTAAACAAACGCTTGTCGCTCTCTCGCACGAAGGGATAGTTCGAACTACGAAAGGCATGGTCAGCAGCGGTCTACCGGTCGTTTTTAATCCCATTGTGAACATGGCTTAATCGAGAAACCATTACCCTGGTTTGCTGCGCGAGCTAGACTGTCTGGAAGGGTAGGGCCCTCTTACAGTGGAAAGGGTGGGTATGTGTTTCCGTATGGATCAAGCCTCGCGCACCGACAGAGAGATGAATTGCTGCCTAGCTTGCTACTTCCTGCACGAGCCCCGGCCGATTCACAGAGAATCCGACCGACGAAAAAAAGGTAACGCCGTTCGCTCCGCAAACCGGCGCGGCGGGCCGCGCGCTCCTCCAAAAAATCTGTCAACGCAATCAACCTACTTCGAGCATCCACCCTTCTCGAAGCGAAAAAGATAACGCTGTCCACGTTCCGTTAGAAAGAATACGATCGAAAGACGAGAGCGATATTCGAGCAATTACAAAATTTCTTTGAATTCAATTTTTAGAGGAGAGATCGAACAATTGTTACACTTCGTTCTGGCAATTAGGGATGAATTGTGAAAGCAGAAGGGGTTTCGAAATCAACGAATAACCTCGTAAATTTGCACGGTTTTTAGTATAAAAGAAAATTGAAGAACAACGCTGAATTTACATTTATATTTTCTTAGGGAGACTCAATCTTTTATTTAGCGATCGCTGCACTGTGGACTTTTATGCGGAATAAAAATCGCCTGCATCAATTTCAAAAAACAGAAAGTAAATAGAAAGTTATTCTTTCCTTGATCGTTTTTTAATGACTTAAAAATAATACAATGAAATTTTTAAATAGTTTAAATGTTTCTACAATTTAAAATCGCAAGCACTTAATATATACCGATAACTGTAACAATAGTAATCAAACAATTATCTGTACAACAATTTATCAAGTTTTATCTATTCCTTAACGCCACAGGATGTGGTCTTCCCTTAATCCATGCCTCGGACTCGAAGCAGCAGCTCGCGACCAATTATATTAACGCGAACCGGGGGTGAAAGTCCACGGGAAAATAAAGCGACGGTGGTCCGAAAATTAGTCAAACCTGCGAGAGCGCGAAGGGACGCGTTTACCAAGGAACCATGAAAGCGCAGCAATTTTCGCCGGACACGAAAAGACCGTTCCCCGCAAGTAGCCCTTAACTACCCCCGCTCGGCTCGCTCGCCCTCGCAGCGCTCCGTCAGGAAGCTCACGACGGGAAGTCAGACTGATGTCCGCGCGTTTGCGAGAGAAAGAGAAAGAGAGAGAGAGAGAGACGCAGGGAGCGTGGGAGGAGTGGTTTTGCTGATCGGATGGTATTTAGCAATAAAGTTCGATTCCCCGGGAGCCGTGAAAGAAGCAGCCCCTGATTTCGTCGGGGTTGCGAAAATTACGGTTCCCGGAGCGGCGGGAACGGCAATCCGTCCACACACGTTCCGTGAGGCGCAAGTGGCCGCGTTTAAGCCGGCCGGAGCGTGTATCGGCGGATAGGTGTGAGGCCCGGAGCCCGGCGACTGGAAGGGTGACCTCGAAAAGGGGGATGAACGGAGGAAGCGACCGACTGGAGTGGCCACCGAGGTGGTCCAGCTACGGGAAGAGGAGAGATCTACGAGGCCGAATGACAAAAAGACCTCTCCCGTGTGGAATTGTCGACCGGTACGCCGGTGCACAGCACCGCTGAAATAGCGCGGCCAGCTGAAAGAGGATCTCTATCCCTCCCTCCCTCCCCCTGCCCTGGTTCCTCTCGCCGCGCCGGCAGAGGTAAGCTCGTCGAACCTGCGCTGCGATAGATCCGAACCCTTTCCCCTCGACGGGCGAATTTCTTTCCGCATACACCGCACCGATCGTCCAGCTAGCCGGCAGCAGTTGCAGTTGCTGGCTACCTGAATGTATATGTATGTACAAATGTATATGTATACGCAGCTGGAGAATTTCTAGAAAACTAGCGAAAGTCTTCGAACGCAAAGCTGTTCGGCTAAATCATTTTCTTTGGCGTTCAGACGAGAGAAGATGCTCCGACATTTTCGTGGCTCTTTCGATTTCTTAGTGGGATTCATTTCCGGACAGATCACATTAATCCGGAAAATCAATTCCACTAGTCTCAGTAACTGGTCCAAAATTTTGCTATCGGCCTAGGGGGACCAGTTACTGAGACTAGTGGGATGGATTTTCGGACAGATACCAAAAATCTCGAAAATAAATTCTACTAGTCTCAGTAACTGGTCCAAAATTTTGCTATCGGCCTAGGGGGACCAGTTACCGAGACTAGTGGAATTCATTTTCCGAATTTTTAGGAGTCTGAGGGCATGTGATGACTTCATCTCTACAGAACACTAAAATGAATATTTTTCACTCGGTAACTGGTCCCCCTAGGTTGATAATAAAATTTTGGACCAGTTACTGAGACTAGTAGGATGAATTTCCGAATAGATCGGTATTAGTATTTTCTTTAGCTTCGTAACGAAGCGTTTGGAACCGTAAATACCGAAATGGAAGAAACAAATATAATAGATGAGAGGTGAAATATAATAGATCGTTCTCCTCGAAGCATCCACTTGCGACGCGTCGCAATGTTTCTTTCCTCTCGATAATTGATCGTCTTCCGGAGCAACGAGAGCTCCGAGGTATCCGGCAGGAATTGGTATATTCCCGGTTTGGTGTTCCCATTGAAAAGTTCGAAGATCAATCCCGGTTGCTGTTTGAAAGGCTGGCAAAGCCCGGCCCGATCCCGTCTTAAAACAAAGTCGGCCCCCGGGAGCGACCTCGCGTCTCTATTTACACAATCGGGTTCCCCGATGATCGGGGAACGGGAGAGAGCGACGTGCCCGTGGAGCCAGAAGGAAAAGTATGGAATATTTAGCGTTCACTGAGCTATAAAAGCAATTATATGGGAGCCATTGTTTGTCGGGAGTGCGCCTCCGCGATACGGGGGCGAACAGCCGAGATGACGGCGAGCCGGAGAGGGTGAGAGAGAGAGAGAGAGAGAGAGAGAGGCCTCCGAGCCGGAGGTAGGAAGCATCGGCCCAATGAAAATCAGAAGTACCGAGCAATAAATACGACCGAGTCAATCCGGACCCCACCATCGGCATCTAGCCGGCGCGGATCGAGCGTAAACCCGGCGAATCTCCATTCAGTTCAAACGCGATCTTCTTCTTTCCCTTCCAGCCAGCCGGATTCATTCTTGCCACCGCTATCTTCCTTTTGCTTGCCACTTGCCCGGATATAAACGTCCCTTGGAACGACTGCCACGATTTATTCGCGCCTTCCTTCTACAGGCTGCCTCCAAATTGATGGCGCCCGGAGATCCTTGTACAAAATTTTCTGATCATACCGTTCCTCCCACGTTGTTCCAGAAGCTTGTAGAACACCGTGTTTTCAAAGATCGCATCGTGGATCAATTAAGTAACTATCTGCGGTAATTACAAGATACAGGAGTTACACAGATATTTATTTCGTTTCCTGATCACTTTAATAAACTAGATTGTAATAGGGGCAACAAACAGTGTTTCTAAATTCCTGAAATATTTTTACCGTTTCGATTAACTCGTTTTAACTCGTTTTATTTATATATCGGGTGAAAATTTGAGCCCAGTAAGTAGAAGTGGCCAGCCGTGACCTGACACGTCAACTATAAACCAGTAGAACCGGTACTAATTCCGCAAGGATCGCAATTAAATCGGATACTTCCGGCAACATCCCCGATATACAGTAAGTAGAAGTGTCAGGTCACGATCAGACGCGCCATCGTGGAAGGCAATTTGATTTTGCTCTTTTCGCTAATTTTTCCAAGCAGATTCACCCTATCGAGATCGTTCCACGATTTCGGTGGCAGGCTGCAGCGACACGTTCATTACTCGGCGCTAATGATAAAGGATATACAAAATTTTCAATAAATTAGTCGAACGTATCCGAAATCACGAATTAAGTTTCTAGCGATGAAAAATGAGGAAGGGCTGGGGAATCCGGCTGGAAGGAAGTCCGGAGTGCAACCGACTGTTAGAGAGGAGGACGGAGAGAGTTAAGTGGAAGGCGGTCGGCCCAGAGAAGAAGGAAGAGAGAGAAAAGGAGAGAGAGTCAGAGAGAGAGAGAGAGAGAGAGAGAGAGAGAGAGAGAGGAGCGAAAACAGGGTGTCGGAGGACCATTCTAATATAAATGTCCCCGGCCGAGAGGCGGAGAGCGCGGAGACATTCGCTAATTAAAAAACTTGAAAAATTAATACACATTTCTCTGGGTGCTCCGGGGGTTGTGTTACTCCTCGCTTAATCCTTGGTATCTGATCGGCCATCTGTTCCCGGCCATCACGAAGCTGGCGCGGCTGCCAGAGTTTCCAACCCCCCCGGCAGCCTCACCTCGTTCTCCTCGGCCACCCTCTTACTTATTAGCCCGGCTTGTACAGGCCTGTTTCCTTCGATGCAGCTTGTAATCACGGGACGTTTACGATACAAACTTTCTAATTAACGGGCCTCTTCTTCCATTCCCGATAAATCACGCGGGTCTAGGCAGACGCTAGTAGGGGGTAGGCCGTCGGTATCGTTATTCATATTTCCTTATGAATGAAAGAAACAAGAAAAATATAAGAAAAGGACAATGGAAAATACAATTTTTTGAAATAAATAAAGTAAACTACTTATACGTCATCATCTTGTAACATCGAGGCTTCAAAATACCACAAAGTAAAATATATGAAGGAAAAGTTTGTTAATAATTATTTTAAATAAAATTAATTAATTAAATTAATTTTAATCGCTAATATGTTCTTGTTTATCACAAATTTATGACACGTGTAATATCAAATTTTTGAGCTGGCCACGAATGGTACTAAACGTGACCAGAACCTGTGTACAAGTGGCCATCGAGGGTGAAAAATGGATGTTTTACTATATTCATGTACTGTGATAATTTTTTAATTATTTCCTTGCCCTATTGCGAATTAGGTATTAAAATTGTAGGTCAAATCAAATGATCTATTAAAGCTTATTAGCTTATATTTCCCTTGAAATTCATATAAATCCGCAATGTGGCCACAACCGGTACATCCACCCCAGAAAAACAGAAAGAGAGAGAGAGAGAGAGAGAGAGAGAGAGAGAGAGGTTCCTAAAACACCTGGAATGCGTGAAAATCCGCGTTTCTGGAGCGCGGAGGGTGGCAGAGCGATCGCGATTCCCGTGCTATCGCACACCCGCACTTTGTCCTCGGGACGACAAAGACCGGAAAAGCAGAGGCTGCGAAGATATCCCCCGATAAACGAGGAGGGCTTGAACGAGAAGGGTTGACACGACTCGATACGAGAGAGGGGCGACGAAACAACGAGGGAGGCGAGGTTGCGAAGGGGTGGATCGCGGACCAGGCCGAGCTCAGCCAGCGCGGCGAGGCGAGGCGAGGCGAGGCGCGGAGCTGCGTAGACCGGCGACGGCCTCCTATCGTTATCAACAATTCAATAGTGTTTAACTTATTTATGTGCCGTTAAATGCCGGGGCTAATTAGATGGCGGCATAAAGATCCGGGCTAGCAGCCTCGGTGGGCCCTCTTCCAAGTGGTTCGGCGCACCGCCTCGTGGGGTGTAACGTGCGGCAGCCGGTGACGAGGGGCAAAACGAAGGTTACGGAGGTTAGAGGAGGCTTCCATAACCAGCCGGAGACAGACAATGGCAAAGAATGAGCCCGAGTCGCTCTGAATAGGCCTCAAGACACTGAACGCTATAATGCGAAAGACTCCATTGTGACGCGGGCAGTTAAGTGCCCCTGGTCTGGTCTGGTCTCCAAAACGAAGTGGGCTACGTCTCTCTCCCCCTCTCCCACTCTCACTCCCTCTCCCTCTCTCTCTTTTACTTTCTCGTTCGGGCTGTTCGTATCAGCCCGCTCTCCGGGCTCTTAGCTCGTGCCTCTTTCGTCGCATCGTCACCTCCTCGTCAATTTCGCCGGCTACCGGTCCGGAATGGCTCGAGTTATTAAGGAGAGCTGCAGGTGACCGGGTCCATCCTCTTCGACCCCATCGCCAGACCATCTCGATCCTGCTTCCTTCTTTTCTTCGGGGTAAATAGACCTCTTCGGGCATCATCTGCAGACTGGTCCAAGCTTAATTGTTGCGTCAGAGCCGAGCTAGGTAACCTCACGGTCGAGATCGACGAGGTTGCAACTATTCCTTCTGCAGATTCAACGCGCCGTTCGTTACACCAAAATGACCGAAAGTATTTTATACTGCAGACTTTGCTCTTTAAAATGCGCTAAGAAGCATCGCGGTACGATCATTTGGAACAAAGTTACAGCCCTTTGAATTTTGCCTTCCCTTTTAGGTTCGCAGAAATAACTGTTGCGCGACGCTCTCGATTCAAATAGCCATAGAATGGCGCCAAAAAATCGTAGATCTACGCTTTTACGCTCATTGGAAAGAGGAGACTTGGCGCTTCGAGATCGCTCTAGTCTCAGCAGCAGAAAAAATTTTTTACGCCTCCCAGAGGTCTGCGAGATTCAAGGTGGAATACCAATCTTGTGCGCACGAAAGCCTCGAATTGCTCCTTCACACTTTTGATTCAAACGAGCATAGAATGGCATAAAAAAATTGCTGCCGAATATTTTTGGGCTCGTTAGAAAGAAAAATCTTCACGCTTCGAGTTGACATTAGTTGGATTTGCGAAAAAAATTATTTGCGCTTTCTACAGGTCAGCAAAGTCAAAATTTCGACAACCTCGAAATACGTCTACCGGACGCTCGATCGTCGAATGCTTCGAGTTCCGAGCGAACCTCCGGCAAACCCAACGATTCGACGGGGCCCCGAAGACTTAAAAATCCTTCTAGTGGATGGTAATCAGCCGCGGGAGCTCGAAGGCCGCTCGAGGATCCCTCGAATCAGGATCAAGAACCGCCGTCTTGTATACTCAGGCTTTAATAGTCGAAGAATCCACTTCCTCGTCCCTTTTTTCCCCGGCCATCTTTCCAGTCTCTGCGTAAATCTTTACAGGTGGCATCCGCGGACTTCCAAGCGTGAATTCCGAGCGACCGAGATCCGGCCAAAGAATGAAATGAAATGTTGGATATTTAAGGGCGGAAGCGGGGGGCCCCGGGGAGGGAGAGCCGAGAAGAAGGAACGAGACAAGATGAGCCGTGGCTGCGAAAGTTTCGCTGCTCTGCGGAAGAAGTGTCTGACCGCGGCACGATTCACGGATGATAAATCGTTTAAACCTTTTCACCGGAGTCGTTCGGCCGGAAGTAAAACGAATTTAAGGTCCAATTGCAGGCGAGCCGCGGCGCTGTGGTTAAACACGCTAGGATGACCCGGCCATCGGCCCCTCGCATTAACCCAAAAATCATCGAACACCCCAAGAAACTTTCCGAATCTCCGAACACTTAAAAATCTCGGCTCGTGGCCGACCGATCTTCCACGACGGAACCAGCCGAATGCGTAGACGTAACTTACGACCGGTCCAAAATTTTATTATCAACCTAGGGGGACCAGTTACTGAGTGAAAGAAATTCATTTTAGTGTTCTGTAGAGATGAAGTCACTGGTCCACTCAGTAACTGGTCCAAAATTTTGCTATGGATCTAGGTGGACCAGTTACTGAGACTAGTGGAATTGGTTTTCTGGATTTTTCCGATCTGTCCCGAAAATCAATTCTACTAGTCTCAGTAACTGGTCCACCAAGGTGGATAGTAAAATTTTGGACCAGTTACTGAGACTAGTGGAATTGATTTTCCGGATTTTTTGGATCTGTCCGGAAATCCATCCCACTAGTCTCAGTAACTGGTCCCCCTAGGTCGATAGCAAAATTTTGGACCAGTTACTGAGACTAGTAGGATGGATTTCCTGATAGATTAGGGTGCCAGTGTAGATCGATTTTTTGTAAAATTGACGCTCAAATTGTCCACTAAATTGGATAATTTGGGAAGAGGAGATGCGATTATTCCAGCCGTGCGGCTCGTTTTTATAATTGTGAACAATTTATAACTATAAAAATAAACCGCAAGGCTCGAATAATCGTATCTCCTCTTCCCAAATTGTCCATTTTTGTGCGTAATCTGGGCGTCAATTAGAGAGACATTACTGTATTTCTTTTTCCTTTCCGTTCGTACTGCTCTTTTACCAGCTTCTACAAGAACGTTTCCAGTTTTCTCTACGTCCAATGAAATACACGCCGTCGACGCACGAAATGTTCTCACAGGAAACGAGCGAACCTTGATTCGAGCTTACATGGTAACGTGGCGAAAAATGTAGGAAGAAGCAACGGGCGCGCGTATCAGACATTTTGTTAACGGTTCGCGTTGGTTTAGCGTTAATAAGTTCATGGCGGATCTATTTTTCGTGGACGCGATACATTCGCGGTTCGTGGCTCGTCCTCCGGTACGAAGAGGCGAGGCGGTAATTCGCCGGAAGAGATTTCTCCCGAAATATTTACGCGAGGCGGACGGATTTATTTTTTTGACGAATTTTTGGAGGCCTTGGATATCGCGAGCGAGGCCTCGCCGAGCGAGTTATGATGTAACTCCGCGCACGGATCGCGCGACGGAAGCGAAAATAATTGAAATCGCCGCGGCTAGCAACGTTGCTGATTTACAACGTGGACGCGCGAACGGCCAAGTGGCTGGTCGGCGCATTACGAGAATCGCCTGGACGTGCACACACGTCGACGCACACGTGAAACACAACACCTCTCCCCCGCCCACGACTCCGCGAAGCGACGTTGCTTTATGTACACTGGCCTCGGCGATACGTGACGTACGATAAACAACACGTGTTAACATGTTACGAGAAGAAAGAGTTGCGCGCATAAACGGCCGCCGTGTTCGCCGAGTTTTTTTCCTTTCGCAACAACGTCGCGAGCCGGCCCGCGGAGAAAATCCGCGACGGTTCTTTCCGGCCGAAAGAACGAAATCCGGGAAACGAAGGATTCTCCCGTTCCTCCTTTATTCCCGGTTCCCTCGTTCTCTCGTTATTCGAATTCGAATTAATTTAACGAGCCGCGATCCTAGCGGCGACCCGCCCACGAAAATGGATCCGTCGAATCTCGTCGGTTGCTCGCACAAGGGCCCGCTCCGATCGATTAGAAGATTGCGATCCGGTCGCGTTCCCGTAGCACGGGTTCGTTGCGTGGGCGGCGAATTTATGTTTCCGCAACTTGTATACCGATTTGCCGGCGCGGCAATTGGCCGGCGTTAATGAGAAAAACGCTGGAAAAACGCTAAACAATTTAGCGAGGCGACGACTATCTCGGCGCGCAGCGAAACCGGCGCACACGTTTCAGCGTCGCGCGATAACTAAAAATTATCGTGGCCACTTTATTACGGCAGATAAGCCCGTCGTTTGCTTAATCGTGTTTCGCAAAAGCTGTACGCGGGCCCGGTTACGTTGCCGCGGCACTGAAAAACGTTGCCGTGACTTTATCGTAATTTATGAAATCCGTTTATTGGTTCGCATTTCGTGCCATTAGCATTCGCCGACGCGCCGGCTATCGGTCATTCTTTTCCGGGTCAAGTTTAAAGCCCGAGACCGAACGCCGTCCCGGCGTTTACGAGCGCTCGTAAACGGTGTCTTTCGGCGTTTACCAATTACGAGTAATTGTCCGTCTTATCTGGCAAATAATTAAGCGAAATCGGGCTGGCCGTGTACGCCGAGTCACTTTAAACCGCGGCCGGTTGTTGTCGGACTAATCGGCCGAGATTTCGTTCGGCGATGTAACAGAGCGTGAACGCGAACTCTGTGAAATTAATAGAGTACGGATTTTGGGCATTTATCGGAGAAATTCGTAGACGAGTGACCAAACGGTGGGAACATTGAAACAATTTGGGTGTATCGAGGTGGCTTCAACTTTTTTAAATGATTAATCCCTTCGCTTCGGTTTCTTTCAATGCTTCGTTAATTTGCAATTCTTTGTCTTTAACCCTTAACCAGTTAGCCCTCGCAATTTTTTGAAAAAGTGTGTAAATTATTTTAATTATACTGTATTTGTTCGATTTTCTTCATATCTTGTTTAAATACAGTAATTTTATGGCAACTATATATCCATGTCAGAGCGACATTTCTTTTTAATTATTCTACTTCTTCGCCATGTAAAACACCCGAATAAAAACACAACATTTATGATTCATTAATGCCCTATAAAGTTTCAAAGAGTATAATGATCTTCCCAATTCGATTTCAATTCGACTTTCTATAGCAAACTCACAATTTTTGCAAAATTTGCTCCCAATTAGGCTGGTGGGTACATCAGGAAAATCTTCCTAGTGCTAACCCTAAAACCAAAATTCAGATGAACTGTCTAGAAAGTGAAAGCTGGAAGCAGTGTTCCATCGATATATTGCAATATTTTATGCACTTACTATATAATTGCATAGCTGAAACATAAAATTGCGAGCACGTAAGAAGAATTTAATATAATACAGTCACACTATCTTCAGTTTACTATAACTGATCACAAGAAACAATTCATTTCCATTTCATTTCGGTTCCCCGCAATCGTCTTGGAAAATTTTTACTTCGCACAAAGATCCGCGGTCTATCCTCAGAAATCAACCATCCTGTTTTCTCAATCAGAACGGCCAAGAAAAAATAACTATTCTCCAAGCAAACAAATCGAGAAAGAGACTAACAATATCGAAGAACGTACTCTCTCCACTTCTTAACGGTGGAATCAGTATCGCTCTGAAAGTGGAAGCCAAGAACGAGAAGCGACGCGAAGAGAAGAGAAGAGAAGAGAAGCGAAGAGAAACGAAGAGAAGAGAAGAAGCTTCGTCGCCAGGTTCTCGCTAGTCGCGCTCGTAAACCGAATTAACAGTGGGGCTGGCTGTACGCCGCGCGTTGCCGAGCATCTCGGCGGTGTGTTCTCGGGCCTGCAGAATTCCAGGCGTACACGGGTCGCGGAAGAGAAGGAGATCGGCCTCTGGTTGTGTGTGCTCGCGGGTGCGAGGCGAGCGGGAGCTTGCGAGCAATAAGAGAAGCCGGAGGCAGAGGATATCATAGAAGCGCGGGGGTAGGTAGCAGCTCGTGAGGAACGGCGTGGGGTGGGACCGGGGGGTTGGAAAATGCATATCCAGGGGATGAAGAGGCGGCCTCTCAGAGCTTGGCATGGTACAGCGGCTACCCGGCCACCCCTTTTCCCTTCCTCGGCCACCGCCAACCCCGTGCGAAACCCGTACCTCTCGCGAAACGTACATCTACTTCTGGCTGCCGCCCCCGCGCTACCCCTCGCCCACCCCCCGCTCGCCGAAACCGCTCGCCGTCCCCTCCAGCATCGTTCTCCTGCTGCTCTCGGCGGCGGCGGCGGCCGGTTTCTCCTATTTCAGCCGGGTTGCCAGTCGCTTACACCGCTTCCAAATTCACGTAATAAAGCCCCGGCGAGAGAGCGAGGCGCCCACGCTAAGTACATTTACACGGATAGATGAAAATATCAGGAACGAAGGATCGGCAAAGGTCTGCGCGGCGGCGGCGGCTGCGGCGGTGGCGGCGGCGACGGGCCAGGAGGGTCGGCGGAAGGTGGTAGGTAGAGCCGAGGGCGGGCTACTTAACATTCTTTGCCCAGGGCCCCGACCGAGAGACCGACAGACCGGGGAGAGCACGATATCGTGTTACCTGGGGAAACGAGTGCGCGCCACTACTCCGACGTTTGTTTATAGATATAGAGTGCGTTCCTCCGGTTTTTTTCGGAGTTCCTTCCCCCTTTTTTCGGTGGTACAGAGAGACGGGAACAGAGAGAAGGAGAGAGAGAGAGAGAGGCGGGGGCACAGACTCTGTGGCACAGAGACACGAGAACCAGCTGGGAAAACGAGAGGACGTACTGTTCCACACGCTCGTCATAATTTCGAGCGTAAGCGTTTCCACGGCCCTGTATTTGCCCTCGAATAGACCAAGGCAAGAGAGGCGGCCGACTCTCTCTCTGCTTGTCCTTCCTTTCCACGCGCTCCCGACCCCTCTCACGACCGTTTCGAGAGAGAGAGAAAGAGAGAGGATCACTCTTTTTCGGGGTACAAGCGCGGAATTTATTTTGCACGTTCTTCGCGGCTGCGAGGGTTCCCCGAGAACCCTGTACACCGAAAACCGGAGCACCGTTTCGGAGCTTTCCGCTTGTCTGCCGTGCGTGCGATAGACGCTCGAGAGTCCGACAGTCGTCGTCGCCCTCGAAAAATACCGTCACGCCTGGTTCGTGTCCTCGCAGCTTCTCGGAGCCATTAAACTCTGCTGGCTGGAGGAACTTGATGGGACGAGGCTCGGTGACGCTGTATGATTCTTTCGTTCATTGTTGAAACGTCTTATCTACTAACTGGACACTTTCGAGGATATTTTATTTTGTTTTATTTTACTTTATTTTGTTCTATTTTTTCTTCTTCGAGCAAGGCTAAGCGATCGCAGAGCGCGTATTTGGAGAACCTCGAGTTTTCTCATCGCTTGCAAGCAACCCTGACGAGGACATTTGATTGTCGACGATCGATTAGGCTGACATTAGGTTGACGAAAATTTTGCCAGAGTATCTAGCTCTCCCCAATTGTCCTTCAGCTTCTAAATAAAAATGGACTACAGTAATGTCTCTCTAATTGACGCTCAGCTTGTCCACAAAAATGGACAATTTGGGAAGAGTAGATACGATTATTCGAGCCTAGTGACTCGTTCTTACAATCGACCGATTGTCAAGAACTATAAAAATGATCCGCAAGGCTCGAATATCTTCTCGAGATATTATTATTATCCTCTCGAAGTATCTCCTCTTCCGAAATTGTCCACTTTCCTGCACAATCTGAGCGTCGATTAGGGAGAATACAATATTACAAGAGAATCAACTGCGGCGAATCGCTAATCAAGCCCCGCAGACATTTTGTCAAGTGCCGCACCTCTTCGGACCAAAATCCCGTTTCCTCGAGGAAACGACGAAAGCCGAAGAGAAGTTCCAATCACCAGGCAAGGTAGATCGCGCGATAAACTTCGTACGTGCTTGCTTCGCGAAGAGTTCGCCGGCGGACGCATTCGGTAGGCGATCCAACGGCGAGACTCGATCCTGACAAGTGTCGCGAGGAGATCCCGGACCTAGGACACGCGCCGGTCGCAATATTTGTCTGCGAGCAGGAGAGGGCGACGGCGAGGCGTCTCGGCTGCAGGCGGCTAAATCTGCCGGGCCCATATATCCGTAAGAAAAATATCTGTTCACTTTTCATCGGGGGGCGAGGCGGAGCGCAGGGGCGGCGGTGCTCGCCAGGGAACGAGCGCGTAACGCGAGCTAAGTTATAATTTACAGCAGCGCCTACGCCCGAACGGCGTAGTATCAAGTGCCCCGGTGTGTATCTTGTCGTTCTTTTTCGAGCCAGGCCCGTCAACGTTTTCCCTTGCGCGGCTGCTGCGAAAACGCAGCACGGCGTGCCGGCCGGGGCGCTGTGCCGCGGCGTCTCTGTTTTTTTCGGCCATGCACCTGTCCAACCCCTCCGCCGAAGGGGTCCGCGGGCGTATCTATTTATTTATTCGTTTTTCGCGAAAGAACAAGGGGGTCTGTCGGCCCTGCCACACCGCCTAACCCAGCCCCGGGAACGATGAAGTGTGTACCGGGGCGCGCGGACCGTAGGAAAAGCAGCGCTTTCGTCGTCGTGCAGCCTGATAGAGGAGCGTGTGCACGCCTCTCCGTTCATCGGATACCGACTCGCCCGCTGCAGGCTACATTCGAGCAGATTAACCGGAAGGGATTATTACAAGGGAGAGGATGGAGGGATGTACGCATTTATTCCGGCCAAGGGATGAGAAGGACCTGCATGTTACTCTCTGCAGCCCGGCATCGCAGAGAGATTCTTTTTCATTTTACCTACAGCTTTTTTGTTTCTCTTGCCCGTTGCCCTCTCTACAACCTGTCCTTCAACCCCGCGATCATCCACCTTCGACTAGATAGCCCCGCCGCGCAGCGTTTCCTATTGTGGAACAACCTTTCGCTTCGATTCGGCTAACGAGATCGATCGAATTACGATCAACGGATTTGCCGCGCGAACTCGATCCCGCCGGTGTTCCGCGGCCCTCGGTTGTTAATTTGCGAAAGTACAGGATGTTCTGTCTTACTTGGTTCAGCGCCCGGCTTCGGATTATGTCTGGACCGCGGATTTTGCGCGTTTCAAATTGGATGGTCGCGATTTAAGATGATAGGCGCGGCGAGATTGTTCGAAAGTGAGAGAGAGAGAGATTATTAGATCATTTTTGATGTGTTGAAGCTATCGATGAAGAGAAGAACTTGATAGTTGGTTCCTATTTGTTGCTATTGACGGGGAGGATGCTTATTTTGTACAAAGATCAGCGGTCTAATTGCGACGCATCGCGACGATACGAATTAGCGACTAGATAGATAGCTATATTTTTGCTGAGATGATTAGGAATTACATTTCTCTTCCTGTTACATCAGATTAGGATTTAGGAATAAACATGAATTTCAGTCAAGATCTACTCGTCCAAAAGAACCAGAAGAGTAGAAGCCAAGCTTTCACGCACGGTTTTGTCGGACATTTGAGTAGACAGAAATTTATCTCGTTCGATGACGGTTCTGGGGTAAATAGTGAACAGTCTAACACAGTTTCGACTCTTATAAAATATCATTTAGATAAGATATGAATTATACTAAATTGTACATTTTTAAAAAGAATTACAACCTCGACCAGAAGACTTGCTGGCTGGGTTCCCCACAGCACAACCTGATCCTCCAGGAAAAGTATCTTCGTTCTTCGAGATAGCGTTACGACGTTGGGTCGCTTTCTAAATACACATATGTACGGCCACGTCGGCGAACGCGTTTCGTCGGGCATCTGCAGAACCTCGAGCCGTCAACCATCGACGGGGACCCATCCGTCGACGGGACTGCGCCTTGAAAGACGACACCGAACCCTGCACCCTGCCGCGAACCGATCGGAAACTAACAGCGCCGGGCTATCTGCCTTCAAATTCTTTTAAAAATAAGCTGTCAATGAACAGTTGTGTTCCGTTCGCTAAATTGTTCTGACTTCGCGTTGATTTTTTCAAGCGTTTATTTTGTTTGTCGCCGGAGTACGGAGATGTAGGGATCGTGAAAGGTTGGCTAGAATTTCCGTGGAGTTTCGGAGCGGGTTCGTTTACACGCGCGGTATCGAGCCGGCGAAATGATTTCATCGGTGAACAAAGAAGGGGGGCCGCGCGCGGCTCCTGATGAAAAACGGGGGATTTTTCGAAAGTGGCGCCGTATAAGTATAATCGTAGGTGAGCGAACGATTTTAGTATCGCGGAGGCAAACAGAAATCTCCATACGAACGACGCATAAAAGCACGCGTGTTCGACAAACAAACGGCGGGTTTCATTCCGACAATCGAACGAACGCTTCTTTGGTCGGTACACAAGGGTAGAGGATGGCAGCGGCGAGGGCCGCGCGAGCGCACGTGGCATTTTTCGTCAAACCGTCGCTTTAACGTCGAGTTCACGGGTGGACATTGGCCGTCCGGTAAATTCGCGATGACGTTCCGCCTGTCTGTCTGGCTGTCCGGTGTGGTATCGCTCTCCTCCACCCTCTCTCTCTCTCTCTCTCTCTCTCTCTCTCTTGCACTTTCTCTCTCTCTCTCATTCTGTTCTCGGACGTGTACGCAAGCGCCGACACAATAATAACGCGGCGCGGGTGCACGCGCGAAAAATATGCGATCGGTATCCTCCGGCCGGAGAAGCCAGGATTAGCGTATGCACGCGCCAACTCCTCTCCGTAGCTCGTATTAAACGATCCGACGAGTTTTGTTTATTCGGGAAATGAAAATCCTAATAGACTTCCGCTTCGTTGTTATATTTTCTTGCGGCGCCGTATTTGCCCGCGTACCTCCTCCTCGCGCATCGAACAGGATCTCCGTCCAATAACAGGATCAGCTTCTTCGACTTCGGTCCATCGAACGTTTCAACGCTGAAATCACGGTTTCTGCAATTTTTCGGGACACATGCGCGAACGACTAGCTTTGTCTTTCGATGCGGCTATCGAAACTTCCGGCTAATACTTAAGAAATTGACCTCTCGCGATGCTAAAATTTAGAGAGTGACACAGAAGAAATAGCACGTGAGATAGAGGACCTCGACACTAGAATTGAATTAAATTCTAAATTAAATTAAATTCTAAGTTCTAAGTTAAATTAAATTCTCCCTAATTGACGCTCAGATTGTACACAAAATGGGCAAATTTAAAAGAGAGGATACGATTACTCGAGCCTTGCGGCTCGTTCTTGTATTCAGCGATTTGCAACAACTAAAAAAATCCTCTCTTCCCAAATTTTCCATTTACGTGCAAAAATCTAAGCTAACCTAAAATCTAACCTAAATCTAAGCTAATCCAAAAGAGAACTAACTGTACCGAACCAGTCGAAATGACTATATAGTTTCCAATTTCTTTTTCCTTCGCGATCCCTGCTGTAAAAACGTTTCGCCGAGAAATAAGCGATCGGAAACGCAACGACGCCTCTTTTAATCCTGAGGTAAGCGAAAGGCGGCCGAGACCTAACCCAGAAGCTAGGCCACCACTTACTTCCGGAGCGGCTTGAATCTTTGATAAGGCGGCGAGCCGATAAAACGTTGTCGTATCAGTACTAAAGCTGCCTCGATTAATTAACAGCGACTTTCATCACCCGCGATTCGCAAAGAAAAATAAGGTTGGTCTGGTCGGTGGGATAGAGAGCGGCCGGCGAGGACGAGGGTGGGATCGAGGAAGGGGTTGTTCGATGGGAGCTTACTTAGGTATTAAACGGCGAGCGCCGTATTGTTTAAAGGCTCGCGTGTGTGGGATCGGTCACTGTGTATAAGAGAACCGTGGTAAATATTAGGTACCATCCTGGCGGCGTTAAGTGTACAATGGTGAGAGGCTGGCCGCGCTGGATAGGGTAGGGGGTGTAACGCAGAAGGGTGGGCAGCAAGGGAGAGGCAAGGGATGAGGAAGGATACCTTTCGTCCCGTAGAACAGCTGAAGGTAGAGATGGAGGCGGCGACCAAATTGAATTTGGGTTCTGGCCTCTGTTTAGATTCCTCGTTGGTTGTTTAGTTTAGAGGAACAAAGAAAACATCTATGTGTTTATTCTAGCCAACGCTTCACCCCCCTCGCCTTTCGCTTCTGCCGCAACGTGTCCCTCTCTTTATCTCTCTCCCTCTCTCTCTCTCTCTCTCCCTTTCACATTATTTCTATCCCCAGCCGCGCGGGAGACCACTCTTTCTTCATCCCTCTTCCCTCATTTCCCTTCAACCGGATTCCTCGACAATCCACAAACTCTTCCCATCGTATGCACATTTTTTTTATGCCAGCTTCCGACCCTCCCGGTCTCTCTAATTCGTTAAACAGGCCCTCCTTTTCCCGCCCCATCGGCCTTTGCCTGTAATTTCTTGCTGAACGCTCCACGTTTGGTCTATCGGCCGATCGGGGTCTCCACTTTCATTTACATAGAATTTCGCCGCATTATCCGCGCGCCACCCGAAACGAAAACGTCCCGGGGCCAACCTCCGGCCGAGGACACGGCCGGGCTCTCTTCCTTATCTCGCCATTGTTTCGCATTTTTAATTCAACTACTCGCTCCTTCCGTCGCCCGGAGTCCTGCACCGTGTCTCCGCCTCGAACGACAAAATTCACTTAATACTATTTCGCACATTGCGCCCCTTCTTGCACTACGAGCTAGTCCGTGTGCTAATTTCTAAAAATTTGAGACGATTAAACTGCTCGACGTTTAGTATAAATTATAAATTAATTTATTGGAACTGCGTACAAGCAACGTCGGTTGCTTTTACATCGAATAAACGTTGTCAAAATAGAACATTTTACAGGGAAATGATTGCTGAATAATTGCTAAATTATTATTATGGAACGCTTTCGATAGAAGATAGTAACTATTAATATGTATTAAATAATGTATACTAAAATATATATTCATTATTAAAACGTCTACCATAATCGTAGAAAAATTAATTAAAACATAGGCTCGAGAATCAATTTTTGTGAGATCGATGCGCGACTAATGAGCTGGCCCGTCGCTCCCCGTCTTCGAGTCGAATGGTCAAAAAACCGTTTCCCTCGGTTATTGTTATTTGGTCTTTCCGGAAGTTGTTCGGGATCCCCCCGAAATCCAGGCAGCGGCGCGGAGGGGCTCGCGGGGGAATCGCTCGCAGCTACGCAATTTCCAAAATAAACGGTGAACGCCCGCCTCGGCAAATAATCATCGCGCGTGCTTTTAATTAAGTTTCGCTGTCTGAGAGGCACCGATGTCCCCGGAAAACCCTCGGACCGGGGGCTCCTTTCTTCGTGATCCGCGACGAGGGAGGACTTCGAAACGGCGATTCGCCCGTCTATCGCCGGGAGAAGTTGCCGATGAAACGGCGACGAACACCGTCGAACCGGAACTTTCTTACGTCAATCGCGTTAGGCAAACCCCGATGATGCCATCGTTCTTTCCCGCAACGCGCGTCGCCGTTTCCTGACGTCAAGCGTGTCGGAATAGACAATAATACATCACTATTTCCCGCCTATATTTTATACAACAAAATATCGGACTGTCAAGATAACGGACATCCCCGATAACGCGATCGAATGTTTAAATGCCGCCGGTTTTCGCAAAACGGCGACGAAACGTACAACGAAATAAGTCCGGTAAATGCTGGAAATTCAGGTACATTTAACGCTTTTTATCTGCCGGTGGTTTTTTTAATTCTAATAGTTCCAGACGACGCTGAACTCATCGGTGGCTGAACGGGTCTGGTTCGTGTTTCGCTTTACGAGACTCGTAGGATCGCATTTATTTGGACTTCGCGTGTCATTCTTATCGATGCTCGAACGAAGAGTCTCCGCCGATCATTTTCCTTTAAAAGCATCTTCGTAACTTCGATCGTTTTGAAACGTTGTTCAGTGTTCAACGGTTACGAATTTCGTCGAAACTTGTTCCCGAATTACAAGATATATCCATCAAATTGTTTAGATTAGTATAACAAATTTCGCTTTAATTAATAACCTATTGACGTTAAATAAAAAGCCTGTTAACCCTTTGCACTCAAAGCTGTTTCAACTGTAAATCTGAAATAATCTTTCTGACTTATAGTATTTGCATTTTACATGACAAAGTGCATTTAAAATATACATATGTATATTAATTATTAAAATGTCTACCATAATCGTAGAAAAATTAATTAAAATATAGGCTCGAGAATTAATTTTCGTGGGATCGATGCGAGACTAATAAGCAGACTTCCCGTCTTCGAGTCGAATGACCAAAAAAAAACGTGCATACATGCGAAAATGAGTCTCACGACTTACACATCGGTTACACTTTTAACAATTTGTTCAAATCTGAACTTTGTATAACAAATTTTAGCGGTGTCTCAGAGTCACCAGTCGAGTGCAAAGGGTTAACGCTAAACCTAGCTCGTTCGAGCGACCGGCAATTCATTCGACGATTACAAAAGTTACAACGACACTCTCCTGGGAAACGATCGTCTAAATTACATCGTCTAAATAACAATTATAGTAAAAACTGTGCGATATCTAAATAAATACGGATGTTCCGTTTGTGACGAGACGATGCTTCCGATGAACGAGAAGCGTTAAGGAAGAATCGGTTTCAAAAGTGAGTTCTCGTTGAACTAAGAGAGGCCGTTATCAGCAAGGATGTACCGCGCGCAGCAAACGCAGACAATGGAGCCGGGTTGCGAAAGATTAAGGTTCCGTTGACCCCGAGGCTCGCGAAATCTTCGGTGAAAAGAGCGACGGGATTTAGCTATTGCCACGCCACTGTCGCGGCACCGGCGATAAGCCCGATAAGGTAACCGGGTTCGCTGTTGTGCGCCGCTCGTCAAGATAAAAACGGAACAGATGTGAAAATATTCTGTTATACGGCCGGCGAGATACACGTATTTATTTCGATCGTGTCTATCCCGTCAATCGGAACGGCCGTTTAAATATACACCGCGCTATTAGCAGGCTGGCTCTTATCTGTTTTCTCAAACGTTTTCGCGGTGCCGGCGTTGCTCTTATGAAAATCATTGTGCCGATCGCGACGAGGATCGGCCGGCGATGTTTAACGATCGCCTTCGTAGGGAAAACGGTTGTTTCAGGTGTACCCGCTCGGTGTAGTCGAATCTGTTTGAGATCGCGGGGCAGGGAGAGAGGGAGGGTGGTGCGAGGGCGCGGAAGAGGCGAGGCAGGATTTAGCGGTATCCGATGCTGTTTACACGGAGCGACACGAAATGTTTGGCCGCGATTCTCTCGCGAGTTGTTTCAGGTGGCCGGCCGAGCCCCGCATAGTTTTGTCAACCGACGCCGCGATCGGAAAAAACTCCGGGAATCGCGTCCGCGTCGGTCTCCTCTGTCCGGGCTGCCAAAGTCTCTCTCGCCGGAGATCGCCGATCAAGGAACACTGTCCGACGTTAAATATAACCCGTGAAATCCATTCCGTATTCCCGGCCCCGGGCTTGACGAAATTTTCGGACGAATTTAGAGCCGCATAACGCTGTGTACTCCGCTAAGAGAGTACCCCGCGCGGTTATCGAGACATTTTATTATTACACCAACCCCTTCGAACCGGCCGTTATTTTCAGGCCGGGTTTACGTCAACGCAAATAGTGTTTGTTCTACATCGGGATGTACAAATATCTGCCGTAGACGTCCGAAGGTCTGACTAATTAAGTATTCGACGGTATAAATAATTTGCCGGCCGGCTTTTCTTCGTGACCCATTTTTACGCGACGCTTTTTCAGCAAACGGTCACGCAAAATGTGTCGCGCGCACGTGTTTCTGCCACTCTTTCGAACCGGTGATAAGCTGGCCGCGTGATCTTTATGCAGGTTCCCGGAGCTTCGTAATAACGATAGCGCCGGAGACAAGAATAACGCGAGTGTAAACTGTAACCTAGTTCGGTCAACATTGTTTAAAATCATTATTTGTCCATTATTGCGAACACGTTCCTTTCGAGTACTTCTTCCAGTTCTTTTATAGACCCTGATGAAACATTTCAATCTTAATACGACAATTTTAACGATGCGAACGACGCTTATATTTTTAAAGACATTTCTGGTATTATTACGTTAATCTAACAGCGTGAAAATGATCTTGTACTAATTGACATTCGTGTAACAATTTTTCCAACTGTGCCCTCGTTGTCCGAGAATCAATAAAGTTCGAGATAAGGTAAATGTTTCATCAGAGAAAAATAAAGCATTTCATGAAGGTTCCCAATCGATAAATTCGTCGCAATTGGGTCAAAGATGAATTAAAAGTAAATTGAAAACGAATTAAGAATTAATTGACTAGGTTAAGTGCCTAGTATCAACGCGAACAATTCGAACAGACAATTTACCATATAAAATATAGGTTCAGCTATTTTATATTCTACAAATCCTAGCAACATTCAATTGTTCAACATATTACGATAAAAATAAATTTCAAAAACCTAGTTAAAAATTAGTGTCACCCACGCGTGATTCACGCAGCACTGAACGCGTTAAAAATGAAATTAAAAATCGTAAGGAATTCATGAAAATCCGAAATGATATTCGCAACTTATTAACCCTTTGCACTCGAAGCCATTTCGACTATAAATCTAAATTCATTCCTCTGACTTATGGTATTTCTATTTTACATGACAAAGTGCATTTTATGCATATAAAATGTAGTCTTGTGACTCATACAACGATTAGACTTTTAATAATCTTTTATATCTAAGCTTTCATAATATAAAAATTACCTTGGAACGTGATGTAACAATTTTAGTGGTGCCTCGGGGTCATCACTCGAGTGTAAAGGATTAAAATGATCGACCGAAGAAACGCATACATATATCGTGTCACCGTCGCAGTCCGATAGATCTCGCCGCGATCTCTTGGCACCGTTCGGATCTCTTTAGAGCGGCGTAAAAATTCGCGAACGGTATCGGATGTTCGACAAGATTTCCTCAGGTATCACTCAACGGTCCCGAATGGAGCGTGTGAATAATGGAGGGTAATCGCCCTTGCCAGTCTCCGTCGACCTTCGCTCCTCGGGGGTAGCAAAGGTGGGAGACTAAGAAGGGTGGGATTTCTAGATTGGATTTAAGTACACAGCCGTGAGGTTCGAACCGGTTAATAATGTAGGCAACAACCGGGACGGCGGCGAGACGTCGCGGTGTTGTGGCGAACTTCGGCTCCCGACTTCTATCTTGCCGAGTCTCTCTCCGCCCCCGCCGATTTAATTCGAGAATTTGACAGACAGCGAAACACCGGAACGTTCCCGAAATAAATACCCCCGGCCGCCCCGTCGATCGCGTTATGCCATAAACTATTTACGCGCGCAACAAACGATCGATTGTTTCCGCCGGCGTTTTCCGCCGCGAATGCCTTCGTCTTTGTTCGCGCCGCGAATCTAATGCGCCGCGGCAAATTAGTATGCCGATTCTACGGAAGATCTTCTTTCTGCCTGATCATGTATTCACGATCGACTATGCTCGGCGACTCGCTTGGGCCCATCTATGTATATTTATCCTGTTTCCAGTTTCTTCGACGGTGCTCCGAGTAAATTGAGAAATGACACAAACTTTTATAGGTGTACGTTACTCTCGAACATCTTTGTTAAAAAACAAATGTTCCCTCAGAATTTCTGTCGATCGAATATGGAATAATTAATCAAATTAAGGCGTCTGTAACAGAATTCTTCAAGTGTTCGCGTAAAACTTAACTCGGAATACAGAATCGAATACGGAATTAATTTGGTAAAATGAAAACGTCCGTGACAGAATTCAAGTGTCCCCGTAAAGGCTACCTTAGAATAGGAAAAGAAACAATTCGGAAGTTGAGAGTTCGTTAGGTGGCCGATATTTATAGAAGTACAAGCGTGATTGCAGTTAAATTCGAGCCCCGAATACGAGCCAAATGAAAATGAAATCGCCGTTTCCGCTGCGCCAAGCTCCAGAAACGAGAACAGAAACACAATCGCGAGTAATTGCCAGACAGAAAGACAATTCGCGTTTGCTCGTCGTTCCTTACATAACTGCGAGATTCTTGCGAACTCGATGCACAGAGCATTTTTCGCTCTCGCTTAAGAACCGCGGTCTAATTGCCCGCGGACGCCTGTTTCCTGCGTCCATCTGCAGAAATAGGACCACCGGCCAATCGCAAGGGATCGCTAGGCTAAGGTAAAATCCGTGGCCGAGGTAAGCGTATTTCGTCGCGCGTAATCGCGACGCGGAAGAAGTCACCAGTCAGCGGACGGCTCCGGTAATTTATTAAAATCCTCGACACCGTCGTTATCCGACGGGGACGTCGTCGGCGCTCGCGCGCCGCTAGGAAGCCTCCGACGTTTCAGAATGAAAGTAAAAAAAATGAGAAACGAAAGGAGAAAGAGAAGCAAGCGAAACGACAGAGAGGGAGGGAGAGAGAGAGAGAGAGAAAGACGGACGAAGAAAGGAAGGCTTTTATGCGCAGGCCAGCTGGCTCAGCACGACAAAAATTCTTTCAATTACAGAAAAGCGAATTCTCCTTAACTCCCGGGGCATCGATATTCATAGCGAAGCGTGTTACGTAAAAGTTACGGGCTGGATTCGGCTGGAAGAGAGCGAGAGAGAGAGAGAGAGAGAGAGAGAGAGAGAGAGGACGCGGATCAGGCTGCAGCCTGGTTATAGGCACTCGAACAGAAAAAGGGGGTGGGAAACAGGCGGAGGGTGGAAAAGTATAACGGAGCGAAGGGATGGAGAAGAAGAATTGGGCAGCGAAGGAGGCAGGCGGGGGGTGGATGCCGAGCAGGCTTGATTGGAAAGGACAGCCTATCCGCAATTTGCGATCCGAGAGGGGGGTGCTCGGAGGTGAAAATTCGCTTGTCTTTCATCGGGAGTCTCTCTCTCTCTCTCTCTCTCTCTTCTCCTCTCCCTTCCTCTCCCCTCCGCCCCCCTTTTTTCTATTTTCCTCGGGCGTCCCTTCCCGCTAAGCATAGCCGTAGCCCGCTTATACGCAACCCCTTTTTGCATTTCAAGAGAACCAAACCACCCCTCGCGCGTCAATACCCGCGGTCTTATCTCCGCCCGGTGATTCCTTCGGATTCTCTTGGCCGTCGCGGAAGGCGTTTGGATATTAACCGGAGGATAAACGGGGCCCCGTGATTCTAATGAAATATTGACACCGAGAGAGAGAGAGACTGCGAGGCGAAAGTTTGTTTAATCTCGGGAAAATGCCGCGAGACGCCGGCGACGTTTCGTCGCGACCAATTCCGTGACGATCCCGGGGCCGACAGACATTTTAATATGGCCGCCGCGCAGTCCTCCGTCCGGCACTCTCCGCCGAAAGAACTTGCGCCCCTTATCCGGCACCCTACTCGCGCCCCTTCATTAAAAACCGTTCCGTCAACCGATCTTCTCCGGTCTTATCAATAAGCAACGCCACTGGCCAGAACTTTCGAGTCGCTCTACCCAGTCGAATTCCACTGAAATTATCATCATCCCCGGTGTTAATCAATCTTCCAGGTCCTTCCAGCTACGAATTTATTATTCCCTTGTTTCGATTTTTCCCGACTTTGCCGGATCAGATCTCGTACCCTTGACGCTTCATAAACGTCGATCGTCGATGCTTCTTTTTAAAGATTGCAAAATAAAAATTGTCCACTTGCAACCCTCGTGCCTCCAATAAATATCAATTAATCCGACGAAGTACATCGCAGCTTCAGGCGCCGATGGCGCCGCATCGATGCGATTCGGAGAGGATACAGGGACGATAATGCAGGACACGAATCGCGTCACAGGATCCTTCGGAATCGCGTAATCGAAGGTTGAACGCGACACGAGGCTGCAGGCCGCGTCCGTCGAATTCTATTTTCTCTGTCCCCTCGTTTCGAAGGGTTCAAGGAGTTAAGCCGTATTTCAAGTATCGACTATCGAGCTAATATTAAAACGCGTTCGCCGTATTGGACCCTCCCGAGTTTAGCCGCGTTATATCAAAACGGATACAGGTCGGCCCGTTTTATTTTCCACGGGTCAGGCCAAAATCGCGGCACGCTGCGCCCCGATCAAATGAATTAATCGGTTCAACGATTCCTGAATATCTTATCTCCTTAAAGCCACGGTATTTCGCGGCGTCGCGGCGTTCCTTTAATCCGCGGATCGGCTGACGCTGTCGCGCGGGCCGACGCGGGCTTAATCAGAAACGAACGAAGCGACTCGGACGCGAATTGCAGCTCGATAAAAGAGAGATCCGCGTTGTAATTTATAGGAACGCGCGTGTTCCTGACGCGATTAAATACCGGAATCTTTCGGCAAATATGACTTCGCGCCGGCCGTGATTCGGACGATTAACGAACGCGATTAACGCGAGATAAATTAGCACGGGCGTAGAACAAACAATGCAGAAAAATTGTTTGCACGCAGCCGCCGCTTCATTTATACGTACAATCTCGCAAAATTGAATCCTAGGACGCGCAGGATTTTGCAAGATTTATGGTTGGCTTAAGGAAGGGCGATTTTGCGTAGAAAATGCTAAAAATTTCATTTCGGCCGCTCACAGCATGCTTATTTAAAAAATGATTGCTCGAGAACAGAAAATATCTGGATCCTGAAAATTAGGGTCAAACAAAAAAACGTTTAATCGTGATATGTTTCTATACAATCGTTCAGTATAATATCTTCCTGACGCAAGGTTAGATCATTATACTCCTACAGAACTGTTTAGGACTGCATGAATCGATGGAAAAGTAAAGGACTGCGAAGAGCCGAATTAAATAGCTTGTCGAACTCTTGCAGCCGAACTCGACGCGGTACACAAAAACAATGTGTCGCGCGATTTTTTGCTTGCGGCTGGTCACGCGATCACCTGTTCTTCTATTTTAATTTCTCGCGATTTTTCGAACGGATCCTGAACAAAAACCAACGCGTCGAATTCTTTGGACGCCTTTCAACCATACTTTGAGCATCCTAGATTAATGTAATCTAGCCACGGTTTGGAAAATTAAGCGACAGAGCGAAGGACGCATCGCGACGACAAAGAAAAGGGGTTCTGGGTTAAAAGGTGAGCCTGTGGGAGTATTTCGAGGTCCATCAGAGTTTCATTAAACGCGGCATCGATCTGTTTATGAGGTTCCTCGATTCGTCAAACACCGTCGAAGACTTCCGACTTCCATTGACGTCACCCGAGCCACCGACTCCGTGGAGAGGCTGCTAAATTATAAACAATGCCAGCGAACCCCGCGGTACTTCGATCGACTCCGAAACCGCAGAAACTTAGCCGGTCGGACCCCGGCGTGACAGCCGGGGAATTCACGGAGTGCGTGGAATCGGAACTTGTGCGGCCAGTCCTGTCTCCAAGTTTCGCGTCTTCGCCACATGAATTTCGCAATGCCGATAATGGAGCTCCTGGAATCTCTTACGATCTCCCCGTGGTCCGCCGTCTCCCGCTTCTAATTATTTTTCATCGGAGAATTCGTGCCAAACACCGGACAAACTGCGACTTCGTGAAGTTTTTCTCGAGGACCGAAAATGGTTGGCTGGACGAAATCGCTTCGAAGCCGATTTAACCGGCTGTGTTCGTCGAGCATACTCGTCACGGAAAAGTGGCGGTACTTTGTGTTGTGGCGAGTATACTCGTCGAGCGTAAAAAGCAGCGACCGCTGGCTATTCAAATTGTAATTTTAGTGAAAAGAAAACATATTCTTAAATTTCAAGATGCTTAGAATATTTTGAGGCCAAGACAGAGAGAGAGAGAGAATAAAACAAGCAAATAAAAAATACGCATGAATATATGATATCATTATATAAATAATGATAAATATATAAATATAATAAATAATTTGAGACGAACACATGCGCCTCCGTATGCTGAATACGCCATTCTACGGCAGCAATTCGAATTCTTAACTTTCATGTAATGAAATTGTTAATTTTATCAAATAAAACCGTCTACATGTCATGACGAGTACACTCGTCATCGCTCGATCCTCGCGACCCCCCCCCACCCATAGGGTGCGCGCTCCGAAAAGGAGGCGGAACACAGCTGACTGGTTAAAAAAAAAGCGAGCCACAATTTTTCTCGGTGATCGATTAATTCTCCTCCGGAGACAATTAAATATTAACCGAAATTTAATTGATTCGGGCAGCGATGAAACGCGGGGAACGAAAAATTGGCCAGTCAACAGGTTGAGTAAGTTCGACAGTAATGAAATCGGCGGGGGGCGAGAGTGAGAGGGGAGGGAGGGGGGTGATGGAAGGAACTCCGGAGGCCTCGGTGAATCGCTCGTTTGAATGGGAACGCGATAACGAGAGAAGAATGGGATTCGCGCGCGGTAATTGCAAATAATTGGCACGGGAAAACAATTGGAGGTGTTAACGGACAGAGCCGGCGAGTTCGAGCATCAGCACTCCTCCTCTGAAGTCACAGAGCCTGGCGACAGCCCAGACCCTCGCTGACACAATGGAGGAGGACAGGAAGCCCGCGGTCGTGCTGCCGAGTGGTCAGCAGAACTTGATAGTTTCTTAAAACTCGATCTTGGAACCGCCTCGAATCGCACACGCTTCTGGAGGACCTCGCTGCTCTCTGACGCCTGCCACCGACGATTACTTCTCTAATGTACACGCGCGTCCTTCTAAACGCGCCACGAATTCCCATTGTCGTTATTTTCTCTTTTTACTCGCTCCAGAAAATTACACGCGCGTTCCACTTACACCGTTTATCTCTCGCCGATGCTTCAAACCATACGCGCTCCGATTTTAAAGAATACGCTCGAGGATACCGATAAACAAAACTACGAACAATACTGATTACACATGTACGCAGTTGCATTTCCGTCGCGCAAGCGTTAGATGAAGTAATCGTCTTCAACGTTGCGTCATTCTATATTTTTGGTTCGAAGTGTTACTTGGGATTTCACGGACACGGTCAATTCTCCCTAATATTTCTTCGGTTTGCGAACAAAAGCGGATAATTTGAGAGGGGAAGATGCGGTTATTCGAGCCTTGCACCTCGTTTTTATAGTTGTCTATTCTCAACAATTATAAAAATGAGCAAGGTTGGAATTGTCCATTTTTGTTCTGTTACGAGCTGAAGGAAAATTCGGGAGAATTTATTGCAAATACATCGTCGATCCGAGATAATTCTCAAAATAGATAATCGTCGGGTTTTTATAGCGTCAGAAAATGTCTAAAGTGTATTAACCCTTTGCACTCGAAGCCATTTTAACCGTAAATCTAAAATGAGTTTTCTGACCTACGCTGTCTCTATTTTACATGACAGAGCGCATTTTATCCCTGTGAAATCGAGTCTTGTGACTTATACAACAGTTATACTTTTAACAATTTTTCAAACCTAAATTATCTTGACCTAAGAATTAATTTGAGATGTGACATAAACATTTTTTAGTAGTGCCTCGGAGTCGCCACTCGAGCCCGAAGGGTTAAGAGCCTATACTTCGTACATCACAGTGATAATCTCGAAATTTGCGACACTAATAGATAAATATTCTTCTCCCGGATTCCGTGCTGTCAGAAAATTCCGCGAGATCTTATTTACGAGATTCAGTAACCAGATCGAATCGCCCGCGAAGAATACATTTTCCCCGCTCGGTTTTTCTTCCATAATGTCGGAAAATTCGAACATCGCGCCGGCAAAACTTTTTCGAGCCGGTTCGCCGGATTCCATTGTAACGGCACTGTAAGGTTTATTTGTAGCGGCGCAACGTAAATATATTATCCTCGGTTTCCACGCTGTCAGAAAATCCCAACGACATGCTACATGTATTTACGAAGCTAACCGGGCAGCCAGATTTGACTAGAACCGAGCAGGTTTATTTGCAAGAGCGCATGGCAAATGCCGCGTTCCCCGTGTACTCCAGGCTCTCGCAATAAAAGAATCGAACGGCGCTGTGCTTATACGAAATTAGAAGTCATTATTCTCGGTTGTAGTTCCATTATCAGCGGTTCGTAATTCCAGAGGCGGGCGAGAGAGCCGGCCGAGCGCCGCGCCGGTCCGGCTGAAAAATTTATACCGGCCGGTATCCGCGGCTAATTAAGCGACTAATTACCAAACTGTTTGGTCGGGTAACAGCGAACTTCCGCGAGCTTTTTGTGTCCCGGCAGAAGCGCGGGGAGAGCACCGCGAGCGAACGGGACGCGCGTTGGCCGGGCGAAACTAGACCAGTGTGTCGTTAAAATAATCCGAAAAAAATATCACCGTCTCGCTCGGCGCACACTTATGTATACTACGTGTCAGGCGGACGATAAGCGAATCTCTGTTTACACGTAACCAACAGGCGAGCAGATGTACGTGTCGCACGTGTAATTCGTGGACGGGTGTTGGTACACACGTATTTGCCCGGTGCGTCACGTGAACTTGATATTCACCGTTACTATCTGCGCGCACACACAGGTAGCCACGATCACAAGGTGTGCGAAGCCACAACCCGGCGACGAATAAAAATGTACGAGCGACGAACGGGCGCGCGCGCGCGACCTAATGCTTCGCGGCCGGCCGGCCGATTATTAAAATAATTTATTCCCGCCGCGGCGGAAGAGAGCGTTATCGACGGACGCTGAATTATCGAGGAATCTCCCACGCGAGACCCGCTAACGAAATTAAGCAAACACGTCTCGCGGGGAAGCCGGCCCGATACGCGAAACTACTACGCTCGCGAAAATATTCGAGACGGAAATCCAGTCTGCCCGGAAAATATCGCCGGGAAATTACTGTCCGCGCCGTAATGCGTACCACTGATTGGTAGCGTTCATTCAGGAACGAACGGCCCTTTCATTCGACAATGGAGTCTTCGACACACCTCGAGCGCACGAACTTTCGACACTCGAATAATATTGGGACAGTTTTCGAAACGAAACAATTTCCTGAAATTTTTGATCGAACCACTGGAATTCTTTCGAAATGTTCGACTAATTTTCTAGGAAATTAGCGGAGAGAATTGTTTGCCAGATTTGCGAATTGGTGGAATTGCGAAATAAGTGTTTTTTTAGGGCTCTTTTACTGGAGCTCTTAATGAAGGTTTGAATGATTGGTTTAAGCTGTGAAATGATCGCTAACGAAACGCAATTTTTGCGAAGATTCCTTTACTCGTTGCTTAATAAACTAGGCTATTAAACAGTGTTTAACGAGCTAGTCTATCAATTGTTGTCAAGTTGATCTATCAATGTTTAATGATCGATTAGGTTGGCCCTATAAATCCATTTTGTTCTCAGCCGATATAAATTGAAATGCAACGATACAAGTGCAACGATATAAATGCAACGATATATATAAATTGAAGACACTCTCTCAAGCATACAAGTGCAGTGGACAAACAATTGTACGCTCGGCAATGAACGATGCATCAACAAATACATAATTGCGCGATCTCCGCGCTTTCCCATTTTCTAACGAAACGCACGAAACGCGCGTACTATAATAATAAGAACACTCCCGAGACAATAGAAACACACGCAGCCCTATTTATAGCGCGAATCACCGAAGATTTAATCCGTCTCATTACCCGAACCGATCGATTATTTGAACGCTCGTGTATCCCCGATTGGTTCGGATAATCGAGGTGTGCCGCATCGAATTCCCCGAAATTTTGATCGGCGACTGGCACACCGTACGAGAATAAAATAAGTCGCGGTTCTAAAAACGACTGGCACTTAATCCTCCTGAAGAATGCATCGCGGCCGGGCCAATTTCCGCGCGAATATACTCGAAAGAGGAGGAGGAGGAGGGAGAAGGAGGAGGAGGAGGTTAACAATTTTTCATAGACAGAGAGCGCGTCAAGGAACTCCGGCTCCGTAAATAGCGCCGGGCGTCGTAAAAGCCTGGAGAAAACATTTTTCCGGAGACAATAGTCGCGGCAACGTGTTCGCGGACGGCGCTGCAACGCGTCGGGCGTTCGTTCGGTATGCGTGTGTCGCGCGCGTACGCATTCCGAAAGGTGGCTTCTATACCTGGGAGCAGGGCGACCGTAACGTTTTCCCTCTTCCCTTCCCCACTCTGCCCCCGGCGAGTCGAAAGGAAACCGTCGAAAAGGCTCGCTTTAAGGGCCATAAAACATTTGTTTCCCTCGGCGCGGCGGCGCCCGCCGCAACCCGGGACACCCACCCGGGCTATATTGCGTTCAGCCGCGAACGCGGGATTTTGAATTGAATTTGAAATCAGGGGGCTCGATTTTATGGTGGCTGGGTGTCAAACGCCATGGAAGTATCGCGGCACCCGGGGCTTACCGCGGCAAAACTTTCCGGTTTAAGGCCCGCGCGACCCCTCCGCGCTCTCAGACGGGATCGCTATCGGTTTGCTTGTATCGCGAAACTATCCTCTCGTGCACCCCCTCGATTCCCGTTTTCGATTTTCAACTACGACCGACCGAGTCCCGGTCTCGATCGTATCCCGGCCCGGTTCTTATCGCGAGAGGATTCCTCCCGTTCCGCGGTGCCCCCGCCCCTTCGGCCCTCGGCGGACGTTTAAATATTATCGAGCGCGAACAGATGTTTGCGCCGAAAATTAAGGCTGCGTGTTTGCGGCCCCTGGTTATTAATAATTTCCGTTTGCCCGGGAAACGCGAAGAAATTCACCGCTGCGATGGGATCGGTCCGGTCCGACTTGGTACAGTAAATTCTCCCTAATCGACGCTCGGATTGTGCAGAGAAATGGACAATTTGGGAACAGAAGATGCAATTGTTAGAGCTTTGCACCTCGTTGCAAATCGTCGAATTGTTAAGGTTGTTATTATTATTATTATCGTTGTTTGGAATTCTAAGAATTATCGATGATGTTAGGTTTAGAGAGAATTATGTATGCATCTTGTTAATGTAAGCGTGTCTCCTTGTATGTACGTGTACTCTATACATACTTTGCTCTAGAAAATATACCACAGAGTCCCCGTTGAGTAATGCAATCACTGGCGAAGATTATCAGATCAAACAGATTAAGAGTTTATCGTCGTAATTGTTCTTATGATTGATGCTGAAATTCTTTTTGATTAATGGTGGATGCAAATGCAGTGACAAAACGCGTCGTACGTGGAGAAAGATGTTAATCGCCTGTACAACGAGAACATTTAACACCGATGCCAAAGTCTCGATCAACCCCAAACGTTGTCGGATATTTTTAGACAGTTCCAAAAATCATTTCAATATTCGGTAAAAAGACGAGAACATTTTTATCATCGCCATACTTTTATCGACACAATACTCTTTCCTATTTTTAATTAGAATCGTTCTGTCAACGGTCGTGTCCCAAAATTAGATAAAATATATTCCACCGGAATATCAGAATTATCAGAAAAATATCAAAATTCTGGCGCCGAAGCGCGAGGATGATAATTATTCGAATAAAAATACGCGTCCAACTCGAGCCGCGGCAGACAACGAGATCAACAAACCCGGCGCTATCTAAGAAATCGGCTCCGTCATCGTGCTTTTTCTTTTTAGAAAAAGCAATCGCAACGATCTCGCCGGATGACGAAACCGATGGCAATCTTATCTGGCTCGCGGGATTAATTTCTTACCTGGTCGTTGTCTTGTTGATCCTGGCCGTACGCGGAGGTGTCACCATTAGGGGTGGTGGCGGCGGAGGGTCGCTGCGAGGTCGACAAGTTGATCGCGCCGTCTCCGTCCGTGTCATGATCCATTATGCCATCATCCTGAAATCAGGATGATCGTTACGTCGATCGGGTGCCGCGTGTTCGACAGTGGCGAATCAATGGAAGAGACAGAGAGAGAGAGAGAAGATATTCCTCCGGGGGTCGTCTCAGCTTTGTTACCCGATACATATTCCGGAGGAGAGCAATTTTAGACCGCGTCTGCCGCATGTGGTTCCATGCACTCGACCGGAGAGCAACAATGTGTTCACCTCGTCGCTAATAATATACGCATTACCCTCCCGAAAATAATCGCGGGGGAGAGTGTTCGGTTTCTTTGGATCGATGGACGGATCGATCGATCGATCGATCGCAGGTGCTTACTTCTCGATAGAACCGTGGCCTCCGTGCGACGTGCGGCGAGCTGGCGGCCCAGAACTGCCGTAGACGCGCGAAATCCCACATCGAAGCACGGAAAACAACTTCCGGAGTCATTTACGAACAGTCTCGCGGAACATCCACACCTCGCCGAGTGAAGAAAAGCCGGCGAAAAAAGCTGCAGCAACGGCTAGCACCTCGCCGGAGCACGCGGCCTCGCGGAGCTCGCGCTCCTCGTCGCGACGTCCAGCATCGCGCCGGAAGTCCGAGGATCCTTCGGGGTACCAAAGGTACCCCCCTCGGTCTCGCGAATTCTCTCGCGGGGTTCGTTCAACCTGCGAATGAACGTCGCCGTCGCCGCCGTCGTCGTCGTCGGGCGCGGTGCACGCACTCGCGCACGCACGCACACTCACTCACTCACTCACTCACAAGCACACAAAGGAACTGCACACTCGAAGAGAGATCCGCACACGTGGTGGGCCGGCGGCCGTCGAAACGCGGAACGCGGCGGAAAAAGAAGCCGGGGGAAAAAAGGAAAGGGAGCGCACGCAAAAGGCTCGCTCGGTTTTTCGGTGCACGGGAGGCGCGAAGAGGGGGAGAGGAAACGGTGCGACGGCCTGCAAAGAAGACGAAAAGCAACGTTCTCGCGCGGCGACCGAGTAGCGAGGACTAAACACTAAAAGCGGCACAGGCATACCAAGCAGCCCAACCGGCGAGGCTGTTGCTTATTGTGTAAATATAAACAAATATAGTTGAAACCAACCAACAGGCCTGCTTTCAGCTTTCCCCCCCTCCGCCTCCCCTCACCCCTCTCCCATGTGTTGCCCTGCCCCCTCCCCGGGCTCCGCCAAGCGGCTAACTACGTCTTCCGCGCTCTCGTGCCGGCCTACCTTCTCTCTGTCGGCTGTCTCTCTCTCTCTCTCTCTCTCTCTCCTACTCTCCTTCTCCCTCTTGCTCTCTCTCTCTCTCCCTCTCCCTCGCTCTCTCGCTCTCTCGCCCCTCCACACTTATCGCTTCCGCCCCTCCGGCCCCTGGCCGCTGTCTTCAGACTTTTCCCCTCTCGCTCCACCGTAACACCCACCCTTCGTCACGTCCCTGACCCCACCGCCGCCAGGCAAACCAGTACATCATACACGAAGCACGTTTCCACTGTGGCTCGACTGGTTGGCTCGCTCGCTCGCTCGCTCGTTCGACTCGCTTCGACTCGCTTCGACTCGCCCGTCTGTCTCTCGCCTTCTCCTCTGTCTTCTTCACATATGCTCGTCTCCGCTCGAACATTACACATCGTCGCCGGCAGCACCGTTGTTTGGCCAGCGGCTGCGCCAAGATGATCGGCTGCGTTACGCGCCGATGCTAAGCGACTCGATTTTTGCGGATTCACCCCGACGGAGGGAGAGAAGACTAGTAGTGGACAGTTGCGTGCTCGCCCTTAGAGGATCGCCGATACTACTACTCGGCTGCGAACGGATTCCGGAAGCCGAAGAGAGATTGGTCAGCGAACCGCGCGCAGGTGGAGCACGTCACTTTTGTGCCGGCACTTCGAGATACATACTGTACTTCTTCAGGACGTCGTGAGTATTTCCGGCAAGTTCGCCGAGCGATTAACCCCCTGCACTCGAAGCTATTTCAATTCGGAATCCAAAACATGTTTTCCGACCTATATCTTCGTTTTGCGCGAGCTGTTGCCACTTGCGCGCGCGCGGAATTGAATTCGCCTGGACAATGTTCGCGATTTTTAACAGTTGTTTAAGGCAGGGGTGTCAAACTCGAAAGCTGACTTGGGCCAAATAAACGATGCTTAACTTTAGGTGGGCCGCAAAAAAAAAGATCAATGTTCATAGAAACAAATATTTTTATTTTGACTGGTACATTGTAATAAACATATATAAAGTTAAATTATTGTTTACGTCCTGATACTTGACGTCAAAACTGTTCATCTCGGGCCGCGAGTTTGACACCCCTGGTTTAAGGTGTTAATCGTGGAACCGATTTTGCTGGCTTTGCCGTTGAGGCGACGTTATAGTTAAACCTTGAAGTCCCAAGGGCCTGACGTTCAACGTATTAAATACCAACAAATTTGGTACTGTCGAAGTTAGGTTGTAGAAGCAGAATTGCTTCGACGGCGTAGCAATTTTTAATCGCGCCTCGAATGCAAAGGGTTAAGGTACATGATCAATAGTTGGGGCTCGCAGGATCTCGATTCGGGTCAGCTGAAGGAATTTGGAGCGAGTTTGCTGTTTCACAGATTTTCTAAGGGAGGTGGTTGAAGTGTCTCCGACGGGAAGCTGCTCCAGTATTTGGAGGATTCTTGATCTGTGGGAATTCTAGGATGTTCCAAGAAGCTGCAACATATTTGGATCGAGTTCGCGTTTCGCAGGTTTTGGAGCAAAGGAATTCGAACTGCCTCGTGCAGGCTGTAATTCAAGATGTTGAGATTCTTAAGAAATTAAGAGATTATTCCATCTGTAGGAATCGCACAATTTTGCTTGATTGCATATTACGCAAAATTTGGATTAATCTTCTTAATCCAGTACAGTAAATTATCCCTAATCGACGTTAAGATTGTGCACAAAATTGGACAATTTGGGAATAAGACTCGTCAAGCTTTGACGTTGATGAGCGAAAGTTTTGCCGGAGCACCTAGCGGAGCACAATAAACTCTCCCCAATTGTCCTTCGGCTTATAAACAAAAGTGGACAATTTGGGAAAATCGTTGACAATTGGCAGCTGTAAAAACGAGCCGCAAGGCTGGAAATAATCGTAGCTCCTCTTCCCAAATTGTCCATTTTTGTTTCCAAGCTGAGCAGAATTAGAATTCGATTAGGCAGAATTTACTGCACTTGCGATTTCAATTTAATTTTTTGAGCGCAACGAAAACAGTTTTTCCAACATTGTGATCGAATTTTCCAGATATTTCGCAGCTTTTGCAGTAGACCAGCGTGGAAATACTCGTGCAGAGATTCTTAAAAGTCTATTACCCAATGTTTTCGTACGATTTCCGTTCAGTTTTCAAAAGGTGACAGAAAGAGGGGGTGGTTTTCCCGGAGACAGGTGTAGCGACCGCGAAAACCGGACGAAAATTGATCGACGCAGCGGCGAACGATTAGAGCAGCCGAGATCAAAGCGTATTTACGGAAATCCGTGGCTCGCGGAATATCAAAGATTTTCTGGTAGCCGGAGACTGTTCAATCAACGCGACTGTCAGTAAATTATGAATATTCCTTTCCCTCGGCGGACTGGGCGGTACACAAACGCTAGGAGGTTCGCCTCCACGCACACTGGGTCGATCCGTAAATACGTGTGTACACGTGTTGTCTGACGCAACCTGAACCACCGGCTCGAGTTTGTATAGGCGAACCGGAAATGGGGGACGAAATATTCGTCGAAACGGCGTGTCCTTAAATATTCCTTTCACTCGCCAGCCAGCCAGTCGACAACTGCCGTCGCATGGCTGTAATTTCACGAAAATCTTCTGCCTCGGAAAACTATTATTTTCGCGTTGCTAACTGAAGGGAGATTAACCCTTAACGCTCCAATTATTTCAGACACCCGTTCGCTGAAAATTGTCTTCGCCCGTTCATGATCTTCGTGGCTCACGATAACCTTCGACTCGTTTTCGAAATTCATTTTTATTGCAACTTATTCGAATAAATTAAATCCTGCTATTACTATCGAATTCATAAATTTTTGATTTTCTAGTTTCAAACTCGTTGTTCGAATTGCTTAGATTTTTCGGGAATTCTTCCAGTCGATTTTAGACACTTAATACGGTAACATAAAGCATTGGATTTTTATACAAATTCTAATTTTCACACGTTCTTTCGCAAAACTCAGAATGAAAGAAAAACCGTCAATTAAAAAGTTACTAAGAAGACCGTCAATGTGCTATTAGGACTTTAATTTTTACCGTCAGATATTATTATTCGATATTTATTATTAGATCATTATTTCTTATTAATACTTATTAGACCTTAATTTATAAATAAACAAGTGCAACCAATTCATAATTTTTCCTATCACCTTGAAAATCTACGCGTGCCGCAACTGCGTCAAGATCCGCGCGTCAAATTCCAGCGACGACACTTGACAATAAATAGAACATAATACAAAATAATTAACAAGTACGCACCGCGATAATTACTGTATCGAAATTGCAGGCAGTCGAATAGGCAACACGGAGCGACAAGGGTCAGTTGTGAAAACATTTCGTGAAGCGCGAGTCTGGCGCTGCGTGTGCGTCGATACTCTTTGTCGACGCTAAAAAAGGGTGGGGAAAGGGGTCGAAGAGAAAAATTCCACGAGTTTATTAGGCCAACGATATACCGGTCGTATCGGAACGGTTCGAGGCAAATCCTCGGCCCCAGCCGTTCCCATTGTCGCCGTTCTAGGTGTATCCCGTAACCCATGGTGGCTCGACACGAGGGGTGCCCCAGTCCCGTCGCCGATCCTATGACAACAAAACTGGCGCAGGGAGGAGGGCAAAAATAGGCGCAGCCGGCCCCGGCGTCCCCGTATGTGTGACGTCCGCTAAATATGTATTTATTAAGTAAACAACCGTGGCGCAGGGGTCCCGCAGCGTCGTTTCCCATTTCATTGTGAGCGAGTCACGTGAATCGTCACGGTGCGCACGGTTGCGTCACCGTGAACTCGAGGCGGCTACAAAGAAGAGAATCGACTGTACAAATTCCCGGCGGTTTCCTCTGGAAAAAGGGGTCATCGGACACTTTGAAAATTAGGCGAGCGGCCCTTTGACCGGGACACCGGCTAATCCGGCGGCGGAGGAGTCGGGTAGCCTCGGTTAGATTAAAATTAAAGAACCAAAGGCGGCTCGAAGCGTGGCCGGGGTGCGTGCGTGCGTGCGTGCGTGTTCCCATGGCAGTGCGGGGGTGGCGCGCGCGATCGAGCAAACCGACCGTAAAGAAGGATAATCGCCGGGAGTCGAAGTAAGAAGAGATAACGAGATCGTATATCCCCATCAAAAAGGAGAGAGAGAGGGGGGGTACAAGGTAAACGGTTGTGTCTTCGGGTATGTGTGCGCGGCACCCCGGCCCACCCTCGGCGCACACGCGAGCGCGATCGCGCGGCACCGCGCGGGTCCGCTCCCCTTCTAAATAATAAACGAGAGGATTTACCCCCGTCAGAGGTTCGCGCGACGCTACATAAAAATACTCGAATCTGAGAAATTAGCGGGCGAAGGACCGCGGCCGGGGGATGGGGATGAGAGAGGACCCCGCGCGTCGTCGAGTCGGCCCAGGACTCGGTCTCCGGCCGAGCAAGAGAAGAGGAGAAGAGACGAGGGGTGGACAGGAGGATCTAGAAAAAGAGGGTGGCCCGAGCGGAATGGGGCCGGCGCGGCGCGGCGAGGCGCGGCTGCGGCCGTGGCAGCGAGCGGAGGCGTTTCGGTCTCCGCGCGGAGAGTGCCGGGGAAAAAAGGGTACCTAAAAGGGTTGAATTAATGTCGCGATAAATATATGATTTAAGGTGGAAACGTTTGCAACTCCGGCTAATTTTTTATCTGAGAACCGGCCCGGTCTCCTCGTGGCCAGGGTTTTTTCACCCTAGAAAAGAGAGACCGACGATCCTCTCGAGCGAGGACAGTAAGGGGGCAGCGGGCGGGCTCGCTCGAGGGCCAGCGGGATGGGGAACAGGGGCGGATGAAAACCGAGCGGGTGACGATGGCGGAGGGTGGTCGAATCCGACGCTTATTTCTTTTTTCGGGTAATTTACTACCGGCGAGAATTTGAGCGGACGCGGGCTTTTTAATAGTTCGCGCCACTCGAAGGATTCTCTCTCTTTCTCCCTCTCTCTTTCTGGTCCTTTTTCTCCGGCGAACCCCCTCCAACCAACCCCCTTGGCCGTCCGGCCACTCTTTCTACGTCTGTCGGCCACGGGATCGGCCGCTCCGAGCAGAGACAACGCGGCGGCATCGTTCCGCCGCGGTTACGATGGAAATTACGAGACTATAAAGCGGCCATCCACCACGCAGTTTATGTCACTCGACTCGCGGCAGCCGGATTTTACTACATATTACTCATCGCTTTTTTCTAACGTGCGCCCGGATAATCGCGCCGGAATCACCGTTTCCATAGGCCCTAGCCTTCGCGGGGGATGAACGGATTCGAGATACTTCGCGCCGATCTGCGCCAGTATCGCGCAACATGCTTCTCTTCTATGCAAACGATCCTTCAGGTCTTCAGTTTTATTCGCCCTTAATCAATTCCGACGTGGACCACCTCCCTTCGCGATCTGAAATCGTAGACGCAAGAATGAATGACTTCCTCCGGTAATTTTAACAGGGTACAGGCGATTGGTTGACCATCTTAAATTGTTTTAAATTAAATTAAATCGTTCAATTCTTTTCGTCAAGGTTATACTTATAATACACTTTGAAGTGTGATCTTAAAATTGGCTGCATTAACTACAAGTTCGAGGCGATAGATTTAGCTTGAGGGTGTAGTGGGTGGAGTGGAGGGTGGACCTCTAAGTGCATAGCAACGATCGAACCGCGGATCTTGATGAAAAATAAAAATTCTACCCTCAATAATTTTAAGAAGAAAGAGATACAATCGCCTTAGGCGCTAAGAGTGTCGAAACTCTGCAAATTCTTCGCTCAGATTGCGCACAAAAATGGACAATTGGGGAAGAGGAGGTACGATTATTCGAACCTTGCACCTCGTTTTTATAGTTACTGACAACCGATGACTATAAAAGTGAGTCGCGAGGCTCGAATAATCTTATCTGCTATTCCCAAATTGTCCATTTTTCAATCTTTGCATCAATTAGGGAGAAATTACTGTTCGAAGTCTCTTTACCTCGGAGAATTTGGCTCTGTACGAAAAGATTTAAATACCGACACGAATGAACAATGTATCCTTCGTTGCACACACAATCGAATAATGCATTTGCAACTTCCAAGCTAAGAGACATAAATTTTCGAGGTCGTAGCCACGCGAACACTCGTCCTCGGTGGATTAACTTCTTTCAATCTGCTCATAGGTCAGGCTCTGAAGAGTCGCTCGGTGGACCGCAAGCTCCGGTCTCGACCGGCCAATAAAAGAATCGCGGATGTGTCTCTTGGCATACTTAACCCTGGGTAGGTATGACCGCTGGAACAGCCCTTAAAACGAAACTGTGAAAGAAGCAGCAGCCCGCCGAAGGGAGAGCACTTCATTCCGAATTCTCGAAGACTACGTTTCCCCGGCGCGTAACCGAGATACTTTTGGAAGTTGTAAACCGCGGTTTTCTTTAACAAATACGCCCATCAAAATCTAATATCCATACTACCCCGCCGCGCGTCTCGGTCGGCCAAGGGGACGGCGAAACGGCGGGGGCGCGCAGTGGACAGACTGGAAACGGTGCCACGGGGGTGGGTTTCGGGAACCTATAAAGGCGTGTTTTACGAGGGAAGATAATGCGATGAAAGATGCGAACGACGTCCAGTCATGCCTAAAGAGTATGTGTAACCGGACCATCCGCCCCCCGAGGCTTCTTTTCACGGTTCTGGTCTAACCCCCGCGGTTTTCGCGGCCTTTCAACGGGAGGGTTCGAAGACACCGCCGCTGCCGCCGCCACCCCTGCCGTCGCCGTGGCTGGAAGGACCACCGGCCATAATATATCAATTTCGTATTCTAATGTCCAGGCGGTTAATTCAAAAAGCGTCGACGCTGCGGAAACCTAAGCGGTCGTGGCCGCTCCCGTTTCCTGGAGGGTTGGACCGTCCTCCGGCCGCCCTCCTATCCCCCGAAGAAATAAGGGTGGAATAGTTCCGATTCCCGTTCTCGCAGTCTCGTTGTCACGTATGCGCCGCTGATACGCGCGAGTTTCGCCATCACCGTGTCGCAGATAATTGGGGGAACGACCGGCTGCGGTCCCGCGGGGATGCTCACCCCCCGGCGAAAACCGAATGACGTACAATCTGCGAAGGATTTCGGCTGCGGGCCGCAAATTGCGCGCGAAAGGGCCGCGATCGTCGCGGGAACCCACGCCTTCCTCTCCTTGTTTCCCGCTAATCGGGCTGCATCCAACGGAATACATTTTCTCGGCCCTGCGTCTGTCCGCGATTGCCACTCCGCTGCCCTGGTTGGCTGTGAAATTCTGAATTTTTGCCTAAAAATATTCAGCTTGCAATCAGGAGTGAGAAATCGAAGACGCGTTTCGTCTTAACAGCACCGCAAATTCGAACCTCGCTAGAATCTTTGGGAAATTTTTGTCGTTGCTGAAACTAACGTCAATTTAAAGGCTGAACTCTCCCCTTTCGAACGGTATCTCAAAACTTGATCTACGATTTTTCCGATTGCTTTACGTAACTTTGAACGGAAGGTGTACCGCTTACTTTTCAGAGACACAAGGACCACCGAATATGCCTCTGGTTTCTGTTCCGTAAAACGGCGATAAAAAATCATAGAACAAGTTTCGAGATGTCTTTGTAAAGAGCAGACTCGAATCTTTAAATTGATTCTAGTTTCAGTCCGATAAAAAATTTTTCAACGATTTCACAGACGTTTGAATCGGTACAATTCTCACCGCAAAACCTTATACGACATATTTCACATTACCGTCAATTATATTACTGTAAACCGGCTAAAAAAAATCGCACGTCAAATTGAAGCACGCCGTCTTAAAGAGGAAGGTACAGCCTTGAAATCCGTGGCAGTTTCGACGACGACAAAAATTTTCCGACGATTTTAGAGAGGTTCGAGTTTGCATCGTTTCCAAGGAAAATCACTGCATCGGTCTCTCCCCCGCCGTATCGCGAAAAAGAAGTCCCACGAAAAAATAAACATCGGCCTTCAAAAGTAGAAGCTCCGAGCTTCAAAATGAGTCGAGGATCATGGTCCTACGATTTTTTCCAACGAAACGACGACACCGCGAATATCCACGGTACATCAAAGTCTCTGAAACTCCCGGAGGGGTAGTTTTCTGTCGCGAAAATTGGCATAAAATTCAATTTGTATCCTCGAACGCGTCCTCGCGGACTGATAGAGATTTTATCGGTTGTAGAGACCAGAAGCCAGCCCCTTACGAGAAATATTGGCACGCGGAGCAGAGCAACGCGTTTTTCTGCGGCTGATTTATCGGGGCGGCGATTAAGGGTCGACGCGGGCAAGCGCGCTCGGCCTTAGCGAGAGCGTCGATCCGGCGAGCCACCGATCGGCTAATGGTCTCTGGTAGACATTATCATTGACGGGAGGAGCCTTCGTCGTTTATGCGAGCGTGGCGTTAATTCGGCTTTAAGGTGGCAGCCGCCGATGGTGTTCCACGCCCGCGGTCCCACCCCCCGGCTGTATCCGTACCGATGGTTCTCTTGTTAGCATACTTATCATCCGGCCGTGGAATTAAGAGCGAGCGAGGTGTCTGGGGGTGTGAAAGTACCGAGAAGCGGGTCGGGGGAGCCGCGGAGGGTAGAGAAAGACGTTAAGGGTGACTGTCGTATAGAACAGAGGCCTGGATGGCGGATGGAGGGGGTGTGCTGTTGATAATATCAGCCCGGGCGGAGTAGAACGGGTATTGGCTGGCGGACTATTGTCGGAATAATGTTGATTGGATTCAAGACCGAAGGCATTAATCTGCCTTCTTTTATTATGGGCCGAGAGAAACGATCCGAACCTACCCTCTCCCTCTCTCTCTCTCTCTTTTTGGCTCGCTCTATCTACCCCAGCAGGTCCTCCTCGAAATAAGAAAGGAGCCCCCGCCTTTAATACTTGAAAACACACTTGGAACATTGTTAACCATTAGAGCTTCGTCTCCTTATTCCTGATTAAGAAATCTACCCACCCCGGTCGGAATCTTCCAGGGGCGGCTGGATCGATCGATCGATCGATCAATTCGTCTCTGACCAGAGTTCGATGGGGGGGACGATTCGATTTCACGCGGCGGAAGCGAACGCTGTATCGCGAAAAAATCCACGGGAACAATGGCGAGGATGGGACTCTGGGTACTATCTCTCGAGTCGGTCGGTGCTTTCCTCTCCTCGGTCCGAGAGGAGATCCAGATGGATGATCGTAAGTGGTGGACAGAGGCCGATAAGGGTAGCGCGGGCAGGTCGAGCGGGTCGCTCGGATCGGACCGCCGCTCCTGAAGAATGGACCTCTTTGTTTAGCCGTTTATGGTGGAAGAGATTTAGCCGGATTGCCGTCACCCGATAGCCACTAAGGGCGCAGGGTCTCCTTCCCGGCGGCGGAGGAGAGGGGAGGTTGGGAATCCGTGAAACTCCCCACTAATACGCGCCCGGTTACTGACTTCGCCGATCTCTCTACCCTCTTTCTTTCGACCGGCTCTTCTACACCGACACCTTCGCCGAGGAGATTCGCCGGCGACCCCTCACAATGGCCGGGCATTAGCTGACAACAGAGGTGTGGACATCGGATCGTCCTAACACCCTTAACGCTCACGTTCGACCCTACGCTTGATTGGCCGGCCGGAACGTCTCGCATTTATAGCCGGGATCTAAATAAAATCTCGGATAAGGACCTGCTTCGAGCAGCGAATCCTCTGCGGGCATCCTGGGACGCACTCGCACGCGTCCTCCATCCGCAAGTTTTGAAGAAGCCCGGAGACTGCGTCTGCTTTCAACTCGAGTTTGATTATCGGAAGCGGATTTTTTTTTTAAGTTATTTTTCTGACTAAAGTAAATACTTTAAACACTTTAAAAGTAAAGTGTCCATGTAAAATGAGCAAAGGAAGATGAGTTCAGGGTATTGGACGTACTGGGCGCCATCAGGGAGTTAACTCATCCCTTGGAACATCCCCTGCCGTTCATCCCTCAATAAATGTAAGTACTATGTTCTACTTTGTATATTCATCTGTGGATGTTGCGTTCAACGAAACGATAGGATACTGACGTAACAGAAAATATTGCATCGTAGAACAGTAGATTTTCATCTCTTAATGGCACGCAGGTTAAATAAAATTTGTTGTGGCGTCAGATATTGTATGTACCATTCAGTTTATCGTTTGTGTAAGCTTGGAAACGAATACAGTTCGAATTAAAAATAATTCTCAAGTCTTTGTTTAAGTATTTAGTTAAGCATTTACTTAAGCATGCATTTAAGTGTTTGTTTATGCATTTATTTAAGCATTTAGTTAAGCATTTACTTAAGCATTTATTCAAGTGCTTATTCATGCATTTATTTAAGTATTTATTTAAGTATTTAGTTAAACATTTATTTTAGTGTTTATTCATTTGTGTGTGCATTTACTTAAATATTTATTTAAGTATTTAGTTAAGCATTTATTTAAGCACTTATTTAAGTGTTTATTCATGCGTCTATTTAAATATTTATTTAAGCATTTATTTAAGTAATTGAAATAATCAAAAGCATATGCAACAATTCGACTAAGTCTCGAGAATGCTTAAACGAAATGAAAAACGCGCTGAATATAATTGGGGAATATTGCTAGACCAGAACGCGGCGATTAAACTCGCGAGTAAACGTTAAAAATAACACGGAGGATATCGTTAGGCATCGGTGACGAGATAATAGTTCCTTCGGCTAACAACCGATTCCATGCGAAACGTTCCGAGACTCGGGGCAGCAATGGGAGAAAGAGGCTGTATCAGACAGATGGTATCAGAGTTCGACAAAAGCATTCGAAATAGACATTTGCAGGAACGGCGGGGACAACGAGGACTAAGCGGTCGGCACGCTGAGGTACAGTTATGCAATAATGAGCTAATGTGGGTAATAGGATTATTCCGGAATCTCCTGTAATTGGCCGCTGAAAAGGTGAGCTCGGTTTTGCTAATCACCCACTAAAAGGTAACTTTGGACGCTTTACAGTTAAGCTTAAGAGGTTTACCGGGTCTCTCCGTGCATACGGATACTTTACGATTGTTTCCTTTTTCCGTGTTACGACGCGCAAAGCCTCTGTCATTATCATTTTAACGCAATAGGATTAATTATACATTCGTTATCGTCGCTGCCCGAAAGAGTCGCGCGCGCGCGTCCCCGGGACCGCCGTGCCGGTTTCGACGGCACGTTTCCTCCGTCGACGAAACGCAGGGCGCTGTCGCAGGGCGGCTGACCTATTCAAAACAGCGAGCATGATGAATGTACCGACGTCGATCGACGATCGCTTCGTCATTCCGGTCCATCTTCTCGATTTTCGGATTCGTATTCACGGGATAATGCTCGCCTCCGCGCGTATCGCGCGCCAGGAAAATCATCGCGCGAGATATTTCCGCTCGAGATTCGTCGTTTCGATTCATTGTTTCGTTAACGGATCGCTATGATTTCTGCTGCAGCTACGTTTCATCGTCGTCAACGATCTCTCTAATAGAACGAGACAATTTTCGTTTCTTACGCGTCTTTATTCGGTCTCATTGCTGCATTTTCGCGACAGAAAAATCAAATTCTGTTTCGATGTACAGTAATGTCTCTCTAATTGACGCTCAGATTGTCCACAAAAGTGGACAATTTGGGAAGAGGAGTAGACAATCTGAGCGTCAGTTAGAGAGAGATTACTGTAGAAACAATCAATAACGTTCATCATCATAGTGCAAGGGGTCAACCGTTCGTCACCCTCGATGCTATTTTAACTTCGAAACTAAGTTATTCCCTCCGACGTATATTATCTTGATTTTTTATTAATTTTCTATTGCACGCATACGAGATCGAGCTTATTTGCTGGTACACACTTGCATTTTTAACAGCTCTTCAAATATAAACCGATTGAATGATGTACAAACTACTTGGGAAAGCTCGGAATTCGAGTGCAAAAATGTGGATGGAAAAAATTCTTCCGAATTAATTGATAAGAGACGAAATTGGAGGAGACCTGCTTTACTGTATTACGGTTTTAAGGCAGTCCAAAACAGGTTATAAATTTTTCTAAAAATTGTCTAAACCATGAAATAACAATATAGAAAACTCAAGGTCCATTAAGCTAGCAAGCTCTGCTGTTTAAAGATCGAGGATGATAAAAGTAGACGTTGGAATCGACCATTTTAATTTTCCATGGAGCAGGACAATGTTAACATTTGTAGGACCAGCTCGAGGATCCTCGTCCACGGGAACACGTGGTACGCAGGACGAAGAAGAAGAAGGATCTTATAAATTCTTGGAGAATTTAGTGCACCGCCATGGATCAAGCCACGGCCACGGGGTCCATGGGTCGGATTAGGGACCGAGTTGCAATTCACTTCGATATATTTACTGTGAGAACGGTCAGGCTTCGTGAGTGGCTCGGCATGGACGGACAGGCCTCCGGGTTTTCCCTTTCACCTTTTTTCGAGTAAATAAGGGCACCGCGCACACGTGTGCCTCCGCGATCCCCGGGAAGAGCACACGCGCGTTCGCACATTTGCGAGCCTTTTGCGCGCCTACTTTCGGGGATCCGCACGTCCCTACGGTGATTTATGAAGTTGCCGAGTTTCCTTCGACTTGCAACTTCATCCCCTGGCCGCAATTGTCAGCTATTCAACGCGTGGGCGCCGCTTCTGCCCCGAAATTTCATCCTAACCTCGAGGAACTGCCGATCGCCTCGCCCTCCCAAAAATTCCACGTTCTCGCTTCTTATCGCGTAATCGGATGTATCCGTGGTTCGTGCAGTTTTAATCTGTATTATTATATGTTAAATATTATTATACGTTATTATATGTTATATGCGTATTATTACGTATTATTATATATTATATATGTATTAGATATTATTATATATTTTATATGTATATATATTACACATATCATTATATATTATATGTGTATTACATATTATTATATATTATATGTATATTACATATTGTTATATATTATATTTATACTACATATTGTTATATATTAAATGTATATTGCATATTATTATATTATATTATATTTTATTATATCATATTATATTATATTATATTATATTATATTATATTATATTATATTATATTATATTATATTATATTATATTATATTATATTATATTATATTATATTATATTATATTATATTATATTATATTAAATTATATTATATATGTATATTACATATTATTACAGTATATACAGTATCATCATACATGCATTAGCAACGAAATTCATCAAAAAATTGCTCTCAGAAACGTTCCTATAATTTCAACAACTATAACAGAAAAAAATCAGAAGCCAGTCATTTAACCAATATTAATTATTCTTCGATCTTTCTACCCGACGAGCAGATCCATCGAAACTTCTGTCAGAGACTTCAACAATTGCTCGTAATCTTGTCAATTTTCTAAGGAAAAATCCCACGAACTCAATATGTATCGAATAAACGAATATATTCATTATCCAACCGATTTGAACGGTGGAGGGTGGTTCTCGCGTCCGCGTTATTTTCGTTTCATTATTCGGCGAGCGGTCTTCCCGTCGCGTTTTGCATTCTCGTACGATTATTCCGTCGGCGATACGTTTCACGAGGCAAAGAAACATTTCACGGAGCAACGGCTGGCAAACTTTCCGTCGACGGCGCGCGTAGGGGCTGGAGGAGGGGGCCGGTGTCTTGCCAGAGAAAGGACATATTAGCTCGACTTAAGGCGTGGCATAATGATCCCGAGGCGAAACCGTCTTATTCTGGGATCGCTGGCTCGTGTAGCGGATAGGGTGGCGGAGGGTGGGGGTCGGTTCGACGGGGTGGTTTCGTGAGGGCCGTGGGCACTCGGGCGAAAATAAGTGCGAGTTTCAGCCACCGCTGATTGCGAACCGTGACTCCTCGCGATGCTCTGCCGCAGTATAAAGTAATGTCTCTGCAGAAGAAAGAGAGACCGTGAGAGAGAGAGAGAGAGAGAGAGAGAGAGAGAGAGAGAAAGAGTGAGGAAGAGTGAGGAAGAGTGAGAAAGATTGAGAAAGATTGAGAAAGAGTGAGAGAGAGGGCGAGACCGAGAGAGCAGGCGACGGGCGGTTCGAGGGTAAGCTTTAAAATCGGCGTCAAACGCGAGGCCACCCTCGCCGCAAATTTTTATTCATTGACACTACACGGCTGAGCACCCTCCAACCGCGAACGACTAAAAGACGGCGGCGGTGGCCTCGAGTGCTTCGGTTTTTCTTTTCGGTCTTGTTGCGCGATATTAAAGCCGGATCTTAATTTTTTATTCCCGCCATCAAACGCGTTGCGACGCCCGCTCTCCTCCGAGCGTCCTCATTATTCGAGGCGTCGGGGAAAATTTTATTCGGTTTCCTTCGATCAAAATGCAATTAGCTGGCCCGCGATGCCGTCCGCCAACAGAGTCGAAAATACCGGCAGAAATAATTGACACAGGCACGGCACGAAATAAACTCGACGTTGTTGCATGAATTCAATTCGCCCACTGGGAAATTCCTTCCGGTAAAAATACCATGCCTCGTTTTCGATGCAAGCTGTTTGGAAAAGACATTACCGCCTGCAACAAAACAAACTCGATTTGCTAAGTCCAGGGTAAAAATAAACGCTTCGCTCGCTCCAGATACGAACAATTTTATACGATACGCTTCCTGCTGTGCGGTTCGTAATAAAATATGAATTATTTACTGCTTTATTCCAGATGCGATTTCAATGCATCGCTCGCCCGATGTCGCAACTTTTTTACCGGCATCGTAAAAACTGACCTTCCAACGAAAGATACTAATCGGCGTCTCTCTCGTTGTTAATGAACTGTGAATCTTCGCGCAAAATAGAAAATTGTTTGCACCAATTGCAAGAAACGCAAGGCACGAGGTGTATTTCCTCTTTCAATATTTTCAACGAATTAAAAATAATGTTACGATATTTCTGCTTTCTTCTAATATTTAATCCATATTGAAAAATCGAGAATTCAGTTTTTAAAGATTCGAAGAATGAAGAAGGCTTGATAGATCTTGATCTAATAAATAGATCTTTGATCTTGTACGCTTGACGATGTCGATCTCCGATCAACGATATACAAAAAATATACAAAATTGATATTCGAGCCCGGTGACCACTTTCATAAAAAGAAATAATTGCTCGCTGCAGAATGAGCGTTGCTCAGAAATTTTTGAAGGACTGCAGATCCACAAGTACAGTTCCGAACGGCGTCTGAGAGCGGAAGCGTAGCGGGTCTGCGACATAGACAATTTAACGGCGTTTTATAAATTATACATCGGCCGAGAGATCGCGAGACGAGCCGATTACCATGGGGGTGGTTCTCGTTCCGTCTCCGTTTAATCCGTCGCGTACGTGCGGCTGTTCGCGGGGGTGTTGCGAAGTTAGAGAAAGACCCCCCCGGGGTAACGTTTGTATGAGTGCTGCTGCGTCAGGGTGTAGAGCGAGAGAAACGAAAGGGAGCCAGACGAGTTTCGTTGACGCGAATTTCTGATTTGTAGGTTTCTAGACGGCCCCGGTGCTCGGCGAGGTCGTTCATAATATATCGGCCGCGAGGAAGTCGCTCGGTGTAAGCCGATGTAAATGTATGCGTCGGTTAGAACATTTTCAAGAGCTGTCGGGAGAACTGGAGCCGCGTTTATGCGGATCCTAAGGCACGCAGCGGTTGATCGGTCGGTCGAATCTCGAGATCGCGGTCGCAGACGTTTTCACGAACCTTTTTTATATCGATTCGACGACGATCTGTAATTTCGCGAGGTTCCGCGAAACGTTACGAATATCGGAAGTGTAATGTAACGTCGTTATAAACTTCTTAATTATAATTTAACGAAATAGAATTTTAATTTAATTTTCACTTTTATTCGATTCGATCGAGTTCTAATTGTTCGTTCAATTTGCGTTTAGGCGCGTACACCGGTTAGAAGAAGCTTTTTCGAGAACAATCCAAAAATGATTGCATTATACAAAAATGATGCGGGACTTATAATAGAACCATCGTAGGATCGTAATAGCTGTAAATCGTTGCATTCGAATTCTGGAAATGTATAAATATAGTCCAGTGAACCGCATAATTTATTTGCCGTAATGAAAATGCATGGGATCGTAATCCGACGACGACGCGGGAAGGAATACTTTAATTAACACTTTAAATAACGCTCTAATTAATACTTCAAATAACGCTTTAATTAATACTTTAAATAACGCTTTTAATTAATGCTTCGAATAACGCTTTAATTAATGCTTTAAATAACACTTAAATTAAAACACTCGCACGAAAATACTTTTAACGTTACGAAATTTTTCAGATCGCTGCGTCGTGCCGGTCGAAGTGTTAATTGTGCAGCGCTGGGAACACCGACGTTCTCGAGACTCGAAAGAATTTCGAGGGCGGCGGACTCGCTGGGAGATTTGTTTCCCAGCAACGAGGCCTCTCAGGCCTGCTTCGCCGTCTTTCGTTATGCCCGCAATGTCTCACCGAAAAAACGGCGCTTCGCCGACCCAAAGATATAACCCAGACACCTCGCAAAGCCCCATACGTTATATGAATAATAGTCGAGGCGACCGAACCTCGCGGGAAGGGGTGAATTTAGGGGGTGCCGATGAATATATCAGGGCGGACGTATCCAATCATTCCCTTATTACGATATCGATACATTATTTTCATAATACGACAACGTTGCGGGGCTCCGGAAAAGACCAGCCACCAGACATTCAACCCCCTTTTTCGCGTCGTTCTAGGGGCTGAATAAGAGAGAGAGAGAGAGAGAAAAAAAACTGATACGCGAGACTAAGGGTGAGAGGGTTCCTTACACTCGCGCGGTCTCTGCCGGGACTATCGATTTCGGGATTAGGTGGCAATTTTTCAAGCCTATGGCGAATAATTACCGAATCCTTCCCCCATCGAGTGGCTTCCGCCATAAACGACACCCACGCTCTTTTAAGGGACGGCGACACATGGATCCTGTTCCACGGAACGTCCGGAGGTAATGCGCCAAAAAACAATGATTAAAGATCCTCGGATCCCTCCTGGATCATTTCGAGGAATATCTATTTATCGTCCTCGCCAAAAATACCGGACACGTTCCTTAAAAAACGCGAACGAATTTTGCTTCCCTTACGAGGCGAAAGACCGATAAGCAGTCTTTAAGATACTGTAGAAAACGCAGTAAATTCTCTCAAATTTTTCGACAGCTTTTATCCGATAATAATTATAACTATAATAATAAAAAAATAATCGTATCTCTTCTTCCGAAATTGTCCATTTTTGTTTACGAGCTGAAAGAAAATTGGGGAGAATCTACTGCAATAATTTAGAGAGCAAAATATTAGCAAAATAGAAGCGCAAAAGGTGAATTGTTGCAGAATATAATTTTTCTGCAACGTTATCATTTTTTTTAAACTGTTAATTATTCAAAGAGCTTCGGTAACAAAAGCGGAATAACGCTTGACGTTGCACCTCACGTTTATTCGCGAAGTTGAAAGAATGGAGAAATAGAGGGTGTCGATTTTTCCGCCGTGAAATTCGCAGGTCCTATTTCCTCCGATCGAGTCGGTTCTAAACGGCTCTTAAAGATCGAGACAACCGATATACGTCGCGGCAGTGTCTCAGCTGCCGGGGTCGCTGCGGAAGGGTCGGGGCTACCTTCATCTGCGGATTACTTATGCACGAGCAGCCGCGACTCATTTCATTGCAACGGAGCCAAGAACTCGGGAAGCAAGCCCGAGTCAAGCCGACGGAAAAATGTTTCTATTTAGCTCGCTTAAGCTCTTTATTAAAGGTTCGCTTCTTCCGCGTAGCGAGAGAGACTTGGCTCTGGCTTTGAGAGCCTCCGCTAAAACCGACTCACGGGAACCGAGGACCCGAGAAAAAGAGATTGTGGTCTGGTATATCTATTCTTCTCTCCCTCTCATCCCTCTCCCTCTCCCTCTCTCTCTTTCTCTCTCAACGAGTCTCCGTTCCCTTCTTTTCTCTCCTCCCTTCTCGATTTCCTTCGCGAGAACGCTCGAAGCTCCAGAGAAATCCTTGGGGAGCGTCGCGGGGGCGCGAGGGGGCAGGCTCGCGTGGCGGGGGTAGAAGAAATTGCGTCAATTACCCGCTGATTTCGGCATCTGATCCGTGGATTACGGGCCGCCGCGAATGCTGATCCCTCTTTCGTTTATTGAGCGACGTTTCCGAAATGACACGTCCCGATTCCAGGGAACGCGAGAGACCCTCCACCCCCCCCGGCATCGGCGGGGCGCACCCTCGAGATAAGAGTAACGAATGCGTAATATACGAAATTGAATGTTTTAATAAACCCAGCGCGGCGGGCCGCGTCTGCTCGGAACTTCCGAGAGCAATCGGCTACCCTTCGATAAATTAGAAGAGGAAAAAATGAAAACAGGGGATGTATTTGCTCCGCGAACGCCGCGCGGCTCGCTGGATCTTTCGGAACGATCGATGATTCCCTTTCTGCTATTCTCGCGAAATATCAATCCTTCCTTTTCTTGGGTGCAGAAATATCCAGGAAGAATCCTGCTACAGTTATAGATACAGTATTTTAAAAAATTCTCAACCCCGACTGCTCCGCTTTTAACAGTTCTAGTCAGGCGAAAATTATCCAACAGCGTTGTTAAATTGTTTCAACGTAATCACTGCGTTGCACTCTACTCATTTATTTCATGGATGCATCGAATCTGCAGTTTAAAGTTAACTGAACTGTTTAACCCTTTCATAGGCACCGAGAATTGAACTTCCCAACCACTTTTATACTGCATATAGGGACAGCAGGCTCAAATATTTCCACCATTGAAATGCACTGCCATCTGTATACAGATCCCACCACCCCTATTATCGAGGGGTGGATTATTATATGATAATATTATTCCAATTTTTTGAAAATTCATATTATGCTATGAAAGCATTGTGGGTCAAAATATAACCATTTTAATTGTATCTGCCTAAAACAACAACTCCGCTAAAAATAAAATACCATAAATCAGAAAAACCACGTCGAATTCAGAGCAAAAATGTCTCCGCTCGCGAATGGTTAATCGCGTGGCATTCGCGACGAAAGAGATTCCTGGTCGACTCGCGGAGGGGGTCCAGCACGAAATAACGAAACAACCCTCGCGCGTCGAGGAGTATTCTCCCGGCGTCCGCGCGCGAACCCTCTTTCGCGCCCGATTGTCTCTCATCGCCGTCGCCGGGGTGGTCGCCGAGCTACAAATAATTCCGGGGCGTTATTCGACGGCATATTTTCGATTATCGGCCAACGAAGCGTAATCTCGCCGTAAATGGAGGATTGTCTTCTGCGCGAGGCGCTGCGGGTCTCTGCGGGAGAGGAACGTCGTGGAAAAGAAAGGAAAAAGTCGAGCCGCGCGCGGAGTAGACGAGACGGAAACAGTCGAAGAGCAGAGAAGATAGGCGAATGGGGGGTCGGCGAGGGGATCGCAGGGGGGAGAGGGCGACGGGTTAGAATTCAGGGGCTGGAGAAAGGGGGAGGGCATAGCCACCAGCGGCTCTTTAAAAGAAAGCGGGATAAACAGACAGTTCGAGCAGTAAGGGAGGAAATGTAAATTTCCAGCGAGCTGGAAGGAAGAGAAAAGAATAAGGGCTCGAACACCGTGGGTATATTGAGTGAGCGACCGGCCCCTTCCGCCCCGCGCCCCCGTGCCGGGCTTGCTTCTTTAAATTTCATGTGCCAATTGCGCGCGATTGTCTTTACTTTGGTTCTTCTTTTGCGGCCGTGGCAGCGGTGCCTCCGCCCCGCTCCGCTCGGCTCCGCTTCTTCCCGTTCCGCTTTTCCACGATGTTTACGCCGCGATGCACGTGACGGGATCGTTTTTCCCTTCCATCGAGGGCCATCGATGTTCCGCTGATCCGTTCCAGGTTATGTCCCCGCTGCACGTACGCCCGTCGAACGCCACGCAATAAGATTATCGAGTCAGCTGTGTCACCGAGGCGATTCGTGCAGGTGCAATCCAACACCGGCTGCCTCGAGTTACCGTTTGTAATTTCTTCTCGGCAGCGAAACCATCTTTCTGCACACCGGTACGCGGAATCATCGGCCAGCGGATTCGTTGTCCTCGCCGAACGCTGCCCCGAAGCTTCCACCTCGCCGCGAAACGTCGCTTCCGGTCTCCTTAAAAATTGTTGACACGGTTCCCGGGGTTAAATTCTGATTCGGTTCCCGGCTGCATTCCGATTCGGAATTCTTCGAATCTGCGGCTGCTTCCGCGGCAACGCGGCAGCGACTTCGAGACCACCTTCGCACGCAAGATTTCATTTGGCGAGGGAACGGGATCGCGCATATTATCGCCGTTTGCATTTAACTACGCGCCTATTCGTATTCTATTTGAGTCGGGCATGGTTTGCCAATGAAAGTGTATGAAAAAGTCGGCGGATGTCTCACTCGTGCCTCTCTGTCCGTTCGGTTTAATTCGTTCGTTTCGCCAGGGATTCATAAGTGATGTAAAATCGATTGAAACGGATGGCTGCTGCCTCTCTCTCTCTCTCTCTCTCTCTCTCTCTCTCCATCTCTCTCTCTCCATCTCTCTCTCTCACTCTCCCTCTCTCGCTCTTTCTTTCTCTTTCTCTCTGCCTCTGTCTCTCTCGGCGTGCGTCATATTTCAAATTATTTCGCGTACCGTTGAACAAATCCCATCTTCTCGATATACATCCGCGGCATGGTTACTGTTGTCGGATACCTGTCCATTACAGGTTACGTAATTGAAGAGCACGCCGGCATAGAAGAGCCGCGGGACAAGTGGAAGAGAAACATATGTCGGGATTGTTTATTCGCGTATCTCGTCCAGGGTTTAAGCCGCCACGAAGCAGAAAAATAAATATCTATCGGCCGCGTGTTTATTCGGTATTGTCGGATATCGCAGTACACATAGCAACTTTATCGTTGTCGCTGAAACTTTCAGCCACGGACGTGCACGCGCAGTTTCATCGCAGCAAGGGGATTCCCCGTTAATCGAACTGATTCGCCCCGCGCGCGATACCGCTGCAAGCGATAGCGGGGCGTGCAGAGCTAGACCAAAAGGGTTAAAGTCGAATCAAATCGCAAATTTATAGAAATAGTTTTCTGTTTTCTTCTTTTTTCTCCATTTTATTTCATGCTCGTATTTGTATGGATCGTTCGTTTCGCCGGCTCGAACACTTTGTTCTGAACTGACTCTATAGCGAGATGTAGCGCGATCTTTTACTGTGCAGACTAGGCCAAAATTCGTAGCGGTGTGTGAACCATTTGTTCGTTAATGCGTCGATTATTTTCATTGCTGATGGATATTGTAATCGAGTCGGGTTATTTAGTTCGGCGAATTTCATGATGGAACAGGAAATGAAATTACTGGGCTGTTGAAGTTTTAGTGAAACATTTTACCGTAAACAAAAGCAAGATTGGAAATGTTATTCTGAACTGTCTTTGTAGTAGATTATAGTGCAATTTTAAAAAGTGCACGGTAAGCCAAAATTCAATGTAGAATGTCGAAGGTTAATAACTGCAGTAAATTCTCCCTAATCGACAATTGACTAAAAATGGACAATTTAGGAAGGAAGAGATATAATTGGTAATTATTAAAACGAACCACAAGGCTCGAATAATCATATCTTTCCTTCCCAATTGTCCATTTTTGTGTACAATCTTTGCATCAATTAGGAAGAGTTTACTGTATTTTCTTAACAAGCCAATTCTTCTCGTTCCAGAGACTTATTATCACCGAGCCACAAGCGACCGATTACGTTGAACTTAATGAAAGAATAGCTTGAATAGAAATACTTAAATTTTAACCTAAAGCTAGTGTAGCCTTTCAATGGCTATCATCGGTACGTGGAAAATTCGTGGTAGAACTCGTCCAGCAAAGAACGAACATCGCTCGGTGACCGAGGCATTGTTCAAGTTATTCGGAAGAAAGCAGGGTCTGAAGAAAACAATATTTGTAGGCAGGGCGAGAGAATCAGCTGGCGAGGGCGGCGCGATTAAACGGACGGAATACCTGATTGCGTCCAATCAGTCTTTCTTAAAGACTTCCCGGAGACAATCGCAGCCGGGCCCGGACTGGGTGGCGGCTGCCGGGTGGTTGAACGTCTACCGGAAAATACGAAACCGTCAAGAAGGAAGAGGCAAATCCTCGGAAAGTTCTCGCGGAAGCGGCACGATAAAGCCGTCAATTTTCACCCTCAATACCGTTTGTCTCCGTGAAAGAAAGGAAAGCAAGCACGCCGGGCGTGAAAAGAGCGAAAGAGAAGGGCTGGCCGGGGCCGCGGGAGGGTGTCGCGTCGGCGGGAAACGACGGGGGAGGAGAAGAGCGCCCATCGGAAAGGAGGAGACATTTATTACGACTTTAACTGGACTTTGTGTTTATTCAGCGACTGTTGCTCTCGCTCGCCGCCGCTCCCCCGCGCCGCCCCGGCCGCCACGGCAAACCTCGGCAACACCGAAGACAGACACTTTGGTGCCCGCCGAGGTGGTCCATGTCTTCCAAGAAGAAATTCTTGGCACGTAGGGTGACCATCCGACTGGCGCGGTTCTTCTTCAACCCCTGTCACGCGAGACCCTCGCAGCCCCGCGCGAGAGACTCGCCGCCCTCTAGCCGAGAGAATCTTTCACTTTATCCACCGTGGACACCGATCCGGCGAACTTTCCCCCTCTCCCCTTCACCGTCCTCCCCGTTTCATCCCCGACCCGTCCTCTTTCCGTCCTTTACATCCCTCTGAATATCATTCCGCGGACGTCTACTTGCATCCCTTTTCAGTCTCGTCAGGAGAAACGACGTGTCCGCCCGACGAGACGCTCCGAATGTTTGCCACGTCTACTTCTCGCCTCGTCGCCGCGCTGCGGTTCTTTCATTTGTCTCGATCGGCACAGGCTGCCGGGGACGTTGACTTCTTTGGCAGCCGGATTGCGATTGTCTCCGGGCGATCGCTCTTTCACGCGGTGATACTGCGTTCCGATTGTTCCGCTACGGACGAGAGGAGGACCCTGTGTGCTCGCCGAGAACACCCGGTGGGACCGTGTTACCATTTTAGGTCGCGACGCGAACCTCCAGTCTACGTTCCCATGAGAGCGCGTCACGGATTCGCTTGCCGGATTTTGCGCGTTTATGGGACAAACGGATAATTTAAACGTGAAACGGCGAAGACGTCCGATGAATTTCCTGAGGAAGCTTCGTTAAGATTCGGTAACACTTTAGAGCTGTCAGGAAGCTTACCATACCCCGTTGACTACCAAGTCGAATAGTCGAGCAAGCTCGATCGTGCGAAAACGTTCACGGTGCGCCTGTCGTTGGAAGCTCGATAAAGCGACAAAAAAAATCGGAGATCAAGTTTTGAGGTGTCGTTGTAAAGGGAATACTTTAATCTAAAAGACTGTAGCAGTCTTAGTCGCGAGAAAAAATGTTTAAACGCTTCCAGAGCTCGATCATGCGAGATCCTCGTGTATTATCGAAAACATCGACGGTACGCCTGTCGTTCGAAGCTCGATAAAGCGACCAAAAAAAATCGTAGATCAAGTTTTGAGGTGTCGTTGTAAAGAGAATACTTTAATCTAAAAGATTGTAGCAGTCTTAGTCGCGAGAAAAAATGTTTAAACGCTTCCAGAGCTCGATCATGCGAGATCCTCGCGTATTATCGAAAACATCGACGGTACGCCTGTCATTCGAAGCTCGTCAAAGGAACGCTGAGGAAGCTTCGTTAAGAAGCTCGAAAGTAAACGTTGAAAGAACGGGAGACGCGATCGGGCTCGCAAGAGGTGGATCACCCCGACCGATCCCCGGGAACGTCGCCGGCGGAATAATTCAGATCGAAGGTTGCGAACCTCGCGAAACACGATCGATGGATGGCCAGCCACGGTCTCGGGAGAGCGCAAATAGCACCGATGACGTCGAGTTTTTCGCGCGGGGCTGCGACGGATCGCGTGCGTTCCGTCCGATCGCCCCGCACATGACGCCGCCGATGACGTTAGCCCACCCACGCTATTTTCCGGACCGAATGGAATTCCGCTCGCGAAACAAACATCCTGGCTCTCTCCGCGCGCGCGGAGAACCGGGGGTCCTTTCGATCCTCTGTTGTTTCGACTCGCCACAAATATTTACCAAATATCGATCTTGCCGCATCTGCCCCCGTCCCGCCCGCGTAACGGACCCAGGATGCGCAAATTGCATTTGCGTTGACCGCCACTGCCTCGACATCGCGCCGATATTTGTACTAGATTGTGTATCGAGGCGGAGATTGGCAGATCGCCAATTAAAATCCGCGCTGTTCCCGCCGTCGAGCCGAGCCGTGTGCGAGCCACGGCGACGACGGATTAGCGGGGGCAAATGGGGTTGCCGCGGTGCGCTAAACCGGGGAACGTTTCTCTCCCCGCGCCGGTGCGTGCACGGTGCTCGATATTTATTAGTTATGCAGTCATAGCTCGCGGTATTTCTTGACAACTGCGAATTAAAACGCAGTCGAGGATATAGACGTCCTATTTATTATAGAGGTATTGTGATGCTAAATCTATAAAGGATCTCGGGCCGCACCGTGTAATTAGAAGCACAATGGATACGCTTGCGTTTACCAATTCCATCGGCGCCGCGAATGCAAAAGGAAGTTGCCTGATTCTCTATTTATCGGTTTCCTTTCAGAGGAAAACACCGTGCCAACTATTATATAGAAAACCGCAATCGCCTCTTAATTCCAGCCGGCGAAATAATAGGCAGAAACTGCTATTTATAATCAAATTGCAGGCTGCGTCGCAATAATGTTAGTTTCTGTCTTTGCACGCCGGCCTCCCTGTGACGTGTTATTGATCTGCGCGCGTTATAAACGTATCTCCCCCCGCTATTTACCGTTCGTAACCCGCATCGGAAAGAAGACACCGGTCGACCGAACAAAGACACTCGGAAATGTTTCCAATATTTCTCGGACGTTATTCTTATACCGATCCGAACGAGCTGAAATTCTCGAGGCGATCGTCGCCGCTTCGTCCAACGGATCAGTCGCGACGGAGCTTCAACCCTTTGTGTGAGATTGTCTTCCTGGAGACGGTGCGATAAACTACTTACGCGCAAGGATTTAATTATCTTAGAAACTGAAATAGTGGCTTTTGGACTGGAAGCTCGAAAAGGAAGACACTTACTAGCAGCCTGCGAATCTTGTTTGAGAAAGATTGCTCGATACAGGGTTCGAGGTTTTTTTATTATATTGTTACGGCGACTTGACTAAATCAAGTCGCTGTAATGTGAAACTGCCCTGTTGCGAGCAACTCCTTAAAAAGTAATAGAAGATAGGGGTTGCCACGGAGGAGTGTCGAACGAGCAACATTTCAAATTGAAAGATCTGAAATATAATTGTATCGAGTTGTATTATAGTTTATATTCTTTATTATAAATAAAATGCCGCGACGCGAGAGAAACGGAGCGATTCGCAACGTATAATATATATAATTATAATCGTCTGTATATTATTTACAGCTCGTTAACAATATTAAACAACGAAATTTATACCTTATCGCTGTTTGCTAAAATCTATGAAAACGGCTTTAATTTTGCGTACGCTCTTCACAGTCTAATTATCAGAGTGGAGGGTGCTGGGCATCGAACTTCAACCCCTTCGCTTAAAACGAAGCATCGAAATAATTGCAGTAAACTAACACGCGTAACAACGATCTAATTTCATTAAAAATTAAATGCAGCATATTTTGATCGGAAATACTTGATTCGCGCAGCTAGGTCGATTCCAAAGAATCGCGAAAACGTTGACCCCTGTGGGGGATGATAATTCTCGCCCCAAGAAGACGTAGCAGACGCATCGGAATAAAGCAGCGCACGTAACGACGATCTAACTAGCTTAGAAACGAAAATAGTCCGCTCCAGACCGAAGCCACGGAGCCGAACGGCGGGGCAACAGCGGTTGCCGAAAACGAAAACACTTATCGCGCGGGGCTGATTAGCATCGGTCCGCCAGCGTGTTCACGTGGCGAAGGCTTGCGACAAAGGCGCCGTTGGAGGTCGTAGGTCGTTAAAATAATAAAAGTTGTTATTGAACCGGCGGGCGTTCGCGCAAAAATTTGAATTCCTCCCGGCGTGCATCTGTCGCCCGCTACCCCGTGTGTCCTCCTCCTTTCCGTGCTCCTCCCCTTTCTTCCTGGTCGGCGACTCGACGCAACCCTCGCCAATATCGAGGCGCGGATATTATGCGGGTTCTCTCGATACTGCACGCGGTCGCGGCCGCGCGACGTCGTATTATTAAAGGCGTGCGGGGGGTGGGTGGGGGTTGAAAATCGTCGGGACCCCGTGGGGCACCTCCACCGATCCGGGAATGAGAAGGAGAGCGCGAGAGAAAGAGAGAAGGAGAGAGAGAGAGCGGTCGACGGTATCGTCGAAGCGGAAACCGTCGATCCCGATGCTGTTTTTTCCGTTTCCGTCGCCGTCTGCATGAATATTCCGGCGCATCTGCATAGGTAGAGGTTCGAGAAAAGGGCGAGAACGGGGTGAGCGCGCGGGGGGTGAGTGGGTGGGCCGGCAGAGCCGAGAAAAAAGAATGGAAAAGAGAAATATACGGGCGCAGAGAGAAGCGGGGACTCAACGAAAGGTAGACCGGCGGCGCTCGCCTTTCCGCCGGTGACGTATTATGCGCGCGGGGGCGACGGCGGGGGAGGAGGAGGAGGGCAGAAACGTGGGCGGCGGAAGATGGAAGGCGAAGAGTGAAGCGGGAGAGGACGTCGTTTGGCAATCTTAGGGGATTCCGTGGATACAATGGGATCTCAATACATCACCTCACCTAACCCGACGCCCACCACCCCTTCTCTACCACGGCGTACCCGGTGCTCCTCCACCACGGTGCCACCCGCGCCCCGAGCCCCTCCACGGCTCTCCTCTCAGGCTCTCCGACGGTCGTGGCAGCGCCAACGAGCTTCCCAGATGCCGTAATAGCTTAGGAGCCGGCGTAATAGCTGCCACTGCCTTCCTAGAGAGAGTTATAGTTCAACAACGCAGGAATGGAATCGCGGAGCAGAGAGAGACCCGCCGGGGAAGAGCGAGAGAGAGAGAGAGAGAGAGAGAGAGAGAGAGACGGCGAGCCAGGTGGAAGGGGTGCGAGCGCCGGTGCCGAGGGGCGGAGAGGACCCGGTCGGGGGCAAGGTACGCCGAGACGGTGATAGAGCGCGGTGAGACGACGCCGGAAACCCGGGGTGCGAGAGGAGCGCCGACCGAACATCTCGAGCCAAACGGCAGGGGAACGCAATAACCGAGCCGGGGAGGACGGACGATTACGGGGATGCGAAATGTCGCATACGGACCGGTGCATCGCTTATTGTAGTGTCGGCCCCGGGATCGAACCGAAGACGATCGGACGCGGACGCTCTGCCGATATTGCTTCCTCCGGTTTACCGGCGGCCATCACCGATGGATAAATAACCCTCGAGCTCTGCGACATCTAGAGCTCGATTTATCCGAGGAGGCTAGAGAGTAGACGGGGCGAGACTCGGTTGGCGAACCAGGGGCTGGGAGACGCGGACGAGGATCGTCGTTCGGAGGCTCCGGTACCGTAATACCGAATGGTCGAACGCATTTTTGAAGCGATTCGCGATCTAGGATTTGGTTTGTAGAAGTTGTAGACAATTTTTAAGTAAAGATCACTTTGCATCTTCTGGGTTGCGAAAGATGCGAAGAGGGACAAGAGTGAACGATTGCGAGCGAAATCGTCGACGAACGATCCTCGAATTTGGGGACCGATTTGTAAGAACCATGGACAACTGCGGGGTGTCCCGAAAATGTCTCGCAATCCGGAAATGGGAGGTTCCTGAGATCATTTGAAGTAATCTTTTCCTTTGTGAAAATTTTCTCCGAGGCTTCGTTCACGAGTTATTAACGAAAAACTGAGTGAAAAAAATTCATTTTAGCGTTCCGTAGAGATGAAGTTATCACGGATCTGTTTGGAAATCCATCCCACTAGTCTCAGTAACTGGTCCTCCTAGGTCGATAGCGAAATTTTGGACCAGTTACTGAGACTAGTAGAATTCATTTTCGAGACTTTTTACATCTGTCCGAAAATCCATCCCACTAGTCTCAGTAACTGGTCCCCCTAGGTCGATAGCAAAATTTTGGACCAGTTACTGAGACTAGTAGGATGGATTTCCTGATAAAAATATCGCTAAAATTAACAGTTTATTATAGTTTGGTCATTGTTTCTCGTCAATAACTCGTAAACGAAGCCGCGGATTGCATTTTCGCTACGGAAAAAGTTGCTCCAAATGACCTCAGGAAACCCCTACTTTCGGATTGCGAGACATTTTTGGAACACTCTGTATATTAGCTGAAGGTTGCTTCGAATCTTCCGAGATGCGAGCTCGGATCGGCGATGATTGGAAGAAGACGCGCCAAACACTGGAACACAGTTTTTAATGAACGAAGGCGGCCGGTGCAGGATCGACGTGAAATTGTAAATCGGCGGATCCGAAGGGGCGATTTATAAATCATCGTTAACTCGGTTTACAGGCGCGCGGGGAAGCGTCGCCGTCCGACCGAGGCTCGCGGATTTACCGGCCGCATGGTCGGGAAGAATAAATTCGAGCGGTATTTGTCTTCTATAAATTTTTTGCCGGCCCGGTACGTAGCGGAACGTATTAAATCAATTGTCATACAAAAGAACGCTTCCATCGGCGGATAGGAAACCGTAATTAAAGCGTTTTACGAGGATCGTGCCCGCCGAGCAGGAGGCGAATAATTAATAGCCGGCGACACTGTGTGAAACGAGATATAAGTATTATACACCGTCGGCGCGTATTACCGCCCCGGATCTGTTTGGGAACTTCGTGTACTTCAAATACGTTTATCGAGCTCGAATTCCACGGTTCTCCATCCCTTAATGCAAATGGATCGTAGCTGCGATACGTTTCCACGGGAACGATTTATTTTATGCCCGGACCGACGTCCAGACGTCGGATGTTACACGCGTCTGGGATCCACCTACGTTCTCCTGACGATCTCGGTTGCATAAATCTAATCGACGGATCGACTTCGAGCTTGCACTTCTACCGTTCCCGCTAATATTTGGAGTAAGCGAATTCTGGCAACGGCAGAGGTAGAACAGGCTGCTCGTTGTCGGGTCTACCAACAGCTGTACCGAAGGTCCCAATCTTTGGAACAATTATTTACAGTCTTTCCATCGTGGCAATTCGTTCGGTATAAACGAATGCACGATACAGCAATGTCTCTCTAATCGACGCTCAGATTGTCCACAAAAATGGATAATTTGGGAAGAGGAGATGCGATTATTACATGTTACAAATTGTCAAGAAATATAAAAACGAGCTGCAAGGCTCGAATAATCGTATCTCCTCTTCCCAAATTGTCCATTTTTCTGCGCAATCTGAGCGTCAGTTAGGAAGACATTACCGTAATTGCTACATTGCGGATGTTAAGGATTCACGATGAAAATGGTTGGATGTTATTTAAAACGGCGAAAGGGTTCAAAGAATTTAACGTTAAATTCTACCATGCCGATCGTTTTTCTGGGTCTTACATTTTGCATTTTAAGATTAATTACATTATAAGTACTCCGTTCCAGGAAATGATCGAATCAATTTCTCAGTTGAAGCGCGCATTATAATAAAATTCGCTGGATGTTTAAATCGATTCGGTCGTGTCATTCTTACAGACCAAGGCACGTCAGTCACTCTTAGGCGTTAAGAGGTAGGCTTCGCGATAAAGGCATCTACGTATTAAATAACTATTATTTCCAACTCACTGAAACTGTTACAACAAGAGAGAAATTTCCGTTCGATGTATTTTCGTTGCAATCGTCGAAGATCATTGTTATCGTGCACGAAGATCCGCAATCTGGTGCGCGCGTTTAAAAAACACTTGCATCTCTTAGTCCGCTAGAAACAGACAACAGCTGCAGCCGCCAGTACCGATTACGCAAGCATTACGTAGCTGTTATATTTACGTTCGCTAATATATAATGCTACAGTCATGGTACAGTCTATAGTACAGATTGCAACGTAGCACAGACGTAGCGAGACTTTTTGCAATTGCTCGCGTCCACGCCTAAACCCAGCCCCGCGGAAAGCCGCCCCCGAGAAGAAGGTATATATTCGAGAGGGCCGAACGAAACTCTCGATGGCGGATCGTAGGAAACAAAAATGGCTTCGATCCCGGGAACAAACAGCTCCGAAAATTCCGGCCCGGGAAGACAAATTCCCGGGAAAGCAGCTCGCCAAGCATCTCGAGGGTGTCTCCCGTCGCGGCAGGGACGATCACGTTCGCATCCGCGCCGCGCGCCATTTCTGTTTACCGTGAATCGGGAAAGGTGGACGCGTTACGTGATGCCGAATACGGTGATCCTGGATTCTGGTCGCGAGGCATCCTGGAAGACAGAAAGAAAGAACCCCGTTTGCGCCGCCCGCCGTGTCCAACCGTCCCCTCTCTCCCCCCCGGCTGAGCCCCGGCTGGTCCTATCCTCTCCCCCCCTTGCCCCCACCAGCCCCCGTGGCGGCCACTCTCCGCTAGGAAGGTGCATATTCAGGAGAGAAGCCTGGTGGAAAGTTCGGGACGTTGACACCAGAAGCTGGATTCTGGATGGTCGGGTTGGACGCGACCCGTCCGTTAACATCGTAGCCCCCTGCGAAGGTGGTAGGGGGTGGGTGGCGCAGAGAGGTTCGAGGAGGCGAACGGGCCTGCGAAGGCTGTGGAGGGAAAGGAAGAAGACAACGCGAAGGGGGATGTGTCCCAGCTAGACGCAGAGGAAGACAGTGCACCCTTGGTCCACCGTCGTTAGACGAGGAGGAGGTGGTTATTACGTCGACCTCGTCGCCGTCGTCGTCGCCCGGCGTCGCGGCCGTTGACGTCGACGTGGAACGGTTCTAGGCCACGTCGCCCCGTGGAAAAGGCGTGGCAACGTCGCGTTCGCGCACCTTTGCACCTGGTGCGCCGGGGAAGACACGCCTCCGTGGAATTCCTCTCTCCGGTCCGCCTACACGCCCGTTCCTCTCTCGTCCTCGCTCTCTCTTTTTCTCTCTCTCTATCTCTCTATCTCTCTCTTTCGCCTCGTCTGTCCGGCGTTCGGGCATCCCCTCTCTCTCGCTCTCTCTTTCTCTCTCTCTCTCCAGCTCATCCTGGCTCTGTCCTGCATCCGTTCTCCACTCGACCGGTCTCTCTTTCTCTCTCTCTCTCTCTCTCCCTCGCTCGCTCTATCTGCCGCGCCGGTAGACCATCGAGCTGCATCGTCGGCTAAGAGGAGATCTCTCGGATCTCTATTCTCTCCTCCGCCTGCCCCTCCACCGACCACGCCACCGCCTCTCTCCTCCGTTCCTGGAGCTCCACCACCAGCTATCCTCCGCGCCAGGGAAGAGAAGCAGCTCCTCCACCACCGCCGTCACCCACCCACCCAGCCACCACCATCCTCTTCGACTACTCCTCCACTATTCCGGCTTTAAATCGTTCCTCCGCCGGAGATGCACTGCTGCACCGGTGTGTCCGTGCACCCGCACCACCATCGTCGCCGGCTCGACACGCATGCTTCGAGACGCGTGTACGACGAGCGGATCGCCGGCGTGTGGGTGCCGCGAGATAGCCGTAGAAGAGCGGTTCACACATCGAAGTGCGCGCGCAATGCTCGCCTCTTCTAGCCTTTCGTGTCATCCGCCCACTCGGTATTCACGGCGATCCACGTGACCCCCCTCCCCACCCACCCCGGAACGCTGCTCTGCCCCCTCCAACGGCTTTTCGCGGGGGGGAAGGAAAAAATGCCGGGGGGAGGGAAGGAGTAGAGAGAGAGAAAACCGGGGGGGAGAGGAGAGAGAGAGAGAGAGGGCTCGAGAGCGAGACCGATTACCGCAGACTCGCGGAATCCCTTTTCTCTCTTCCTTCCCTTTCTTCCCGGTCTTTTTTTCGCCGGTCCTCTCTCCTTGAGATGCGAGCTACTGTCGGGATGTTACCGCGTACGCGTCTCTGCCCACAGAGATAGAGAGAGAAAGAGGGAGAGAGAGAGGACGTACGTATTGATCAGCGGGAGTAATGTCTGGAGATGTAGTCGGAATTACTTTGGGTCATTTGATTCCGCCGCCCAGGGACCCGATGGAAACTCGATTGTCCCGTCGATGTATCTCCGGCTTCCTCGAAACTCGAAATCATCCCGAACGTACCGCGCGGCCGCTCTGCATCCGCTCTTCCGCGTCTCCCTGGCGACCAAGTCGATCCTGGTTTTCTATGAAATTCTGGAGAATTGTTTGCCGAATTCCGGTGTGTGGCTAAGTAGGCGATTTTACATGTATGTTCTCCCATGGAAGGAATCCCGCGATCTTTGGCTGGCCATGACGATCGGCGAAATCGAGTGTCTCGATCCTTCGTCGTGTCTCGAAGGATGACAGGATCGCGGAGAATCCGAACTCTGATGCCCTAATTCGGAAGAACGTGTCACTGGATTCTACGCGCGGAAGCAACAATATTCTAAGAAATGGGTGTCCTGATCCTGCAGTCATTGTTCGATGCGCTTTATACTGTTCGCGTTGTTTCTCGCATTGCGAGATTAAATAGTCGTAAAGTTAAATGTCGTACACCCTGAAGAACTTCGTCGTCCCTTCTGAGAATCCTAGAAGGGCTGCGAGGCCTCGGTTTTCAGAGGTCACACTAATAAATCGTTAACCGAAAGTTAACATCGCGCCTCAAACATTCGGCTGAAGGGATGACCAAATTCGCTGGAAACACAACGTGAAAAATGTGATCATCGACACCCTAATTCGACGAACGTATCCGAAAGGTCGTTAGAAACGGAAGCAACGGAATCCAAGGGCTAATAATCTTCATTCTGAACCAACAAACGCATCCGCCTAAAATAAGCCAGCGCTAATTATTCAAGCGGCACTCTCTGACCCACAAAGTGGCGGCCGCTGAAGCGTGCTTGATCAAAAGAGGGTAAGTCCGGGGAAAAAGGAAGATCTCTCGGTGGAGCACGTTAGTCAGCAGTTAGAAGTCGCTGAAATATCAATCTCGGGTCGGCCATCAGAATAAGAAGTCTCCTGAAACCGGGGTTAACGAGCGAGTGGCAGAGGCAGGTCTGCGGAGACGTTAAAGAAGTCATGTATGTATACGAAGGAGCGTTGAACGGGGCGAAAGGGGGGCGGGGGTGGGCCGTGGAAAGTCGGCGAAGTCACGTTTGCGGGGCTGTGACACGATCTCGGACGTCCCTTATCCCGAAGTCTGGCATCGGTAACGAGCGCACGGGTCGGGCAAAAATCGCCGGGAGGACGTAAAATCAAAACTATGTTTCTTTTACAACCCCCACGGAATAATACATGTCGTAAAGTGGCGGGTCTACTGGGGGACCGGCGGGAGTCTCGTCGAGGTATTTCCACGGATGCAAATTTCAACGCGAACACGGCCTGGCTGGAAATTTGTTGCTAAGAACTGTGCGCCCGATCTCGATCATCTCGAGCGCACCCAACGACAGGGTGCTCTTTAGAATTAAAATTGATCGCCCGATAGGCGGAGAAACGTTTCCTCGGAAACAGTTCGTCATCTCTGCAGTTCAAGATCAATTTTAGACGCACCTAGAAGCAATTGCAGCACGCGAAAACGATTATCCAAATTCATGGAAAGAATGCGATATTATAATATTATACATCGCGAAGCGATATAGACAAATGGCTTAACATTTCAATGTTGATTCGATCAAATAAGGTACTTTAATTCGATGAAATTTTGTAGGTTGCCAGTGTGCAACGGTGAAAGTACCAATTCGAAAGTTCCCTCAGGGGATGTTCCTTCATTTCGAATCATGGTCGCGACGAAACGAGATTTGTACCTCCGTAAAAATTCGTCAAACAAATTTCGACATTCGAGGACGCAACAAGCCGGAATGAAATGGAAAGAATCGTTAGAACGGGGCGCGAGAAATCGAAGAAGCCGTTCGAATAAATGGTCGGGGACGCCGGGTAATTAGCTCGCGAAAAGCTCCGGATTCCTTCACGCTCCGGCCGGCTCGAGAGGGAAGTTAAAAGGAGCGCCGACCGATTATGAAATTAATAATGCGCGATGCCTCGCTGCCGGCGCATCACGCGAGCCGGGAACGTGCGGAAAAAGTTCGCGACCCGCGGCATTCTCGCGATCGAAATCGCGAAAACGCTCCTCGACCGTGAGATCGCGCATGTTGGCAATTATTTACGGAGTCCCAGCCCCGTCGGGGCCGCGGCCCCGGCTTCATTAAGACACTAATTACCGGCGTGCATACGTGAGCATGTAAGGAGCCCCCGATGTAGGGCGTAGAGTCAGCCGCCGCGGTATTATCTCGCCCCGGAACTTCCGACGTTGTACCATTTCTTGCAGCGTATAGCGATATGCGAGTAACGCCGGCACGCTCCAGACATCTATTTACAAGGTTGCCAGCCCCGGCTACATTGTTGGATCTGGCCCGACTTGCCAGCAGCCACGGGCTGCTCGTTAGGATCCCCGAAAGTAAATCCGTTCTTGCCGACGACTGCTGCAGCTAGCAGCTTTCGCGAAAAGAATCTACGAGGCTGCGGTGGGAAATGATTTTTCGAGGGCCAATTCTCGGTGTGCAGTAAATGCTTCCTAATTTTCCTTCAGATTGTACACAAAAATGGACAATTTGAGAAGGAATGGACGATTATCTTGCACCTCGTTTTTATAATATAATTAGTTAATATAATTGACAATCGTCAATCATAAAAATAAGCCGGAAGCCTCAGATAATTATATCTTCTCTTACCAGCTCGTCCATTTTTGTGCACAGTCTGAGCGTCAATTAGGGAGAATTTACTGCATTTGCTGCTCCGTTCATTCAATGTAGAATTAAACACTGGTTAACGCTTAGGTTACATCGAAATGATGGGTCACTAATTTTTTAATTTACGATTATCCAAGTAGTAAAGATGTATATATACAATGTATGCGATATTTACGACGAATATTGCAATAACACTCGTTCGAAATCAGAATAAATGTCTTATTGGTACTTTTATAAACGAATATAAAACAGCTGCTTTCAGCACACACCAGCAATCTAGTGTTAAACAATAGAAAGCTCGAGTTGCATTTTTATCATCGCGGAACCTTTAGTTGGTGAAATGAAACTGTCCCTTGCCCTGAATAGTTTGAAATGATTTATGAAAATGGGAAGACCGCCGGTGGATGCGCGTAGAATAAATTACGAAATTGTTCTACAAAGTAAAATAATCCTATATTCTTTTGTAGAACGACTCTCTCTCTCTTTCTCTCTTTCTCCCAATAAATTCACACATCCACGGTGAATCATGACATTATTTTCTAACGAACCACCCCGCTAAATTCCACCCTCTAAGAACTCCGGCACAGAAATATCGTCGTGAAAAGAGCAAGAAGATGCGACAGAAAAATCGATACAAAGTTTCGAGCAATCGGAAAAGGAAACGGGGGAAAAGCACGAGAGAAAAGAACGAGGTCCGCAGGTGTCGAGATTGAGGGTGGTCAAGGCGACGTAATTGCCGTTGCCAGGAGTCGGCAGGGCCAGGCCACGTGGATGTTTCGCGGGAGAGGCTGCGTTTGCCACGCGTGGGGGATGACAGGGGTGTACACGGTCGGCCGATCAGTGGGTAGAGGGGTTGTTTAGAGCGAGCGAAAGAGAGGAAGACAGACGACGAAAGGGAGGCGAGGCGACGCGGAGGGGTGAGAAGCACGTGGTGCCGGGCGACGCGCGCCTCTCCGCTCCGGCTGGCTGTATATCTATCGAGCTTTCCACCCCCAGCATCCCCCCCACTTGTTGTGCTTTACCGTGTTGTGTTGCTATGTTGGCTTGTGTATCGAGAAAGCTCAACGCCGGCTAGACGATGTTTCTCCGCTGGCTGGATCCGTTCCGCGCGTCAGAATCAACAGGCTTCCCTCCCCTCGGCGAGTGGGATCGAAGAACCAGAAGTTTCTCAACAAGATTAAAATTTCATGATACGCAACCGGGGAAGTCCGGGGAATAGAATTTCCATGGGAAGCGAGGTCCACAGGCGAAGGAACGAAAAAAAAAAAGAAAAAAATGGAACTAGGCCCAACAAATCTCATTTCGAAATTTACCAGCGCGACGTTCAACTTTCCTTCGATTACATTCGGGACGTTGTTACGGGAGATCGAATATTTTTTCACCTCCCCTCTCCCCCACCGCGGCGCGGAGTCGTTGGAAATTTTTTCACGCCGCGGGATTCCGGAGCCAGTCGATCCCGAAGATGTTTCTGGGGCAGAAGAAGCGAATGAAACGGCCGTTTCCCGGCGAGCCGCGGCGCGCGCGAGAGCCAACTCTGCCCCACCCGAAAACGACAGAGCCGAATGAAATTTTTTCGTTCGGAAATGGAATTTCAGAGTTCCCCGCGTCCAACTTTCGTCCCGTTTTCGCCGCAGCCCGCCGATTTCCCGAGTTCGTCGTTCATTATCGAAAGGGGTAACTCGCGCGCGGAGACGCCGAGTTCTTCAAGGGGATGTATGATTATCGAGCGCGCCGGTTCTCGGTCGAATTTTAAGGGCGGCGACCCTAAAGGGAATATCCCCCTAACCGTTCGCTCGCGAGTTTTTCTCGACGATCGAATTCCGCAGCGTCTCGCTGCTTCTCTGTGCCACGGGGAACCCGAAATCGTCGGGGAACCGCCACCCTAATGGGGTAAAATGTCCCGTTTCGTAAGCGATATTGTTTCGTTCATTTTTCTTAATTATTAATTCAGCGCGCCAGATATATATTTGAATCGCGCACAATTTCATTCCGACAGTGTTCATTTTTGTTGACCCGATCGTTTAATATTGTTGCGAATCTCTCTGTTTTTCTCGCGGCATTTTATTTACAATTAATATAGAATATAATACAACACAATTCAATTATATCACAGATCTTTGAATTTGTAATATTGAACGTCCGACGGTCCGATCTCGACTCTACTGTCTGTTGGTATAACTACAGCAATGTCTCACTAATTGACGCTCAGATTGTCCATAAAAATGGACAATTTTGGAAGAGGAGATACGATTATTCGAGTCTTGCAGCTCGTTCTTATAATCGTTGGCAAAATCGGTAACTATAGAAACGAGTTGCAAGGCTCGAATAATGGTATCTCCTTTTCTCAAATTGTCCATCTTTGTGTGCAATCTGAGCGTCAATTAGGGAGACATTACCGTATTCCGTGGCAACCCCTATCTTCTATTATTTCCTAAGGAATTGTTCACAGCAGGGCAGTTTCACATTACAGCGACCCGATTCGGACAATTCGCCGTAACAATATATATTGCAAAATTCCGTTTTTGCCGCGTTCAGGAGCTTTCCGCCCCGAAACGTGTCGTCGTCGAAGGGGGTGAGTTCCCAGGATTCGAGGATTAGGTGACGACGAGGCGATTTTTGACGAGCCCCGAAATGTAGTCCACTGTTTCGTGAACGACGGATTTGCGGGTACACCCCCGAAGAGAGCATCATCCCCCGAGGATCTTCGGCTCCAGCGTAGAGGTGGCTGAGAGCCACTTGGTATGCAAGAAGCGCAGCCATTCATCTCCCGATCTCCGGCAACGTCCCGACCTCGGGATATAAATTAGCTTTTGTTTAGCATTCAATGCGGGGGCCGTCTTTTCCACGGAGCCGGACCTCCCTCACCTGGAGCCACCGTTAGACACCCACCTGGCCAGGCCAACCACCGCCCCCAACAATCCGCCGCAATTAATGTAGCCGGTGGCCTCCTCTCTCCCCCGGCTTCCTCGGTGGCGAGCCAATTAAACATTCGCGACTGAGAAGGAATCGGCCGAACGGTGAAACGGAATTAAATTCCCGGCGGTATTGGCCTCGACGTGCAAGAAAAAGAAAAGGGGAACACGGGAAATCCCGGTGGCTACCGATCGACTGACGGCAAGAAAAAGGAACAGTCGACGCGCTGAATAGTTTCGGAAAAATAGCTGGAACATGCGCGATCCGAGGAGTCCGCCGGCGGAGAAATTTTATTCGACTCGGTCCTGGCTTCGACAGGTAGCCGAGGGTGCTTAGGAGGCTGCGCCCCCTCGGCCATCTTCGTTGCAACGCGGCTGGCTGGTTGCAGCCGTTTTATCCTTCAGAAAGTGGACGTCTCTGACGATGACACGGTCGTCGATAATCAAGGCTATTTATTCGGTTCTTTTATCACGTTCCGCCACCCTTGCGAGCAGCTTCTTTGAGGACACGTTTACATCCCTGTTGATCGTTACATCCCCTAGATAATCGAGCCGTAATCAACTTGGATCAGCAAAAGCTGAGGAATTGTGATATGTAGTTTTAAAATGTTGGACCGTCTAAATTGTTCAAAAAAGAACAAGGTTTCTCCGACAATGTGGTCCTATTTTTTCATACTATTTAATTTCATTTTCAAACATAGTCGTATTTTGGGAACATTGTCAAACATTTTTCACTAAAAGAGAACGCCTCGGACGAATGATATTTATGAGATTATGTACTTAATTTTGTGCATATTTCCAGAATTAAGACGACGAGCTAAGGCACTGTCTTCTAGTCAATAATGTTTAACAATGTTTCTGCAAATAACAAAATACAGTTACGATCGAAAACGAAATTCAATGATTAAGACAATTAAGCTTTTACACACGTCATTTTCTCACCAGGTGACACAATTTAGGAGAGTAGGGTCAACAAGAATTTCAGACCAAATTGTTGACCACTGTAGCTAAGGAATACTATAACTTGACAGCCTGTAGACGTAGTCGAAGATCGCGATAGCCCTTTTCACTGGTAAAAACGTCAATCCGGTCCCAGATTCGCTATGAATCTCGTTGAAAAAGGCTGCGCCGTCGGGCGATGGGGTGGCCGCTGGAGACGACGTAGTAATAAAGTATACAATAGTAAAGGGGATGAAAAATTCGCGGAGATAATCGGGTACGTGAGCTACATTGTCCGTCGGCGAACCTAGGAGGTTTAATCTATCATTGCCGTAGCCGGAGAAGAGCAACGTCGGGGGCGAAAAGCCACGGTAACTAGCGAGGAATAATTAATAAATGCGAGAATGCATTAGTATGCGTGGCGTGGGGTGAGTTCGTGCGGACCACCCAGTCGGATGGAACGCGGAGACAAGAAAGAGACAGAGCGATATCGCGAGCGAGATATCGCGAGTAAGCGAGCGAGCGAGAGAGAGAGAGAGAGAGAGAGAGAGAGAGGGAGAGAGAGAGCGAGAGGGGAGGGAGAGACACCGAGAGAGCTCCGGAGCCAGGAATTATAAAATAATAAAGAGAAAATTACGTAATGTGAGGATCAGATGAGAATTAGAGGACAATGAAGACGGGGTAAACCACCGTCGTCTACGGGAGCCGCGTTCGTCTAACTGGGATGAGAAGAGGGTGTGCAGGAGGGTTGGTAGGGGGCGGAGAACCGGAGGTCGAGGACCAGACGTCTTAATGTCTGCATCGTCGAGAAACTCGTCCCTTGCGCATGACTATGCCCGCGACTTTACATCTTTCCGATAAGGACCGCGAGAACACCGATAAACTCTGTTGTCCCCGATTTAACTTAATTAGGAGACAACCTATCTATAGAACATTCACGCGGTCGGAGCCTCGAAGGATCGCGCGCAAACAGCTCCTCGTACACAGTCGCTTGAAATAACATTCGTCGTCGAATAAATTGACACTTTGATTGCCACGTCGACGATACATATATAAATGGGTGACACAATTTCTTTGTCAAGCTCGGGGATCAATCTCGATTCGTCAACCCCTTGCACGGCGGCAACACGACTCTTTATCTAATCGCGACGATCGATTCATTAAATGAAAATTGTCTTTTCTGAGCGTTCAACCTGTTTGTGCTTTCGTCGCTGAACGATTATTATAATACAATTTATTAAATAAATATTGTTTCGAAAGATGTTTGCTGCTTCTGCTTGCATCGCTAAACAATTTAATGTAGATTGTTTTGAGACAGCGAAAAATATGACACGCGATCTGTGTTAAATAAAAATTATTTTCCAAAGTATCCGAACCTGCTTCTGCTTGCATCGCTAAACAATTTAATGTAGATCGTCTAGAGACAGGGTAAAAAATATGGCACGCAGTCTATGAAATAAAAATCGTTCTCCAAAGTATTCGAACCCGCTTCTTGCTCGCGTCGCGAAACGATTCAGCGTAGAACTTTGCTGGTCGGCGTGGCAAAATAAAATGCAGCGGCTAAGAAAAACGGGTAAAAATTCTACGGACTAATGGCGGCGGGTTTTGGCGAAAAACGAGGAGGAAATTCCGGGTTAAGTTCGGAAGAATTTGAAACCGGGCCAAGACGAAATATTTTTCCTTTGAAACGGCGTGTCGCAGGAAGAAGAAGAAGAAGAGGGAGCGGCCGCGGGAATTTATCGGAACGGAACGCGATCCCGCCGGCGCGGCGCGCTAATCGGGAATTCTAATTAGTAGTCAGACGCCGTGCACCCGCCGCGACTTTGTAAATGGTAACAATGTTATGTAATTAGGTAAAAAGTTCTGTAATCAAGAAGTAGATCTTCAGCGAGTCTCCGGCCGTACCATCGCGCCGCCCTGATCCTCCCACCCTCATTCGTATTAAAATAGTCTCGCTAGGAAAGCGTGCGTTGTGCCCTGCATATCTTAAAACCCAGGGGTTGCCGGAGGGACTAAGATCCGCTTCTTCGAGCCCCCGCCCCCCCGTTCCACCCCATTCCGAACCAGTTCTGATTTTTCCCGCGATTCATATTGGCGCGGAGCGAGCAAGAGTCTCGGATTACCGGCGCGAGAACCGGCGCCGTTTCGTCCCCCTTTTTTTAAATTTCACCGATATTGCCACACCCCCTCCTCGGAACACAGGGTGTCCCGAAAGTGATCAACAGCCGATCCGCGGCGCGGAGGCCCACGCATTCATTTCCATTAGGCGACGCACTGCACACACGCCGGATCGATCGCGGGCGAACTTTTCATTCTGTTGACGTAAGTTCGCAGTCATCGTTTCCACCGCGAGTCTGTTCACCTTTCCGAGGCTGTTCCCTCCGAGATTATTATAGCGGTGACGTCAAACGCGCAGCCCCCACCGTTAAGCAATCATTCGAGAGACATTAGCTGTCCGATCATTCAACGTTTTTACAACGCGGAAACCCGCGCGCCGGATTAGTCCGCCGCGACTACGATCGCAAATTTTTCGCGAGATTTTATCGATATCTGAGACAGTTTGGATGTACAGGGTGGTACCAAAGTTTCCGATCACCGAGGTTTAACCCTCGCGGGTTAAACAGCCGGTTATCCAGGATGATCGTTTCTATTTTTAGCAATTTCGAGCGTCATAAACTCGGATCCTGATTCTTCGTTCCGCGAGAGAAGATTCCACGAAATATCTAAATAGACGCGATTATTTTTATTTATACAACGAATATCGAATACATCTCGCGAGCTTCGACGCTGAATCGACGGGGGATGTTTTTAAATAGGAAAGGCTGGTAATCGCGACACCCCCGACACGGTTAATATGCATCTCGTGACCCGAGTTGCAACAAAGTCATGTGCGACTTGTAAATTTCAGTGGATAAAATCTACCCGCGCCTGTTCTACACGCTCGCAACAGGTTGCGCCCGGGAGAACTCGATTTCGATGACAGTCTCTCTCGGACGGCGAACAGAAAAGAAAGAAGAAATCGCGAATAAGCCTAAGAGAACGTATCCTTCGGTTGCGGACTTCCAGGACACCGTGTGCTCGAAGGTCCTCCCCAACCCCCGACGATTTCGCATCGACTCGAGAGAGTTAGCTGGCCTAATCGCGTCGGCGGATCCTTGTCGCGATAAATCCGCGGCGACTTTAATTATTTCGCGAGGCGCGGAGACCCCGGCTAGTTTATTCCTCGGGGCCGGCGATGTTTAATGAAACAGGATCGAGTAATATTTGCACGTGCACGATCGGCATTAGTCTTCCTGATATCATCGTATCGGCCGGGGATCATTCGCGGGCAACGAGACCCGCCGAAACTGTTGACGTCAGTGTTTCCACTGAGCGCGCTCGATGATCTCATGCCGACTGCATACAGCCATGCGCCTCTCTCTCTCTCTCTCTCTCTCTCTCTCTTTCTCTCTCTTGGCGTCCCTTTCCCACTCGCAGCACACCTATAGCAACCGCTCGCCTTTTTCGCATGTGCCAATGCACGTAAGCCTGCATATTGTGGAATCGGTCGATGCAACACGTGCGCGTTTGTCAGCTTCTTAGAAAGCCGCGAATAGGCGTTTCTCGTTGCATGCATAATTTCCTGGCCACGGAGCCGTATCCTTCGCTCTTTGACGACAAATCGTCAGGAATGTTGCGCTCGCCGCTTACGGTCTCGCTCCGCATTAAATACTCGATCGGGCGCAGACTGCAAGTCGGGGCGAGCCTGCTTTCCCCGGCTCGCTTTCTTCCATTCACGAGCGGACCGTATCTCCGCGCTTATCGGCTTTGCACATTCGCTATCTCTTCGCATCGATCAGTTTTATTATTCTCGAACCCGCGGCACGCCGAATGTCTGAGAGCGGTGGCACTAATTCTTTGCGCCGCGATCACCGGACTGCCGATTTTACGCGTTCATGATTAGGGAGACATTACTGTATACACAGCGTATGCTGTTTATACGATGTACAGGGTGCACCGAAATTATGGGAAATTCCGAGAAATGAGAGATTCCGAAGATCATTTGAAGTAACTTTCTCCTTGGCGCAAATGCAATCTGCAGCATCGTTTGCGAGATATTAACGAAAAAACGGTGGCCAATGGGCGGATATTTTTAGCAAGAGTAATCATAACATTTACAAAAAATCGATCTACACTTGCATCCCAATCTATCCGGAAATCCATCCTACTAGTCTCAGTAACTGGTCCAAAATTTTGCTATCGACCTAGGTGGACCAGTTACTGAGACTAGTGGAATTCATTTTCGGGACAGATTGGAAAAATCCAGAAAAAAACAATTCCACTAGTTTCAGTAACTGGACCCCCTAAGTCGATAGCAAAATTTTGGACCAGTTACTGAGACTAGTGGAATTCATTTTCCGGATTTTTGGGAGTCTGGAGGCATGTCATAACTTCATCTCTACAGAACACTAAAATGAATTTTTTTCACTCAGTAACTGGTCCACCTAGATCGATAGCAAAATTTTGGACCAGTTACTGAGACTAGCAGGATGGATTTCCTGATAGATTGAGGTGCCAGTGTATATAAAAACGAGCCGCAAGGCTCGAATAATCGTATCTCCTCTTCCCAAATTATCCATTTTTGTGCGCAATTTGGGCGTCAGTAAGGGAGACATTATTATAGATCAAATTCGAAACGGTGAATTCGTTAACAGAATCACTGAAGGATACTGTTATATTTTATTTCTTATTCCTTAAAAAATAAGGAACGAGATCAATATATGTAGTAGCGTTTGCACATCGGTGATCGGACGATTATTTATCTTGCACAAAAAATCCGCGGTTCCGTGTAAGAACCCTTGAAATCGCCGATTTGGCTGCGGATCGCGATCGAAAGGTCTCGCCACGGCTCTCCCGGAAGATCCGCGGCCGAATAGATCCTGTTACAACGCGCGCGGGGGAACAACGGCACACGGAATAAATTGCCGCGTATCCGTGGATCGCCGCGGCGGCGGGGGCAGGGGAGAGCCGCGGCGGCGATGCAGTTTCCGTAGGTTGCGTGCAACGTGCAGCGACACGCGTGTGTTTCTTGCTCGGCCGCACTGACACGCCGCGACGAAACGATTTCAATAAACAGGCTTGATACACACGTACATACGTGCGAAGTGGCACGAATGCTTTTTTTCCCGGGGCGGGCTGGCTACGTGCGTGGGCGGCACCGGCTTCGCTTACCCTATCGCACGTAAACGCCGCGAGATAAACGTTATTTAGAATATTTTTCCCCGGCGTACGCGATCCTCGCGGAACAAGAGCCGCGCGAGAGCACGTCGTCCGCGGAACGGTGAATGAAGCCGTCGCGGCGTAATAAGACCGCGGTGCGATAAAAGAAATCGAAGGCGTCGTCGATTCCTTCGGGGCCCGCGAACGCGGATGTTGCTCTCGCGGCGCGGACGATCGTCGGCGGTGTAAACTCGGCCCGGTGAAATACGCCGACGTTGTTACGTTAAACGTCTTGGAAATTGCGTGTAACGCTCGCCCCGTTGTTTCCTATCGCGTGTAATTTAGATTGCACGTCATTCCCCGTTTATTTAACCGTACCAGCACGCGCATTACTTGCGCCGCAATACAACGTTTGCGTCACGGGCGTCACGGGCGTCCCGGCGCACACGCTCGAAACGCGGCATTCTTTTCGCGAGCAACACACATATACACACACACGCACACATAGAGTAGAGACGATACGTACGCGCGTGTATCTGATTGGCCGGCGGGGAGACCGTAAGCCCAGCGAACAAATAAAGCCGTTCGAACGCGACCGCGTCGATCGCGTTCTTTTGTGTAAACTCAGCCGGCCGCCGATAGCGGCTCGCGTGCTTCTTGAGAAGCGTTTGATAAATAGCACCGGGAAACGTTACGTGAGATGTGCTCGCCGAGAGATGTCGAACGCCTGTAAGTTCGCCTAACCGGCGAAAGGTTACGCTTTTAAACGACTCCGCGTCGTTGTCCCTGCTTCCGCGGTGTCCCATTTTTTTCTACGCTAATTCCACTCGCGGTTTTTCCGTTCGGAACCACCGTGATGCTGCGGGTTCTCTTGCGGATTCTTTGGGATTGTCGAGAGAAAGAGAGACAGAGAAAGAGAAAGAGAGAGAAGGAGGGAGAGTTCATCGATACTGCAATTATTCAATTTTTTTGAGCGATGCTTCGATTCCGACAGGCTGTTGTACTTCTTTAATTGCACCTACTTTACTGCGCAATGACTGAAATATACTCCTGAAAACCGTTCCTTAGGAAAGAATTGAAACAGTGAATCGCAGTACCGACAGAGCGGTTTATACTTTAACTAAAAATTCAGCGAAGGATTCCCAGGAACAGAAATTTCATTTTGCCCGAAGATCGCAAGAATGATCGGTATTTCGCGAGACCGACAGCTCGAACCGGCGCGAATCAGTATCGCCATGGATGGAGCACCGACGTCGCGGCTAATTCCCGCGCTCTTATTAATCGCCAGAAGGGGGCGAATCGAAAAAAAGAGAGCTTGTCCCCGGCGCAAAGTTTTCCTTAAACCGTAGGACACGTTTCGCTCGTTAAGGGTCCGGACGGATAAGTAACGGCGGCGCCGGGCGTCGGCCGAGTGGTTTGCTCCGAAAAGAGAAAGAGAACGAGAAAGAGTGTTAGGGGAGGGTTAGGAGCGCGGGGCTGGAATTAAATAAAAATAAAACGCGAGATAATAACGTTAGCGAAGGAACCGAGAGCCCAAGACAAATAGCCGAGGGAAAACAAAGCGTATTATAAATACCGGGTGACAGGACGAGTCGGGCCCGTTGGCGCGGGGGTGTGGGCAGCGTTGGAGAAGAGGAGGGTTGGTTTTCAAGCGGGACGAGAAGAAGGAAGGGGTGACTCTCTCTCTCTCTCTCTCTTTCTCTCTGGCCGAGGACGACACCGCACCGGTGGCCGTGTCGACTCCTGAGAGAAAATGCTCGGAGGAAGCGATGCCCCCAGCATTTTTGCTACCTGCGGACACAATGAGTGGCCGGATTTCTTTTTCCGCGGTCGTTACTCACCCTCCGAGCCGAGGGATAGTATTCTTATCCAGCCGGAATTACAAATTTCAGACACCGAGCCCTTGTGTCCGACAGGACTCTGACTGCGCGTTATATTCCTTCTTTCTCCGACGATTCCCGAGCACCCGGCCGCCTCTCTCTCTCTCTCGCTCTCTCTCTTTCTCTCTCTCCCTGCGCGCTCGCTCCCTCAAGCACGCGCGCGAGCACGCTTTGCCTCGCGCGTTCCTTTACAATTCCGCTTCCTCCTCCCCTCCGAGCTTCTTTTCTCTCTTTTCTCATTTATTTTTTGCACGCTCGGACAGAGAATGGACTAAACGCGGAACACCGTCCTGTACACGCACACGCATGCACGCGGCTGCGGATCTGTGTATACTCACATTGGGACGAGCGTGGCCGCGCGGGTTCAGCTGCCAAGGAACCGCGGAGGGTTGAAACTGCTCCTTTCCCCAGGAACTGTTGTCGAACGGGTTCTCACCGATGTGTCCCTGCAACCATAAGTCACCGTCAACATCACAGTCCTGCGGCTCCGCGATCGTTTACTTACTCTTCGCCGAGATGTCATTTTACGAGGTATGTACTCCTCCACATTTCTGACATTCTCGAAAAATCGTACATTTACACTTATAATATATGGAATTTCTTTTCTTTTTGTAGCAAGCTTTGAGATCACGGAAATTTTAATACTTCGCAATCGAACGTAGATCGTGAAGTGACGTTAAAAAACAGCTTATCTTATTTCGGTGCAATTTTTATGTTACTGAGATTTGTATTTAATGAATCGCTAAGAGTACAAGTGCAATGTATTACACTGATTTTGTTTGAATCAATGGACAAAGGACGATATTTTAATTTTTCTTTTAGCGTAGTGCAGTATTATGTGCGTTTAATATTATGTGCATCGATTCGTATCACACTATCGGCACTCTTATATTCTTTCTTCCATAAATGAAAACAATTTTAATTTCGGCAATTTCAATATAATTCACAGCGTACATAATTCCGCAAATTCCCCCTAAAGGGAACCAAAGAAGGAATCGCACAGAATGAAGAAAACATGTTTCTACCGTGACAAAGGTCTTCGTACGTCGGAGACGAATCATCGTCGCGGTGTAAAGGGTCGACGCCGCGAAAGAAATCATAGGACAAGGGAAACGCGCGAAAAACGATCGTGGAGCCTGTCTTGGATTCGGTCGTTAACCCGAGCCGGGCACTGCAACTTCTCTCAAGAATGAAGGGCGCAAAGGGGGCGAACGGCACCTGACCCGAATGCACCGGGCAACAATTATCGAAGGCTAACGCGCCTAATGACCCGTTAACGGAGAGCTCCCCGGTAAAATATTCGCTGCTCACGCGGTTACTTTTCCCCGGCGGTGGTCCACCCCGAAGAAAACAGTCATCGATCTCTCGGGACGCGGTTTAAAAGTTTTTTCGGCGCTCGTTCGCGCGGCAACGGGCTTATTTTTGTAATATATTCGGCCCCGGCCGCCCCGCGCGCCCCCCTTTCTCGACTTTGCACCCCGTAAGCCTTATTTTTCTTTTAACTTTATTTCTAACCTAGAACCTCCCGGCGCGACGGCAAGGTGGCACGCGCATAAATCACCCGGTATAATGAGAACACTTCGTCTTCGAGCGACTCGCCCTCTCGGTCGCAGACGCATCCCTTACGGGCCCGGCTATTATATCATTCTTTACCTCGTCGTGGATTTCTGGTTGCCGCGATTATATTAATATTCGTTTGCACGGCACCTGACTCGATCCTCGACCCCGTCTTACCCCGGTCTCGGACCACCACCCCTTCCATCCCGCCCAATTTTATAAAGCTACCCTTGGAAGCTCGCGAAATTATAGCTGCAATTGTTTGTAAATTTTCTGTCGCGTTTTATCGACCTCGTCGAGACTTGTTAGAACTTGCGATCATTTTCTCGTCGCATCTGATTGCAGTTTACTGATCATCCCCCTTTAGATGCATCCATTTTCACGCGCAACCCTCCAAAAGCAACTGTATCCGCGTTTTTAATGAACAATACGAATACCAGTGCCTCGACTCAATTTTAGGAGATCGCTTTTTAGGAGTTCGAAGCTTCTAAGCTTTCAAGCGATCCTTCAGGACCGCGTCGAGATTCTAAACGTTAATTGCACAAATTCCGGACGACACCGGATTTTTCTCGAGTCGCATCCCCGATGATGCAACGGCCCCGTAAAATATGGAGTATCCGAACGGATCTGTCGAATGCGCCGAGCAGAATTTGGCCGCTCCCAATAATGCAGCTGTGCCGATTTAATCAAATCGCTTCGCCGCGGTATAATTAGCCGAAATTTCTATCCCCGACCTATTGCGCAAACCTTGCCAGAGGTAAGACGCGCAAACTTGCTCCAGCTTTCGTGGGTTTCTGCGTGGGCGGAGGAACCGTAGGCCGGTCGAGGGCAAGGAAAGGGAAAAGGGTGACTTGAAGCGTGACCAAATTCGGGGTTATAATTAGCGGTGGCGGCGGCGATGGCGGCGGCGGCGATCCGTTAATCGGCGGACAGGAATGCGACTCCTAATCGCGTTAGAACGAAAGAATAGATCGGGATCGAGCAAATAGAGTATGAATCATGGATCCCTGCATAATATCGTCCCGGGTCGGCAGATATAATCGCCGCTCGCTCTGCCGCCGTTGCACGCACACTTCGAGGCTATTTTCCCAGAAGATCGGAGAAGATACGAATGCCTCTTAGCCAATATCGATTGCATCGGGATTGCGGAGGGAAGAAAAAAGCCGCGGGATCCATTATGAATTCCGATGAATCCGGGTTTAGATATTCCACGATCTCTGTCTCTCTCTCTCTCTCTCTCTCTCTCTCTCTCTCTCTCTCACTCTCTCGCGTTATAAATATTCGACGCCGGAGACTTTCACGTTACAGGCCCCGGTTCGGTACTGTCTGCGCGACTATAAACAGTAATGGACGCGATCCCGCGGCCAGTTTCATTGGCCGATGAGTCAGCTGCGGACGTTTATACAACTTAACAATTATAGACGCTGATTTATGGATCCGAAAATTAGGCGGAATTGCGTTTTCACCGCTAAGCGTTTTATTGTGCCGAGGTTTGTACAGCGTGAAGCTGTTCGATACATTTTTAGCCCGATGCGCCGCGCCGGTCGGCTCGCGTTGTAAATGCATAAATTTTCGTCGCCCGCTAATGACTCTCGTTTGCCCCGCACGGACTTGTTAATTATTGCTCGCTGTATCTGTTTCTTCGTCGATTGCCAAGCGAGAACGCTTTACGATATCACGGCGACGCGATTAAAAGGAAGTCGACGGGGAGAAGAAAAGAGAGACGTCCTCCCCCCAGCCTCCCCCTCCCTGTTTATCGCCGGTGTTAATATAATATGTATAAAGTGGACGCGCGGAGTGATTTCGCCGGATAATTATTTCACGGTAATATCATCGGCGACCGTTGTCACGGACGATCGACGCGACGGTCTCCGGCGTTTCTGTCCCCGCCGCGAAAAACGGCGCTCCGCGGAGCGGCCCGTGCGGGCCGGAGCGGCGCGGCGCGGCGCGGGACGGCGTAAGGCAGAAATAAACAGTGGCGATGGAAAATAATGAACCGGATAGCATATATAAATACGCGGATGCTATTGAGGTACATTGTGCGGTTCATTTGCATGAGCCCAGCCACGGTCTCGACGCGCAGCTGGACATACACGCGACAAAAGAAACGCGCAAACAAAACACGCAACGCACCGACCGCGTCGTCGTTCCATTACACACATGCTCGCACACATTTACCAACATTCTCGTGCCCGTATAGCCTCCTATGGCATTGGACGGGAGACCATCCGACGATGTCGCGGTGGTGCATCGTGCACGATGCATCCAGCTTGGAAATAAACAAACGTCTCCGGTGCCGACGGTCGTCAACGTCGCCGTCGTCATTAAGGCCGTGACTACACCGGCCGTTCTTTTTTTTTTCGTCTTCGTATACCGCGATCGATAATCGCTTGTGACAAATGACGAAGAAAACGAGGCGTTCGAGACGCCGCGTTTTCTAATAAACCGCAATCGATGATCCGATGTGACAAACGTAAGGGAGAACGCGGCGCGCGAAACGCCGTCGGCGGACGAAACGCGGCGGAAAGTGAACGAACGCGAGCCGTTGGTCACGATTCTTTAATTCACGTCGAGGGGAACAGTCGATGGAACAGAGACGAGTCTCCCGTTATTCGATTAAACGTTTTTTTTGTATATTCACGAATGGTTGTTTAATCGCTTAAACGCTATCCGCGATAAACGAGCTGTTTCGTTAGCAAGATTCCACGTCCTGGCACGTAACCAAATTCTGATTAAAGTTCTCGGATTCGTTGATTAAAGTTCTGCTGCAACAGCTTAACAATAACCGCCGAACACAGTACAGATCTCCGTTTTAGTTGGCCCGTCCAAGTGCAAGAAGATGCTCCACTTCTTTCTCAGACGCCCATTCTATTCTGCGACTTCAATGTCGCAAATACGTTTGCACTTGTTCCAATAATATTTTGATCGCTTGATCGTGGAGCACAAGTTTCCATTTTCACTAACACTCGAGTGAACCACACTGTGATTTAGATGCCCCGGCGTTACAGTTTGGTATTAAGCGTGACCAAGAAGACGGCTGCCGACGGAACGTGAACACATGCTGTCAGAAAAAGGCGACTCGTATTACAGTAAATTCTCCCTAATCGTCGCTCAGCTTGCACACAAAAATGGACAATTTGGGAAGAGAAGATACGATTATTCGAGCCTTGCGTTCTACAATAATTTACATATATTATTTCTAACCTGATTACAATATTATTATATTAATTATATTATATTATTATAATATACTATTATTAATATACTATTATTAATATACTATTATAATATACTAATATACTATATACTATTACATTAATTACAATATCTAATTCTCTCTTGAGATACGCGAATCTTTAACTTAAAAATCGTTGAAAATTGTACATTACTTTTCGCTGGGTTTTAGAACACTCGAAGTCCACTTACAGCCATGTGCAGGTGTCCACAGAATGACGTAAGCTGGCTTCCTCCGGCAACGCGTGTTCACGTCCCGTCGGCGACTGTCTTTTTCGTCACGCTCGACACAAACAAAACACTGGCACGCCTAAATCGTAGTAGTTTTACGTAACGCTATATCTGACAAATTTTCATTGTCTATAATCGAGGAGCAAGCACCTCCTCGGATTAAATGAAAAGCACAGCCGTCTTAAAATCTCTGACCACGTGACGCGGCGAGGGCGCCGAGATTGATTTCGCTTCTGAATTTCAGAAGTCCCTTAACCGAGCGTAGAAGACAATTCTGCAGTGCTCGCGGGGGTGGGCGTGCTTCGGTACGCGCCTTCGACGGAGGCGTAAAAAGGGTATAAAATTAGTATACAAGGCGGCGATAAAAGCGATGATCGTGGAAGATTATTTCGGGTCGGTTGTAAGACACTCGGCGACGGGGCGAAACGTTTTATCGGCCGCCTATTGGGCGGCGAGGGCGTAGCGGGGGTGGGAAGCGACCGGGACACCGTGATTGTAATCATATTTTTCTGGGCGACGGATTTATGCAACGCACCGCGTCGTCTCTGTACATAAAACGCATTTAAAATTCTCCAGGCAAGCGGAAAGGTGGCTCCTGTCCCCGCCGATGGGAACGAGCCGGCGGCGCGACGCCGGAGGAGCGCCGCGGGGGTTGTAATTGGCAATATCTATCGAATTTTACAATAAATCTCGCCGAGCCCCGAAGGAGAGCCAGCGCGGGGGTGGGCCGCGGCAATAAAACACCGGGTAGTATCGCGAGGGGCCGCCACGCCATGCACTTAACGACTTATCTTATCTTGGAATTAGGTCGCGGTTAGAACTCCTTTAATCCGACCGCACGGACAACGGTGTTCCGTGTTAATTCTAACCCCCTCCGAATGATTAACTAGCCCTTTTTAAACCGGCGTTGTCTCAATTCGCTATCAACTGCGAGACGACGACGCGACTCGACGACTTTCTTGCACCGGCGGGACAACGTCCCTCGTTCGATACGGATTATTAATTATTAACCCCTTGCTGTACTTCGACGAGTCCAACTCTTTATGAGAATTTCTATTAATAACTTATTCGGTGTAGGTGCTATTCTGTCCTTTAAAATTGGCATAAAATTCGAATCTCTTGTCGTCAATATTTAAGCGTTCGAGTAAATTTAGGCACACGATAAGCATCAATTTTTAAGAAATTATTGCAGTCGAAAATTTTCTAATCGCAGTAACTGCGGAGAAAATGGTATGTCAAGGGGTTAACCGTTGTGCTCTAGGCAGAAACAGGTGACCAACGTAATTGCACAGTTTAACCCTTTGTGGTTGAAGATGTTTCATCCCTTCTGTTTCAAAATTTGCCGCAGCCTTACGCAGAATTCTAAAGTCTGTTAATCTGATGCATTGTTTTGTGTTTCATTTAATCGATTGATTTATAAATGCATAAAATATGCAGCCCGCTAATTATTATGCTCGCGAAATATTTGGGCCACTAGATCTTATCAGGGTTCGCAGTATGCAGGAGGATCGACGATGCAATTGTACTGCGATGCATTGTAACTTTTCAGTTTCAGTTTCCCCGACCAAATTACGTATGTACTTCGAAATTACGGATTTTTTAGGGTCTGCGATTAATCATTCTCGATCACAACCGTTTCACTTAGATTTCGAAGCAAGTTATTTTCAAGACTACACAGCCACGCTTTCCAGCGACTTCCGGATCCTTCGGAATTCGACATAGGGCAGCAAGAAAAGGATTGGAGCAGCTCCGAAGATAATTAATTGGAACGGGAAGTTTGAAGCTGAAAGTATTTAATCCCCTCTGAAAGGGTTGAAGGGTATGAATCTTATTATTCGAGGGGCATTTTCTGACGGAGCTTCTTCAGCGTGAATGTTTTTTCAAAGCTGAGTCACGAACGCAGGCAACAGCGAACGAATTTTTTGGAAATACGTGTCCGGTAGTGCAACGATTAAGGAACAAGTACCTGTTATGAAACACAGCCACGACCGCGATCCCTTCTTGAAACAGTGGCACGAATAATACAATAAAAAAATAGTTAGAGCATACGAAAGCGGATGTAAAAATTCTATCCATATTTTTGGGCATCGTTCTTTATAAATTCACTCGCGCGAATACTGTTTTGTAACAATTAGTTGTAAAGAAAAATGTTTATTCGAACATTATTCTTTACCCTTATATCTTCGATTCATATTAAATATAAATATTTCCAAGTTCAGTACATGATTTATAGACATCGATCTATCGAATGGCGGTATAAATATTCAACTTTTAAGTTGCATTAAGATCGATGATAATCTTATACCCCCTGAAAAGCGTTCCATAATAGATACTTTTACCTTAGACCTTGGCGAGGCAGGCGTTAATGTTTACTCTGTTTCGTGCTCGGAATTGATCCGTTCGGGTGATGCAGTCGTTGTAACCGTTGACTTCGCACTTTAGAAAGTAGGTCTGTCCGCGGTAAAACAGCGTTACGATTTATCTTCAGCTATCGTTCGGGCCGCTGCAGCGAGGCCTTTGTCCTGCGCCGATCTCCGGACACTTAATTATTCGTTTCTCCTCGTAGACTTCAAGGAACAGAGTCGAACAGGTTTCGGTTCAATATTTGTCGAAGAGCGCCCCGGGGAACTGTCCAAAAAGAAACGATCGTATGCCCAAACCAATCGAGTTAGAATTCCGCCTCACGCGTGGCACAACCACTTAACACCCGCGAGGCGACCATGTTTCCTCTTTTCACTCGAATTGCAACATCGAACCGCCGGCCGAGCATCGTGGAACAGAAGACGAGAGAAGATAAGAGAGAACGAAGCGTGAAAGCATCGATTCGATCTTCATCGATTAACTCAAGTTTGTCGCGTCTTCTAATTGAATATTTCTTAACCCCTCGCCGTGCATCGACGAGTCTGACTCATCGTGAAAATTTCCAGTAATAATTTATTAAGCATGAATGTGTCATTCTGTCCTTTAAAATCGAAATAAAATCTCTTGTCATCGATATTCAAGCATTCGAGTAAATTTAGGCACGCGATAAGCATCAATTCTCTTTCCCCTCCAACGAAATTATCGAAAGGTTTCTAATCGCGTTAACTGCGAAGAAAATGGCATGTCAAAGGGGTTAATTAAATATGTCCAATTTAAACGTCTCCAAATTAAATATCTGCCAACGAAATATCTCCTAAACTATCAACATGTCGACGAAAGTAGGTTAATACGTTCTTACGACTAGCGTCGTGCAGCGTTCATTGTTGCATTCAAAAAATGCATCGTTTAAGCGAACCAAGTTTCCAAGCAGCGGAATATGGCCCACTCGATGCCGATTTAAATCTCCTTTAGAAACATTTCTCGCTGCGAGCAACGATAGCCCCGCGAATCGAAGTCGGTAATACATGCATACGTGGTAACCCACCCTGTATATCGCGACGATGGTTCCGCCACTCCAAAGAATTCTATGGCTTTCGAAAAGCGACTAATCGCCGGGAATCCCGCGCAGATTTTTCGGACGACGAAGTAATCTGGAAAACGTGGCAGAAAAATCCCGGTGACACAGCGCGGCGGGCGAAGAGAGAATCTGGCGGGGATGAGAGAGAAAGAGAGGGAGGGAGAGAGAGAGAGAGAGAGAGAGAGAGAGAGAGAGAGAGAGAGAGAATGGAGGAATTTTAAAACACGGGACGGTATTTGTGGCCCCGTCAATTTTTATCCTCGGCCGTTAAGTCGTGTAACGGCGGCAAATAGACGCGAGAGGCCGGAGCGCGCGGGGTCGAGCAAACGGGTTACGGCCGTGGGGCCTCTAAAAATAAATATGTTGTTTATTCACAAGTAAACCGGATGCCGTTGTTTGCTTTGGAGCAAATTGTTTTGTTAAGTTTTGCCCGGCCGAGAGAGTGAGTGTGTGTGTGTATGCTGGTTGACGGGCGCCTGTGTGGGTCCCTGTCCTTGCCAGCGAGAGAAAACGATTTACAGCGCGGCGGGGTGAGAGAGCGGGTCGGGGAGGTGGCAGGAGGGGACAAGAAAGAGCGAAAAGGAAGAAGGAGAGTACACGTGAAGTCAACCAGCCTCTCCTCTCTGTCCGAGCTTTTTCCGGCATGTTTTGCTCCTCCTGTTGCTAGATGACTCCAGCTGTACGCAGATACCAGCGCTAATAACCGCTGCCGGAAACATCGGACTAAACTCTGCCGAACGTCAACGACAATTCAAACATGCCTGGGTTACTGGACTCGCGACCGCGGCGCTTCTACTAAACGCCTCCGCCGACCGTTCGTCTAATTTCAATTCTGTTCTCGGTATTTCGGCCGTCGAGCGTTCAATTTGCTCGGACAATTTTTAAACCTAACCGAGTGGCTCACATCGCGTCGATTAGGTCCTTCGGACAAGCCAGTCGGAATCTGCTGCAGAATAAAGATTATATCCTTGAGAAATTAATTTGCTCGATCAGATTTTCAATAGTTTGGCCGTCGAGCGTTCAATTTGCAAATCAATTTGCAAACAATTTTTAAATCTAAACGAGTGGCTTACATCGCGTCGATTAGGTCCTTCGGACAAGCCAGTCGGAATCTGCTGCAGAACAGAGATTATCTCCTTGAGAAATTAATTTGCTCGATCAGATTTCTCTGTCATAGTGGTTGGCGCGCTTCGAGTAATCGTTTTTTCCGGAAAAAGTGGACCGTAATGGACAGCTACAAGCCGGCGCGGCGCGTTCAGCAAAACGAAAGTGGCCGAGATTGTTTCGGAACAGAGATATAGTAACACCGAGGTGAACGGTTTTACAAATGGTTACTTCGAGGTGAAACCTGTGTTCAGGATCCATGTAATTTTAACATCATTTTCGTTACTTCATCGTCGCTTACTTCACCGTCGATTCGCTATGGCGCGAATCTTAGGCGATCGTTCAATCCCGCGACGGACCGAGAGAGAAGTGTCTACATTGTGCCCGATTATGCTTTTCGAACGGCTGCCCGAGCGTGTCCCTCGGCCGAGAGGCGGCACCGGGATTGTGTTTTTAAGAAATTGATTCTCGTCCTAGATTTGCTTATCACAATCATTGGCGTGCTTCGCGTAATTGTTTTTCCGAGGAGCGGACACTGCGAGCGGCCACTTACGGGCCCCGCGGTGTTCCGCCGCGGCGAAAGGAAAGTGCCGGAGATTGTTTTCGAATAAAAATACGGTAACATCGCGGTTTGAACGGTTTGCAAATGGATACTTCAAAGTTTAAAGCCGCGACATGTAACGCGCGTTGTTTCGCCTTACAACCGCGGATAATTGTACTTTGTATGAATTAGAAGCGCGGATATGAAAGTGCGCCACGGAGGCGAGCAAACATCCCACATGACGATTCGAGATACCGTGTAATATTAAAGTTCATTCGCGATGCACGCGCCGTTGATCGATCGCATAAGCGACTCATTTACATCGAAATCCTATTTGTCCCGCGATTGAAATTTCGATCGTTGTTTCGAGACTTTTATACCGCGACGTGTTATTCGGTACTAAGCTCGCGTTGGAAAACGATCGCTATGCCGATTCATTCCGGCAAGAATGCAGAAGACAGCTGTACAATGATCTGATATTCTTCATCTTCTTCGTAGAGGATGTTTATGGTATCGTGAAGGTACCCTACAACTGAGATACAGTAATGTCTCTCTAATTGTCGCCCAAGTTGTGCACAGAAATAGACAATTTCGGAAGAGGAGATACGATTATTCGAGCCTCGTTTTTACAGTCGTTGACAATTCGTAACTATAACAAAGAAAGCTCGAATAATCGTATCTTCTCTCCTGAAATTGTCCAAATTTTTGTGTACAATCCGAGACGTCAATTAGAGAGACATCATCGTAATTCGAAAGCGTCCTGCAACGTCTGTGTCGCGCAGGACGATTCTACTTAAAAGCCGCGGCGGATGCTTTGTTTTGCTTCCACGCGACGCTTTCATAGAACTGAATAGCACGCGCTTGCAGATCGACTCCACGACTCGGGCCATATATTTCTAGAAAAGATAAGACGCGTCCAATTAATATAAATAACCGAGCGGCCTCTGGACCGGTCCGTGTCGTACGGCGCGATTCTACTTAAAAGCGAAACAAATTCTTCCGGCCGAGGCGAACGGCTCGTTGAAGCGTTATCAAAATCCGAGTCGCAAAGTAGCCGGAGCTGTGGGCCTTTGAGGAGATATTCGGCGCGATATTTAGCCACATTATCGTGGGCAAAGTAGCGAGCTCTCGGATAAGCCGGAGGCAAGAGCAGGCCGCGCGGCTTGCTAGTCGCGGTGCTCGCTTTGTAGCGACACGCGCGAGAGAAAGCGTAATACACGGACGCGAGAGCGTTTGCTCGCGTGTGGTGCACGCCGGCCGGCCAGGTAAGAGCGAAGGTGTTCTCGCGTTCTTTTGTCCCGTTCTGGCCGGCGAAACGAGAAAAAGAAATCCGAGAGACAGAGGTGAAACAGACCGGCAGCGTTCCGGCAACCACCGGCCGCGCGCTGCCTCTGTTTATTAAAGAGCATTAATCTGCGAATCTGTACCGGGTGTCCGGTTAAACGCGGCTCAACCTGAGCCGACGCTGCCTCCCGCGTTCCCGTGATACCGTTTTAATTGTGTTTTGTAATTAGCCCGTCCAGAGGAGCACCCGTTGTTCCCGGCTCTCCCATGGTTTCCGCGTTTCCTCGGCCACCCCTTTTCCGCAGCCCTCGCGGTCTCTCCTTTCTTCCTCCCTCTTTTTCTCTCTTTCTCTTTCCCTCGCTCTCTCTCTCTCTCTCTCTCTCTCTCTCTCCCTTTTTTTCCTCTCTCGTTCGCCTCAATCTTCGGGGCGTTTCGTGTAATCGTTGATAACCTTTGTAAGATTTTATTGTAAGTAGTCGCCGGATTTTATGGTTCTATAAAATCCGCGAATGGATGAAATGCATGAAAGCGACGGTATTTTTAAAAGCTGGCCGCTTTCGACTCGCCGGGCAGCTCGATGGATTCCCCGTTCGCGGCGTGTCGTAACTGTAATTATTGTCGGGTGGAATGTAAATTATTAAATACAGACGTCCGCGGCTGAATATTTTATTGTGAGAAAGAATTATGTGGAAACGCTTTTATGTTAATGACGCCGCCGCCGCTGCAACCGTCGGCCGTCCCTGCAGCAGCAGCAGCTTTTATTCCACTTTTTTTTCTCTCCTCCTCCCTGCTGCAAGCGGCTCCTGAGAGAGCGACTCGAGGAACGCGAAAACTCTGAGCGCGAGTTTCGCGATTGGCTCCGGGCGTAGAACGGATCGGTTATATGCCGGGTGTTTCGTCTATAGTTAGATGCCCGTGTGTAACAATTTATCTTATCTGCGTGTAAATAACAGCTCATCGAATTAGCATCGAGTGCGCCATTGAAACAAGTGTGTTGCGATCGAAAGGTTTCTCGGAATCCGGCGCGCGTTGTTACACGGGCTCTCGTTATTTATTCCCCGGTTTCGCGGGGCCGAAGGAAAACAAAGGAGAGCTCTTCGGGTCTTGCCGTTCGCCGGGCTAAAATTATTTGCGATCGCTCGCCGGCTCGTTTGCTGACAAACACTTTTTCCCAATTTCGACTCGCGGCCCGTTGTCGTCATCGCGAGACACTTGATCAAACAACGTCTGCCGCATACAAATAACATCGTCGCGTAAACAACATTAACACGTGTGTCCGGCAGCACCGTGTGTCGCCATCCGAAAGCCAGCCTCGATTCCCGAGTCCGCGTCGGAAATATCTATGATCGTCCGGATGCACACGGTTGGTTGCCCACGAAAGTGTTCGTTTTAAAACGCGATAACTTTTTTCAAACTGGATTAAGTTACTTGTATTTTTCTTTTTTTAGACGATGAAGTGACTAGTTTACTAAAGAGGTTTGGCTAAAGAGCTTTTCCTTAATTTTGCCATTAGTTGAAATGAAAAGAATAAATTGAAATCTCTCTAACTTTTTTTTATCCGAGCCTGTAACAAAAATGTAAAAAATCGACAACGAGAGATCTTCAATTTTTCGTAATTCCAAGTAATAGCAAAATTAAAAAAGAAAGCACTCCAGTGATCGTCTAATAAACTAGTTCTTCTGTCACCTGAAAAAATTCCAAGTGTTTCGGTCGAGTTTAAAATTATTACGTTTTAGAAGGCGTGCGAACACTTTTTATAACTGTAAAGCGATTTCTCACGGAATTCTCGCAATCGGTTTCGACTAAAATTAATTTCTACGCATCGAAAAGCACGGTGTAATAACTTCTTCTATTTTGATCGTACGCCATGTAATCCCATACAGAATTACAATGATCAACGAACCTAAGTGCTCAATACATTTCAGATAAGCAACTAAATTAAGGAGTACGTAGAAAAATAAGCGTAACGAATTACATCGAACGAAAACACAGATAGATGGACAGAGCGTAATAATTATCGGCGTGTGTTTACGCCGCGTAGACAATTTTTATGTCGGACAGGTGCGCATCTTATCCTGTGCGCAGACCGCGGATCTCACGAATTTATAGGCTACATAAAATTCTCCGTTCGTATATAAATTACCGATTCGTTCGAAAGGCTGGAAAACAGACTGCGGCGATTGCAGGTTGCACGAAGACGCGCTGGATCGTTTATCGGCGAATCGGAGCTGATGCTTAAAATCGCGAAGGAAGGAAGTGGACGCTTCGATTTAATTATTTTATGCGGCTTTCACCGCGATACGAGGATAATTGGGAACAACTCCTTTCTAACGATCGCCGGGAACACCGTATTGTAATGATCGGTCCGCGGATAAAACGGGAGACTGACGCAGAAGCGCGAATCGTGAATGGGAAAGCGAGCGGCACAGTGGTCTCATCAGTCAGCTGATTCTCGGAAACGGTGAACCTGACCAGTTCTCCGGAGGGCAACAGCTTCTCCCAAGGCCACCAACCGCGAACTGTCATCGTAACGAGCCCGATGACACGAGGACCGTTCTCTCACCGTCGACGCGCCGCGACGAGCGACCCGACGACGAAAAATAAAAAGAACGGCCGAGCGATAGCTCGGCAATTAACGGCGTTCTCCTTTTTTTCTCTGCCCGGGCGTCTCGCGCGGAGTATGTAAATTCGTGTAATTACGATGATACGTTACTTAAGTTGACCTAAATGCTGGGTCGTGAGAGGGACCCCGACAGAGGAGAGTTTAGTGAATAACCGGTACAGTAGGTAGCCCCGGTAATCTCGCAGCTAATCTTGATTTAATCCTTGACACAAGCGCTTAAATGTTCCGGGACTAGAATTAAATAGCACTATTTAACGCGCGGTCCCGCGACGGATTTACGTGTCTCCTTTTTCGCCGAAAAACGGTCGCACGAAAAATATGAAAATCACCGTGCTCCGCGTTTCCCACGGGATTACGCCCGTTGAAAAAGCCCCACCGGGCTTTTCGAATCACGGGGGAAAATAATCGAATTTTTCTCGGGAATCGTCTCCTCTATCGTGTCTAGATTTAGGCTGATATTAGGCTGATGTTCGCGTCTGTATCTTTTGGCTTCGAGAGCGGCGTTGCTTGGACTGCAGATTCGATGCGTTTGTGAGAAGAATTGGCAGGAGAGACTGAAAATCGTAGGAACATTGGGAGAATTTTTAAACACTATGCGCCACTATTTTCGACCTGTTAAATACATTAATAAAAGAAGAAACGTTTCGCGTTGCTTCAACTTCGGTTTCGATCGTGGTGGGCAATGTTTATTTTGCAGAGAATCGATTACAGATTCTTGCACAATTGCGGCACAGTCGTTGCAAATTCCGACGAAATAAGCGATGAAATATTATTATATAGTCGATAAAATGTTGTTCAGCTTTTATCATGGCTTAGAATCGAGCATCGCTGAAACATCGGTAAGAAACGGAAATGGAATAAAAATAAATTCCATCCCTCGTAAATGATTATAACGAGTTTAAAATAGCGTAACCGTATCGTTAATAAATTATTCTTATATTTCTTGCCGCGAATGCACGAAATTCGCAGTCTCGTCGTTCCAATCAAGATCTGCAATCTGGTAATTGAAATCTAGCGAACGAAACGAACGCCCACCGTCTAATTAATAATATTCTGCGAGCGATAAAAACTGTGGAAAATGGCATTCGTTGAACGGCAAATTGAAAAACGGGGGATCTTGGAGAAAGTAAGGTCGGAGACGAAGGAACCGGGGAGTCGAAAGGGGTTCGCGAGTTAAGTCACGGGTTATTTATCTCGTCGGGGGTGAGACGCGACGTCGTATTTAATTTTTATTACATCGAGTGCGTGCATCGGCCCTCTGTCTTTGCCGAGACGGAAAAAGATGGCGGACACGCCGTCGTCTCAGATATACAACCGGGGACTGTAAACGCGGGCTATATGTAAATACACCGTGATACATTGGATACTCGCTTATAAACACCCCATTTTTATTCGGGCTGCGTTTCGCCACCCCCGCGGGCCGCCGTTCCCCGAGACCGTTCACCCTCCCGGTCCTTAGATGCCACCTTCTACCGCGCTGCCAAGGGGGCAACCTATTATTTCTGAGTTTTTACCGAGGCGTCACGTGTACTGTCGCGGCCTCTCGAAACCTTTCCGCCCAGCCTCCCGAATAATAATGTATTTATCACCGCAAAACTACTCGAGAATAAAGAACACCCCCGAGAATCATCGGAACACTGAATTCATCGTTCGCGGAAAATCACGCGATATTCGATCCGTCGTAATTTCGTGAAAAATAATCGTACGACGATAAGCTAGGACTCGTTTTAAAGCCTGAAGCCTCTACTTTCGCTGTCAGTTATCAATTATTTTTTTATATTTTTTTCCACGATGTAGAGAACGGGAAACTAAGGGCATGATTTCCCTCGAAAATGCCGCAGATTCAAGCGTCTGTAAAAACTTCGAAAAATTTTTTTTAGAACCGAAACTCACGCAGATTTGAAGATCGGAGATTTCTCTTTCCAACGACTGTAAAAAAATTGCCGTACGATTTTTTTTCTCCGTTTTATTCGACTTTGAACGAAAGGTGTGCCTGTACACGATCAGTGCTCATTCCCGTTGCAATAGGACGTCGAGAAAGAATCGCACACCGAGTAGATAAAATCGAGAGTGAAGCTGGGAACAAGCGTATCGATCAAACGACAAATTCATAGTCCACCGACCCCCTCGTTTCAAGGAATTTCTGTTTGATCGAGCATCTCGCCGAGGGTTCCGTGATTTGCCTGATTTTTTCGCACGGCCGCTTCTCAATCTCGCGCTAACCCTGCCGACGACTAACTTATCCGCTGCGGGGAAATATTTCACTCGGAAAAACTGGACGACGACCCTGCAAATATATGACCGAACCGATCTCGATTCGCCGATATATGGGCACGAGTCTGAGCCACGCAGCTGCCTCGATGGCTGTCGATTCTTACTCTAGTACACTTGATCCCTTAACCTTGCAAAATTGGCTCCGCGGGAAACCGATTAGAAATGATTTTTCTTTCAGAATTTATATATTCAACAATTTATTCATTCGATATAAATATAATATTCTTTAATTTGCAGTACCTTCGTTGCCATAAATTTCTATTGCATCGAAAGGGATGCAACCTTTAGCAGACCGGAATTTACTTGTTAACATACCGTGTATAAATATTGTTACTCGACTGCAGTAATTAAAAATCGACAATTTGGGAGCAGAAGATACGATTATTCGAGTCCCTTCGCCTTGTTTTTATAGTTATTGACAATCGGTGACTATAAAAATAAGCCGCAGAGGCTCGATTAATCGTATCTTCTCTTCCAAAATTGTCCATTTTTGAGCAGAGTTTGAGCGAATTTGTGCAAATTAGGGAGAATATACTGCATCTATTTTCCAACAATTAATTAAATTCTCACACGTTTCATTTTCAGTAATTCGAACTCCCCATTTCGACCAACGCGAACATTTTTATGCTCGTGCGAAAAATGCGCGTCATACGTAAAGTAACAAACGATCCTAATCGTTACATTTCGACGCGGAATGTTACTTTAAGACGATCGGTTTTCTAATAAGAAGATCCCGCCGCGGTAACGCCGGAGCATCGGGAGTTTCAGGGAGGCGGTTTTTGTCAGCAAGTTTCTCGGCCGTTTCATCCCGCGGCGCCCCACGGAGAAACGGAAAGGACTTGATATTCAAGGAGTATTCCACGATATCCAATTGAATTTTCGGTCTGGTTTACAGGCCGGGCGTCGAGGCGCACCCTGATTGCCGGCTGATTCGCCCGCGACCTTTTCTCGCACGAATAATATTCACGTCGGTCATCGTGCGCCTCTTCAAACATCCGCGAAATTTCCCTTCGGCTCGATCCCCCGTGACCCTCGCCGCGTCTTCGATCAACGTCGCGTATCGCGCGCACGATAATTTGTTCCCTCGGAATACTATGGATTCCCCGGGCCGGTAGTACAACGTGCACCAGCCAGCCGGCTGCACTTCTCGGTTGCATGTCCGCGATGACGCAACCGGCTCGCGGGACACCGAAGCGGGAACGGAGCCGAGGATCCAGCAGATCCAAGATTAATCCGCGAAAAATCCGGCCGGCCTCGGATGCCGGGCGTGTTTATCATAAATTATGCCGTATCGGGCGGAACCAAAAAAAGAAAAAAAAATATATCGGAATAACGGGCTAACGGTAACGAGGTAATTTACAGCGAAATTGTAACGGCCGGTGGAATGAAGGCATCGTTGATCGGGCATTAATTAAAATCCCGGATCGCCGCAAATATTTTTCTCGAGAATTATTTCGGGAATTAATATTGCACTAAATTCCGCGTGCGCGCGCGATTGCTATTGATTTATCTGCTTAGTGCTCGTTACAATTTTCCTGTTAATTGCGGTGAGTCACTCGGGAACGCTCTTATCGCTGTACTCGGCAGAGCGCTGAAAGCGATCGGCCGTGCGTTTTGTTTTACGACAATCGCGAGCCTGAGTTTATCTGCACCTTTCGAAATTTTTATCGCGCGTTCCGTGATTCTCTACGCGAAGAGATTTGCTCGATGATCTTACGTGGGAAAGGAGTCTTTGTGAAAAAAATTCATTTTACTGTTCTGTAGAGATGAAGTTATCACATGCCATCAAACTGCCAAAAATTCGGAAAATGAATTCCACTAGTCTCAGTAACTGGTCCAAAATTTTGCTATCGATCTAGATGGACCAGTTACTGAGACTAGTGGAATTGGTTTTCTGGATTTTTCGGATCTGTCCCGAAAATGAATTCCACTAGTCTCAGTAACTGGTCCCCCTAGGTCGATAGCAAAATTTTGGACCAGTTACTGAGACTAGTAGGATGGATTTCCGAATAGATTGGGATGCGAGTGTAGATCGATTTTTCGTAAATGTTATGATTACTGTTGCTAAAAATATCCCAGTTCCGCCCATTGGCCACCGTTTTTTCGTTAATATCTCGCAAAGGAAGCGGCAGATTGCATTTGCGCCAAGGAGAAAGTTACTTCAAATGATCTTCGGAATCTCTCATTTCCCGGAATTTTCCATAATTTCGGTGCACCCTGTACATCGTATAAACAGCATACGCTGTATATAGTAATTCGATTTCGTCTGGTTCAGATAGTTCCAGAGCGAGTTTAAAGCGAGAAACGCGAAGCCTCGAGCTCCACTCTTCCTCGGTCGCCTTACTGACGAGGAAAAATATGTTTCTCCGGTTGTTTTCTTTGTCGCGTGTTGAGAGAAGCGAGAAACTTTGTTATTGTTATTATTATAGAATGCGTAACGCAGGAATGGCAGCATGAAAATGGCGGCGGAGTCACGTAGCCAGCGTATATACCGAGCAGGAGGGAAGCTGTGTATGTATCTCCGAAGTAAAGTCGACGTAAAAATAATGGCGACGGGGCTTACGTCGATTATTTATTATTTCATATACAGGGCCGAGTCGATAACGGGGCACGACGTTGCATTAGCATTTTTTTGTTGTTTAAAAATGAAATATACGGCCTGTTGTCGGCGAGAGACCGCCCGGCCCAAAGTCGTCTCGCTCGAGGGGCTCCTGATCTCCAAATAAGTGGCTATACGCGTTCCGGAATACTAAGTCACCGGTGAAAAAAAGCCTTCTCTCCCGCGAAACTCGTCAACAATATTTTATTATTACATTTCACTGCCCCTTCCACCCCTTTCGAGTCAAAATCGAATTTTAAATCGACCGATAAATATTCTTCGACCGCTGGGAAACTGTTAACCGTTTGTTTTCATGATTTTATTATATATATTTTTATTGCATAAAGATGGCGAGAAATTAAATTTTTATCGCTTTATTTACTGGAAGCATGCTAATAGCTGAATTCGGTAGCTGAATCGTGTATAAGGGAAACACGATAATTTTTCTTTAAATAATAATTTCGAAAGAACCTGTAACATTAGATTGATCTAAATTATTCGATGGTTTATAAACGAGTAGATCGCAGTTCTTGAACATTTTTTAAAGAAGTTCCTAACTGACTTCATATTCTCCAATTCACCTCCTTGTTACTCGAACACGTTTCACGCATGAACAGCTCGATCTAAAGCAATTAATAAGCAACGGTACCATAAACCATAAAAATTCCATCGGATAATTCCTGTACAATTGCTAACCCTGCATCAAAAACCACCGAACTGCTTCGTTTATCAAAAACACGGTATAATAAGAATAGCGAAAAGAATTTCGATAAATCCCGCAAACTTCACGGGATTATCGGGGCCCGCGCGAATAACGAAGACGAGCAGCGCCGGAAATACTGCAAGGGTTGAGCAAACGTATTTGCGCTCGCTCGTGTACGTCACCTGCTCGCGTTCCGGCGGCCGCGCGCGACTAAAACAAACGCGGAATTATTAATTGCGAGGAGGAGCGTGGAAGCGTTTCGCAATGTAAATAGCGCGGCGTAAGGAGGCGAAAGTCCTTCGCCGGAGGCTCGCCGGTCGTGTTATTATTTGGAGATCAGACCGAGGCGAATATCTAATTGTAGTAACGACCGCGATACGTAGCCGCGCCATCTGGCATGCTGTTTTCTCGCGCCGATTTGAAACTGTCTCGGCGGCGGTGCTCGCCGATCCGCCGCGGCGCTGACAAAAGCTCTCCGGCTACGTCTTCGCCGAGGTCCCCGGCTAAAATCTGTGAGGTACACAATCGCTTTCGTCGCTCCTAAACTGTACCAATTACAAACACTGGCGGCTTCTCCATCCCCGATGTTAACTAAACACTAAATACTAACGACACACATCCACCGTTACCCAGGATACACCGTGTGCCCAGGGTCCTCCTCCTCCTCCTCCTCCTCCTCGTCTCCCTCTACGCCCCTCCTGCCCCCTTCGTCCTCCCGCAACCGCCTACCAGCCTCGGCCGAAACGAATGTGCGCGAGCTTGCATCCCGAGCTGTTGATTACTCGTTACTGCACTTTGCCGCGCCGCGAGCTCTGCCACGATCCGCCGAAGATATACTCGCGCCACGCTGCCGCGGAATTCATTAACCCCGTAAGCGGTACGAACGAGCTGCGAGCCTCGTTACTTGTCCGCGGGCCCGTTTATGGACAAGCCAATTACTTTTCGATTTCTGTCGCGCCGTATTTCCTTCCCGGATTAAGAGCCGCAATTAGACGCGTCCGCCGAAGGATCGCGTTTCGATGCACCCGAATGCGATACCAGTACCGCCCTTCTTGGTTGAATCGTCCTAACTTCACGTTTCCGATCATCGGATTATAATAAAATGCGGATTGCAATGAAACTGGTTGGGCGAAGTTTAAATATTAAATTGAATTATAATAAATTTATGTTATAAATATTTATATTAAATATTTATTATTATTATATATATTTTAAAGAATTTAGGGGCATCTATGTATTATTTTTATCCGACCAAGATTATTATTTAAGGACGTCGGAAACGTCTGCTTTGCTCGCGTTCGTTGCAACCGATGCGGATAATTCTTAATTTCCTCGAAGACCCGCTGTTAAATTATATTTATATTATATTATTATTCTTATATATTTATATTATTATTATTCTTATATATTTATTATTATATATTTATATATATTTACATATATTTCTTTATGTATATTTATTATTATTCGTCCCGAAGGAACACCCTCTGCAACGGTTCGTAGAAATAATAATTAGCGAAATGACAATAAATTTCTTGATTAAGTCCTGGAAAAAGCAATTCGAGCCCGCGGAGCGAAATTGATGTCTGTTTATGGCCGACCGTTTCCCCCTTCGAAATAGACTCCTCGCGTAAACCACTCCGCTTATTTCTTACCCGTAATATCTTCTTCTCGCAGCCGAGATTAAAGGAAACACCACACGTGCAACGGTACATTCGAATTACAATTACCGCGACGGCGATGCGTTTCTTATATTTAAACGGTACAAGCCGGCGGGGATCGGCGAAACGAAATTTCATTTAAAGCCGCCCAACTATTTACATACTGCGCTCCGTTCGAGTTCTCCAATTAAATCAATGGTGTAATAAAGCAGCGGGGCTCGGTTGATTTCCAAAGGCGCGTTAATTAATTTCCCAGCGATGTTCACCCGCCACGGAGCAAGAAACGGTTGTTGCCGCGTGTTCACGAAGGAGCTGCGAGCACGTTAGCGGCGAGCAGTGAATTGCAAGATTCCGTGTTTATTGCATTTAACGGATGGCATTGGCCGTCCGCATGCAACTGAGGTATACTAAGCGGTTACGTGTACCGATAGGCCTCGGGAGTCGGTATACGTAAGTACGTACACATGCCGCCAAAAATATTGGCCGGCTCGGTGTATTGCGGCCTGCGAGCCGTCGTCACGCGACCGAAATCATTGAATTCGTTCAGAAAAAGAAAACTCGTAAACGGGGTGACAAAGATTTATTCCCGGGGAATTGCTAACCCGTTTCCGTAAATCCGAGACAAATGCCGCGGCGTTCGGTCGCCGTGTTTCTCGCGGCGCGAATATTCGCCGGCGGCTTGCATCGCGGACTTTATATGCGTCTGCAAAATGTGAAGAGCGCAAGAGAAGTTACAAAAAAGGGCAATGCGTTCGTTTTAATCGATCGAAATTATTAATGTAAGATTGAACTTACCGTTTAGTTTCGATTTCCTATCCTATTTCCCCACAGAAAATTTTTTACTTTGCACAAAGATCCGTGCTCTAGCGACAACCGAATCGTTCGACAATTATTCTAATCATTCGGTTCCAATTACTCAACAATATTTTCCTAGGAAGAGCTTAACGCTTCTCAATTAATTCTACAAAGAAATGACTGCTTTCTGATCTTGCTTTCTACAATTCCTGGCATTATAAAAATATTTCTACGAGATATTTATCACATTTTCTTCAAGCATATACTGTAATATAAATCGCACGAGGTCGAACCGAATGCGATCTCGTCGTTGTTATAAAATAATATGCAAACTTCCTAATAGCTCGGCGATTCTAGCGTTTAATAGAACTTTCGACGAGTTAATAATTTGTTTCGTAATCGCTGCGCGCGGTATTCACTATTTGCAGATGAATAGAAAGCGATTAGTAGTTAATAGAGGAAAAAAAGGATTGGTACAGGACGAGAAGGAGCGGCGAACAATGAAAGGATGTAGAACAAAGAAGGAGGAATCGGGAGTAGCCGGCGCGGCCGAAGGGACAGGCTTTTGCGAAAGAGTGTACAAGTTGAAATAACTATGCACACGATACGCTTGAGCCGAGCTCTCGCGGCCCTCGAGCTCGTCCGCCACACCCTCCCATTTCTAGTATTAAATCTGACCCGATGCAACCCCCACGTTATGCTTTATAGTCGGCGCTCTTCGCCCCGTGGTCGACGCCGTACGTGTACATACCTGCTAGACTAGAAGATGGAACGCGGCCATTCGATATCGTGCAAAATTTACCGTGTAATTCGCCTAAACGCTACGGACATCGGCGCACCGTGTGTATCGTAGAACGTATGGTCATTTGCATACTATGCACCCTACGTTCAACGCTCCAATAACTTAGAACCCTACCGCGAGCGGCCTGATCTTTCTTCGTACGCTGATATAATAGCCGGCGAACTGAATGGAAGATACGCAACGGTGATGCTCGGCGCATCCTTCGCGCGCTAGTAAAATCATATTTAACGAGACAGCGGGGATGCTATAGGTCGTTCCAGGAAGTTTTCTAAGGCGGAAGACGTTGCTAACCTCGAATCGTTGCTAACTCGTGGCACGGCTAACCTGCGCTAAATTGGAAAGACCGAATTGATAAGATCGTGTCGTCATCGATGGAATATCAATTTATGGGAATTCAAATGACTCGGAAGGATTCAAAGAATTTTTTCTTCGAATGAGAGTAAATTGAATTTAAAGAAGAAAGTCTCCTCTTTAATATGCGTCTAAAAGCGATGGGCTACGATTTTTTTACGACGTTCTATGGCCATTTGAGTCAGAAGTGTGCTGGAAGAGTTGGACGTCGGATTTCTGGGGTCCAGAAGTGATCGGTTAAATTTCAACGAAATTCAAAGTGCTGTAACTTCTTTAAAAAAAATCGTCAGATGATACATCTTAGCTCATTTTGAAGAGTAAACTCTGCTCTTTTAAGTGACTATCTTCGTTTCAATTTATATCTACCGTGGCCTTAAGTGCCGTACTATTTGTAAGGATAGTGTTATTCGAAATGTATTCAGATTTGAAAATCTCTGTAGGTTCCAAAAAATTTTTTCTTCGGATGACACTAAAACGAGTTTGAAGTCCGAAGTCTCCTCTTTAATATGCGTCTAAAAGCGATGGGCTACGATTTTTTTACGTCGTTCTATGGCCATTTGAATCGGAAGTATGCTGGAAGTGTCGGATGTCGGATTTCTGGGGTCCAGAAGTGATCGGTTAAATTTCAACGAAATTCAAAGTGCTGTAACTTCTTTGAAAAAAATCGTCAGATGATATATCTTAGCTCATTTTGAAGAGTAAACTCTGCTCTTTTAAGTGACTATCTTCGTTTCAATTTAAATCTACTGTGGCCTTAAGTGTCGCACTGTTTCTAAGAATAGTGTTATTTGAAATGTATTCAGATTTGAAAATCTCTGTAGGTTCCAAAAAATTTTTTCTTCGAATGAAACTAAATTGAGTTTAAAGCCTGAAGTCTCCTCTTTAATATGCGTCTAAAAGCGATTGGCTACGATTTTTTTACGACGTTCTATGGCCATTTGAGTCAGAAGTGTGCTGGAAGAGTCGGATGTCGGATTTCAGGGGTCCAGAAGTGATCGGTTAAATTTCAACGAAATTCAAAGTGCTGTAACATTTTTGCAAAAAATCGTACGATAATGTATCTTAGCTCATTTTAAAGAGCAAAGTCTGCTCTTTTAATGTGATATCTTCGTTTTAATTTGAATCTACGGTGGCCTTAACTGCCGCACTGTTTGTTAAAATAGCATTATTCGAAATGTATTCAACTTTGAAAATCTCCGAAGGGTTCAAAAAATTTTTTTGACGAATGAAACTAACACGATTTTATAGTGCGAAGTCTCCGCTTTCGAACGAGCCATAAATCGTTGAGCTACGATTTTTTCATACGACTCTACGACCGATTAAATCGAAAGTCCACATTTAACGATTAAACATATTATTATACTCCTGGAGGCTGAGAATTGAGGCAAATTTCAAAGTGCTGTAACCTTTTAGAAAAAAATCGTAAGAAGCTGTACCTTGTCTTATTTTAAAGAGCAAAGTCTGCACTTTCAACTCGTTTCTATCATTCAACAATGAAACAACAAGTTCCACTAATCGAACTACGACTTAACGAAAGCTGCTGGCGAACGACAAGACGGCACCGCCGATAAGCTCGTCATCTGATAATCGAAAATCGCGATTCGTAGTTATGTTTCAACGGTCGAAAACGGCTCGGCGAGGTCGATGACGGTCGAGAAAAATGCCGCGCATTCCTAGGATCAAATTTACGAGCGGAGACCGCAACCGCTGCTCCGGGCAACTTGACCGCACAGTTCGAGACTGGTCTTCTCGCGTCTCGGTGTACTGTTTTACTTATTCGCCGGCAGCAACTGGTCAGCAAAGATACTTTGTATATAAATTTTGGTTACCGCCGGGATACCGGTCGTTCTCCCCCGGCGGTTCCTCGACCCTTCTCCCATCCCCCGGCCCGGTTTGGTTGCGCTGCGGTTTCGCCATTCGGCGGGATCCCGCCGGTCCGTGGTGCGGACACTGGACGCGATCGTGGTAGAGTTGTCTCCGGTCGCGTTCGGTGACCAGCGGCGACCGGTGAGATATGGGCGAGTTATCGAAGACGGGGCTTAGAACTTGGTAGCGGCCGACGAGAGCCGACCTTGACGACGAAGAGACCGCGCGCGCGGCTCGAGCGAGGAGTTTCGCTCGAACTCGCCGTAACGGAGTCTACATCGATTCTTTTCTATCTGGAAGTTGCCGGAGTCGCTTTCGGAGAACATCGCTCCGAGCATCGATAACTCTCCGGGCAGGTGTTCCAGCACGCGAGGCTATCCTCCCCGAACTATTTTCTTGAACGGTCCGTAGCGGCGTGAAAAGAAAGGAATTAGGATCAGACGAGGCGCGCTCCCGCTCCCCGGACGTCCCAGGGGTCGTCGTCCACGCTAATCGAACTCTTCCTCAAAATAATAGCGGCCGCCATTCCACCCCTCCCACTCCCCTTGCCGACCGAGGGTGTATAACGTGGATCTCGCGAGCAGAAGCGAGACGCCAGCTCCCGACTGCCTCATTACCCGCTTTTAATGAAACTCTTTTCTCGAGGCAGGCCTCGGCTAAGCGCCGTTGCCAAACCTCGTTTAGGCGATAGGGATCAGCGCCCGGCCAAGCAAGCAACCAAGCAACCAGGCAACCTAACCGACGACGCCGCGCCGCGCCGCGCCGAGCCGAGCGGCTAAGCTCCTCCGCGCCAGCCAACCAACGCGTACCGAGCCGTTCTTCGCCCGGTGGAAAGAGGCTCCGTCTCGACGGCTACCGTTCTCTTCTATGGACGAGTTCCGGCATCGAAGTTCTCCGCAAGTTTACCGAGCCGAGGCGGAACGTCTCTCTTTCCGCGGCCGGGAACAACCGCCACGGAATCGACGGTGCAACTCCGGCCTCGAGCCTCGAACAGCCGCGACAGGGAAGCCCTGTCGTACAGCAGAAGAAGCCCCGACGAGCTCGAAAATGTTTTCGAGGCTCGAACGCGTCTGACACGACGCGCAACGGCGCGCCTCCTTCTTTTCTTTTCGCCCGCGCGCCACCCTCTCGTTCTATCCACGAATCTATCCCGTCCCACCCCGACCAACATCCGCGCCGGTCTCCCCGTCGCCCCTGCGACTAGAACCCTTCGCAAATAAGGGGAATGCCCCGAACGCTTTGAGCCAAGTTTCGGCAATTATTATGATCGAACCTCTAACCATGGGCTACCGCAACCGATCCCTGCCGCTCGCTCGCTCGCTCGCGCCACTTGCGTGCAGCCCGGAGCGTGTGCCGTGATACGTCTGTCCGACTCTGTGCACCGGATGCGAGATCGAACGTGCCCGGAGTGCCTTGCACTTCGCTTTTATTCCCGCAATCGATGATCAGACACGAGCACCATTTTTCGAGCCTCTTCGAGTCTCGCGCCAGCCTTCGCTTCACTTTCGGGAGGGTTTTCTTGTGTTTCTCGCGGGCGAAGGGAAAATGAATCGCGGAGAATATTTCGGGCTCTCTGCGTCGTTGTACAGGATGCCCGAAATTGTGGCACTTCCGGGAAATTAGATTAAATTACTTCCTGATGTCATTCGAAGCAACTTTTTCCTTTACAAAAGTTTTCTCCGAAGCATCGTTAAGTAGTTATTAACGAAAAACACTGACCAATGAGAGGCGAGCTCGGCTAGCGCGAGTCAATGAGCGGAATCGGGCTGTACACAGTAATCTTGTAGCGTATGTATAACATTTACAAAAAATCGATTTACACTGGCCCTAAAAATTCGGAAAATGAATTCTACTAGTCTCAGTAATTGGTCCAAAATTTTGCTATCGACCTAGGTGGACCAGTTACTGAGACTAGTGGAATCGGTTTTCTGGATTTTTCCGATCTGTCCCAAAAATGAATTCCACTAGTCTCAGTAACTGGTCCCCCTAGGTCGATAACAAAATTTTGGACCAGTTACTGAGACTAGTAGGATGGATTTCCTGATAGATTGGGGTGCTAGTGTAGATCGATTTTTTGTAAATGTCTTCGCGTTTCGAGAGAGCGTCGGCTGACAGACGTGTCCCAACAGCGTTTCGACGTTTTGCAATCCCCGGTCCAATTACAAGGCTCCCCGGATTTCGGGAGCCACGGCGATTCACCCCCCTTCCCCCCGTTCCTTCGCCGGTCCTGTTCCTTCCTTTCAACTCTTACGCAGCCACCCTTTCTCCATTAATGAACCGGCAGGAGCCTGAACTTCGCCGGTGCCTTCCACTTTTTTCTCTCTCTCTCTCTCTCTTTCTCTCCCCGGCCCGCGCTTTTTCTCCGAGCGCACCGGTTTTTCTCGCCACAATCCCAGAAGTGGCCCGCGCCCCCGCCCGAAACTTTCGATTCCCGAAATCAATGGCATTATTATTACCAGTTTACTCTTTTTATTGTCCGAGACAATGAGGACAGGCCGGGTCGCCGGGGGGAGAGAGGGCTCGGCCGGGGCACACTTATTATGCTCAAGGAAAAATTTGTAATTGGTCTCGCGAGTTCGGGAACAAAAAGAAATCGGAGGAAAGCGGAAACCAAATATAAACGTGGACGTCGCTATTCATCGGGAACGAGCGCGGAGACGGGCTTGGTAAACCGACCGGACAGAAATTGCGTGGGAAAACAGGAAATTGTTATTTTGCACGAAGCATCACGCGGTCTCGTTAAGAGAGACGAGAACGTTGGAGAGACGCGATAATAAACAGCGTATAAATTTCGTATAATAAACATCGTCGTCTTTAGATCGTATTAGATCGACGTATCTATCTATTTGGAATCGGACAATGAAAAACGAATTCCTTGACAGACCCGGTGATCTAGATTTCACCGCGTCAAAAAAGAAGAAAGGGGAACAGCTTCTCGAGCACTGAAAACGTTCGCAATACAGATCGAAAACATATCGCATCGAGACTGACACAGAATCGGCGAACCGGTAATCGTAAATAATCAGAAAAAAAATGATCATTCGGCACGAATATCCGCGAGTCCGCTTGCAACGAAGCGGCGGGAAGTGGCCGAGGGATAAAATCGAAGCACGGCGTAGGGCAGAACGCGCGAGGTTCGTTATATCAAGAAGGGTAGACGCAATTACAGCAGGTCCAAAAAATGTTGGCGGGTTAAAGGGGTAGCTCCGGCAAGAAAGGGAATCTCGAAACCGTGTTAGCGCAGCATAATTTCAGTTCCAAGAACACGAGTCAGCGCCAGCGTAAAATTCCTCCGTTGGATCCGCGGGGCCGCTGTCGGGCAACATTATCGCGGCCGCTATGCTACGCGCTTGGCCGTCTTTTTCCAAAGGAACCCGCTGAAATAACCGACCCCAGGTGGATTAACCTCTATCTTTCTTTCGCTCTCTCTTTCTCTCTCTTTCTCTCTCTTTCTCTGTTCCGTTCTCTTTCTCTCCGGCCGCAGAGAGCGTTGCGTCTGCCTTGGAAAGTAAAATATTATATCTGCTAGGCGAGCGAGGCGCGCCGCGGCGGCTGGATGTGTTTTTCTATCGAAAAAAACGAGAAGATCCGAAAAAACATGGAAGGAATTTCTGGGGCCGCGATATTAGCCCGCGTTACGCCGGCCGCCCGTTATATTTGATTGGGCTGTTCGTGTAAGAACACCCCGGAGCTCCTACGCTTCCACCCCGCCTCCCCCCCGGCAGCGGCCCTTCTGGTCCGCCGCTCTCTGCTCATCCACTCCCTCCGGTCTGTGCAGCGAAATGTTGGTTAAATAATATCCGCGCTTCCAACCGTAATTATCTCGCTCTCAGATTTTCTGCCTTGCGGGGCGAAGGAGGTGGAGAAACTCTTGCCGCCGTGCTGGATGGCGGGAGGGGGAGGGGGGACTCGGTGCAGGGAGGTGGCCGATCCCGGTAAAACGGGGGACCGGCAGGGTGGAAGTTCGAGATTGAAGGAAGGACGAGGGTGTTCCAGATAGCGTTGATATTCGTTATCGCGCGAGACGTCGCTGCGCTGCCGTGCACCGCGGCTAATTGATTCCATTAAAGCCGCCCGGAACAACCGAGTTTTTCGGCGAGCATCCGCAATTAAAACCGCCCCGATTCACCGCCGATTTTTACGCCGATCGACACCACCTTCGCTGCTGTCGATGCTGCGATTATTAGGCTATCCTCGGGCCAATTTTCATTTTTCTGGGAGGCTTCGGAGATACCGGGGACAAAAGTCCGGAAACTTTTTAGCAGCTTTACCGATCATGAACGGTGATCGACGTACGATGATTTATTAGAATCGTTAGAACATTTTATTGTAATTTGTGCTTGAATTGAGAAACGCGTTCGGTCGATTCCCGCGAAGATTTATGAAGAACTTTGCAACGTGAACTGAGTAATTTATTGCGAACTTGGAGAGAAAAGGGTAGATTTATCGGAGAGAAAATCGTGGGAACAAACACCATAGGCTCGAGGAAATGGTGATTTCTTTAAAGAAATAGCAGTTTAGAATACTACTAATACCAATACTGCCAAGAAATAGCGAACTTGAAGCCACGGTATAGTAAATTCTCCCTAATTTTCCGTCAGCGTATAAACAGAAATAGGCAATTTGAGAAGAGGAGATACAAATATTTTATATTTTTATAATTCTCGACAATCGGCAGCTATAAAAATGAGCCTTATCTCCTCTTAATAATCGTATCTCCCTAAATTGTCCATTTCTGTTTAGAAGCTGAAGGAAAATTCGGGAGAATTTACTGTATCTCCAAAAGCATGTGACACGAAACACATGACATGCAACCGCATTTCTCCTTGCAACGGGATAACTAGCATCATTCTAACGAGTTCAGATTTTCTGAATATTTCACGGAAATCCGAAAGAAGCCTTTCTACAAGATTCCGCAGCCTAATCGCTGGAACGTTCGCTGCTGCGTCGCAGAAACCGAGATGAAGACACTTCGACGTGCAAGAGACTTCGGCGGATTTTTGAAAGTTGACGTCAGACGAATCGCCGAGAATGGATGTTCGAGCACCGATATCATGGCGTAGATACTGCGAGTCATAGAGAGATGTGGCGTGCAAAGCGGGGAAGATTGATACGTTGTACGACGAAAGCGATGATGTATGTACTTCTCGATGAGTCACGTCGGAGAAGCCACCAAGTCGAAAATTTTGCATTCGACGAGTATACGGTAGAAAGTTGAGGCTGGACGGGAGCCAGAGACCGGCGCAGGGTAGCTACTTCCCGTCCGGTAGACTGATGCCAGTGTTCCCATTGACAGGGGGGGAGGGGGCGACGGGGTAGATCGTTTGCAACATATCGAAAAGGCTAACAATAAGTCAAAACAGGGGCGAGGATGGAGGCAGTGTTCGATGAATAATTCATCGATCGTGAAAGGTATTAGTAGCAGGCACAAGCCGGCCAGTAACATGTAAATGAAGCGATAAATTTAGCATGGACAGCTTACGAGCCTCCCGGTAACCTCAATTTGGCACAGTTTTCTCCTTCTTTCTCGCCGCTTGACGATTTAATCGCTCGACAATCGGCCGAACCCGATCCCTCGCCTCGATTCCTAGCCTAGAGCTACCGAACGCAACAAATTCTCCCGAATTCGCGCTCGGATCGCGCGCAAAGATGGACAATTCGGGAAGAGAAGGTACGATTGTTCGACCATTCCTGTGTTCTCCTCCTAAATTGTCGATTTTCGTGTAAAATCCGAGCGTCGATTAGGGAGAATTTGCTGTACGCGCTATTCGGAAGCGTCTGTAGTAAATTACGTGCCAGTCGAGGGTAATCGATCAATTTATTTATCAATGAAACAATGGGCAGTGCGGAGCCGATTACTGTGGGGGTTGATCAATTGCTTTTCATCGATGTATATTTTTATTCCTTTGTTACGTTTATTTTTGCACGAAACAATTTAGCCCTTTGCACTCAAGTGGTGACTCTGAAGCACCGATAAAATTATTATATCACGTTCCAAGATAATATTTATATTAAGTTTATAGATTTATAGAAAATTAAGACAATTCTCAATTTCATACGAATAAAATGCACTTTGTCGTATAAAATGGAAATATTATATAATATATAAGTATATAACTATAAATTATAATATAATATAATAATATAAGTCAATATTAATCACTCTGGCTAATATATAAGTCAGAAAAATTATTCTTGATTTACAGTTAAAACGGCTTCGAGGGCAAAGGGTTAATATATTTTATTCGATCAATAAAAGGCAATTATGGCTGTCGCGAAATAAAAGTTATTCCTTCTCTTTCTCACTGATACATCCATGCATTTTCGCTGTCACCTTCTCTCGCCACTACGTTCGCACATTTTTGTACGTCTTCTAATAAGGATCGCGAAATATTTTTCTTAAAATCGAACGCGAATCTGATCCCGCGAGAACCATCAGGCTTATCCGGCGAGAAGATCGAGCACCCCCAACCCCACCGAAATCCGACGAAACTCTTCCGACGCCCTCGAACCCTGCCACGCCACCCGGCAAACCCCTTTTCTCGAAGTAACCGCTGCGTAAAGGGGGCGGCAGGGGGTGGGTAATGGCGGCGCGTTGCGGTTTTCAGCTTTTACGACCGAATTACGACTTTTCAACTATTTTTACGAGAGTTGTTTCAATTATTTCACCAATTTGCAATTAAGAACGCCAGACCATCACCAGCGGAACCGGCCCCGGCACGGTCGCTAGCAAAGGGGTTGGCGCCTCTCCGAGCTTTATGGGGCTGATAATTTCGTGATTAGCAAATTAAAGCAGGAGAAAAAAAAACGAAATCGCGCGGCTCGAGGGTCTCGGCTCATCGCGCGAGACGTTGTAACAGCTAATACGAAACTCGCGGGAACCTCGGTTTCCTTCGAAACCCGGCGAACCTAAATTTCCTTCGGAATCGCGAAGCGGCCGTTCTTGATAGCTAGCATAATTTTCTTTATACTCCGCGCGGCTCGCTGAGATGTCAAACGATATTTGATCCGTCGCTGCTTTTATGTTCCGCGTGTGCGTGCAAATCAATTATTATAAATTATTATTACTGTACAGTTTCACCGTTGGGGAATATCTCCGAACTTTCTCCGATCGCGATCGGATCGTCGACGTCGGCCACCGTGCATCCATCGTGGCCGAACGAGCGTCGTTACGGCCCGCTTCGAGCCGGCCAATAAATAACGCCGGCCGACGAAAACAGGAGACGTATGGTCATTAGCATAACGTTTTCCGAGCAGCCGGCGCACTTAAAAGAAATTGCCGCGGAAGACGGTCGATCGGCCCTGCTCTCCGCGTTTTATTGACAGCGATCCGCCGCTAATAGACCGGTCCGAATAACGGGGGGAGTTTTGGATAAAGCCATGTGTCCACTTCGGTGCAAAACTATCGAGCAAAATTTCGTATACCTTATTCGATTTAACGTAAACTTTGCGGTGTCCGAAAGTGATCCGGAGGCACAGCAATTGGTCACCATACATCAATCGGCTCCACTGGTCTGTTCAATTGTATTCAAAATATTATTCGTATAAAATTATATTCGTAGAATTTATTCGATATATTGTTCGAGTAGAATTGTATTCCAAGGATTTATTCGGAATATTATTCGAATGAAGTTTTATTCGAAGAATTTGTTCGATATATCGTTCGAATGAAATTCAACTCGAAGAATTGATTCGATACATCATTCGAATAAAATTGTATTCGAAGAATTTATCCGACATAATATACGAATAAAATTCAATTCGAAGAATTTACTCGATATATCGCTCGAATAAAATTCACCTCGAAGAATTGATTCCCAACGTCGTTCCCAAGTCCCAGGGGCGGCCACAGGGTGCAAAATGGACGCAGTGTTTTTCGAGAACTCTCGAATGGACACATGGCTTAACGCCGACAAGATCAACCGGCGGGACTTTTAAAGCCGCGAGGGTTAGAGGTTGCCGTTCGAGGAGGTCAGTATTTGCACGGCGCGGAGGCCGACTGTGGTAGCGCAGGGTTGTTGGCATCGCTGTGGTGGCAGCGAGGGGGGTGGCAATGGGGGGCCTCGAAGGAGCTAGTGGCGCAGAATAACGGTAAGTCTAGTGTTTATTTGATGGCCCGTAATCACGCTATTTTGTCATCAACGGTAGGCCTCCTTCCGCGATCTAGACCGTCGAAGGGGTGGTTCTGCACTTACGCTTACCCTAACTCACCCTTACGCCCCTGCCCCTGCCACGCTGCCACGACTCGGCCCGGCCCGGCCCGGCCCGGCCTGGCCGCAGCCCACTCGAGACGGAGGAACTAATTCGAAGGCGCTTTGCCGCAGTCGGGGCGCATCTTGCTTCCGGTATAATTCCTCGAGCGCGAACGGTACGTGTACAGGAATATATGCCCGCGCAATCGAATCGAGATTTCTGATACCCACCGGCTCTACCATTGTGCCACCCTGACATGTTTGTGGCACGGGTGAAGCTACTTCCCGCTTTCTCTGACGGAACAAAGCTGGCACGCCGAAGCGACGAGGATTATTGACTGCGCCTGCCGAGGATAAATCCGTTCGTTTTTATGGAATACTCGGTAAGCGAGGCACAATGGCCGAGCGGACGACGGGAACCGGCTATTAACGATTCGAGACGATGTTTGCGCATCTTCGACCGTCCTGTTGTATATCTTTGTTCACCGGCTGAAGGATCGCCCAGTTTCGTGGAAGTTCAACCGCGAGGTTAGGCATGCTCGCTTAATGCAGTTCTTATCGCGGCTATTTTTTAGTCGGAGTTTTCCCAATTTTCTTTGAGCTTGTAAACGAGAATGGACGATTTAGGAAGAGAAGATATTATTATTCGAGGCTCATTTTTACAGTTGTCGATAGTCGATAATTATAAAAATGAGACGCAAGGCTCTTTCCAAATTGTCCATTTTTGTTTACAAACTCGAGCAAAGTTTGGGGGAATTTACTGTATAATAATATTAACCCTTTGCACTCGAGTGATATTAATTTTGATATTAACAAAGTTTACATTTGGAAAATGGTTAAGAGTGTAACTGTTGCGCGAGTCCCAATTTTAATATTTCTAATAAAATAGAAATACTGTAAGTTAGAAAAATGATTTCATATTTTCAGTTGAAATAGCTTCGGGTGCAAAGGGTTAACATTTTGCAGTCGAGTGACAACTCCGAGGCGCCGCTGAAACTTGCTATACGATTTATCGAAACAATTCCCGAAACAAAAGATTCGATGAGGCGTTGAAAAATAAAAGTCCGGTATAAACGAACGGGTCCAATTTCTTGTGCATCTAATAATAATAAGAATTATACCAGGTCTGAAACATAGGCAGTCTTCGATGAAATTGAGTCTCCGAAACGAATCTAGACTCTTTTGCGTAAGTCTAAAACTGATTGACGTAAGAATAAACGGTCGAGTAGAGAAATATGTTCCTTAATGAACCTAGATCTCCGACTTCGAGAAGACCCTCCGTTCGGGTCTGGAACGAACGACGCAAGATCGAATGGCCGACCGTAGAATTTATCTGGAAGCACAGTTGCGAAACTTGCCGCGAGAACCTGGAAAGAAAAAAGATTGAAGCGTTTCCGTAGCGAAAAGTGTTCCGCGCGGCCACGTTCGACGACACCGGGCCGCACTTACGACAACGTAATCAGCGATTCCGAACAATAGGACGCGCGCGAATATTGTTTCATGAATTATTTATGAACGCGTGGATCCCGGTGTCCAAAGATTTACCGTCGAGATTGACTTTTTCTACGCCGCGGACGGCTTCGAAAGAAGAATGCAACATAAAGCAACGAAATGAGACTCGCGTAGGCCAACGGTGAATAAGCAATTATCCCTCCTCGTAAGATCGAGGCAGATTGCATTCTGTTCCCCCCGAGTTTAAGAAGTTTTCCGGAGATTCTACGGATTCCGTTTGGCCGATACGGTTGCCGGTTCGGGCTTGGAACGGCGTGTAATAACGGTGCAAGCCACGTGAATCATCGGCAAACGGCGCACCCACGTCTCTACGCCTTCGTGCATGTTTTTGTTGTGTCTTCTAACGTGCCGGTATCGTTGCCTCATCGTTCATCGCATTTCCAATGCGGCTAATGCATTACGGTGCAGCCGGCTGAGCGTCGCGACTACCGGGAGAGGATGTTCGCCGTGCTGGCAGGTGAAATCAGTGCATAATTTTCCAGCGGCGCTCGCACTACCCGGCAACCTTAATTTATTATCCCTCGATATGCCGTGTGTTCGGCCTCTTTAACCTACCATTCCCATCGCCGCGTCTTATTAATGATAACAGTCGTATGCACGGCGGAAAAAGTCGATGAAGGATGTGGGAATCTGAGAACTCCGATCCGCTCTAATCACAACCAGCGCTCTTTGATGGGGCAACTGTGGCAACAGGAGCGTCTAAACATCGCCGAGAGATCGCTACTTTTCCTGGACTGCAAGCCAAGAGAAGGTTATCAATTTCCTTCGCAATATCTCTCCGGCTACAACGAAAACCTACGCGAAACATTTCGAAACGTTTAAGTGAACGCATCGATTGAACAGTTGCATATAGGATTCACGATTCTGTCGGAAAGAGATCGCACCATCGCATCGTTATGAAATTTGAAAGTAGCGATCGGAAGTTTAAGCGACGACATCTCGGAAATGATAAACATGCGACCCCATGCGGCGTTCTTCTTTGCAGCCAGGGAATTTGTCCGAGGACAAAGACTCGTCGAAGCAACTCGCGCTTCTTAAAAAGTAGAAAAACGTGAAAGGAAGCTCGAAAATAACAGATTTGCGAGGAGTTTTCTCTTTTAACGGTGACGAAGTTGAACGATATCAGGACCCGGCGCGCGATCGCGCGGCCACCCGACACGCAAAATAGAGCAACATCCGTGTGATTAATGCACGAGCTTCATCAGGCATGCCATCTTCGTATGACGCACCGTGTATTATACTCCGTGGCGAAAATTAATATTCCGGCCGCGGCGACGTGTCTTAAAATGTAAATAAGCCCGCGAGACTTGTAGGTGTCGGAATGCAAATTCTTGATTTGTCGCGCTTATCGCGCCGACTACGACGACGACGACGGTGGTGTCGAGGATGCCGGGACGTGCGCTGGACGAGCAAAAACCATAATGCAGCATTTCGGCCGAGCCGGAGGACGGAGAACCAGACGACGAGCCCTCGGGCCTCGAGAAGTGACGCAGGAGAGCGCGTGTTACTTAGCTTAATGGAGAGCCAAGCAACACCGGTACACACCTCGTTGAAGGCTTAATACGCGTAAGCGAGTAATCCCCCGTGTCTCGGCGGTTTCTCGATGCGGAGTCATGATTACCTACCCACCCCGACCGATTAGGTTACCGCAAATCCGTTCCGCGCCACGCCGATTACCTATCCCCGATTGCTACCGCGCGATCGCCTCGACTTCCAGCCTGCCGCGTACCGAACGCGTGCTTCCCGACACGAGTTACGATTTTTCTGGACAGAAAGCGCGTTCCCTCGCCTTCGATTCGAGACCGATAAAGCGAAAAAATGTCTGCGGCAACATATTTTTTTAAGTCGCCGTCCGAAGTTATTCGCGAAAAGCGAGCGGTGTTCCGACTTCCTGCTTCAGATTTTTTAATTTTTTAACGAGACCTCCGTAATATTTTTTAACGAACATGATTCCACTTTAATGTAGACACCAGCGGCACGAATTTAAACGCTACGAAATTAAAAAATTCCCACGGAAATATATTTCGCGAGCGACATGAAGCTCCTCCTAAAAATTGTACCGTTTATCTCCGAATTCGGGGCTCGGATTTAAACATCTTTTTTACACGATCCAGCGATATTCTCGAAACGCGAATGTACCTGTCTTAAAGCAGGCTCTTCCAACTTTAATTTAAGCGCAATGGAATCGAGAGATTTCCACGAGAATAGACCTTCGAATCGACTCGAATCGCCGCCTCGAATTTGTGACATTTTATTCCGACCTCAGGATTTCGACTTTCTTTTTTTTCTTTTTAATTTTTTGATGCGATCTGCCGGATCTTTTTAATCCGAATCTATTCTATCTTAAATTAGACTCGTTCGGCTACAATTCGAGCCATCCCGAAGACAGTGTGTATCCGCGCGAAAAATCTGCCGTCCGCACGTTTCTTTTGTAGTTTCAACTTTTTCTTTCGGCTGCGCTAATCGAACCAGGTCCGACTCGGGTTTCGGTTTCTCTGACACAAATTTCGGACGGTCTCTTCCGATTTCGTTGACAAAGAGAAGAAAAAAAAAGAAAAAAAGCGGAGCTCGGGACGTGCGTAACATCTTGCTGGAACGCAGACGCGTTCTTCCGTGGGAAAAATCGAAACATCCCGCGGAACGAGCTTTTTCATGTTTCAACGCCTTCGGCGCGCGAGCCTCGCTGGCTTTATTAATCCGAAAAGCTCTCAGTATCCCCGGAGAAGCTTTCTCCGCTGTCGAGAGCCGTCGACGGAACGAGAGAACGAGAGAGGAAGAAAGAGAAACCTTGCGCGAGAGAGGGTTGTAAAATGAAAGGAGAGAGAAAGAGAGAGAGAGAAAGGGTGAGAGAGAAAGGGAGAGAGAGGGGAGGGAAGGGCCGCTCGAAAATTCCGCGAGCGTGTGGGGCGTGAATTGGGATTCGAGCTTTTGTACATTAATATCACGAGTGGGCGACCCAGCCGTGTTCTTCCTTGCGAGGCTCGCCGACCGCCCCACATCTCGACGACTGGAAAAGAGGGAAAAAGGTGGACCGGGCCGGCAGCATGTTGCACGATCGTAAACACTTTGCATATTTCCCGTACCATTCCGCGAACCCTCCGACCTACCGGCACCTTTTCAACCGCTGCGCTCGTCTCTTTCCCTCCTTTCGCCGCATACCGACGCTTTGCAATTAGCTGAAATCGATTGTACGAAGGTGCAGGATGGAACGGACTCTATACGTATAGTCCTATGGACTCGCAATATCGCGGCATTTCCCTATACTTTACCCCATACCGATCGCTCCTCTAAACAACCTGACCAATTTATTTGAACGGAAACTAGCAACCATGTCGACTGGATTAATTTTAATCGATTTTCTAAAGCCGTTAGGATAGAGTTCGAATAGTAGAATCAAATTGACAAATTTAAAGAACGAGTTTATCAATTTATTTAGTCACGAGATCATCCTAAGAGCAATTCCTCAGAGAAAATAAATTCTCCCTAATTTTCTTTCAGCTTGTAAGCGGATTATTAGAGCCTTGCAACTCGTTTTTATAATTGTTGACAATCGGCAACTATGAAAATGAGCCACGAGGCTCGGTTAATCGTATCTCCTCTTCCTAAATTTTTGTTTATTAAGCTGAAGGAAAATTGGGGAGAATTTGCTATAATATATAATATATAATTTAATATACTATTTATATTCAACCCTTCGCCGAAACTAGCAGCCATATCAGCAAAATTACTTCAATCAATTTTTCTGAAATCATAAGAATAGAGTTTCGACGAAGCACGTGCAATTGAATCGTCGGCTTTTAAACTATTTTAATTATTTATATATTTATTATATTATTATATTTTTTTTATTATATATTTAAATTATGCGGGAATTTGTTCCAAAAACAATTGTCTAGTAGAACCATAGACACCTCGATGCTGAACCCTTTGCCGAAGCCAGCAAGTTAAGATAATTAATCGAAATGATTTCACCGATGCAATAAGGACAGAGTTGCGCGGTGAAATACGAACTATTAAGTCGCCGCGATTAAACAACGAGTCCATTTGTTAGCACGCGAATTCGTCCCAAAAGCAATTCCCTAGAAAGGCTATACGTGTGTGTGCTCGCACGATCAATCCTCGGTTGAAGCTAGCTATGACGTTAGCGAAACGAGTTAAAATGATTTTTCCAAAGCGATAAGTTCGCGAGAGCCTGGATAGAGTTTGAATGAAGTACGTACAATTAAATCGACGCCAGAAAAATGTACAAACGAGTCGGACCTCGTCGGGGTGGGGTCTTTTTCGGGGGGGCGGAGGGCAGGGGAGGACAGAAGCGATTCGTCAGAAGCACGACCGGGATAAAGAGCGAGCCTTTGTGGCTCACTTTCGGCGGGTCCGCTTATAAAAACGCAATTTCCTTGTAACAATATAGCATAATAAATGTCGAGGGTTGGCTTGTCGGGGGGTTAAAGCGGCCACTTTTGCTCGGCGCGGACCAAGCGGCAACCTCCGATTCGCCATTACACTTTGTAATGTACTTACGTAACTTGTGTTTATACACCAACTTTTCTGCCCCCTCCCCGCCCCTCGCCGCGGCTCGTTCTATCCGGCCAACCTCGGGTTCCAACGGGCCATTTCAACCCTTGTCCCGCGGCGTTTCGCCCCCTCCGATATCATTTTTAATGTCTGAAAATTATCTCCGTCCCCGCTACCGTTTTTCCGTCCCCCCCTCTCTCGCTTCGTCCTCGCCCTCCTCCGTCACCCGTTCGCCGGGGAAAACATCTTCGCGACAAGTCGGGCCCCCGGAACTTTTAATCCCTCCGCGAAACTATTCTTGTTAAACATCGTTTCACCGGGGCGCGTCCACGGCGTCCATAAAAATTGGAAACACGCCGGCGAATTTGCTAATAAAACTAAAGGGAAACTTCTACCGGGCGGGCGAGCGAGCAATGCGGGACATCTGTTAGCCATCGAAAAGTCAAAAGAATAACTGAAAGAGTCGTAAACCGCGTTAAGCACCGGTTGACAAATGATTCGTTCATGCTTCGAGACTACAAAACGCTTCGAGCCGGCGAGAACGAGAGAGACAAAGAGAGAGAGAGAGAGAGAGAGAGAGAGAGAGAGGAGAGAGAGACAGCGAGGGGAGAAGGAGAAAAATAATGCTCGAAGCCGGCGACGTTAGTGGGTGAAAAAAGCGTAGCAGCATGGAAAGGGGGCGTAAAAATAAAGCACGAGCTAAATACTATAAAATCCCGGACGAAAGAGTTTCGTGTTGCGGCAAATTAATTTTTTAAATAATTTCTGACAAGCTGATAACAATGTGCGCCCGGTTTAGCCCTTGGGTTGTGGCGGGAGGGGGGGGCGAAGGGGTCGGGCGAGCTCAAAGCGCACTCCGGGCGATGCAATTACGATACCTCGACGAACTTCATCAAGTCGACTGTTGCATTTTACGTTTTTTAGGTCAATACGACATTTTACAAAGGGCGCCAGCCAGCCCCGGTTTGGACGGTAACGATGGGGATGAGGCGGGCGGAATGCAGCAGAGGCGGTTCAATGCAACTGCATTGAAAACAAGCCGCGGCATCGAGCGCATCGATGCCCCGGGCGCTTATAATCGTTATGTTTAGTCGCTTGTGTTCCTGCATTTTCCGCAGTATTTACACTTCGCTGAAATCTCATGGAAAAATGATAAAATAAACAGCGCCGCGGCGGTCCGTCCCGCGCGGACGCCGGGATATCACGATATTTATTCTGGCTTTGTGTCGTCCTCCTATTTATAATGAACGCCGTTTACCGGTACAATGGCGCCGGTCCCATGCAATCCCTATAACCGGGGCTGTGTCCTTTGTCGGCCGGCTAATCGCTTGTCCTCCCCCCTACCACCGGCAATTCACACTTTCGGCTCGATCCCGATCGATCCGACGATATGTCTAAACGTTGCTGGTCGCTCGTTGGGTAGAAGGGGGGGGGGCGAAATGCGATCGCTGATTGGCAACAACCCCTCCGACCATTCAATCTTCCTCTGACTATTCAATGAGCACGAGAAACATTCGATTTGCAGTTTAACTGGCAAAAAGTAGTTCGCCGGCGTCCAACTGATCGGCTGATTCGATTATTATCGATTCACCTCGACGCCCGCCGCCCGCCGCCCGTCGACGTTCGACAAATAATTTGTGCAAAAGAGTTTATTAAAACTATTTACCGTGTCGAACACGTTTCCAGCCGCGTTATTTCCCCTCTTTTATCCATAACGGGCGCGGGCCCGTCACGGGCAATCTTCCGGCGATACATTTTATTTTCATATTATTGCATGCAATTAAACTGCCAATCTTTGTGCAACATAAAAATTTTCCGCGTCGTTTGCGAGAAACAAATTTATTTCCGCGTTTCGCTCTCGTCGTTCCCTCGGGGCTTTAAATCACGTGTACCGATACGCGACGATTAAAATCTCTCCCGGCCATCTTCGAGGTGCACGGATCCACGGTAACTGGCCCCGAAAAGAAATCTAGCAGGCGGGTAGACCTTGGACACCGTTTTCGCTCTCAGTTTTCTGCGTCGCGGCGACGGAGCTGTTAAAAGAAACAAGAAAAGAGAAAGAGCGAACAACGATTTTTCGGGGACAACAGGAAGGAACATATCGAACGTCCGGCATGAATAGACAATGGGTGCCAATGGGCGCCGAGAGCGTAAGCAAGTTTTTCTATGCCGATTCGGTCGGTCCGCGTGCACACTTAGGCAGTATTTGTTCCGTGCCGACCGTCGAACGACACGAATGATATTTGCTAGGAGTTGAACGGCAAACTAAACAGAATACAAAGTGCCGGGTCCTGTAGCGCGAGGTAAAGTGACAACCTTCGCCTGTTTCCAGGAAGCATAAGCTATCTCGGTGGCCTGTCGCTTCTGCCCGCAAATGTATTTTCATTGTCGTTTTATCCCTCCTCTCGCGCCACCAGCGTCGATCGACGCCCCAGCTTCTCGCGATTTCACCGTTGAGTTTGATTGTTTTTCGAATGAACAGGGCCGGCAGAGGGACGTCGCGGGGTGGAACAGCACCAGCACCAGCAGGAGGTGGAGGAGGAGGAGGACGAAATTATAAATAGACGACTGGACGGACGCGGCGGTGGTGTTCTATTACCTTTTCACGCGGCGAGCCGAGCGGAGCGGAGAGCCCGGACGCGCTCCTCGTAGATAGAAATTACGCGAAAGTTCACCGCTGTCGCTCGATTCGAGGTAAATTGATACAGGCTCGCGCATTGTCGGCTCTAACAACCGTCGAGTAATTTATTGTCAGCGAGCGTGCGCGTCTACCGCGCCACAATACCCCGTCGCTGCAACAAATACATACACCATTGTCCCCCTGCAGCACGGCCAGCCTACTATCGCGCAACAAACTAAGACACTCTGCCAACATCTACCGCCGCAAATTGCGACAACCTCGGCGGGAAAAATCTCTGCGAAAATTCATCCGTCTCCCCCCTCGCCGAAAAAGAAAAACCAAACGACGCGGATAATTTCGTTGGAACCAATTCCGCCGTGGCCATTGAAAATTGCGCTTGCGAAAATCTACTCGCAAAAATTACAGAGAAAAATTTACGGAAATCCCTGCTGAAAATTTCTAACGATACAAATATGTATCTTGCGCTTGATTGCACGGCGAGCGAACGTTGCATTCGATAACAATTCCAGACAGTTACGGAGAAACCGTGTAAAAATCTCTTCGATATTTATCCGATTAAAAAACCTTCGGGCAATGTTGATACGCGCGTTGTTCCGCAGCCAATCGCATGAACGTGGAAAATGGCACCTGCGAAAAATTACAGAGGCTAAAGAGAGATAAAATCGCAGCGACGAGGCTGAAGCTAGAAAGTTCATCGCAGGTCTGCTAAAAAAGTATTGCGACCAAAGGTCTCCGCAGAATTGTCTGCCAGAAAATAGCGACGAAAAACCCGCCGCGATAAATCTATCACAGATCTAAGAAATATTCCAATTAAAACTCTTCGCGCATTCGTTGATCAGAAAACGGCACCGACGAGTGCAAAACCCGGAAGTCCTCCGTGATATCAGTCGAGGACAGATCCGCTGCGTACAATTGCACGGTGTTCGACGGCTAAAAATCTCGCCGGTTTCCCCCCAAAAAATGTCCGTCGGGAGCGGCACGGCTAGGGACGAAGGGGCGCCGGTGGGTCTCGATAAAAAATGTGACGGAAGGTCCGGCGGCGAAGGGATTCAAGATTCAAGCCGCGGCGTCCTTCGGCCAACAGTGTCTGACCCGGGGAATTAGCGCCGGCAGCAACGATGCAGAACGTCGGGAATTGCGGGGACCAGTTTGCTGCAGGGGGGCCGCCTGCAACGGTGGAAGAGAATCGCGAGCGAACCGACTGAGCCCCGGTAAACAATCCAGACGGCGTCCACACGGTCCATCTCTGATTGCTAATGAATCCTAATGCTATTATGCATACAACAACTGAAAAAAAAGCCTTAGGTCCGAGAGAGCGACGGGAGGGCAGGAGTCGCCGGACCATTCGACCGTGACGTCGCGTCGTTCTCTTCACGCTGGCCCGCTTCGGCTCTGTCCGTTTGTCCGTCCGTTTGTCCTACTACAAGCGTGCACGCTCGCCTTTGTGCTCGTGGCTCTCGCCGGTTCGCTCGCTCGCTCGCTCGGCAGCTCGTTCGCTCGTTCGTTCGCTAGCTCGCGCGTCTGTGTACTTCTGGGACAAAGAGTTGTGCAAACACCAGTTTACCAACCGGGGGACACATTATTGCCCCGGACCCTGGCCGAGGGCAAGTTACCCGTCAGGCACTTCGTTAGCGCGATCCTTTTTGCTCGTTACCTTGCAGGTTTACTTCGACCTCGATGCGTTACGATCGTTACGATACCCGCGCGGACCTGGGGCCCAGGTCGGCCCGCCTGCCAAGAGGCTACGCGGAAGATTTTACATTAGCTGCTGTTGGCTTCTGGGTAGGCGAATTCGAGGTAGGACACTGTCGGCTGTCGGGAGACACATAGTGGTGCGAAGAAATTCGGGTATGGCAGAGCCGTCTTTACCGTCGACGAGTTTGTTACGCGTTCGAGGGAGACACCTGATTTCTGGGACTGTCGGGGTCGCTGTGTTAGTCGGCGAAAATATTGAAGCTTGGACGGGGGAATGCGTTGCGTTCTGGTTCGTAATTAGAGAGACTCTGGAACACGCATACACTGAATGGGAATAATCTTTCTATTCTTCGCGAACGATCAACCAGTCGGTTTAACAACTGGTTTATCAGAGAGAAAAGGCAACTGTGAATGGACGTTGAAATAACGCCAGAAACTATCGTTTCTGGTGGATGTGCGCGGGAATAAGTTACGGTGGCTTGAAAGAAGTGTTTGTACACCTTTTAAAACGCGATAGATATTTTAATACTGAATTAAATGACTCAGTTACTTTTTTTTTTAAATGATAGAGGAACTAGTCTGCTAGACGATGACTGAAATGATACTTTTTTTGAGCTTGCTGTTACTTGGAATGACAATAAAATAAAAATCTGTCGTTTTCTTGCATTTTTATCTGAGCTTATAACGAAAGTTTAAAAAATGTCGCAGTTCTCGGTAGCTTATATCTATGTTGAAAATTTGATCGAAATCGGTTCACGTTGCTAGGAGTTACTATAAATTGAAGCTCGAAAAAATCGCAGTTTTATCACGATTTTTATCACCGAAAATTGTAAAAAATCTGCAGTTTTTAAAATCCTTCAACGCCTCTAGCTCGACTCCGTGTAAACCGATTTCGATCAAATTTTCAGTAGGCATATAAGTTATCGAGATCTGCAAAAGGCATTTTTTAAACTTTCGTTATAGGCTCGGATAAAAACAGTAAAAAGACGAGAGTTTTTAATCTTTTCTTTAACAGTAAAATAACAGCAAAATTGAAAGATGTACGAGTACTTTTCTGGTCCACCGTACACACTGTATTATATATTTCATCATAATGTAATGCAATGTTCTTTATTATAATGTAAAAAACAAGTTTACCATGTACGAAACTATGTAAGAAACTCTAAGACTCGACTGTAACTTTAAGACCAATGTTCCTCGACGCGTTTCAGCCGACCGTTTTTTTCCGGACTGACTTCCCTAGCTTGAGAAACAACCCTTTGTGCCTAAACGGCCAATCCCATACTCGCGGCGTTATCGTTGCATTAAAACAGTCTCGAAATAGCGAGCAGCGAACGCGATAAAATGTACTTCGCCGTTCAACCAATAAAGTAACCTGCTCGTGTACCGTGTAATTCGCGGGGGTGTGTGGCCGAAGACGGTCCCGCGAGCGTCGTAATTCCGTAAACACCGAGTTATCGGTTTTATTGTCAGCGTGTGCTCTACGGTCTCCGGCCGAACAACAGCAACAACCGGGGCGCACGTAACGCGCATTAATGCGAACGAGCAGCCGCGAAGTAAGATTGGCGAAAAGCGGGGGTCGGGAGAGCGAGCGTATATCGTGAGGTAAGCACGCGATGACGTGATTCTATCGATTATTAAACGAATAATATGCAGTCGCTCGCACTGCCCTGTACCATGTGCATCGAACCACACAGGCAATTTGGGTATGCATCGTATGCATGAGTTTATGATCGCGCGAAAATCCGGAATGTTCGGCACGGAGTGATACGATGGAAACGAAATAGAGTTCCCGCGAAACTAATTTCATGGAACGGTTACAACCGACGCCTCGAAAATGCCGCGCCCTGTGCCCTCTCTCGCTCTCTCCCTCCTCCACCCCCTCTCTCGCGATTCTAAAATTAGGAGTTACACGAACGCGAGGGCTGCGAATCTTTTTTTCCTCCTTTTTTTCACGTTCGCGTTCCCACCCCTAGCCCCTCCCCATCCCTCCCCTCCTGGCATAGGGGTGGTCCTCTTTTACGCGACGATAGACAACGCGTGATCGGGCCGGACTATTTTTCCGCCGCGGAGCCGACCCCTTGTTCACGGGATTCCACGTTCTTAATTTATTCCGCGCGACAGGTTAACCCTTGCCGCGCACTGATTTCACAGCGGTTGTCGAACGTTTTGGTAACTGGTTGCCAAAGATTAACGCGCAACAAAATACGTTCAGATGTATTTTATCGTTTCGGAATTGTACGCTCTTGATTGTAAATGTTGGAACTCGATTGGGACATTGGACCCAATGTTGCTAGAAAATTTGGGATACGAACGAACATTTGATACATCTTAATTTTTCACTGTTCCTAAAATTATTTTGATTCTGTTGGAATTTCTCGGATTGATACTTGGCACTTGAGGCGTTTATATATAAATAATTTATTCGATTTAAAGTATTGATTGAAAGAGGACAGAATTTTATCCCGGCTTTAAACAAACGGAACAACATTGGTATTTAATAGGATATTACTAGAAATCTGCACCACGAGTCTGACTCGTTAGAGTACGGCGTGGGGGTTAAACCCACGTTTTGTTAATTTAATGCGCCATCGGCAGATTTTCGAGGAAAGAGAGCGGCGCCTCTGTTTGGATAAAATTGCGAAATTCAGCCCTAAAGTATATCGCGCGCGAAAATCGTTTTCCTAATCGACGGAAGCGAGCGAGAACAGGCGTCGGGGTCGCCGATATTTTCGAAAGTTCGCGGAATCGGAGCGGAGCGAGAAGAGTCGACGTGTGCAGTCTGAATGCGGATCGATCATCCGGTCGGCTGATCGAAAGACACTGATCGCGGAGGGGGGAAAGGGAGAGGGTAGAAGCGAAGGGTCGGCCGATTTATCGCGAAACGGGAGAAGAATCGAACGGAAGAACGCCGCGGGGTCTGTGCAGAGGCCGCGATGATCCAACGCCACCCTCTCGAGGGGACGAACGGGGAGCGGAGGGGCGAGGCGAGGCGACGCGAGGCGAGCGAGAGAGCGAGAGGGTGCAACAATAGCGAGACAGTTACTGTCAACACACTCGGCGCACATTAGTTGTTTCGCGGAAGCGGCTAAAATGTAAAACGAGGAGATACTCCGGGAACAAAAGGAGGAACGTTGGAGGTGGAAAAGGTATAGGATCAATACAATAGTATATTTGTACAGACCGACTGATGAGGGGTGGTGCCTCGCGAGTGGGAGGCACGGCTCGGGGTCGGCTGTGCCAGGGGGGATGGGAGACGTGTCTGTTGTTTACCGTGGAAAGGGCCAGAGGGTTGCGGAGGTAGGAAAAAACAAGCAAAGACGATAGCGCTATAATAGGTCTCCGTGCTGCGACAAACCATTCCTGCCACGTGAATCGCTCGCTGGAACATCGGGGTTCTTATTACGACAAGTAGAAACATCCCTCATTATTGTATTGGACGATCTGTCCGTAAATAAACCGGTCCTCCTTCCTTCGCCGGTTATTTTTAGGAAACCGAAAACTCGCCGCGTTCGAACAGAAATCACGGTCTAACAATAATTTCTTGTAGATAATAAGGGCTCCGGGATAGAAGAGAATCGCTTGCTATTTCTATCTTAATCGGCTGGTTTTAGGTAACCGAAAACTCGATATATTTACCCGAAAATTAAATAATACAGTTAGCAATTATTTCAAGGTAAAGGTTCGTACAATCGAGTCAACGCTAGGTTCGCGTTATCGTCGAATTGTTAATAAATTAAGCTTTTCGTTCGCGATCGTTCCGATCGCGAAGATACATTTCTCAGTTGTTTATTTAATTTATTTAACAATATTTGCGGCAAATATCGCAATAACACGCGTTCGAAATTAGAATAAATGTCTTGCTGTTACTCTTATAAATTGCTTTTATAAGTTGCTTTCGGTGCATCGTGATTCCAGCGTTGAACAGAAAGAGCATAAAAGATGAAGACGAAGTTCAGCGTAAGTTTAGCATAGCTACGGTTAAATTGTGTCGCTTGAAAAATCGTTCGGCAGTAATGACAGAAGAATCAGGGGAGCGTTAGCTACCGTAACGATCGGGACATAGTCGTTGCTTTAAACAAACTTTAAAACCCAGTGGGACGGCAACATGTTGGTTAAAAACACAATGAAAAAATGATTAATTCGAAGTTTGCTCCGATCGGGGAACTACAGTGTTCTAGCGCGACTGTGGTCTTTTCTGCCAGTTTAAAGTTGAAGTTCCCAGGTTCGTTTCACCGGCGACAATAGCCTGCCTTTAGACCGGCGTGTCAGACGCATCGTTCCGCGGAAAAAGTTTGTTCGTTCGCGGAAGGGGTTATTTACGAAGCGAACGTTTTAATACACTCTCGCGGCAGAAGTTCCTCATGTTTTCCTAATCTGTTGACAACGCGGCGAAGAAAACTCTTGCGGCTATAAACGCCGAACGAGCGAAACGCGCGCGTTCACTCCCGCTAACGCTGCTCCCGTTCTATAGACGCGAACCGTGTTTTATTGATCAAGGTCGCGTAATTATTGTGTTTAGGGTCAGCAAAAGTGGGGGAGTCGGAACGTTTTTCCTGTAGCTCTAGTACACACGTACGTATTCGGGTCAACAACGGCCGATTTAATCTGCGACGGGGGACGCGAGCTAGTGGGTCGGAATTGAAACCCAGATCCCTTTCTCGTCGTTCGGCAATTATACTAACAAATTAACGCGCTACGATCAGCGGCCTGGTCGCGTCGGAATCGCTGCGCGGCGCTCGAAAATCGCGGACGATCGTCCGAAAAAATTTCGGCGAACAGCTCGACTCGATGATACGTTAATTAGTTTCGAACCGAACTCTACGGTAATGTCTCCCTAATTGATGCTCAGATTGCGTACAAAATTGGACAATTTGGGAAGAGGAGACACGATTATTCGAGCCTTGTAGCCCATTTTTGTAGTTATCGACAATTCGTAACTATAAAAGTGAACCGCGAGGATCGAATAATCGTATCTTTTCTTCCTAAGTTGTCCATTTTTGTGGACAATCTGAGCGTCAATTAGAGAGACATTGTTGTACCAGGATACGTTGAAATACTTCGACGATTCTTGGAATCGACAAATTTTCTTCTGGTCCGCTTCCATAAAATCGCAATATTTAACGCTCTTTTCAGAGTGAAATTAATAAACAGGGATTAAAGAAGAAGACACGTTGAAATAATATTCTGCATCCCTAAAAATTCACACGTATTCGCTTGGAAAGATTCTCTATAATATCTATAATCTATAAACGAATTAAATGAACGCGGAGCAAAATAAATAAATTAACTCTACGTTGCGTAAAAATCGCGGACGTCTTCCAGGAGACAAATTGTACAAAATTCGAATAGACAGTGTATCAAAATTAAAATGACCGAGAACCAAAATGGAGACCTTCGGGTAATTGCAGGCCTCGAGAAATCCAGCGTAGAAAATTCTAGGCAATTTCAGCGTGGATTTCGCAGCGTGCCGGAGCGAAAGGTCGACAAAGGGGACAGAAGGAGAACGCGAAGTATCGAAAATAATTGCGGGGCAGGATCGAGAGCGAAAAGTTCCGCCGATAATCAGACGATCGACGGGTCCGAGCGTCAGCCGGCTCGCATATATGTGTACGCGGCCTCTCCAAATCATTATGTCATATCCACTTCATTTGTCCAACCCTATCACGTGTATCCGTCCATCCGTGGGTGCGTGCGCGCACTTGCGTAGCTAACCCCATTGAATGGAACGTATACACAGGCATCCGCTCACTCGGCCAGAGCTTTTTCGCTTTTTGTTTTTTATTCAGGATTTTGCCCCGCCAAACAACGGCTCGCAAGCACAAAGGGTTTCCCGCGTTGCAAGCTGCGCGGGCACGGCGCGGCCCGGCGCGGTATCATTAAACAAAAATGAAAGACAGGGCCTAATTAATAGTGTTGTCGGGTAACCGGCGCTCGTTCGCCTACTCGCTCGCTCGTACGCGCGCGCGCGCGCGTTCCCGTTCGTACTGGGACTGCAACTACGCGCGTCCGGTCACGCTTAAAGCTCGCATGGAACGGCGTGTCCATAAATAATAGCGTGACTGCAAATATTCGTTTAATAAATAAGCCCACGATTCGCTGATAATCGAGCCGGATCGTAATTAATCAGCGTTATCAGGCCGGCTCTCGCCGCGGCGCTTTGTAACTCGAGAGGGTCGAGGACTCCCGGCAAAAAATAGTTTCGCGTAATTCATCAACCGGTCGTCGTCGTCGTTGTCGTAGTCGTTCGGCCGGAGAACCGCGAAAATAATCGCCGGACGGCGCTCGGGCTCCCGATTCGCTCGGATTCTTTCGGCGAGCAATGGTTGGGATCCTGCGGTCGTCGATCCAGAGAGAGCGTTTCAAACGTATATTTCGTCGCGTTATGCCAGCACAGCTGGCCTCTTCGAGTTACGCGGCAATTAGCAAATATGCAATAACTATGATTAGAGTAACGGTATCGCAAATAGAATATTTTCATTTGACAGGTATGTAATCTGTGACGCGGCAGAGGCAGAGGCAGCGGCAGAGGCAGAGGTTGATGCAGAGGCAGATGCAGAGGCGATAGCGGGAGAGCGCAGGGAGAGAGAGAGAGAGAGAGAGAGAGAGAGGGAGAGAGGCGACGTGTCCCGCAACAAAGAGCTCGGTTTGCAAAATGAGGATCGAAAATCAAAGCCCACTTAATAACGCGCTGATGATATCATTCGCGCTCGCACATTTCGAGCATCGAAAATGTCAGACGTTGAGGACCATCGAGCCGATAATGTATTTTTGATTAAGTGGCCCGGGTAATGGTAATAAATAATAAAACGGAACACTTGTTTACAGGCGACCGCAATTGAAATCGGAGCCCCCGCGACCGGCTAATAATACAGATATGGTAAATACCATATCGCGAAGAATGATTACCGATATCCGCCCCCCCCCCCCCCCCCCTCCGACGCCGCATCGACCGGCTCGCGTTGCCAGCCCGAAGAAGCATATTCGCTCGTCGAAAATGTTATTAATGAAATTTCATCGATTCGCCGGCGCGGAAAGAACGGGGCGATATACATCCAACGATGTATCCTCGGAGCCGTGCAACCCGCGGAACAACGTCTAATCGAGTCGCGATGACGCCGAGCTAGGAGTCGATTGAAAGCGACAACTGTATCGCGATCCCCGACAAAAGCGGCTCCCCTCCTCGAACGGGGAGAAGGACGGGGCTTCCCACGGGTCCGCTCGTCAATGGGAACGAGGTTCCACCTGTACGTCGGCCGGGAGAGACCTCGTCTGGGGGGCCTCGGTTCAACGACCTTGAAACGAGAAAAAGGGGGATGAAAGTAACGCGTGTGTCCGCAGCCGAAGGTACGATCTCAAGGGGTTGCGGGAGAAAATTCGGTGACAGTATCTCAATATACCCCGGGGAGGTATTCTAACGCGCGCGAGAAATCCGCAGGAAGGGTAGCCGGATCGCAAAGGACCCGAATCTCGACGCGGACCCCCTCCCCCTCCCTGCTACCACGATTCCTGGCACCTTTCTGAAATAATCCTCGCGGACGATACGCGGGGGCGCGAGAGGCTGGCTCCCGCGGGGGTGTAAGGGGCTGCGGGACGCGCGACTGTGCGTGCGAGAGGACCGGTAGAAGGGTGAAACTTACATATGACAAATTCAACGCGCTCCTTCCTGTCCTTTCTTCCTTCCTGCCGGCACTGACACCTATGGCCCTGGGCCACGCTCCGCTATTATTATTTTCATTCCTTCCCGCATGTCTGTCTGTCTGTCTCCTCTGTCTGACTGTCTGGCTTCTGCACCTTCTCGCACCCCCCGGGGGCCCCACCCGAATCTCTTTTTCGGATGTTTTTAACCACCTTCTCGCACCCGACCCGGCCCGGCCCGGCACAGCCCGGCCCGAAACCTCTTTCCACGTACGTGGCTCGCCTCTCTCTTAGTTTTCCGCGCCGCGCCGGGAACACGTGACTGCGGATCCTCAGGACATCGGCGCTGCCTTTGTGCGACGGAAAGATTCCTCCCGACACGGGACAGAGAACGCCACACTCGGTCAACCACCCCGGCACACGCGTCACTTCGCGCACACGCTGCTGCCGTCTTCTTTGCCGTTTCGTTCTCGGTCCGTTCCGAAGATCGGACCGACTCGACGTGATTCGGAGGCTGTCCGCTGACTCGGTTAGCCACCCACAAGCAGGACTTTGTTAAGGATTTCTTAAGGATTATGTCAAGGTTATGTCTAACTGTTGTACGAGAGTCAATTTCATACGCATAAAACGCACTTTGTCATGTAAAATGGAAATACCATGGATCAGAGAAATTAATTTAGATTTACGGTTAAGATGGCTTCGAGAGTGCAAAGGGTTAAGGATTTCTTAAGGATTTTTAGAGATACTGACACACGCTTTTGGGTGCTTCGTAAGAATGATTCGCTGCTCCGTTCACCTCTGTATTTGTCGCTTTTACTCTTGTTCTATCCTGAAGATTAGTCGAACAGGGCTTGTTCGATTCAATTGAAGATTGTTTAAGGGTTATTTTAGGATTGGTTATGGTTGCTGGATCGGTTAGACTTCGAGTATCGTTTAAGAGTCGATAGGTCTGTTGCTGGTTCAAGGATCATTGAAACAGCTGTTGACTCGATCAACTACCCTCGAGTAGGGCTTTCGGGAGTATTTTCTACAAAATTAACGCGCTTCTGGATAGTTCGCGACAGCGTTTCATAGAAAATTTCTGTTACAGGGTTTCTGTCACGGGGTGTAGACTAGAGCCGACCTATTGTAACAGGAGCGCGGCGAAGGGGTGGTTCTAATGCATCGATAATTTCGAGCGATCTCGAGGAGACAGAGTCGGTTTTTTGCCGACAGGTAGCCCGGTGGTCGCGATCGCCGCGGGGAACGTTATTAAAAGAGGGTCGAACACGAGGCACCTGCACTCGAGCGGGGGTGCGTAACCCCTTGAGGACTTAATAAGAAGGGTAATAATAACCAATTTTATTGAACGTCAGTCCGTTTCTTTGATATACCGGCTCGGCCGCACCGAACGTAAGCTCGCATTAATTTCCCGGCAAATAACCGGGATTCAGAGGAGGCGAGGGGTTGATATCGCGGCGGAGCTCTCTCCGGCCAGCGATGGCTTGGCTTCGCTCGGCTCGGCTCGGCTCGGCGCGGCGTGGCGAGAGCCGGATACCGTACGTGTCCAGAAAATACGGTCTCCCGTCTCCGTGGAAAATAATGCCATCAATATAAAAAAGGCGACCCACCGCGACGCGGTAATAGAAACCGATTTGTCAGGAAGCTTTTACATTTCGACGCAGTGGGTTTCGCATCTGATAGCCCGTTTTATCCCGCGGGACCCTGTGTGTCCCGTGTACCACGGCCCCTCCGCCGCCTCGGCCGGCCGTTTTCAGGCTACGGTACAGGGAATCACACCCCCGCCCTCCCCGCTCTGTCTCTTCGGGGCCGCGTCTCCGCCGAGCTCGGCCGTGTGTCCGAGTCATCCCCCCTGGCACGGCCAATTCCTCGTCTTCCTCGCTTATAAAGCCCGGTAGATAGGGAATCTTGTAAAATGGCCCGGCGAAAAGACAAATATTACCGGGGATCACTGACAGTGAGACGCGATTTATTTTCCGGGATTCCGCGCAGCTTCGACGACGACACTCCTGGATACCACACGTCCGATAGCCTAACCTGGATCCAACCTAGCCCCACGACTTTCGGGAAACTCGTGTTAGCTGGCACACGATGCGTAAGGATTCGGTGTCCCGAAGCTGGTTACTGCGAGGGCTGCAGTTGCAAATATTTTCTTCCCTGCTTCAAAGTATGCTGAATATTTTGAACAAAATTTTTGTTATGCAAACAGTATCCTATTTTGAAGAGCACTTATTCGGCTTCAATTTGAGCTAAATAATGTTAGAAAATTCCGACGGGAACGCGTTTTATAATTTTCCTAAAATCACCCTTCAAAATTCGACTTCTCAACACTATAAAGTATGCTGAATATTTGGAATAAAATTTTTGTTATGCAAACAGTATCCTATTTTAAAGAGCACTTCTTCGGCTTCAATTTGAGCTAAATAATGTTAAAAAATTCCGACGGGAACGCGTTTTATAATTTTCCTAAAGTCATCCCTCAAAATTCGACTTCTCAACACCCGACGAATCGCACCTATTGACTAAAAAAATGTTCTCTCGTCATTTTCTCGATCCGTAGAAGTTGCGCTAATTTTTCCCAACGAATACAGTCTCGCGGATAGCCCTCCGATTTGTTCCCAGACGAACGAACGTGCCGCAAACCCGTGGACCACTTTCAATAACCGAAATACCGGTGCCCCTCGATCGACGAGGTTCGCAATTTAACCTCCCCTTCCCGGCGATAAGGAGCCGCATCTTTGATCGTATTATTATCCAGCCCGTATGGAGAAAGAATCGCGATCTACGCGGCGCGGCGCGGCGGATCGACCCGTTTTAAAACTTAAAGCCCGTCCATTCGCGATGCTCGTGGGAAGGGCGCGGTGGCGCGTAGAATGGCGGAAAAGCTCCGCGGCGAGGATCGCGGGGGTGGGTTAAGGGGGCTACTGTTAATTGAAAACTACCGAAAAGCACAATTGCAGGAGAATTATTTCTATTCATTAGCCGGTTGGTCGAGCCAGCCGCCGAAAAACTTTTCCTCGACCAGGCGTTTTTTCCTCCTCTCTCCCACACCCCCGCGGCCGACGGCTCCTCGTGGCCACCCCCGAGCCGCGCCCCGCCGCCACCCTCGAGCACCCCCTTCTATCCGACGGTCGCGCGTGGCGTAATTATGTAACATAAATACAATCCCTCTCGCGACGTAATTTTTGCGGTATAAGCTCAAAAGCCCGAGCCCCAACCCCGCGCGTCCACGCGAGCTCGAGCCGAGCCAGGGCGGTCTCTCCTCTCTCTCTCTCTCTCTCTATTTTTCTCTCCTTCTCTCTCCTTCTCTCTCTCTTTCCTCTCAGCTCTCCCCCGGCCACCGGCGGAGAAAGAGAGAGCTTTTTCAGGAACGCTTTCGCAAATCAATTTATGGCGTAACGCGGACGTTCTCATTGTCCGCGGCTAGTAGCCGACGCTCGCCTCGTGGCTAAACCTTTTGTAACACCGGCGGCCATTGTTGTGACAGAAAATTATATCGTAATGCTTATTTATGGAAATTCGGTGCCGGCCTTTGTCGCCCCTTGTCAAGTATTAAATGCAAATGGCCTGGTAATGGCGTTTCTTTCCGAACCGCCTGATTCATTAGCCCGACAAATTTTTGTTCTCCCAAGACGAAGCTGTTGCTCGCACTCTTGATCGGTCGACATCGCTGGAAACAATCGCTGCAAAATCGTGTCGATACAGAGACCCTTAACCCTTCCGAAGGAACTCTTCGGAAACTATTATTCTCAAGATTACTGGTCTGTCGAAGATTTTTGTTGTTAATCTCGTTCGATACGATAACCTTCGATGAGAAGAAAAATTAATACAATGCAACGAGACTTTACTTATTTTATTATTCCTGAGCGGAATGAGCGTTTAGTATCGCATTCCAGCTTGCAAACTTTGAAAAATAAGCGTCTACGAACGGTAAATTCTCTGTAATTGACGCTCAGATTGTGAATGAACAATTTTATGTTAAGAGGAGATACGATTATTTGAGCCTTGCGGCTCGAATGTATATTCTATAATTATTGACAATCGGTGACTATAAAAATGCGAGGCTCGAACAATCGTATCACCTCTTCCAAAATTCTCCACTTTTGTGGACAATAATCAGTGCGTCAATTAGGAAGAATTTACTGAACGCAATTGCGATCGGGTCGACATCGTTCGAGATAACAAGTTCGAGATAACAATTCGCTGGTTCCGGGCGTCGATTTTTTAGCGATCGTGTGGCACCGTCGAAACGAAAGAACCGCGTGGAAGATGCTTCCGGGAATTCCGGCGGGAGTATTTTCGTCAGTCAATGAATTTACAGCCCCTCTTTACCGAGTTCACCCTTAACCGCTTAACGAGAACTGCTTCACGGCACGTGAGAAAAAAAAGCTAACTGGTTCGGCGGTAGGTGGATGGGGGCGGGGGCGTGTAAGCGGTCTTGAGGGGTGAATTAGCGCGAAATAAGTGCAGAAGAGCTTCAACAGCCTAGGGGTGGGGAGGTGGGCCGAACGATAGAACCCGGGCGCAGCTTTTCGTTTCGCGTGTACGTGCACGTACACGCGAGCCGGTCCTGCGTGTGCGAGCCCCCGTAAGAACGTCGTAAGGGGTGGGTTTCGGGGCCGAGGGCCGCCGAACGAGACGATACCTAACCGGGGCTGGCTACGGGAAACCATGCCGCAGAAAGCCGAGCGTGGAAGCGAGACAGCGGAAAACGACGTAACGCGCATAAAGTAAATTGCCGCGAAATCTGCGCGGGCCTCCAGAACGGCGCGGATAAGCGAAACAAATAAAATAAGAGCGAAAGACGAGCCGGGAGGAGATAACGCGGGAAGAGGTGAAAAGGGTACCGAGGGTAATGTGATTTAAGGGCTGTAAGGCACTGCATTTCAAACGGCCGCCGAAGGGACTCGGCCTTTTCGGGAACCTGCCACGCTGCGATTTTCCGGGGACCCTTTAGCCCTTCCATTTTGTATCCAGCAATTGCGGAATCTTCGAAACTCCGAGGCCGGCTGCTAGGTACAGTAATTTATCCTAGAAATTTTAGGTGGTCGGAATTAAAACCGGCAGATCCGTAAATACGCTAAGTCGCGATTTTTTTAGCTTCGCGGCTCGTTTTTTATAAATATTCAGGGCAATCGGTATAAAAAGCCAGCGAATATGTACACAGCCGGATGCGTAGTAATGCTAGGGAAATTCACAGCAACCCGATATTTGGCATTTCCGGGAGAAATTATTGCACTATCGAATATTCGTTCACTTTACAGCGACGCACCCTCGGATGGCAAAATCAGCATAAAAAACTTAAAAAAAAATGGATTGCCCGGTAAGAAGAGGAATCTAAAGATCGAACTCGTATCGGCCGACAATCTCGGTTCCGATTGGACAGCCCGAGTGCCGCGAGTCCGGCAAAACGGCACGCTTTATCGGGCGTAAGCGGGTTTCCCTCGTTCCGTGGAATCCGTGCTCTCCACGGATGCCAGCGAGCGCGTTAATTGCGAGAAACAGGAAGCGCGGGAAACTAGAAAACAGAGAGCGTAACGGCGTGGTTTATATCCACCCGGGCGACGCTCTTTTTTGTCTCGTTTTCTCGAAAGAACACTCGGCGCCAAAGTGGGAGCTAATAACATAAACGAGGAAGCGGGCCGCGTGTTGCTTTCCTTTTTCCCTGCTGTGCGTGCTCTCGACCGTGCGTGTGTCTGCTGCCCGTTCCTTTTTTTATTTCGCGCTCGCAGGAGAGACCGAGACGGAGAGCGAGAATACGAGCGCGCCCGAGAGAGAGAGAGAATGTGAGAGAGCGAGGGAGAGAGAGAGCGTTGGCCCAGCCGCCGCGTCGCCGCGCCGCGGCGCGCATAAAGTGGCGAATATGGGGTGTGAAATGCATGTCGGTTTCACGGGGGTTGCCTGGGACGGTAATAGGCGAGGGGCAGAGAGGACGGGGGCCGCAGGGGGGGAAGCACACGCGGAGTCCGGGAGTCGGGTTCTGGAGCGGGCTCGGGTTGCACGAGTCAACTTGGCCGCTCATTGGCTACTTGCCGGCGACCGCCGCTCGCGAAACATTAGTATTCTCTGCTAATTAAAATGTAACTGAAATTGTAATGGTCTGCGTGTGCCGGCGATACGGGAACGACGAAACGCGGCGGTTGCGGGGGTGGGGCCGCCGGCCGCGCCGACGGTGCCGGGGAGCGTTACACCGTGCACACCGGCTAACGGACGATGTGTGCTTTTTCATGCTCGGCTTGTGGACTGAATAGAGGAAAACGTCCGTTCTGGAAAAAGACTGCGTCGCGCCGGGATTGTTCCTATTACTTTTGCCCGGACGTATTATGAATATTGTTGGGACGCGGGGCCGCCGCGCCGCATCGCCGCCGCACGCCACCGCGGAGAATCCGACGACTCTGCTCCGCGCCCGTCGACACATTTCTCAGATTCCAACGAGAGCTCCCTCTGTGTCGTTCGACTAATTCTTCCGGAATTTATCACCCCCTCCCCCTCCTCCCCGATGTACGGGGATGTACGAATTAAATGGAATTCGAGGCATTTATTTATTTTTCTTCGCGCGACGTTTGCGCGAACTTGGCAGACCGCTTTCGTTCGAATCTGTTTGTCGATCGAATGAAGATCGAAGAATTTTTAGCAAGGATTCGATCGCCGATCGGATTGTTATTGCACAAGATCGAGGGTTCGACGGGGACAGCGATTTAACAGCGACCGAGTCGACGAGGGACTTAGACATTGGGACCTAACGGAGTTGAAGATCGAGATGGAGGGGGGTGAAGAGGCATTGGAATAATATTGTATAATACTTGGTAAGTCGTAAAGTTCCCCAGCTTCTTGGCCGAACGGAATTCCGAAAGTTTCGTATCGACGCTCGTACCAACAAATGCGATTATCGATGTCTCGCATCGTTCATCCCCTAAACCGGCGGGGAGTAAAACGCGCTCACGACCCCACGCGTTCGTTCAACCCTCTCGCTCGGTTCCGAACGGTCTCCCCGGGTACTTTGTTTTGGAGCTCGTCCAAAAATAATATCGCGCGGATTAAGCTCGATATAAGATATCGGCGAAAGTACGTGGAAAACCGACGCGGAACAATAAAAACAGAGGGAAAAAGAGAGGGAAACAGAGATAGAGAGGCAGAGAGAGGAAGAGAGAGAGAGAGAGATAAAAGAAATGGAAAAATACAGCGATGCGTCTCGTTCGAGAAATATCGTTCAACTCACATTAACGAGCCATGTCACCCTGTCTCAGAAGCCTGGGAAGAATACACCACTGACCTGCAACAAAAAGAAACCATCGATTTGTAAATGCACAGGTTCGAAGCTTCGATATTACCGTAGAAAGCTAGGATATAATTTATAGATAATTTCAGCGAAATATAATTCGGCTGAAAAATTAACGCTGGATCCGCTTTTACTTTTAGAGCTCGGCAGACTCGGCGTTAACGACAGCGATTGAAACGAATGCCACGGGAGTTTGAGAATCGATGCTGTTCGCGTGCAGCTCCGCTGAAAAATAATTCGGCGTTAATGTAGCCGGGCTGGATCGAGGCGCGCGCGTTTTCTTAATTAAATCCGCCGGCTCCTAAACTTGAATCGTGGGTAGGACAATGTGTCCGCGATATTTAGGGGTGGTCCGTCGAAAGCCATTCGACGCGGTATCCTTCGACTGGACTCTCGCGCTCGACGGAGACCGGCGAGCGAGCGAGCGAGAGAGAGAGAGAGTGAGAGAGAGAGAGAGAGAGAGGGACATAGAAAACCCGCCAATGAGGCGACGGTGCCGTTAATTAACGAACTCGAAAAGTAACGTACTGAAAGTACAACTCGACGGAGCATTGAGGGGTTCCGGGGACTGGTCGAGGAGGAAGGGAATGAACGAGCCGGGCGTAGGACGGAAGCGCGCGCGTATAAAGGGTCGGTGTCTGGCCAGACGGGCAGAAATGAAGCAGCAAGGGTTTTGTTTGTCCGGCTGTCCACCCCTTTCCTTCCCCCGGTTCACCCCCGCGGGCTGGAGCCCTCGCTGTATGAACCTCGCGGCCCCCTTCAACCCCTGCCTCCGCCACCGCCTCGAACTCCGTCCTTCGGCACCCCTGCCCCTCCCTCCCCCTCCCTCCTTCGCCGCTCTTCAACCTCCTATCCGCTGCCACCCCTCGCTCTCCCGCCCTGTTACACCCTTCTTACACCATGAACCTTCGCCAACCCCCTGTTGCCGCGTAACAATGCACGTGTGTACACTGTTTGCCCACATCCTCCCGCATATATCTTCGCGGGGCTATAATATTGATTACTTCGAGCGAATTTCTGTCTGAAACGCGAGCCCCGTCCGGCGTTCCTCCGACACCCGTCTTGTCCTCCCGCGCGGTCCCCGACTCGAAATGTACTCGCGGTTTCGCGACGCTCTTTCCGGCCGCTGAAACAATGCCGCCTCGCGATCTCCCGTTTTCGAGGCGCGTTCTTCGCCGGTTTCGTCTTCTAAAGTCTTTCTAGCTTTCGGTTTCCAGGAATACATTGGTAACAGAAGCATTTCGGGCATTCGATTATATTGTTGGAGATGCTGCGGTCTGAGAATACAGTAAATTCTCCCGAATTTTTCTCAGCTAGAGAACAGAAATGGACGATTTGGGAAGAGGAGGTACGATCATTCGAGAACCTTGCACCTCGTTTTTGTAATCATTGGGAATCGGACACTATAAAAATGAGTTGAAGGCAAATTGGAGAGAATTTACTTTATCTATAAATCGCAAGATTCTTTGAACAGGGCAGAGTATACAACTCTTGAGATTTTGGCAGGACGCGGAAGGGAAGACGTTTGGAATCTCGCAGAAAGAATTTCCTAGAGGCTGCTAATCGTGCAGCTAGATTAATTATAGACGATTAGGACGAATCGACGTTTACGAGAAGAGAAATTCTCTCTGAGAGTGTGCCAGATGCAACGTCCATCCTCCAGATAAAAATTGAAACGGCGATGCATGGAGGAACTTCATTTTAGAGGATTCATCGACGATCTTTGCGCGATCTGCAGCATATCGCGCGACTAATCATACACAAACGATTCGAAATAATCGAAAGGAATCGAGCATGCCCGAGTCGAAAGGTTATCCGAACGGTAAAGAGCACCAGACGCAACGACCACCGCCAGATGGAAATCGAAGCTGCGTTCATCGAGGAAACGTTTACATTGAAACGGATCGGATATGTACGGGCTAAGAGATTCTCGGAGTATTAAAGAGAACCAGATGCAACATCCTGGCACCGGAAAGGAGGGAGGCCGCGACGTAGGAACTGTATTTTAGTGGACGAATCGCGAGGTTCGCGAACGTCCGCGATGTTTCTGGTTCGGGAAAAAGCAGCGGGAAACGGGCGCGGTCAGGCGCGATTTTAAACGACGTTGCGTCTACTTTGTGCTTAACGCCCGGCTTCAATTCTGCGGGCAAATTGGACGAAAGTTTATTGTTTCTGCGGGTACCGGCGGCGGTACATTTTCCGCGCAGCCAATTCTCGTCCAAGTCATCCTCGGCTAAAAAGTCCCGGCTAATAATTGGCAAATGAAAAATGCAACAATGCCGAGGCGGCTGTAACCCGCGTCGGCAATATCCAGCTAAAAGACTCGTCATTCCGCTCGAGTAAACGGCCACACGACTTAAATTGCGTCACGGCTTTCCGAGCCATCCCGCCAACGTTTAATTCCATTCGCGATCCCTCTTCCCTCTCTGTTCCTCGCTCTCCTTCTCTTCCTCTCTTTCTCTCTCTTTCTCGCTCTTTCTTTCTCTCTCGCGGTCCGGACTATCGCGCTCTGCTCCTCTCTTCTCTCGTTCGTTCCTCACCGATTCGCATCGCCGCCGAGCCCCGTGTGTCGCGAATCGAAGTACAAAGAAGCAATAGTAGAAATAAGATAATTGCTATTACAATCGCAATTTCATCCCGGACGATGAGACTGCGGCGGGGGGAGAAGCGAGTAGGACAGGGGGTGGTGGAGAGGGCCAGGCTCCAGAAGAACTTGAGGGGGAGGTTTCGCGTTGCCAACTGCCACGAAGAGCGAAAGAGAGAGAGAGAGAGAGAGAGAGAGAGAGAGAAAGAGAGATCGAGAAAGAGAGGGTTGAACTACAAAGTACGTTAATGTCCCGGCCTCTCGCAACACCCCCACGCACCCTCGGCGCCGCAGACAGTTTGTTGTCGAAGCTTCGGGGATTACACAAATGAGGTTGTTCAGCGAGAGAAAATGTACATTCCGCTACAAAGCCGCTCGCCACGCGTGGAATTAAAGGAGGGAAAGGGTAGAGCAACAGCAGCCAGCTGCTCGGCAAGGTGAAAAAGTTCCGCTATCGCTCGCATCGCCGACAATATTTTCTTTGCTGAAAGCCCGCGCCCGGAGAATGGATTTCCATCGAGCCGCGCGCTTAAACCCCTTCAAGAACGGAGCTTCCCGCTTTTATCGGGAGCCACCCTCTTCCGTCAATATTGCTCTGTACATGTTTTTACACGCACCTTTGCGGCAAATCATCGGACCGCTCTCTTGACCCGGCCGGGTTAATCAGCTCCCGGATAAACTATTCGAAACGATCGGCGCCGTCGGAAAATACGAAAGTATTTTTTTCGCCGTTTAATTTGCGGTCGAAATACAGCCGATTCTTCCTAATTTTCTTCTCTATACAAAAATGGACGATCTGGGAGGAGAAGGTATAATTGTTCGATTCTTGCGGCTCATTTTTATAGTTGCCGATTGTCAACGATCATAAAGACGAGGTGCGAGGCTCCAATAATCGTGTCTCCTCTTCCCAAATTGTCTATTTTTGTTCATAGGCTGATTGAAAAAATAGGGAGGATTTACTGTACACTGTAAAAGACGATTGTCGGATCAGAAAAATTATAATTCAATACCACTAATTACCGCGCAAAATTTAGATGATGTGTACAAGATTATTCACGTCTTAATCGTTCCAATTATATAACGCAGCAATTAATATTTATCATAACATACTAAACAAAGTGAACGTCAGTAGGATTTTTAGAACGCGAAATAGCATTATATTAGTTAGAAAATTAGGAATAGTTAATGGATCATCTAAATTAATAAATCTAAATCAAATTAGAAATATTAGTATTTCTTCCGGTAAATTTTCCTTTTCTCGCTTTAGCCTCATTAATTAGACGACTCTGATATTGCAGGTATTTTTCAATGTCTTCGAATGTCCTCGATTATCACACAATATCTTCCATGTACCCATAAACGCACAAAATCCGCAGTCTAACGATTAGACCGCGTATCCCAGCGAAATTGAAATCTGAAACTAGAAGCACAAACGCGTTTCATAAACGCGTCGAATCCGCACTTCGTCCGCGATATCTAATTGCGAACAATGTTGAATTTCGCGGACGCGCAGGTTTTAAACAAATTTTATAGTACGGCTCGTTCAGCTCGAATCGGTCGAATCGAACGCGATTATCCAAACTTCCGTGACTTTTCCATCGGCGTACGATCGATGGGACACAGCGGGGAGCTCTGTCCCATAGTTGGAGCGAGCCGCGTAATTCATCCTAAATGCGATCGACGGCTTCAGTGTAATTCTACAAAGGCCGTATACGCGGCTAAAAATTCAGGGACCATCGTGGTTAATCGAAGCTGTGGGGCCACTCGAAGCGGCCGCCGGAGCAGCTCCAGTCCGGCGATGGTCCTCAAATAAGCTCGCGATCGTCGTTTACTCTTTTCGGAAGTTCGCGGCAATACCGCCGCGTATGAAATATGGAATTGCGACTAGGTGGCGCCGATTAATTAGGCCGTAGGTAGTTGATAGTTGAAGGGGGTGAAGTAGTCGAGCCAAAGAGAGCGAGAGCGAGAGAGAGAGGAAGAGAGAGGAAGAGAGAGAGATGAAGCGAGCAAGCACGAGGCAGCCAGCCCTTGCGCTAAGCATACCGTGGGGGCTAGGGATAGTAATTGTATACGTACTAAGAGAATGGCAAGGTAAACAAAACTATGTAAGATTGCCCCATTAATATACATATCTCTTGGTTCAGTTGGGCCGTGAGAGAGCGGACCGACCCTCTCGCCGTGCTCCCAGCGTTGTGCCTCGCAGAAAGGGGGTGAGTAGTCTTGGCCTTAGACTCTCTGGGGTTAGGCTCGTTCGAGAGCAAGGAGGGTACACAATGGATATTGAGACCATAATTTACGGCTGATTGTTAGCCCCGCGATCTATGGATTCCTCCGTCCTGCCTCCCCGCCTTCGACCAGCTTCTAACTACGCCAGCCAGCCGCCCGCCCCCTTTCCCGCCCGTTTACCACCCATCTAGCCCGTGTCGAATTTGTGTTAGGTCTGTAATAAGTGCTCGGGAGTACGTGTGTACCGAGCCCTCAGCCTGGAACGCGGAGGCATTAGAGGAATCTCGCGGAAACGGACGGCCCGCGGATACCGAAAGACTTTCGTGCACGTAATACCTGCAACTGCTGCACCGGCCTGCTGCACTTATTCCGCGTGCCGGCCGGCACAAGAATACAATCGCTGCCCGTTCGAGATCTCGCGATACTCGAACGCGATGCGATTCCGCGGCGTCGCGTGGCCTCGACCGACGACCTCGAACCCTGCGCAGGACTCGTCGAATTAATTGAAACGGTTCAAGTTTCATGCAGTTCGAAGTAAATCGCGGATCACTGCGATTCTAAATAAAGCGAAACGGCACCGTTGCTCATTGTTCCTTTATGAAACCGATGCGCAATGTAAAAATAAGTCGCGACTGCTCTTGGTGGCTAGTGATCGTGTTCGTTTTTCTTTAGGAAGCGGTTGTGAAGATCTCTGTGGTTTAAGCTACGTGGTTCCAGTAATTATGCACGTGCTAGGTAATACGTTTGCTATCAAATTGAACTAAGTGACTTGAATTCTTTTTAGATGACAGAGAGACTGAAATAAGAATTTCTCGCTTTTTAACTTCTTCGTCATAGAACCTCGTTAAAGAACGAGGGTTTTTAACTTTTCCTTTTCATTCTAAGTAACAGCAAAATTAGAAAAAAGCTCTTCAGTCATCGTATAGTAGACTAGTCCTTCTATCATCTAAAAGAAATTCAAGTCATTTGGTTCAGTTTTGAAAAAGTTGTCGTGTACAAAATTGTCTGTTAACGTAGCTTCCATCGTAAGGATTTTTCAGCCATAAAAGAAACGATAATCTTGCCATAGCTTCAGATTTCTTTGGCAAGTAGTTTAAGATTTCGACAGTTCAGAATAAAACGAAGAATCCACGAATTTTTAAGATTTTTTAGCCCGGAATAGAAACGACGAAGAGCGACGAACATATTTCTGAATCTTACGTTGCGTTTAAATTCGATGCTGCAAGTCGGTTGGCAGTGATTGTGGCTAAAGAGAGAGAGAGAGAGAGAGAGAGAGAGAGAGAGAGAGAGGCGTCGGGCGCGAACAAGTTTGTTAGTAATTGGCCGAAACTCGAGTCGGATTGTTCCGCAAGAGGTCAGCCGTTGTGCTTATCCGACCGCTCTCGCAACAAGAACGCCGGTTATAAATTAATTAGGAGGGTCAAATTCGCAACTAGGTCCCATTCCACGAGACGATTCGGCAGTTAGGGGTTTGGGGCTGAATGTCTTACTAGTTCGCCGGTGGCTCGAGGGACCGAGCAAAGGAGGAGGCGATGTTTGGTCTTCCTTACAAGGGGCCAACTAACCAGCCGACCGACCAACCTGCCACTTACCAAAGGATAATAACGTAGTAATCCTACCATGAGACACGGATGAAGTCCTTAATAACCCTATAAACCCGAGATATATGCTGCATATCAATATACCGGAGACAGCTGCCGCTATTACCTCGCGACCGACCTGATTAAACCTGCTTCCTATCGCGACGAGCCGGCCGAAAAGCGCGAGCAATTAATAAGAAATCGTCAAACTGCGACGCGTGTTCGTAACGAAAGATAATTCGCGGCCGCGAATCGTCTCTCGCCGGGCGACTTCGGCGAGCTCTGCCCACGAATGTCAAAAATTTGGTCAAATGAGAGCGCTGTTCGAATCGAACATTTATTTGCACCGGTATTTGCAGCGCGATAATTGCAATTGTTGCATAATTTACGACGCCGTGTATTCAACAATGGACAACTCGGCGTGCACTTTCGCGACGAGATATCCGCTAGTTGGCAACGAACGTGTTAATCTTGAACGTTAGTGCGGTATCGATCCGAGCCCGGCGCAGGTAATAAAGGCAAAGCGTCGATTGTTTGTACGATCCGTAATAAATTCTGCCGCCTGTATATTAAATACATATCGCGTTGCTTGGCCGGACTCGACCGCGGCCCTGCCGGCCGCGCCGACCCGCCGATCCCGCAATTCCAATTTCGAATCGATCTTCGGTAATTTTCAAAAATTCTCGAAAAACCATCGCGAACTTCAATAAAGCCCTAGTAATTAATTTGTGATTATATCGTGAATGCCGGTTGAATTCATGTTACGTTGCATGGCGCGATAGGAATGCAACCCCGGGCTCAACAAGCGCAATACGAAGTGCGTGATTTTGGAGAGACGCATAAACGATATTCCGATACCGTTTCATGGCGATACTTTCGCTGGGAGGGAATCGAATTGTTCGAAGGGGGGAAAATTGACAAGCGACATCGCCGCGGCTAAATAGCTGCCGGTTTTTTTTTCTGGCCGAACCCGCGTGCACGCTTGTAACGCGGTTGTATTAATTTTCACCCGGCGACGAGCCGCGCAACGTTCGAACGCGCGCCAAACAATTTATCTATCTATCGCGAACCGGACGGAATTCGACCGGACAAGGCCGTGTTCGCGAACGCCTTGAACGCGCGTGCAAAAGTAGACGAAGAGCTGGTTCAACGATATAAAACGATCTCTTAAAATTCATGGACCCCTTTGTATTTTATTCGACCCTTTTGCTCGCACATCATTCGTCCTTCGCGAACCAGAATGAAGTCGATCGACGAAGATCGGTTCACGAACTCCTCGAACGTTCGCACAAAATTGGAGAAGTTGTTTAAACGAAGTAGAAATTCCAAAACAATCGTCAAAAAAGCAACCCATTTTCTGTCTTTACAAATCACGAACTGCGTGTTTTTTCTTTCCACCATTCAGAAAGGTTCGAAACCGTAAAACTGCCCTAAATAAAGTTCCATTCTGTCTTCGGACACCGTGAACCGATCCCTCTGTCTCCGTTGCGCGCGACAAACCGTGCTCCTCCGCGGCCAGATAAATGGATCGGGATCAGTTAACGCGACGCGGTCACCTGCGAACGGGCTTCTTCCCGCCGAAATTACGGGCATAAATTAGACCGAGTACGATCGTTGTCGCGGACGAATTTCGAAGCGACGGAGCTCGTGCATCTGGCTCGCGGTTTATAATTGAAGGAGCCGGAACGAATCCGTGCAGAGCACGGTGTCGCAACGTTCCGCGGTGTTTGCAAGCTTGTCGCAGTTTGTAATATTTGCCGGGCCCGGGGGATCGGCTAACACGTATTAAACATGACAGTGTATCGCCGGTTCAAATATAGAAAGTGGTATACGGCGGCATTCGCGTGGCGGGCCACGGTGTGCTAACGACATCGACATTTTATCCGCAAGACGGCGAACGTCCCGGCGCCCCGAGAGGGACGCAAGAAACCGGCGATCAACTGCGCCGTGGATGCTGTTATGAGCTGTTTTCCTAACCGATGGGAGACAGGTGGCGGCGAGAAGTGGACTTTAACAAATGGCCACTGTGCTCGGTGGCACGGGACGTGCCTACTTGAGATGCGGCGGGCAGGATCTATGCCTGCCATTTCTCAACGGCGCTCCGCGGGCAAACAATACCCTAAACCAGCGATGTAAGAACTGTCGAGCCGGCCGAGAAGGACTCCGAGGCAAGTTGATCAAAGTCAAGGTACTTCCGGAGACCCTTGCCAAAACGCTGACACCAATAATGCGTACAAAGCGCGCCGGACTCTGTTGCCCGTCCCAACTGTTAATAGTTATGGTAAATTTAACGCCGGCCTGTGCTCGAGCCACGCTGATCCTCCTTAACCGTAAACGTCCCTGCCCCTGCATCGATCATAGCCACGGTCTCCCTCCCCTCTCGTCGTTATTACCCACCGAACTTCGTTTAATGCTGCAAGCAGCATTTAAACTTCTTGTACATGTTATCTGAAGATATAATTAGGTAAGGAAGGTATAATATTCTTAAAAATTGTAGCCAGGGACTACAAATGAAACGCACGATTTTGTGGAAGCATTTAGTACATTTGTAATCCCTTGGCATTCGTTGTAAAGTCAGTCTAGTGATGGAAGCTTCGAACAGAATTTATTTAACCCTTGCACTATCGCATCCTGTCAACTATTTGCTTCTTTAAGATGACAGGAGAAATCAATTCTACCGTTGTCTATATTCGGATAATTGCTGTTAATGCTGTTAATACGATAATTATCAATTTTCTTGCACGTGCAAGAATTTATTACAGCAATAAATATGTATTAGGTATTATAGGTGTAGGTAACACTGTTCTGTTCTTTCATCGATTCTTTCATCTATCTTTTTATCAATCTTTTCATCAATATGTAAGCATATTCTAATTACAATAATGTCTCTCTAATTGACGCTCAGATTGTCCACAAAAATGGACAATTTTGGAAAAGGAGATACGATCGTTCGAGCCTTGTGGCTCGTTTTTTATGGTCATCGATTCTCAACAACTATAAAAACGAGCTGCAGGGCTCGAATAATCGTGTCTCCTCTTCCCGAATTGTCCATTTTTTGTGCACAATCTTTGCATCAATTAGGAAGAATTTACTGTATCTTGTTAACAAGCCAATTCTTCTCATTTTTGAGACTTATTATCACCGAGCCATAAGCGACCGATTACGATGAACTTAATGAAAGAATAACTAGTAGAAATACTTGAATTTTAACTGATCTGAGCGTCAATTAAGGAGACATTACTGTATTCTTAATATTTCTTAATATTCTAATTATGGAAATGATTGTAATGGAAAAGTTTCTAGTTGTTGTAACTGCGAAGAGAACGATAGGGTTAATTTCTTCATCCTTTGGGAAATTATATTGTGATGCTGGAATGAAAGTCGATCGAACCGCGACATTTATTCGGCAGGGGATGGGGATTTGGATTTAAGGGGCCCGCGCCGAAGACGCGAAGAAGAAGAAGAAGAAGAAGAAAAGATATTTTGTTAAGCGATCGTTTCCCGGTGGTTTAGAGTTTACCGGGATATCGAGCGTAAACTGCCCGTAGGGACCTTGTTAGTTCAATTCGCCTGAACACCCTCTCCGCTGCGGGAGAAAACTGCCACCCCTGGCTGACCACCCCCGACACCGTTTATGTTGCTGTAAAAGGGACGTTTATGACAATATGCTCGCTACTGTGAATTGCCTCTGCTTAACTGCGCGAACCGATTCTTTCCCTGCTAATTTATTATTAACCCTCCGACCACGACCTACCATTTTCAGAGTGTAACCCTCCTGTCCGCTAATCCCGCGATTAGCGGCCACGTGTGAACGCTTCCTGACAGTTCGTGACTTTTGCGAGTCACTCGCGATCCTACGACCTCCGACGATTTTTCCGCGCGTCATTCGCGCGGTAGAAACATTCTTCCGCGTCAATATCGATTTATCTCGAACGCACGAAGTAACAAATTTGTTATTTTTTTAGTAGAAGAGATAAGAGGATTTGGACGTCTCGTCTTAGTTTTTCTAGCCTTTCTAGTTTCCACACCGAAGAAATAATTATTTACGTGACAATTGTTTACGGTACGATCATTCTATTAATTTTGTATCATCGCGTGAATTCCATATAAAAGGACAATATAAGAGGACGAACGTTAATATAAAATGGGTACATTGAAGATTTGATGAATCGACGACGAAAGTAGGTAATTCTGCGAATCGAATAGAAAAATGAAAAGAATTGGGGAGCACTGAAATTAATAAAGAAATTAATAAAGAAACAACGGAACCCGTCGAGTTGCTCTTGTTTCTTCCACATTTTGATTTCACGCGACGATCCACGGTCTAGTAATGAGCGCGTTAAAGCGATCTCGCGCAAAACAAATGAAACAGCAGTAAAAAGGAGGGAACGGCGGAAAGAACAAGCGGCAAGAGATAAAAGGGGACAAATCAGTGTCCGCTAACGGAGGGTGGAACGGTCAGAGTATTGTCAAGGTATTGTCCAGTCGGCTTCCAAAATAATCGTCAGGCGGAGCTAATGGTGTATGAAGCCCGATATCAAAATAACTCATCCGTGTCCGGCACGTGGTCACCGCGTCCGCAGCCTTTCTCTTCGCCAGTGACAGGAGGCCCCGAAAAGTTAAAAAATAGCGGCGTGAAAAACTCCTTTCTCCTGTCTATTGTCCTGCCCGGCTGCGATAGACGCAGGGTTGGTGTGCGTTCGTAGAAAAATCTTGGACGTTGCCGATAATCCGTTACCGACGGTTCTTTGTCCGGCCGCAAAAGCGATAAACGCGAAGGGTTGAAGCAGTTCGGACGAATGTGCACTTTTAAAAGGATCTACCTTTTCCCGCGATGCTTCTATAGCCTGCGAACAGACTTCGCAATACCTAATTGCTAGCCGATCGTTCTGGTCAATTTTTCTCCGATTTTCATAGACCGTCAAATAATTCTGAAATTAAGTCAATTATAGTTACGGTAAATTCTCCCCAATTTTCCTTCAGCTTGTTAGCAAAGATAAAGAATTTGGGAGGAGGAGTAGCTGATTGTCAATAATTATAAAAATGGGGTGCGAGGCTCGAATAATCGTTTCTCCTTTTCCCAAATTGTTCATTTATGCTTAGAAGCTGAAGGAAAATTAGGGAGAATTTACCGTATATCGTTCGCCAACGATCGTTTTAGCGACAGCAAAAATTCTTTTCCAGTGATAATTTAGTTTTAACGATTGCTATATATACTTGATCGTGCCAATCGATTTTTCAACGTTAACAGCGATTTTCTCGCGCATCAAAACTTTTCTACCAACAGTATTCTATCGTTAACAATTGCTAGCTTTTCGCGACAATCAATTTTTCCAGACGGTATTATTCTCTGAAAAATCGTGAAACTGCAGTGAACCGAGCTGTGCAGGTGGTAGAGCATCGAGAGCACCGTTTAACGTTCCCGCAGCTTTTTGTACGAGTCCGAGCGTCGTCGTAATTGAAAGAACCGTTCGAATAAGTTGAAAACATCTCCCCGGAAGCCATCGGCTCGGTGTATCGATTAATCCTGTACATAACCGGTGCGTTTCCGCATTAGCATTGGAAATGAAATTCGGTTGCCGGAAGCGATCGGCGGAACGAAACGATTCTAATAGGCGATCAACAGGTTTCTTTTCCTCGAAACAGATTCAATGGATTATACGTTTAGACACCGGCCGTGCCGTCTCGTCGGTGCCGTTGCGAAACAGGAATTCGTCACTGTTGCGTCACAATAACCCGGTGACCCGTCGCGAAAACCCGTTAACGTTTCACCGGCACCACTATCGAACACAGTCGCCTACTTGATCAGCATTTAATATTATAATGCTCGCTCGCGTCTGGCGATTTTACGAAAACAAATTATTCAAGCTTTTTGCGACCTGGAATTATCATATTACACGATCACGTATGCGGACTACAGAGTTGCACCATATTACGCTCGAAATTGATCATTGGCCGTGCAAATTGCTACTTAATTCCACGGATATTCAAGTGGATCGGCGATTTCTTCGGTAATACGGAAAATATTGGCAGAAAAACAGCCGGGGGAAAAAGCGCGATTAATTCTTCGATACCTTGCCGGACGAGCCTGATCAAGTATAATTACGTCTCGTGCAAGAAAGAGTAATTTGTAATCGTTTGCACCACGACTTCCATCTTATTGTTCATATTACTATTATCGTTCTACCGATTATTGTTATTATCACGTATCATTACTCATGTTAATATTACTCGTATTAGTACTATGTTTATCGAATTCTCGCGTTAGCACCGACTGTTTCATTATATCTCCGTTTATTATCACATTGTTATTATTGCAGTCAATTCTCCCTAATTGACGCTCAGCTTGGAAACAAAAATGGACAAATCGGGAAGAGAAGGCACGATTAATCGAGCCTCGCGGCTCGTTTCGTTCTAGTCGTTGACAATCGGTAACCATAAGGGTTTTAACTATAGGCTCGAATAATCGTACCTCCTCTACCCGAATTGTCGAACCTCGTTTCCAAGCAGGCCGCCAATTAGGGAGAATTTACTGTTTCCACCTCGTTTCTATCTTCGCGCGCACGCCACAAAGTTTTCTGCAACGAAAGCTCCACCCGGTTGACACAATACGCATTATTACTATAATTATCCGTCGGAGAAGTACCGCGTTCGAGAAATCGACCGACGCGTGTTCAGGGTCCCAAGGAGACCGCGGGGGTGCTCGAGGACTTTCTCCGAGTGCGAAAGCGGGTCCCTTATCGGCACGATTATCAAACGAAGCTTGTCGATCGATCGGTCGGCCGGTGCCTCGGTTACGTAACGGTTATCGGAAAAGCAAATTACCCTAAATAGTAACAGCCCCGGCTGGTGGCAATAGCGTATCGGACGAAACGAAGGATAGCGCGGTTGCAAAAGGCGACGGGGCCGGGTGGGCGGAAGGGGCGCAGGCCGGTTTTCACCCTTGCGAAGCCGGCAAGTCGAAAGTAGGAACCGCGACTATGGGTGAAGCTAAGTCTGTCCGTGTAATGGGGCATCGGCACGCGATTTCTCCGACCACCCCCGCCGTCGCGATTCTAACTTTCAACTTCGCTCGGAACCGCCCCCCACCCCCGAATCCGGCCCCATCGTCTCGCTGGCGTGCCTCATCCCCGAAGGTACAGGGTGTTGCGCTGTGACTTATCGGCTCTAATTATTCGCCGGCAAGAAACCCGCCGGAGAACCGACGATCAGGCCTGCCACCCTCGTAAAGTAGCTTCTCTCTCTCTCTCTCTTTCTCTCTCTCGACGCATCGTGCGCCCGCACACGCTCGCCCATTGTTTCGCCTGTCCACCGTGCTAATTCCCCGGCTTTTTATTCCGGCGTCCTCGAAATCTTCGATTTTCCAAACGATCCGCATCCCTTACGAACCTCGACGACTAACTCGTGGAGAATGATTAGGCACTCTCGGTGTCTCTCCGATAAATCTGGAGAAGTTCTCCGCGGTTCGCGAAAGCTTCGGCCTTGGAAGCTGTCGTCGTCGGTCCAGGATTAAGAAATCCCGACGATTAAATACGGGAACGTAGAGACTGTGTGTGTGTCTTGCACCGAAGGAGAGCTGCGTGGAAATAAGCGAGCACCCAGTAGATCGAAGAAAAGTTTGGATCCCGGAGCGGCGGCGGCGGCACGAGGAAGGACTACAGCCGGCGATCGATCCCCGGCGAGTGTTCGAAGTTGGACAAAGATTGAAGACAAGTGGCGAGGAACCGCGAGCGAAATCGTAGCGTCGTTGCTGTGCACCGGCTCGATCGAGGAGAGAGCGACACCGGGAATTAATAATGCAGGCATTAAGGTACACGCCGGTGCTCGATCCAACGCGGACAATACAACCGATACAATGCGCGCAGGGAGACAGAGAGAGAGAGAGAGAGAGAGAGAAGGGGTGGCGCGAGGGTGCGACGGTTGAGACACGTGAATTTGCAAACGGATATCGACGGGACAGGGGCGAACGTCCGAGTCTAAAGATATTTGAGTCGAATATATGTAGAGCAACGCTTGCATTCTGCATCCCGATCGTGTAGAATCCGATGCAAGGATCGATCGCGATCGATCCCGGACAGCTCAAGACACGTCGGCCGGAAACGCAGCGGGATTTCGGCTGTCTGGCAGATCGCCGACGCTGCGGATCCTCGGCCACCCTCTCTCTAAACAACGATTTTCAACGGTCCCCGCTTTGGTGTGATAATTTTTCAATTTGGCCTCATGCGTTATTGACGTCAGCGTCGGCGTGCACCGACATTAGCAGCCCTTTTGACGAGGAGTCTGAGTGGTCGTCGCACAAAACAATGCTAACCCCATGCCATCATTCAGCCTACGCGCGCACCCACCCCTTCCCAGACCCGGCCTCCTCCAGCCCGTCCTCTCTCTCTCGCTCTTTCTCTCTTCCCCTCTCTCTCTCTCCCTCCCCTCCGCCGACGCCGCTGCTTTAACCCTACGGGAATAAGGAGAGTCGCAATGTAAGCAACACACAACACGTTGTGTGCACCCATGTTTTTTACATTAGCCAGACGATACTTGCCCCAGAGTATGAGAGAGGCTGCCGGTGTGGAATGTCTATGGAGTCGAGGCTGTGCGTGTGTGTTTGCGAAACTTCGGTGTGTTGGCCTGCCGAGTTCCCTAGCTCTTAGTAACCTTCTGCGTTTCCCTGATCCCCTGCGACCCTATTGCGCCCGGCCAGCCACCGACACGCAGCCATAAGCGCGCCCGCCTCGACTTTCCCTCGTTTCCTTCCACCGAGACTTTTCCACGGACCATGCTCCTAGACCTCATGCTCCGTTGTGCACTTTTCGGCTGGCCCACCCGACCGCCATGTGTGCTCCTACATTCATCGGACGATCTACTAAAATCTAATACGGTATACTCTGTCGCAGCGGTTCTTCGAGATCGCTTCGAGATTCTCGTTCGTCAAGGTTGAACGTTTCTTCCATCGCTGGAGCAAGCAACCTCGCGTATAGTAATTTCTCCCTAATTCGCGCTCGGATTGCAAATGTGGATAATTTGGGAGGAGGAGATATGGTTATTCGAGGCTTGCGGCTCGTTTTCATAGTTACCGATTGTCCAGAACTAGAAGGATCGATTAATCTTATCTCCTCTTCCCAGATTGTCTATTTTTGTGCTCAATCTGAGCGCGAATTAGGGGTTTAAAATAATTACTGTATTTCGGAAGCGAATTTCCTAGCTGCTGCGAGATATTCGAAATTGTTCCACGATAAATTAGGAATTCTGAAGAAGTTTCGAGAAACACAATTGTTTATTTCGGTATTAAGGCGCACGATTTCTATGTCCGACAGCCTTCAAGTTCCGTCTCATACGTGTACGTAGACCCTTAACCCTTTAACAGTTTTAGTACACATACGGAGCATCGGGCTCAAATATTCCCACCGTTGAAAATTCTTATTGGATTGAAATATTCTTGAAAATTCATGTTGTGCACATTAAAGGGTTTAAAGCGAGGATCCTAATAGTTTAACATTCTACAAAAAAATGTAACAGACATTTTATCATAGAGAGAAGCCGTGTGTAAGAAGGCAGCCGTGTGTTGTTCATTTGTATCGCAGAGAAAGCGTATCGAGAAAATCACTACGTCGGAAGAACTATGCACAACCCGTGGATGATGCACGATAGTGGAAGAATTATGTACTTGGCTCAGAGTTAGAGTGAGTCTTTATCGATCTGCGCAACAAATGCTCTGTCTTCTTATGTGACAACTTTAAATTGACCTGTCGCAATTCACACTTTCAAGAAAATAGCTTTCGATGATTTGCTTACGGCGTTAACCCCCTGCCACCCCATTATCCTCGCAGTTAAAACGATTAAATAATTATTTATTACTATTAAAACGGACTCTTTCGATCGTAACAATATCTAAGAACGATAAGATCATAAAATTGAAGCATTTTATCTAATCGAACCAAAATTGCAAAGTCAAGTCTTGCGGCATCGATTACGTTCTCAATTTATTACCTCGTTTAGATTCCAATAAAACGAAGAAAATATAATATCGCCACAACACAATAAACGCAATATTCTACAGGACGTATCTAGACGGGGAGAATCCACGAATTTTGGAGCACCCGGTAGAGGGACAATCGCATAGACACCCTATTGCCTCGCGCAGATTCCAATAAAACGAAGAAAATATAATATCGACACAACACAATAAACGCAATATCCTATAGAACGTATCTAGACAGGGAGAGTCCACGGTTTTTGGAGCACCCGGTAGAGGGACAATCGCATAGACACAGAGCGGACGTAGAGCGGCGATAGAGACGGAGATGAATGGGGTGAAGTGGAGGAGGTCGACGTTGATACGGCGAAGGAGGAAGCGTCGGAGCGGTGGCAGGGTTGAAAAGGGGTTAGGAAACGAGGGGCGGGGGCGGGTTCTGTGGAACAAGCAGTCGTTTGTCGTCGGACAGATAAACAACGTCGTTATTGTAAATGCATTGGATCAACATGCTGCGGGGCTTCATTGGCGGCTTTTCTTCGCGGGCACTAGCGCCGGTGCCGGTGCAGTCGGCGCGGCGGTTGTGCTGCGGGGAGAGAGAGAGAGAGAGAGAGAGAGGCGCCGGTTGTTTACGGGATCGATAGTCCGATCGGTCGGATCGATTCGATCGTATCGGATCCCGTCCCTTTCCCCGCGGGCGGAGCGAAACAATCGTTGTAACGTGTTCCGTCGGTCTGCGAGCCGGCTCTCTCTTTCTCTCTCTCTCTTCCTCTCTCCTCCCGTTTCTCTCTCTCGATATCCTCGCGTACCCCGAAGACCTCTCTGTCTTCCTCTTTGTCTTTTTCTCTGCACCCCCGGCCGACGCGATGGATCCCGGAGAACGTACAGAGAATAACAAGGCGGATCACGTGACGGCCAGGTAGAAAATGCGTCGGGATCAGCCGACGTCGACGCCGGCGTCGCTCTCTCCGCCGTACAAAATATTTGTTCCAGTATATCGTATATACCCGGGGCCGGCTCCTCCGCGTATCCCACTGTTTTTCCATTACACCCACGAGGCGAACGTGGCCGCCGCGAGTCGGAACGTCTGTAAATCATCGGAAACGAATCGAAAATACGCCGGGAGATCGTTAACGGTCGACGCGCCGACGGTGGTCCGTTGCCTCTCCGCGTGCATCGATCGAGGCTGTTCCGTGCATTTTCGCGGACCCGTGCTCGTGGCCGAGCGCCGACGAGAGATCCGCGAGCAAGTCGCCGAAGGGGTGAATCTAGAACGCGGAGGGGTAAAAGCCGCGCCGCGCGGACACACGCGCGCGCTGTCCGCGAGCGGCTTTACCTTCCTCGGCCGTATAACCGAAGAAACCCGCTCGATATTTCTGTAATTGAAGGCTGGCGTTTTGCGCTCAGGAATAATGGAGAAATTATTTGTCTCCGATACCGCCGATATGCTGTATTATTCCAGCCGATGCTTCGATCCGCGTGCACGGGACGCGTATGTGGGTGACACTGTTCGCCATTATAAAGAAGTATCCCCCGATGATAATACCTCGTTACATCGGGCTATAGCTAGAACTCGGCGATGAAACGCTGCTTCGGCGAATCTCGTTCCACGATCGAATCGCTTCTAGTTTCTTCCGCGGCGTCGCTGCGCCGTGCAATTTTATGCAACTGTTGGGCCGCGGGTTTTTCTCGCGCGAGATAAACATTGCGCGACTCGATCGCGAGAAACGCGAGTCGAATAATGATAAAGTGTATTTCCTGTTTTAACGAATCCAAAGAGGCGTGCGGAGTATAAAAATATTCTCAAATTTCTTCTCGTATCTTCGCGATTTCTGTTTCATTCTTTTGTCAAAAGTGCGCGAGATCCGCGGTCTGATAATTACGGTATTTCATTTAATTAAGTACAAATTTTTAACTTCTTACGTTTCGAGGACGTTGATAAACTTCGATAATTATAATAGATCAGCAAAATAATCTTTTTGCGAGACAATTCATTGGCGACGCTGCGATCAAAGTTATAATAAAACAGCGTAGAATAATTGTTCACCACGCAAGATTCGCAAGACCATAGAGTATTGATGACATTCTATACTACACCACTGTAGATGTATAATACTACAGAAATCGACATCCAAAGGCGTAGGGTCTCGCAATCGGAATAAAGTGTTCAAAGACCGTGGAGGATGCGTCGCGAAGTGCGAGGAATGGCACCTGGCGAAGGTGAGACCAGTCGATTGAGGACATTAGATGCTGCCATGACGGACTGTACGGTGACCATGAGAGACCCGACGCCTGCTGTTTGTTCCCCGCTTTATCTCGAACGTAAACGCTGCTCGGAATATATAGAAGGCAGCGGTGTGGAGGAAAGGAAGAGACAGACAGATAGGTGGACGCTCCTACCTGGTTGCGAGCAGAAAGAGAGAAGCAGGGAGAGAGAGAGAGAGAGAGAGAGAGAGAGAGAGAGAGAGAGAGAGAGGATCGGCGACAGCCTGGCCACGCAAAGACCCGGTCGCAGGAAAAAGGAAAAAGGAAAATAGAAGGTCGGACGGACGGACACTGGATAAACAAGGGGCAATAGAGATAAACAGAGAATATTGCGAGGAATATGCGCAAACACGAAACTCTCATTCTTCCTCACCCTCCCCTTTTTTCGCCGACACTCTCTCCTCCCCTCCGGCCCCTCGTCCTCCTCCACCTCCTCCACGGTTCTCCCCTTTGTCCCTCTTTTTCGCGTGTCCCCCATTTCGCTTTCGTTTGTTCCGCGAAACGCGTGTTCTCTTTCCCTGACCTTCGTCGCTCGTTTTGCCGTCCACTTTTTCAGCCGGTCCTCTCTCACTCCCTCTCTCTCTCTCTTTCTCTCTCTTGCGCTCGCTCTGCCTCTCCTCTCTTTCGATTCGCACTTACCCGCTCCAACGCGCCCCTCCCGGCCCTCGGGCTTAATTTATGCCCCGAGATGTTTCGTTAAGGATTTTCTGTACGATTCCACAGGCCTATCCGGACCTCGAGAATTAACTACTTAACGCGGGTCCGTGTTGCTCCCGTTTCACGCGGCCGCTACAAATGGATTTATAAAGCACTCGCCGCGCGTGTGACCGCGAATAAAGTAGCCTCGTGGATGGATGCAATCAAAAGCGAAGTGTATTTCCCGGCACGGCCGCTGGTCAGTTCGCGAGCCGCGCCCGGTATATTTCCAAGGCGTCGCGGGCCTCCAGGGTATAAATGAAATTATTAGTTTAAGACGCGTAGACAGCGGGCCACGGCGAGAGGCTCTCTTAAAGCGGAACGGCAGATTCCCGGTCCCCGTCGGCGATATCTACGCCGTGGATGATTGATGTTTCGCAGGCTCTCTTCAATTAGCGGACTCTTCGGGGCGGCCGCCGCGATTCTTCCGATTCGATTACGTAGGCGTTCATTAGGCCGATGAATTTAAAAAATACACAAACACCATTAGTCACGCCGCTTCTTTCCCGGCGCGGAATAAATTCCCTCCCCGTTAAGAACACCCCTGCCGATCATCTTCTCCTCCCCTTCGCCCGACGGCGGCGTCGACGTTAATGTTTTCGATATCCGGATGAAAAATCGCCGAGGGTTTTTCGAAAGTTGCGAACGGCGTGTCTGCGTGTAGGCGAGCTCGCGCCAGTGTGCGAAGGTGTCCGAAAAATTCGCGGCGTTCCCGGTCAGGTTCTCCGAGTGCCGATATGCAGGGGGTGAGACACGAAACGGAATGAATGCAGACGGGACAGGTAAGGTATTTGACGGTCTATGGTACCGGGGGCACGTCGAGGGCAGACTATATAATTTCCCTTGAGGGAGATCGGGATGGGCGATACCGGGGTCGGAAGGGGTAGCGAGAACGGGGGCGGCGCGGAGGCCGGATGGGTGGCCGAAGGGAGATCAGCGTGTTTTCCAGGTGGGGAGGTGTGCTGTGCTCATCCGCGAGCCCATCAACGCAACCATCCTCCGACAATCGATTATTATCTTTCCAATTTGCATAGCAACCGAGCTCTTGTTCAAATCTGCACCCCCTGTTTCGACCCCTTTGGCAACCCCTTGCAAATCCTACTTCGCCGCGGCTCCTCCGCGCCGGCCGGCGAGTTCGTTTCTCTGTTACGAGGCCCTCTTTTTTACCGTCAACGATCTTCCGTCGTCTTGCGACGGAACGCGATTCGCAATCTGGAACCACCGAATTCCATCGGATCCTCTCCGTAATTTCGTTGCCGCTGCTCCCGAGAAGATGCAACGTGTCCGCTAAAACGAAATCGTGTTCTCTTTCCTGCATTTTCGAGCGCGATTCTTTGAGAGTTTCTTCGAGTAATTTCGAGGTCTAGAATCGTCTAGGCAAATTGATCTTTTCATTCTTCTAAAACGACGCGCGCTGGTAACTTAGGATTAACAACGAGACGAACGAACTTATAAGCTGCACGTTCGTTCGAATAATCGATATTTAATGTCCTAAATGATATCACACTGGTTAAGCTGTTTTGCTACTAAGTTCACTGATCTCTGAACACAATTTTAGCATTGCTGAAAAGTGCAACATAATATCTAGCGAAGCGTACGTCGAACGATCAACGAATGCTCATTCGATCGAATCGATAAATTTGTAGAAAATGACATCTCAAAAGCATCAAGTATAAATTCGAACGTGAAAAGAGTAATAATAATCGTTATTTTTTGCACACGATAGAGAAAACGGGACCGACCATCGTGCAGAAACCAGCCGGTGGAGAATGCCGGGAGAAATTTGGTGTCCGAGCGGAAAGTTGAGATTGTTGCAGGTTCCTGCATAATTGATGGAGCCGGGCTAAATATTTTGGGAACAGTCTGCGTGAAGGATGGCGACAAGGCGCATGCCTGTGACCTTATCTCGTGAAAGATTCACCGCTCGTGAAGGATTCAGAACCGCTTCTAATAAGCTTCCCGTGTTATCGGCGTGGTTAATTATTCACCGCGTACATTCGTTAATACGACCGTTTTGGACGGGATTCTTTGTAAACGATCGCGACACGAAACAGGAAACACGGCTGCGGAAATAGTAACGGCTCGTTTCTCCCTCTTTGCAATCGGGCCGCGTTGCTCTAGAAAAGTAAACACGGGTTCGCCTACTTTTTTAACGCTCTTGTTTCGAGTTCCTCGAGGAAACAGGGACACGGTTTCGCAGGAGAAAAAGTTGCGCGCTCGCCGAGGGAGGAGAACGGGGTGCACGAGGGGGGGAAAAAAGAGTCTTAAGCCCCCCGCATAGCAAACTAGCTGACAACTTTGGCTTTCCGGGATCTTTTCTTTCAGCGCCCTTGAGGAATGGACGCGTCACGGCGGTGGGTGGCGCGAAGAAAGGAGGGCGAGAGCCACCCCTCCTTTATAAAATCTTTGACGCGTCGCGCGGCGAGCCACCGGCGTTGCCAGTCATTAATAACTTTTAGGTGGCAGATTTTGCGCGTATTAATCCACCATATTATACCGCGAGCCTGCAGCCGTCCTCTGCCATCCGTCCCCTTCCTTTCCCGACGCCCCCCCTATATCCGCGAGGGCGACCGGATAGCTGAGTCGACGTCTCCTTAATGAAAAATCTGAATCCCGGAGTCCGCCTTTTCTTTCACCGACTATTCTCCACCGGATTCTCGATCCGGCGCTAATGGTAATGACCGCCGCGGAATCGCGCGCGGCCGTCCCCTGAAAAACTGTTAAACCTCGACCGTTTCTGCCACCCTTCCCCCTCCTTTCCCCGCCAGACCGAGTCCCCCGCGCCCGGCCCATTCGCGACGAGAACAAAGACGCGAAAGCAGCCCGAATAAATCGAATCGTTCGCGAAACAGCCACCGAATTCGGTCTTTCGAGCTATTCGCAGAGTTCTAATAATGTCCAAAGAAAACCACCCCTTTCGAAGATCTTATCGATTTCAATGTGACTCTGTCGATCTGCTTTTGGGCTCTCATCAAATAATCAAGTCTTATCTTCCGCAAATAAATCTGGATATCTGGGTCCAGGAGAGAGGTCCTGCATGATCCTTCTTCTGAATAACGCAGAGAAGGTGCTTTCGGATGCACATACTGACATGGAAGATCTTATTCTAGGATAACATTATCTGGACACATTTTGATTTCGATGGTTCCTCTACGATATTAACGCTTTAACAGCCATATTGGACATAAATGGCTGACACGATTCTTTTAACAAAATTCGTTACTCGATTTTTAATACGGTCTATTAGCCGTACGTTGACGTGTCCGACTCGTCGTGATAATTTCTAGTAATAACTTATCGAGAATAGATGTTACTCTGCCCTTTAACCCTTTGTACGAGATTCAAGGGTGTTGCACAAGTAATTTCTATAATAGATCTTGTCTTCTCTGTTCTTACATTTTGAGATAAGATGCGCGAGTTTGGACTTTGTGTGATTATTATAGTGTCACTAGGCACACACCATTATCAGAGTGTCTTTGCCCTCCTGATGAAGCCAGCTGCTATGCTGCTATATAGCGACACGTTGCTACAATTCTTCCAAAAGAACACGGCTCGCATCGAAACATTAAGAACCTTAAGAAGCCGGGCCACGAAGGGCCAAATCTAGTTTCTGATCAGCCAATCACTCGATGCCGTTGTCAACGTAGTCTCAGCACGGTCGAAGAGCCGAGGAGCCGTCGAACGGCTGGCAGGACCAAGCGTAATGCAAGTATTTACTCGACCCCCTAACTACAGCTTTCCTCATCCCAGGTTCGAGAAGGTAATGCGCTCGCGTGGCAAATTAACGTGCGTCTGAGGAATGAACCGACTCCATTCCGACTGGTATTGCCATCCTCTGCCCCGGCGGCTCTAGAGAGACAGGTATAGACACTCTTTCTCTCTTAGCTCTCTCTCTCTCTCTCTCTCTCTCTCTCTCTCTCTCGACAGAAGGAAAGAGAGAAAGAGAGGCGGGTATATTGTCGAGCGACGGTAGACTGAGCAAATTTCGTGTACAATTAGAAGGCTTTTGTAGAAGCTAAACTGCTAATAGCCGGCGCGAAGGGGGGCAGGCCGCGTCTCCGCTACCCTCAGTCAGGCCGCGTCTCGTGCACCTCATTTCGCGTGACAGTCGTGCTCTCGTATCCGAGGCCGACTTCTTCCCGTTCTCGCGCCCCTCGTTTCTCAACCCTTCCTCGACTCGGAAATCCAGCCTGTCGTCCCCCCCCCCCTCCGTCCTCCTCCAATTCCGCCGGCAGGATCCCAGGAGCCGGAGCGGCTCGGATCGAGGCGCGAGAATTCGCCTCGGCGGCTCTCTTGTCGCGAGACTTATTGTGGATTATAAACTAGGATTGTTTTCATTAAACCGGGTTATTCGCGCGTTCCGCCGCTCCGTTTCCAGGAGCGTGTGCAGCTCATTGGGTGTCTAAGGGCTCCTCCGACACCTCGTCGCTGTACATACGACCCTCTCTAATCGTCCTGCGACTACGTATTTTTTCACGTTATACGTCGCGTCCTCGCGCCGGATTCCTCTCCGCCCCGGCCAAAATTAAACCTCCCGGCTGTCCCGATAAGAGCTAGGGGAATTTAAACGGTAATTGGCGCCTTCTTCTTGTTCTCCTTCTCCTTCCTTCCTCCTGTCCTTCTTCTTGTTCCAGCGATGTTTTCATAGAGCGAGTGCGTGGCTTGATACAGGCGCGACGATAATGGAGGAACGCGGGCAGTGGACGCTGGGGAAGGCGTGACGATAACTGGGCTAATGTGCAATAATGAACACGGTTGCTTATCAAATGGCCCTGACGGGCCTCTTCCTGCCGCTTCCTTAACTCACGCCGGTTTTCTTTCATGAACCGCGAAACGGGCTCGTAACTGCGGGTAATGGGGGACGCGGCCGCCTGATTATTTCACGTTCCATTTCGCCGATCCGCTGTCCCTCGCGGCCAGCACTATGTACTAGGAACCGTGCGAGTAAACTATCGTCGTCGCTGGTCCGCGAGGTATGTATACGAGGTCCGATAAGAAACGTGAAATCGAAGGAAATTCCTTCTTACGATTTCGCTTCGATTAAACGCCGTCGACGGCTACCACCGTTTCTGGGAGAATGTCCATTGATGTGTGGAAAGTATGGTGTCTTTTTATTTTAAAAAATTTGAGTTGGGAAGGGGTTGGAAGGATGTGCATTTGCACGACGTAAATATGATTAAAATCGGTCGCCTCGTCGCGTTTCCCTTGCGCGAGTATATTTATTATGTGTAAGGTAAATAGGTATACACGTTTCTCGACGAAAGTGGATCAGTGGGAAATGGAGGAAAGTGTTAAATTCGAGCATCTGATTTTTGTAAATACAATAGAGACACGGCGTGTGAAATTCGTTGTTTTCCAAATACAGTAAATTCTTCCTAATTCGCGCTTAAATCGTGCACAAAATCGACGATTTGGGAAGAGGAGATACGATTATTCGAGCTTTTATAGTTATTGACAAAACGATGGTTAACTATAGACTCGAATAATCGTATCTCCTCTTTCCAAATTATCCATTTTTTGTATGCAATCTGAGCGTCAATTACGTACGTCAATTTACTGTACGTTGTCTATACGATCTAAAAATGCAATTATCTGCTGTATAAATCAGCGCAGATTCGATCCAACACTATAATTACATAGCTGTATCGTTGCACGTACAATCGTCTTCTAGTAAATTGGCTAATAAAAGTTGTATCGAGCGCTAACAAATTCTAGAAGTCTAGATATTAAAAGAATGGTTGAAAGTGTAACAGTTGTGCAATTCGCAAGACTCAATTTCGCATGCATAAAGTGCACATTGTCGTATAAAATGAAAATACTATAAATCAGAAAAATTGTTTCAGATTTACAGTTAAAATAGCTTCGAGTGCAAAGGGTTAATGGAAAGTTCCATGCATACAGAGTAGTTTGCATCGAGCGCTACTAGATTTAAAACAAGACCTATTATGTTATAGCATATTTTACTTGTTATACTATAAGCTGTCTACTTGGCGCACCGATTTTCCGCCATCGAAGTTTTTACCCGTACATATGAATAAATAAATAAATGACTAAAAAAAGACTGCTACTGTCCAACAGAAGCAGTTTCTTCCCGGGCAATTAGCGCGAAATGTCCTCGGCTTCCTGCACGGGAGCGTTGAAAAATGTTGGAACGGATTCCGAGGCTCGCGCGACTAGAATCGTTTGCAAATTATTGTCGGATGTTCCGCCTAATTGCGGAGTGAAAATAAATAGCTGCGGCTCGGCGGTCGGTGCCGGGGCAATACTCGTCGAACGAAATACGCCGGTTATTGGTTCGCTGTGTACGCGGTTCATGTAAGATCCGCACCGTGTACGCGCATGTAAGGGTACGTACACGTCTCTCTCTCTCCTAACGTACATGCACATGCACTATGCATATGGAGAGTTCCTCGTGCTAAGAATAGGTAACATACAGACGGTCAGATATAGCTAGGACTTTGTGCCTATAAGCGAGCAGGTCATTGGCATTAGGGGTTGGGAAGGGTGTGCATTTGCACGACGTGTGTACTCGTACACGATTTAGTTCTCCGTGGCCGGTCGCTTTCCGATACTGGTCGCCGCGTATCGGCCGCGTTTTGTGTTCCAATTGGAGTGGAGTCACGGCGCCAGATAGGGAACAGATAAAAATGGAAAAAAAAGAAACACCGCGTCCGTGTTGTAGCACCGTGTGTACGTTTCACCACGGAGATAGATAGAACACGCTTTGCGAGAGGGAGAGGAAGAGAGCGAGAGTGAGAGAAAGAGAGAGATAGGAGAGGAGAGAAACACAGATAGCTAGACGAGTTTGGACGGCAGCGAAAGTTCCCAGATGATTGGTCGTGGGAAATATCGCGGTTAGGAGGCGACTGATAAAGTGGATCGATGAGTCGATCCGGAACCACGAATATTTCCTTGCTGGTGTGCGAATTTTACGCCGGTATAAATAGACCGAAGTTTCGCGGGAACCTGAATGGCCAGGGCATACGATTAGAGTGAACGAATCGGGAATCCGGAAGCGGCGCTCTAAACGACGCTTAATCCTTCGGCCCGATCGATGCGAATTCCCAAGGCTGCTGATTACTTCCAAAAGTAAAGTAAAATCCGGAAAATGAATTCTACTAGTCTCCGTAACTGGTCCAAAATTTTGCTATCGACCTATGGGGGCCAGTTACTGAGACTAGTAGGATGGATTTCCGGATAGATTGGGGTGCGAGTGTAGATCGATTTTTTGTAAATGTTACGATTACTCTTGCTAAAAATATCCCAGTTCAAATATAAAATAGCGAAAGTATTCGAGCAGTTTGAGAACCATGCAATTTTTGTCATAATTTTTCGTTCTAAAATGGTTGCAATTGCGAAGAGTCTTTCGCAGGACATGATCGATTGAATCTCATAATTTGTCGAACCCACTGTAATAAAACTAACAAATAAATCTAAATAAATTCAGTGATGTAATACTAACGAAAGCAACGCACGCCGGACATCTTTAGCGATCGGTGTAGATCTCGTGTCAAGAAAAGAAACATATGTCTATCCAGTTCTCGCAGCATACGATTAACGCGGACGATTTTAATTCGGATAAAGTTCCGCGCAGTCTATACACCGCTGACACTATTTGTTGATCGGGTTTAGCAGCGCGCGTCGCCGCATGTACAAGCAGACTAAATTCTGCAAGAAGCCCTAGCATGCAGGAAGCTTGTAGAGGCGAGCAATCTAAACTTTACTGGTCTCGGTAAATAGCTTTGAAGTCGTGAGAATTTTTTCCGGCCGCACTGTGTCAGGGAAACGCGATCGAGAACAGTGAACGAGGGTGCCGCGTTTATTCTGGCGGACAGACGTTATTATTTATTGTCGCAGCGCCATATTTTTCCTTCTGCAATAGGAATAACAAAGGTGTCGCTAACAAGACGCTCGAGCAAAGCAAACACACGTCCGTTGGCGGTGGCCGAAGGAACCGTCGGAGTGGCGTGGACAGAGGAACGGTGACAAACAAGTCGTTCCTTCCTGAGATCGGTGTAAAGCAACAGTCGAACGGAGCCGTTTGATACGAGTTTACGATATCAGGCACGTCGGGTCCGCGATCGATACGGCCGTTCATACGCTGGAATTAGAATGGTTTAGATGGCGATGCGAGAGCCGGCTGCCGGCCGCGGCGCCGGACGAATCGACCGATATTTTATCTCGTTCCTTTTTGCAGCACCGCGTTGCCCGGCGCGCGAATTTGTTACTCGAGCGATTCCGGCGATTTTAATTGTTTGATTATTAACGCCCGCGATCGGTAATATAAAGCGCGGCAACGCCAGTAAATTATCAAAAATTGCCATTGCGGGCGCGCGGACGCGCGCTCCGGCTCGGCCCGGCCCGGCCCGCGCCGCACCGTCCAATCGCCGGGTATAAATTCTCACGCAATTTTGATACGGTCGAGATGAATATTCCACGGGATGGCGCGCGCCCCCGCGGAATCATCGATGATAATCAAAATTTTAAAAGGCGCAAATTAATTGATTGTAACGCGGCCGCGTCAAAGGTTAATGCTAGCCGGACGTTGCGCGCGTGTCGGCGCGGCGCGGCGCGGGCTCGGACACGAGCAACGCGCGGAATTCATCATTATTGGCGCGCAGGTATGTCGAATATACCGTATCGCAGATTAAATACACCGGGACGCGGCCGTGGACCGCGACGGATATATTATTTTCATTCGTTCGGAAGAATGCCCGGCCCAACGATCGCGTTACATCATTAAAAATGAGCGCCGTTCCTTTGATCCCCGAGCACGGACCCGCGTTCTTAAAACATCGCGCGGTGCTGCACGCGACGTCGCTCGGATTGCATGGACGCACACGCAGCCCGCGCCGTTTTTTCTTTCTGCACTTCATTCGGGAACAAATCGGACGCTCGACAGATTATTTACTTTGTGTTCCGCCGGCGACGTCTGACCGAATTTTAATTAATACCAAATGCAGGGGTATTAGCTTTCTCTGAGAAAATTCTGCGCCGAATATCGTCGCGAAAAATCAGTAAAATGTATATGCTGTTAAAACGGATATGCTGAGCATAGAGAGGCTAAGCAATTGGAAAGTTTGAGCGAGTAGAAACGACCAGCCATGATCGGACGCGGCCGAGATCCGACGCTCGGTTTGTCGTCGATTATTCAGAAATTGGAGCTCGCTGTTTAAATTGCGAAGAACTTCGTGCCGCTGCCACGTGGTCGCCGAGATTACGGACAATTCAAGATATTAGATCTTCGATATTGTCTTCAAGATATCGATCTTCATTGTCAAGTCAGTTCATCGTCAAGTTAATCGACAGCAACTTTTTAACCGATTTCACTGGTCTTTTCAACGTTTTACGATGCGCAGTCAGAATTTTCGAAAACGTCAGTTGCCGCGACGCCAGCCCATTCAATTAACGAAGCGACGAGCCGTCGGGTGCCCGGGATCGAGGTCGTTCGCGAGATAATCAGATCCTTTATCGCGACCGCGGCGCATCGTCCGGCGCGTAACGCGGCTCATAAACGCTCCAGAATACTGCGAACGGAACGATTCACGGTCCAGGCCGGTCGATTTTCGAGGCGGCGCGGCAGTGGCGGAGCTAATTGCGCCACTTGTCATTGGCCGAAGATTTTATCCGGCCTGTAAAGTCGCGAGGATACGGTCCGCGACAGGGCCGGGGGAAGGGCGCACGTAATAACAGTAAAACGGTTGTATCGCGTCAACCGATCGGCCGATCCTCTGAGGTACGCGTCTCCTTAGACGCGTGGGCGGTCACCTTCACCTAAGTGCAAATCCGCAGATACCGCGTTGAAAGGAAGAGGCTCCCTCCCGCGTGTTGCTGTAGGGAAAGGTGCGAGGGCATAAAATAGCCGTGGGCCGGCGCGGCGTTATCGAAACACGCAATGCCACGGATTACGAGGAAATATAGTGTGCACGGTTCAGATACACGCTCGTACGTCCGTGCCCGGCTGAGCCGAGCGTATACCCCGGCAAGAGGATGCCCGCAAATTGCTACCGCGAAATCTGGATAAAACCGAGAGGAGCTGCCAGCCGCGAAAGAACGGACGGCTTCGATCGAGGCGGCTCAAGCCGACCGGAAATGGAGTGCAAGAACTTCTTACACTGCTGGTTCGGATAACGGAGCGCGCGCACCATGCCGGTGTAGCGCTGCAAATTTTATCCACGGACACGACCGCGCTACATCGATCTACAATTTCTGGCAATTAACACGAATCGTTCGAGTCTCGCCGAGAAATGGAACGCAAAGACGGCGGCGCGGCGCGGCGCCTTCAATTTTCCGCCGCAATGTTGTTGACAGCTTCATTCTGCTCTACGATTTCCGACAGCCAACTCGTAAAGTTCGCCGAGAATCGCATACAAGGTTGCGGATCGATCGGAACAGTCCCCGCGCAACCAGCGCCGCGTCCAGAAGCGTTTGTTAACGTTCTCGCGTTCGGTTTGTTCGAACGAAATTAGTGAATGAATCCGGCAGGTTAATCGTCGACGGGCACGGCGCCGCTTGAAATATTTAACGCGTCGCTAATTCAATGAGAGTCCGTTCGATATCTTATTTCGCATTGATCGGCGGACAAAGCGGACGACGCTCGGGCAACAGAGCCGGTCGATATCCTGATGAACCTGGCTAAGATGATTGCTGAAGTGTCGAGCGGTTGAAAGAGTCGCTAAGGAGCTCCATTCATTCCTCGCGGAGTGTAAAGCTGCGCTAATTCTTCGAACGGACTGCCAGTCCTCCTACCGGGGGCTTGGTTCCACATGTATCTACGTTAATCGATCTCCATTTAGAGTGACTATTTATGTCAGTAGACCACGAAGCTCGGCTTGCTCGGTCGAAGGAGCAACGCGCGGCCGTAAAGCGATCGTGGACACGTTTTTGCAGAGTGTAAAGATACAGTTACGGTAACGTCTCCCTAACTGACGCTCAGATTGTGCACAAAAACGGACAATTCGGAAAGAGAAGATACGATTGTCCGGGCGCTGCATCTAGCTTTTATAATTGTTGACAATCGGTAACTATAAAAATGAGTCGCGAGGCTCGAATAATCGTATCTCCTCTTCCCAAATTGTCCAATTTTGTGGACAATCCGAGCGTCAATTAGAGAGACATTATTGCATTTCTAAAATGTCGACTGGTTGGCTCGTAAACGGCTCGGTTCAACATCGGTATCGATTTTCTTTTATAGTCATCAGTTTATGTTCCTGCTTTTAACTTCTTGTCCAATCATTTTTTTCACGATTAAAACGAGTAGAAGCTTTTCGATTCTAATCATTCTTTGGAAGAAAGAGAGGAATATACATTTATCGCGTGCCTGCGATAAATACGTCTGCCTACAGAGTTTTATTCCGACTTAACCCTTTCATAGGCGCTGGGAACTATGCTTCCCTGTCACTTTTAGCGCGCTTATGGACCACCAGGCTCAAATATTCCCACCGTTGACAATTCTTATTGAATTGAGATATTCTTGAAAATTCATATGTTGCCCACAAAAGGGTTAAAACAGTTAAATAACATCCAAACCTAACAGATTATTACTAAAACTCTTCAACACGAGTCAAACTCGTCGAGATATAGCAAAGGGTTAAAGAAAAGGAAAATATCATTGCAGAGTGCAAAGGTGCAACGATTTGTCGAATATTTATCGGTTTCACCGCAAAGGGCTTCATTTTATACGTGTCTGCGTTAATCGATCTTCGTTTGGACGAGAGTTAGTCACGTCAGCGGCGAACGAAGTTCAAGTGCGAGTCGAAGGAACGAAGTTCCCTGCAGTCTCGAAGAGACTGGATAAAATTTAGGAGCACAGATTTGGGTTCAGGTTGACCCACTGAGATTGCGTTTGGCGGACGGTTCGAGGTGTTCGGATCGAGAAGGTTAGCAAAAGGTCGCGGGGTGCTCGAAAGCGGAGGCGATCAGCGTCGCGGCGCGTCGGCGGACGTGTTAAAGCGTGGCCGGCCGCAAAGGGCGCGATTAATCATGTATCAACGCGTAATGACGGGACGCACGCGTCGGGCAAAGGCCGCCGGTACGAATGAGTTTCGTTTAAACGGCGTTATCGGGGCTGAACACTGGCCGGCCGGCTACTTTTCCACCCCATTGTGGCCGCGCGACGTGCGTGCCACCCGCCGTCAGATATTAGCCGCGCAACACGCTAGAAAATACGGCTCGCGTTACGCGAGCGTCCGTTTGCATTTCACGTAAGTGCGCATGCAAGTACGAATAAACAATGGCCAATACACGGGCAAGATCGCGTGTCCCGCGAGGCCGTGGGCTCGCCCTATCCGCATCCCCCAGCGACTACGGCAACCGAGATAGAAACAGAGAGAAATACAAAGAGAGAGGAAGGAAGGGAGAGAGAGAGAGAGAGTGAGAGAGAGAGTGAGAGAGAGAGAGAGAGAATGAGAGAGGAGAAACACCGCGCCGGTTATCGATGTAACGCGTGCGTCGCGGACTTTCACGCTCGGCCAGCTCCGCGAATTCGCAGCTTGTCGTATTGGAGCGATCGAACCGGATTCTTAAGCCCTGACCACACCAAACGATCCTGCGACCACTTCCTTCTAGCGGATCTCGTCTAAAACCCTCGCTGAAATTTTACAACCCTCGATTCATTCTTCGACTATTATTTCAGGGACTCGTTTGAGCCGCGATGCAATTTTTATGCAGGTGTTTTTTGGTGCGATGTGATTTTTATTCTGATCTTCTTGGGTGCCCTGCAATTTTTATTCGTGCGATGGAACAGGCAGGAGATAATTGATTGACAAATGTCACAGCCTGAGAGATCCTGCTGAACCAATTAGTAACTACAATTAATCCATTTGTTATAGCAGAAGATGCAATCTTCGACAATCCTTATTGTGGACGTAACAAAACATCAGAATGTAATCATTCATTTTTCCTATTATCTATGTATATAATACATAATCTAGTTCTCCAAGGTAAACAATAAATAACGCTTCCAAAGAACGCTTCGATCTCAAAGGGTTACTTTTCCTGGAAAAGTTCAAGGGTCATTCGTTAATCGCGAAAGCAAAGAATAGGAGCAATTAATCAGCGTGACAACTGCAAACTGGCTTTGTGCATCGATCACTTGCGATAACGTAGCCGCGAAACAATCGACGACAACGTCGTTACGATGCAAAGACACGTATAAAATACGAGTCGCATGATTTAATTGTAGACAAGAAACCGCAGACTCCAATGCGTCCACAGTGCAAAAGTCTCCAAGAATGTCGTCACGAATCCCGTTTTGCTTGTCACAAGCACAAATATCCTACGGTATCTCATCGTCGGAACATTTAACGCATTACCGGCCAATTTATCGGTGGCCGTTTACGAGTTTCGCGGTCGATTTTTTCCGTGAACGAGGTGTCGGCCGTAATCCAATTTATTCCGCGGCCCGCAGAAAGTCCGTCCGATCGATGCGCGTATTTAGTTGTTTCACGGTGCGAGTGTTCCGCGATAAAGTCGTCGCGGCACCGCCCACGGATGCGTAAATACGCATGAACGTCGTCCGCAGCGGAACCGCGGCGATTGGTAGCCGGGAGCGAGGCGTTCGAGCAGGCTCGTAAAAACCGCTTATGAATTTCAAGAAGATCGCGCGCGTCGCGGGACCGATCCGCCGAACCGAGCGGCTCTCTCCGAGAGGAAACGGTCGCGCGAGCAGCGCCTTTAACCGGGAGAAATCGCCGGGAGGAGCCGGCGAGCGGGTTCGCACCTGAACCGGTCGCCGGCGTATCGCGGATCCGCCGCGATACATTCGTAATCACCTTGTTCGCGCCGGGGAATTAATATCGGTTATCTCGCCGGCGATTGCCGCGCCGCGGAAGGTGTAATCGGCCGTTAATTGAATTTTAATTGCGCGATAACGAAAGGAGATTTGTCCGGCGAGGGAGCGCGTCCTCGCGCCGCGAGCGGGAGGAGCGGCGAGGAAGGCTTGGGGAAAAATTGAAACGATATTGAAATTTTACGGTAGACGGCCGCGGCGGGGCTGACGTCCCTGGGCTGACGCGCAAATTTTCCAGGCCGAGATACGGCCAAGTTTACCGGGGATGGTTTCTCTCTGGTCTGTCGAACACGAAACAAGAAGCGGCGGGGGAGTCGGGGGGCGGAGGGGACGCCGCGTTCCTCCTCGACATCACAATGCGATAGGAAGCGAAGAGTTTCGAGACGTTTCGCAGTTAGTTGCCCTCAGGAGATGAAGGCGTAAGTAGGTAAGAAAGTTATTTCCCGACCGGACACGCTTAACCCTTCCCCGGGGCTGTTCTCCCCCTGGTACAAGGTCTTTGCCGGCTGAGCCACCGACGCCGGGCTCGTCACGACCCCGTCGCAGACCGACGACACCCTCCTTACTGTCACACCTCCGTCACGGCTCGTCGTCCCGCATCGGCGTGCATCGTGTTCGACCTCCTGCGGGGCACGCTGCTGCTATTTTATCCGAGCTGACTCACGTCTCTCCGTTCCGTCCCGCTCTACGGTCTGCCGTGTATCATTTTTCTTTCACTCCGCGCCAACCTCTAATCATTGCAATACGTCCTAATACGTCTATCGGCTGCGCGACGCCGGACACCTGGATCCGTCAGATTGTCATTCTTCTGTCAATCTTTACCGCCGTTGCGCTATTAATGCGTCGCTCGTAAGTCTCCCGCTTGGAGCACGCGCGATGTTTTCAACGATACTGTATTGCTGTTCTATTGTTTATTCATGATATCGTCGGCAGCCGCGACTGCTGCTATTTTTGATATTTTATGATATTTTTGTATATTGATATTTTTATTGCTATATAAAATCCCTTTCTTTCTATTTCTTTTCCATCGCAGATCTTCGTGCCAGAGAAATATTTCTGCATCCATTGCAAAAAGCGCGAGTCAAACTTCTCTCCTTCTCCCTCATTTATTATTGACTGATTACTGCCTTTATTACTGATCTTTTATAAAGATATATATTCTTTTTAAATAAATAGACAAATCACCTTAGGGATAACATCACAATATCGTTAGTGTCTAAATCGCTAGAATTATAAATACAGTAAATTTTCTCTAATCGACGCTGAGATTGTGCACAAAACTGGACAATTTGGGAATAGAAGATACGATCATTCGAGCCTTGCGTGTGCAAGCCGAGCGTCAATTAGGGAGAATTTACCGCGTTCTTTTCTAGGAAATGATAGAACGAGCATCTTAATCCCAGTACAGGATTCCATGAAAATGTTGTACGTTATTCTTAAACGACGCTTTAAAATTGCTGTACACGGATTCCAGAAGTTCGCCGATCGGAATGCTCGCGTCCCGTTCGACGAAACGAAACGGTCGGGGACCACGGTTCGCGAATTCCGCGGGTCATTAGGAATCGAAGCCTTTCTAATTGCTGCGCGACTAGGAATCACTAAGGAAACACCGCACCGCGGTAGATCGATATCATCTAGAGTCTTTTCCGAAGTTATTCGAAGCATCGACCGCCTCGCAATTAGCACGAATCGGCCCCCCTATAGATTCTCGATCCTTCTGAATAATTGCAATTATTCCGTCATTCGGGCCGGAACGGCTGCCGCGGCATTTATTATTAACAGGGCCGACGGTGGATAGCTCGGCGACGTGGGAGCGTAAGAGCAACTATGTTGTCGGACAGGCTCTATCCACCTTGTCGCGTTCGGGACACGGCACAGTGCAATGCACTTCTTCCCAAAGATAACGGATCGTGCGACGGGCTCATTGTTCTCGTAAGTATCGTCAACGTCACAAATCGTCATCGTTACACCACGGTAAACTACCGCATCCGAGTGTCATTTACTATTGAAGGCAAGCCAGCGGGTACACGCTAAACTTAGCATTCGCCGGCATGGCAGCGCGTCGGGCACGTCCATACGAAGGAAACGAGCGGTTTGCCTGGCCGCGGTACGCGTTTTATACACCCCCCGGGAAACTATAACGCTGACGTGTGTACTAAAAATAATAAATCAGGAACGATAACTCGCGCGACGCCGCGCGGCACGGCGCGGCTGCCTATAGTGTTGACCGTCGCCGCGCACCAGAACGAGCTAATTGCCGCCGGTTTTCTTTTCTATTCCCGTCGTCCCCGCTCGCGACATCGTTCGATCTCCTTTTATAAATATTCAAGCGGGTCCAGCGTCTCGGACGAGTCGCCTCCGATATGTAGATTCGCTGCCGCGGCTAATCTTTCTGCTCGCGGTTGCTGCACTTCCTCGTCCGTTTTCCCCCCGCCGCCGCGGGAGCATAATGCTTTTTTGCCGCTGCCAAAGTCCGTCCGTCGACTGCAGAACTTCTTCGCGTGACCGTCAATCGTTCGGCGCTCGCCGAGGAGAAGATCGGCGCGAACGGAGCCGGCCAGGCTCATCGATAACGCCTCGCCGAGCCGCGCCGGCCTGTGTTGGACCGTGTACTGCCATAAGCAAACAACGCTCGTGACCAATGTCCAATCTACGAACAACTACTCCCGCCAGACCCGGCGATGTCCGTAAATTAACAACGGAAGAACGAACGGCCGACCGAAAAGGAATAGTCCGACGACTGTCCACGGTGCCGACCCTAGATACGCATTCGATTGCGTAATTTATCTGCGATATCTACACGCGAGCCACGGGCTCGCCGCGGGATTTATCATCGAGCCGGCTTGTTCCGCCTGTCCATTAGCGTTTTTCAAGACTGTTCTCTTATAGTCGACGATCGGCTGACCCCGATCGCTTCCCCGGCGGAGGATGTAAGGGTGCTTTCAGCTGGAACGAATGTATTTCTGCTCGGTTTAATCGTCATCTTGATCGCGGATTTTTGTGCAAAATGAGAATTGTATAAGTCAATTTTAAGGAACTTAAGTCTGATAAAAGTGGCATAATTAATGGCTCTTTTAATAATTTTGATAAGTCGTGCATGGTATAAAAATATTCTCAGATTCTTCTCGTGTCTTTAGAATTTTCTTTTTGGCCTTGTCATTTTTTGTTAACAATGCATGAAATCCGCGGACTGGTTATCGCTTTGATTTTAACTTATATTTGCTGGATTTTTATTGGGGTGGGGAGTCGTTTGGGACGCTTTCTCTCAGTGAAAGCTAAATAATTTTAGGGTATTATTTTACAGTATAATTTTTCGAGGTTGAAGAATTGTATTAACGACGCGATCGTATAGTTGTCAATGAGCAATTAAAATTGAGAGGTGTTCTTTTTGCGAAAGGTCAGCCGACTTCAAGGATTCTATCTCCTATTTTTAGCACGCGCGAAGGATGCGTATTTATTGGGGGCAATATGTCCTCGTTTACACCAAGTTCAGAGGTTCGGCGAGTTGAAAGAATCTCCGGCGACCTGCATTGAATCGAAGAAAGATAAACAGACTTCAAAGACCGCGGCTAGCTAAACGGGGATGCAGATTGTAGACATTTACTAACAGAAAGATACCTGAAACCAGAAAAAGAGCTCGGCAGCCTTGCAGCGAACTAGATCGTGCCACCAGGTAACTGGAGAAATTCTCTTCTAACTTGAAATTGGAAAAAGGTCAACATGCTTTAAAGATTGTGGTAGTTAAAGGGGGACGGAAATCGCAGACACCAAGTAACGCTAAAAGTTAAGGGTGCTAAAAGTGAATGAAGCGTTTTGCTTTATATAGGAGTGACGAGATTGTATTTATTTATGACTTTCACAATTTCCATTTTATAATGAAAATGTAGTCGTGTATTGAGAAAATCATACGATCATTTTGTATCAATGTATTCTGTATTTTATATTCTGATAATTTTGGTGGAAAAAGAGGAATATTGTACTCTTAAGCACCTAATAAAAAAATAACTAACTAACTGATTGACTAATTCACTAACTAACTATCTAACTAACTAACTAACTAACTAACTAACTGACTAACTGACTGACTAACCAAACCAACTAACTAACTAACTATTCCAACAACGTCAAAAGAAAAGACGAACCTGTCGTTTGACCATCGGACTAGGTTTAGTGTTAACGAAGAGTTAGTCGAAACTATAACCGGTGATCTGCAGTCGATAGGATCGTTTCATCAGGTGCCAAACACGGTTCAACAATCATGAATAATAATTGCGGGGAATTTTCAATAAGATTTCTCGAGTGTGTGCAGGGCCGAGGTTTGGGAATCTCGGTCGCTGAAACTCTTGCAGACAGTTGGCCCGTGACCCAGCCGGTATCGGCTCCTCCCGGGAGCCACCCCTAGCAAGGGTGCGGAAGCACGTGCGCATCCTTATCACGTTGCTGCTAGGAGAAATGAAAAAAAGGAGAAGACGAGCGAACAGGAAAGAAGAAGAAGAAGAAAAAGGAGAAGAGCAAGAGGAAGAAAAAGAGGAAGAAGAAGAAGAAGAGGAGTCGCGCGAACGGCTCGCGAGAAGAACGTGAGGTTCGGTAACGTCGAGCAGAGAGGGGAGGGTTGCTCGATGGCGCTTTATACAAGAGAGAAAGGAAATGCTCGCGAGAGGGCCCGAGGAGAGAACTGGAAGAAAGGAGTAGCACGAGAGCGACGAGGAGAGGGGGGGCCAACGGAGTTTAAAGGCTAAACGGCCGGGATGTGCGCCATGCATAACAATTAGCCTGGGAAAATCATGAAAATGTTGCGGACCTCTTTTAACTTCGTGGCACTGGCCCTCCAGTCCCTTTGCCATTGCCTGAGAAACCCACCCCCACCGAGCACGCTCAACCCCCGACGGAAGCACGCCGAGATAACGGAGAGTTACACGCCCTTCCTTTAACCCTTTCCTGGAGGTTCACGCTTGGAAGACCCGTGCAGCGGTTCTCAAACCATTCGCAGATAACCGTTCGCCTCTCACCAAATATTTATTAATAATTACGTCTGACCGCAATATTCTGCCGGGTCAAAGCCACCGGAGTGTTTTCCGAAGGAGATTATTGTTACGGGGACAAAGCAATTGGAGAAAATTCTACAATTATCTATCCAGTTTGAAGAAGAATTTTTAGGGCAATTATTACGAACATGGACTCAAGGAACATGGAATTAAGAAAATTGATAGGTAGATTTTCGAGCAGTAAGAAAGAAATCGAATCTCCCAGAAGATAGTTAGTTGTCTAAGAAAAAATAGAGAGCGAACATTAATGCGAGCGAACTTCGTTTCACTTCGACGATTTTGCTAAGGTCACTGTTTGACTCGACCTATCCAACTGCACTGACTAAACCGCGGGATCTAATGCATTTATGGAATGTTCTACTTTTTAAAATGCACGCATACATATAAATCAACGCATCTCTATTGATTCTTGACGAAGGAAACGTTCCTTGAATTCTAATTTTTGTAAATCGATGCGTGACATGAACGATGCAAATAGCGCTACTGCATTACACTGCTGCAATAAATGGCGCGCTAAATTACCGTCTTTTCCGAAGAAAATTCCGAAACTGTCGTTTCCATCGCGGACGAAGAATTTTGACAAATTGAAAAAGAAATCAGAAAAATCGACTGCGACATTTTCAGAAGTACAGTGAATTCTCCCTAATTGACGCTCAGATTACGCACGAAAATGGACAATTTGGGAAGAGGAGAATCGAATAATCGAATCTCCTCTGCTCAAATTATTTATTTTTGTGCACAATTCGAGCGTCAATTAGGGAGAATTGTCCGCTAATAAGAAACCAAATCGAACAGACAATGAAAGAAATATCGAAACCTTTGAACCTTGACAATTCTTTTGTTTATAAACTCACTGTCCGCAGCTGAAAAAATCCAAGTAGGAAAATCCAAGCAAGTTCTTGTCCTTTTTAAGAATATCGCGGAATAATTAGAGGTGGCGTGTCTGCAGGTGTTATTTGGGATTCGAAAGGTTTGAGTCCCTTCGGACGAGGCGCGGTGGTTGTGTACGAGCGACGCAAACCGGAAATAAGCGTCCCTCGGAAGGTAGCGAGAGGTAGGGTTGATATCGTGTCATCTGAAGGAACGGGAACCATCAGGGATGCACGCACGTACGGCCGTATTAGGAGTGGAATAATATATGGGATTCCTTCCAGGCAAGGTGCTCCTTAACGTGATTTACGTAATCTTACAATACGGCGCGCCGGGTTAGATCGGCCACGTATTATATATTACTCGATCCCGAGGAACATCGTTCGAGCGTACAACGCCTTTCAATGAATCGTGCGACCCGCGATTGTATTGTGAACGCAATCGTACGAATCGCCTCGTGCAACCGCATTCAACGCAGTTCGTTCATCCATTTGTTTTTTCCTTCCACATTCTACGTAACACGCATCGCAAAGTCCAAGCTTCTGTTCTAATCGTATATATAGAGAACGCGACATATAACAAAACATATAACCGGAAAATATGGAATAAATTTTTTTTTGTTCACCGGCGACTTCGATATTGAGAACATCGAATTTAAAAATGTGCTCGGTACACGTGCTCGCGCTGTACCCAAGTGTCAACGGGACAGATATCGCGGTAGACTGTTTTTATGTTTGAAAACCACTGTCATATTTGTAAACATCGTCGGCGTTATCAGTTTTTCTATTATATACTCTTCGCTATGACTTATGCTATCTCTGTCGTGGATATCAATGAAATACCAAATAATGAGCGGTTCGAAGACGGAATTTTCATCGCGTTTGAAAAGCTGTAATCGCGAAACAACGATTTAAACAAACATACGTAGAGATTGAATCGGAAGAGAAAAATCGATTCCATAACTTCGACTCGAATCGTCAGACGTGATTTCGATTCGGCGACCTTCAGAAGTATCGGAAAATTTCGAACAAATTGCAAATCGGATTTCCGAGGTCGTAGACGAAGAGAAATTAATTGTGGCTCGCTGCAACGTTGCGTGAGGAGAAGGTCATTAACAATGTAGCTATTTGAACGTATGCATACATAAATGATATGAGAAATCATTTTTGTCCCGAATGCATCGCATTATCGGCGAATGTCGAACCTCGATAAGTATGCAAGGAGACTTGTCGCCGGGTAAAAGAATTCGAAAACATCGAAGACCATCCTCGGATTTTGATGTCGACGGAGCCGAGAATAATCCGAGGGGAATGCTGGCCGCGGACAGACGCGTATCTACGAACACCCACTTGATTCCGCGGTCTAAACAGGAAATCCTCGTTTCAGGTAATTGCATGACTCGGTTAAATCTGCGAACGACTGAAGCCCGTTCAATTAATCAATTACAGCGAAGACAGCCTCCATTGTCGCGGAGCGTTCGCTGCCGTGGAAACCCGCGCGTTTGATGGAGCGACAAGCGCGGAGAATACTCGCGCGAGAAATCGAGGAGAACCCCTCCGATATTTCTTTTTTGAGCCACTCCGGGAAACTATTTTCTTCGAGGGGGGAAAAAAACACAGCGACGATTCGTTCGATCGGCGACGCAGTGGAAGCGATTAATTTAACCGCGGGATCGACACGAGCGCGCCTAATTCATGAGCCTGACGCAGGTAATTATTTTAATAACTGATTATACTTTCTTCCGCGGCCGGCGTGACCCAACAGTTTGTTTACTACCGTGGGATTCGGATGGTAGAGCAGGCGAATAAATTTGAATGGACAAGCAACCGGCTCCAGAGAAATGTGTGTACTCGTGCAGAGAAACGCGTGCGCACTGAAAGTATCGTGACACGTATATGCAAACAATAAACATGTGATCGCTGCGGTGAGAAAATATTTCGTGTGTGCGATCGGTCGAGACGGCCCGTAAAAACCTCCTGAAAAAAAGGCCACGCGCGCGATTGCTCTTTGTATCTGATCCATACAAGGCTGACGTGACATTTGCTTTCTCGCTGCGATTAATGTCGACCACTCTGTTTTGATACGACCTGTACGTTCGATTCGCCGGTCGAAATTCCTTTTGCTGACATTTCCGTAGATCGTTGATCGGTCCGCGCCCCTCCCGCAAAATTAGATAAAATGATTGAACTATTTAAAGACCGGAATTGGGCATCGCTCGAATCGTTTCGAATAAATATTTATCCAAGGTAATCGTGCATCCTTCTCGGTCGAATATTTTATTCGATCACTCCTTATTCGTCATATGCTATTCGATCTATTTATTCGAATTATTTTCTATTCGATTATATCATTCGCATGATTCTTCTTTGGAACAAACTCCGTCGAAGACGCTAAATTCTATACGTAAGATCGAAGAAGCTGGAACTCGGGAAGACGCGTTTCTCCTAGATCTTCTCGATCCCTACGCTGATCGATGGCTGCATCCCCAGGTTATACGAAAACCCTCGCGGCTAGATAAACAGCACGCAAGCCGTTTCCTCGTTATGTTCTCAGCACGTGCAGCACGCGTAAACGCAAGCGCGCGTCGCGATTCCGCGCTCGTCCGCGCTCATCCGCGTAAAACCGTGTACGTATCGCCGCGACGAGATGCTTCGTACACGTGCGTGTCATTCCCGAGCTGCTTCTCGTGGTTTCAGCGAAACTTCGTGTCGAACGACCGTGTCCTTCGTCTCGAAGACAAAGAAGACGAAGATCCCTCGGAAGAAGTCGAAGATCCACGGTTCAAGACCGGTTCAGCAGGATGCGGTCTCGCTGCTAAAAATTTATCATCGACGCTTCCCGCGTTTTGCAAACTTCGGCGCCCACTGTGTTTTCCACGAATTTTGTCTGCGCTCGAATATCGAAGCGAACGCGTCGTGTTTCCGAGATTCTTTCGATCTTATTCGTTCGATTATCGCGACAGAACTTCGTACGATTTCGAAGAAAGCGAAGTCAAATTTTGGATATCTTTTCACTCTGGAAGAGATTGGTTTTGTTTGCGAAGGAAAATCGTTGCGAAGAGACTGCAGGTTTCATAATAAATAGATTTCGTAAACATCGCTTCGATATTTAATAATTCATTATTCGATAACATTCGATAATATTCGATAACAGAACAGGCTGTGATTCTCGTGCTTTTTTCGACAAGAACGTGTAAATCGAATTTGAAAGGGAGGAAACGTCGACAGAATTTCGGAGTATCGATGCTTAAAATTCCTCAACTATTTCATTGTAATGAAATAGTTCCTCAACTATTTCATTTGTAATAAACCGGTTCCTCAGAATTAACGTAAAAAATGTGTACATTATGCAAAGATCAGCGGTACAATTATTAGACAGATCATCGTCGTGCAAAATCAGATGTTCGTACGTTGACTGGAAGAGGAGTTGGACAAAAATGCATTTGTTCATTTAAACAATGCAAGTGTATCGAAAAATGATGCGACAGTGTTTCGAAAGCCTCCGCAGATTTGTGTATTTCGCCCAGTTATCTCTGCAATAAATGCCGCGGTAATTGCGAACGTCGGCGCAGAATAAAATAACAGGAGGGTTAAAGGTGCGTTTGTTCAGGAATAAAGCTCGCTTGGTTATGAACGGTGCCTTACAGCAGCCAGCAAGCCAGAAGAGAACACGTCGAGCCGGTTTCGAGACCGAGAAAACCGAATTAAACTGCATCTCGCATTGTTCTAAGACCCGGCGGGTCGCCGGCACGACCTTGAAACGGCGAGCTCTCGCGCGCGCACGATTTTTCGGAACAGCTGCTCCAATTCCGCGCGACTTTGCGTCATCGATGCCCGATTAGGGGCCTTCGGTTCCCGCCCCCGATAAGATAATCCTCCCGCAGCCGGCCGCGCGCGTCGCATTGTCTTCGCGGGATCGGATCGGATCGGATCGGCGGCGGACCGCGCGTTCGCGCGCGAATTAATCGCGCGCATTAGTCAAAAGGTCGTTTCCCTCTGTAACAAAGTTCTAGCCTTTTTTGATTTACGAGCCCGTGCGCGGCCGTGCAACGGGGCCCGCTTGTATATCGCAACCGACACGCTGTACAACCATAAATCCCTTCACACTTAAATACAACCGCGCCATCCGTGTAGATAATTTAAGTGCACGTCATTATGACAAATCGATTACACGCTCGCCGCGCAAATAATCGGGATACAAATGACACCGTGAATATTTTGCACCGCGCTTACACGCGGCCGCGCGGATACACGAAAACCGACTTTCCCCGCTCGCGAGCACGACTTCCTGTACGCGCGCGGCCTTGACAATGTGCCGACCGCTCGGACACCGACGGCCATCAATTACTCATCGCGTTTCTTCCGGTGGATCTACGTTACGCTAAACGATCGTTTAATTGTCCCCCGGTTATGTGTACACTCGACGCCCCGCTCTCGCTTCAATTTTTATTACATCATAATTAAACCACGCCGAGATCCGTGCCACCGGACAGCTTTCCAACTTCTGCTCGTCGCCGCGACGCTCGCGAAAAAATACCAGCCTCTCGAAACTCTACCGCGCAACTCGCGATGAAGAAATTTTATTACCGCGATTACGCGTTTTCCCTCGAAATCGATACGCGAACGATCGCGCTTTTGCGATCGCAATAGAAATAGAGGTTCGAGAAAAATCTGCTTCGTTTCTCAACAGCATCGATCAATCGAGATCAATTACGTAGCTTAACACTTCCACGACCGCGCTAGAAACCTCAAAAATTTTCATAAAATTAAAATATTTCATTCGATCGAACAAAAATTATGAAGAAAACTTATATGGCATCGATTACTTCTTCAGCATTCGTACCTCTTGCAAATCTTAATAAAATTAAGCAATCATTTTTGATTTTTTTATTAATCATCCATTCGGTCGTCAACCGACCGAATTTAAAACGGGGAGATCTCTCCGTTCGGTTGGCTAAGTGTTAAAATCATGCCGATGCATTCGCCGATCTATTTTACTTCGCCAATTTCTATCGCGAGCGCATCAAATCCGCGGCGATAATGAAACGTAAACGTCGACGAGCCGATTTCAAGCATTATGCAACTCCTGACGCGGTATGCAAGTTCACGACGAATTTCAATGAACGTAATTTATCGATATCTGCCTCGCGGAGGGAAAAATCGATCGAACGGTCGCGGCCGCTTTCGGCGCGATGCCCGAGAAGAGAAGATAGTTCGACCGAGCGGGCAAAAAACGGCGGCTACGGAGAAGGTGAATCGTGAGAGACGATCGCCGCCGGCATTTATATATTATTTCACGCCTAGTGATTCACTTAATCGCGGCTTGTTTTTCTTCCGGCGAATCTCCGTTACATTTAATGATTATTTAATCAGCCTTCGGCTGTGCGTACTTACCGCTACAAGCGAAGAGGTACACAGCCCAATTTGCATGAATCAAACGTATTCGCCGTCACCGCATTTAAACTTCCGTATTACGGCCAATCGCGCGAGGATACCGGAGGTAAATTCGTACTATTTTTCGATTGGTACCTGTCAGCTATTTCGTCGTGGTCATTAATTTTCTGGAAATGTTTAAAACAACAACATTCCAAGGCGAGTCATTATTGCAAGAATCTCATTAATTACCTACATGTATTCAAGGACGAGTTTGTGGGTTTTTTTAACTTGCTGGTGTAGAATGTAACATTGCTTGTTTAGTCGGTCTCTGTGTAAAAATTTCTCGTTTTTCCACATTTTTTTTTTTGTCGCGAGAGGGAAAGAGAGAAACAGCGAGAGAGAGAGAGAGAGAGGAAGAGAGAGGGGGAGAGCGGGAGAACGAACAAGAGCGAAACGTTACAGAAATCGAGAGGCGCGTGTAACAAGGAATACAAATGATCTAATTTACAATGGATCCCCGGGGCATCGAAACTTTTTATTTCGCAATCCGCAACGCGAAAACTAATCTAGCCGATGTAATAGATCAACGCTCGGCGCCTAAAGTATGATGACGCGGCCACCGTTGCCACCGGTTTATACCGCTTGGGAATATCTGGTCAATCAATAAACCAAAAATAACGAGCAATCGCGGAGCCGGTCCGATTTAATCGCGACTTTCCAAAGATTCGTTTTTCTTTTTTTAATTACCGCCGCTTAAGCCGAAAATCAGCGTGCAAACGCGTCAGCGAACCGTCCACGTTGTTTTATTCCCAATGATTTTCTTGACGTCCGACGCGGCGATAACGGCACGCGATATCGGGCTCTCTTTATCGGCTTGCAAATTCAAGAATCCTTTTATCTAGGCCCCAAGCAAATGCGACTAACCGTTAATAATGAGCTTCGGTGTAATCGGCCAGAAGATGCAAAATGTGACACCGACCTATCACTTGCATTTGTTGCCAGTATTGGTAAACATACATTTTTATGAGTCTGTTCACTGTAAACTTTGTATCTGCAGACATTTACAATGCGCATAGATAAACATCGCAATGGCCGGCGGTACGAGTCGCTGCAATCTACGTGGAAATCGAGGGAAGAGACGCGAATCGGTGTTATTCCGGTCAAAGGGGACTCGGATTTCGATCGGGCAACAGATCCAGAGTCGGAGAAGGATCTAAACGATTTTATTGACGAAACGAGAATTAATCGAATTCGGGAACGTTCGCGAATCGATATCGCCTCCTCCTTTAAGTAGACCGTGCCTTTGATCGGACATCGCAAACAAAATTAGTCGTCGCTGGCATTTGCAACGGAATCGCGAATAAAATAAAGCTCAATTAAGTCCATGGCCGCGCGAGCAACGTGGAATTCGCGTTCTAAATATTTTGTAAAATTGAACGGAAAAAACTACGTTCACACAAATTTTCTTTATTCTTTTATTTTCCTTCTGATATTCTATTCGGTCGGGTTCAGGTGACGCGTCTGCATGACAAGTAATACTAAAGTAGATTGCGCCGTTCTGCACATAGACATATTACAATTGAAATTCTACTTCGTTTGTCCTTCGTTCGAACGAAGTAAAAGTGAAATATATAGACCGATTGCATTCGCGAATGCTAAAGGCTCGCGGTGTTGCACTATTTTAAGTGGATCGAGCCTTCGGCCGGACAGACCCTTGCAGCTAGAAATTCCGCTCGGCGTGCGATCGGTTTTTGACGAGTTAAAAATAAACCGCGTATCCATTAAATTCGCGAACACGTACAACGATCTCGGTTGTCGCGGTCTCTTAAGTAGATTGCGCGCCTTTGATCGGACAATCGAGCGAAACGAAATCGCGAGTAAGCGATAATCTCTGCACAGGCTAAATTCACAGAGAACGTATCCGAGCGAGCTAAAAATAAGACGAACCCACACGTTCAGATATACACCGATGCCGGCAATTTATAATATTTCCATAATTATTGTACGCTAATGAATGCATAATGTCCGGCGGTCTCCTAATTACGGAAGGATATTTCTAAAAAGTAGCCGGCCCGTTTGGCCGGGCTGATAGAATATTAAATAGGGCTATTTAAATGCGGTTGTCAATGTAATTAATAAGCGAAGCTTAGCGCTCATTTTTATCTAATTGAATGTCTAGACACCTTTTATCAACGATGTATCCGTTCGTATCGGCGATCGCGTTTTCCCCGTTGCCGTCGCCGGCAACGGCAACCGCGAAACGGGGAAACGCCGTTCCCAGGGCACGCGCGTGGTGCAGGTGGCTTCGATTTTTCGAGCACGGTGTCCGGCGTGTCCACGTGTCGCCGCGTTTTCCTTCGCAACGGGCGAAGGTAAACTCTTTGTTTGTGCGCGCACGCACAAACGACATTATAAAACGCGCGTGTAAGGCTATCCCGGTGGCTCTATTCAAGAAGGTATTATGAAACTCCCTCGGAAAACGTACTCCCCGCTTTGTTTCACCTTTTATTTCGTTCCGCTTTAACCGGATGGCGGGAATGAAATCCGGCGTGCGTGTGTGCCGCGAGCATGTCGTACGTGTCGCGTGGCCCCGCGGAACCAGCCGCATTTAAATGCACCGACGCACACCAACCACCGTACACCGCCGGCCAAAAGTGGGGGCCTGGGTCCTGTAATTAACGAAAGGGGAAGATCCCGCGGCGGTTCGAGAGATCATCGAGACACCGCCGCGCGTGAAAAGACATTGTTCCTTGCCCTCGAGCCGTTTCAAAATCCGCGACAATTCGTTGCGCGACGTCGTCGACGTTTCATCTTTCGAAATGCCGTGATCTTGTAACTGTAAATCGCGGACATGATTTTTCTTCGGAATTGAAAACCGATACCGTGTCTCGTCAAATTCATAAATCATATTACAGTAATGTCTCCCTAATTGTCACCCAAATTGTGCAGAAAAATAGACAATTTGGGAAGAGTAGATACGATTATTCGAGGCTTGCGACTCGTTTTTATAATTGTTGATAATCGGCGACTATAAAAATAAAAACTAACTCTATACGATCTACACTGGCACCCCAATCCATCAGGAAATCCATCCTACTAGTATCAGTAACTGGTCCAAAATTTTGCTATCGGCCTAGGTGGACCAGTTACTGAGACTAGTAGGATGGATTTCCGGACAGATCCAAAAATCTCGAAAATGAATTCTACTAGTCTCAGTAACTGGTCCAAAATTTTGCTGTCGACCGAAGTGGACCAGTTACTGAGACTAGTGGAATTCATTTTCGGGGCAGATCCGAAAAATCCAGAAAATCAATTCCACTAGTCTCAGTAATTGGTCCACCTAGGTCCATGGACCAGTTACTAAGACTAGTAGAATTCATTTTCCGAATTTTTGGGAGTCTGATGGCATGTGATAACTTCATCTCTACAGAACACTAAAATGAATCTTTTCACTCAGTAACTGGTCCCCCTAGGTTGATAATAAAATTTTGGACCAGTTACTGAGACTAGTAGGATGGATTTTCCGGATAGATTGGGATGCGAGTGTAGATCGATTTTTTGTAAATGTTATGATTATTCTTGCTAAAATCCATAGAATCCAGACGTGGTTCAAGCGAATCATGGATCAAATAAAGTTTGATTCAATTCTGCAGGTCTTGTAGTTGATATACACGTTCTGTTTTAAGTAAATTCAGCCACCGGCCAGGCAAACATTGCAACTAAAATTGTACTTCGTTTGTGGCCAGTTTGGACGTAGATTTGCTGGCCGGTCGAAGGATCGATACCGCAGCACCGGGGCGTATCAGTGACAGTAAACATGCCAAGAATGCGCAATCCATTGTACACAGAACAATGCGGTAATATTATAAACCGTTTGATAAATACCTAGAAGCGTTCAGCGGGGAAAATATTTACGGCCGTGTCTCATTGTAGCCGGACCGATACTTTTGGACGGTGGTGTAGAGGATCCTCTCCGAGTGCGAAACAAGACCATTTCCAAGTTACAATGTCGAATCGTCTCGCGTCACTTTCGCTTTCTTTTTTGCCGCGGACGCGGGGACGCGGCGGAATTCCGTGCTCTCGCGGTTAATTCCGCGATATGGTCGGTCTAAACAACGCGCGGGCCGCTCGTCGACGCTTAAAGCCCTCTTTTGTGCTTTGATATTCAACCGAGCCAAGCCGGTGTAAACGAAACCTCCAAGGCACCGCGCATTCACGGCCCCTTTTTTCCGCGATTCCGAGCGGTCTAGTTTTCCGCGCGGCCTGCACGCGTACAGGCTGCCGCACAACACCCGATCGTTCGACGAAATAACAATTAACACGTTCATCATCGTCTCGTCGACACACGAAAATCATTCTTCGCAATTAAAAATTAATATTCGCTCTAATACATTCGGTGTTATCGGTTATGCTTTTTATTCCCTAAAATCGTTAATGTATAAAACAAATCTCTCGTAACTTTTGCAACAAATTACGAACTAGGGACTACGAACTAGTACTCATAGTCAGCAATTGTTTCTGCAAAATGTGTGTGGAAAACTTGAGGCACGAGGCTCTCCCGCGGCGTAAGACGAGAACGAAAAGTCTAGTTAAAGTTTGTCGCTATCGGCTATAGTTTCCGAGAAAGTCGACGTTGACTGGCAAGTAGAAACGGTAAGCAATAGACAGACACGCCAACCGAGATTGCCGTGCAAAATCACGCTACTCGCCGAATTTTCGAAGCTAGCTTTTTTCTTTCGGAGGCGAAGGCTGACAATAGAGCAGATTGGAGTCTACAGTTCGCGTCTGCTTTGGCACGCGCAGTCGCTATTCTATAATAGTTATTCGCAGTTTGGATTCTTTCCGACTTCTGATTGATAATGCAATTGCGATCTATGAGTTCTATTTTCTGCTGTGATCTAGGTCGGCTGCAGGTATAGTCGAGTGCTCGCCACTGTAATTCCGTGACTCCTTGTAATCACGACATCGTCCAGTTTTCTTCATTGTTGAAGAGGGAATAAAACAAGAGACGCAATGTTCATTAATTAATCGATTCTACATAAAACACCAAGTCGAAAAGGTGAAGTGAATCTTTTTGGTAGAAGACACTGTCCCCGAGAAAATGGATTTCAAAGTCGAAGTAGAAACGGACAGTCGTGATCAGACGCGTCCCCACATTTCAGCTGGTTTTTCTCAAAAATTAAATCTCGTACGAAAAACATTGTTGCACACTTTCGATTAGTTTTTTTCCCGTAGATTCAACTCCCTAACAATGAAATCATAGACACTGTACCATCGTCGAGCAAACGCAACTATAAACCAGACGTCCTCGATATTTTTATCGGCGCCCCCGGCCGCCGGTTATGGATCACCCGGTACACAGAGGCGGTACACAAGATACGAAATGTTTCGTTTTCGCCGGAATAAACAATGCTGGAGCTGTACCGCGAGACTTTCTTCTCCGGCGTGCCGCGTGCAATTAGGTCGGGGAATGAGTAACGCAGCTACTCTAATCTCGGCAATGGGCGAACGTTCAGCGAGTAACCGAGCGTACGCGGCGGCCCGTGCATTCCTCGGCCACGTAAGATCGCTGGAAATCTCTGGTGAACGATTGCCGGGCCGGCGAACAGCTGGGGGACGGACACAATGTGTCCTCGAACCGCCCGGGAATTCCAGAAACCGAAAGAAAATCGCAGAAACGCGCGCGCCGGTATGCGAACCTTCGGACTCGATCTTTCCACGTTCGCCGGGCTCCCTGAATTAGGTCACCGCACGTGGAGCCCCGTTCGGCCGCGGTGCCAAAGGATGCTGGCCTTTTTTTTACGATATCCTTTCGAAGAATCCTATCGTCGGATTATTCAGACGGCGGAGCGGAGAATGAATCACGCGTTTCGGAAAAATTGTGATCAAAGCTGGAGCGAACCGAGTCTAATAGCGTCTGATTCGTACTTTTACAGAGATTGTTCTAATCCTTCGAATTGTCTAATTTATTGAAATTCTTTTCACAAGTTTCTATTCGATAAAGCATATAATATTATAGTAGAAATCTTGTCGTTGTTAGCAAACGGTATACAGTAATGTCTCCCTAACTGACGCTTAGATCGTGCAGAAAAATGGACAATTTGGGAACAGGAGATACGATTTTGGCTTTGCACCGTGTTTTTATAATCGTCGAAATCGGTAACTATGAAAACAAGTCGCAAGGCTCGAATTCGCAAGACTCGAATTCGCAATGCACCTGTTCCCAAATTGTCCATTTTTGTGGACAATCTGAGCGTCAGTTAGGGAGACATTACCGTATGTATTAGGTTGCGCGAGAAGTCACGCGGTAGTAATGAAAGGGGATCATTGTAAAGAACGATGGGTGCATCGTAAATAAGAACTTTTTGGCCAAGCGGAATTCGTTCGTTGCGTTCAGTAGTGGGTAATTTTAGGTCGGCGGTTCGGTCTTGCGGTAAAACGATTTCGATGTACAGATAAAACGAGGCATGCCGAGAAAATGGATTCCGCTCCATGAAAATAGAGAGTAATATTGTCGCGCGGTGCTGATAACCTCTCTCCCGACACAACATACAAAGTAAAATGAACGCAGTAAACCTATCCCGAGGAAACAACTTTATCGCCTGCTCGGTATAAACATTAAACGGAGCTATACAACGATATAAACGTAGCGGTGAAATAAGGAGAACGAGACCGGCAGGGGAAAATGAGTACGAACGAGTAGTAAAAACGGCGCTGCTGCCAAGGAACGGGCCCGACCGGAGGACGGTTCGAATCGGCTGAAAAAAATGCGATAGCGCTGTTCGGCGTCGCATTGTTTCTTTTCTCGGTTGCAACCGGTTGATCCTTCTTAATCGTCGCCCTCGTTAAACTTTAGTGGCCGATCGAATTGACGGAAAAAGGCGAACCGGCAAACCCGACGTTTCTTGCTGTCCGGACTGGACTAGACGGGGCCCGTGTGTGGGGCGAGAGGGGGGGGACGGGAATGTAAACAGTTCTATGACTTCGAAAAGACACATCGCGCTCGTGTATGGTCATTATCGCTTTTCTATAAATAAAATCGCGCACCACGATAAAGCCGGGTAGCGCGCGAGGCGGAGTCGTTTAAAACGCGCGATTTACGGAGTTCTGTTATATAAATAACCACAATCACGGTCTGTGACGTCGGGCCGCGTGTAGTTTCGCGCACACATTTGACCGTTTCCTTTCTCTTTTGTTTTCAATGAAGACTAATCGGTCGTTCCTGCGCCGCTCCGACACTTCGGAATAAACGCCGTCGGTCGATACCGACCGCTCGCCGCGAGGACAAATGAATTTTCGACATTTTAACTCGTCCACCGGCACTGCTCTCCTCCTTCTCTAACATAATTGCATCTATGTCTATTCACTCGTTCCAACTGGAACACTCGCGAATTTTTCTCTCGCGATCCTTAACACTCGGGTCCGTTTAGACCGCGAATATTTTATTCGACAAACCAGTTTTCGTCAATTTGAATTTGCACATGTTTCATTGGTCTAGAGAAAAGCTACGGACTCCGGAATGACTACCTTAGAAAATATGCTGACGGAAAACCGATTAAAGTAAAATTATGAATGATCCTAGGCACGCTCGGTCATACTTTTATCAGAGAGATCCGCCGTGTGTTGGTGCGGCGAACACACTTTCGTTTCGATGTAAATGCGATTGTAACGCGAGGCATTCGTGATCGATGAATCAACTGGTACTTTGATAAGGAAATTCTTGCGGCATGATTTTTAATTGTTTGACTAATCTCTCAGACATTCAACAGTCGTACAGTTTTTCAGATCTTCTGAAAAAACTGGCAGAAGTTGTGCGTCGATAGAAGGATAGCCCTGCACACGAGGTAGCCCGTGTATCGCACGTTTAGTCGAGTTTGCAACACAGAGAGAGAGCCGCGGAAAAGGATTAAAATCGAGTCGCGATTTCTCGGATCCAGGTATCGGATCGCCGCGTAGCATCGAGCAGGCGAGACTCGGTGCACTAGAATTAGTACATTTAATGGACAATAAAACTGGTCGGTCCGTGTCGTCGCGAAGGTTTCCTCGACCAAGGTTAGGGGAACGGCGAACAAGGTGCGAAAATCGCGGAACAAACGGACGGTTCTGCGATTCCGTTTTGGATCCACGAGCGCGGTATCGGTCGCACAATGTCTTCGCTGTCGCCGGGGTAACACACGCGGCTTAATAACAACGCATTGTTAACGACGCCGCCGACAATAGTTTCTTTTGATAACACGGCAACGGTGGCGTAGAGCCGAGGAGCCGGCTCTGGTCGGTGTCCCATTATCGTTCGCCGGTTCAATGAAATCTTTAAAACGACCGACCGCTTCTTTATACACATATTTTCGCCTGTATCAGTTGTTTGCTCGCCGCTGTTTACGCCGTCACCGTTCCACAATTGCTTTCGCGCGTTCCACGCGTATTTCTCTGTCCCCCCTCGGCCCCCCCTCCTCTGCCCCGCCGCCGAATCCGCAGCGGTTCAACCCTGTAGCCTTTTTTTCCCCCTCGTTTTCTGAACGGGCCTCTCGACACCTTGCTCGTACGAAATCGTCCGAACGGAAATAACAGCCGTGTCGCTCGCTCGCTCGTTCGCTCGCGTGTTTTCTGTTTCGTAAACAGCGAACAAAAGCGATACACGAGCCGCGCCGTCGAACCGTGTCGGGCTGAACGTAAACTCATTAACCGAACGTCGGCTGTTTTTCTTCTTAGAAAATTGTGTTTTTTTTTTCTCCGCCGGCGGCGTTTCGCTATTATAAAGTAATCAGCCGCGTCAGCCGGCCGAGCTATTTATACGTTCGACAACCGCGGAACGCGCGCGTTCCGCAGGCCCGGACTTTTCTACGTGCATGCATCCGCGCGACCATCAGAAACGGTCTCGTTCGGAATAGAGGAACTGTTTACGCGACGGCCACAGCTGGCCGGAGAGTGATCATTTCGAGCGGGCCGCAACAGAATCGTTTCCTTTGCGGAGCCCGGTTTTCGAGAATGTCGAAGTTCGCTGGTATATTTGGCACGGCCCCGTTCGTTCCGGGTATTCCTCTTCGCGTTAATGATTATTAATAGAGACAGAGAGATCTAGCGGCCTTTGTCTTGCGCGGTATAATTTAGCGTGAATTGATGGGTCGAACCGGAAAGCCCGATAGTAAACACCTAATAACGTTCTTTGCCGCGGTAGACGCGCGGACGAACGCGCGCAGACGCGAGCATCTCTCGGCCATAAGTGTACCGGAAACTGCAGATTCTCTATGCTAACATTTCTTTCGCTGCTCGTGCGGAAAGCAGCTTAACTGGACGATCCTTCGGTCCCGAAGGCAGAAATAATTAATCGATCCTACCAGGCTGCCCATGGAACGAGAATCGTCGGATTTTTCATGGAATACGGTAATGTCTCCCTAATTGTCGCTCGGATTGTCCACAAAAATGGACAATTAAGGCGCATCTCCATTAGGCGCAAGACACAGGACCTGCAGAAATATTGATTCCTTTCTTCATTAATTTCAGCGAGTCGCAAATAATGCAGTAATGTCTTTCAATTCTGTAAACGTGTTCACTGTATTCAGATTGATTTGCTAATTCTTGTCATAATTGTGTGAAATCCGCAGTCTAGTAACAACAAAAATGCGAACGGTCTTTCCATCGTTCTACGGCAACGCGCGTTCTAGCGTTAGCTATAGCAATCGTTTCCAAGGTTACGACATTTTATGTTCGATTCGATTACTTATTACTTCGCGAGCGAATACGTTGTTGCAGTTGCCGATAGGTGATCCCGAGAACGTTCCGACGGTCGATCCGAGATCGCAGAAGTACACTCGAAAACGAGCGGCGGATCGGCAGAACTGCGGGAGAAGTCGCGAGTCCTCGTCCGCGGGTCAATCGTCGATGCATAAAACACCGGATCGAGTTGAATGGTCACGCGTAAGCAAATGCTAACAGAGTTTTTCGCGGTGCGGTTCTTTTTGCCGCGCGTTCCCGCTCGCCGCGATGGAATAATGACCACGCGCACCCGACGAAACCTCGCGGTTTTCCCCGTTATTCGCTCCACCTTACGACGGCGCAGCACGGCTATAAATAACCAACTGTTTACTCGCTTCTGCCCTCAAAGAGTTTTTAGCGTTTCTTATTCCGCACGAAGGTCTAAAGACTCGGCGCCGACCGACGGTGGACGTGTATCGTGCCCCGCGGGAGAGGAAAATCCGCGGCTAAGAATCGCGAGCTGGAAGTTCGTCGAGAAGAGGGAGAGAGCGAGAGGAGGACGAAGACGATTCCGGGAACCGGACGCGAAAATAATATCCTCTTGTTCAGACTCGCGGAAAGCACGGGAACAAGCAAGAGCGCGATTAGTCATCGCGTATCCGAGCCCGTGCCTCGTTACTCCTTGGCTCGCGCGAGGACTTATCCTCGAAAACGTTCGCCGGAGCAATGGAACTCCCAACTTCCGGCTCGCAGCGATCGTCTCGATCTTTCAGATACGTTCCGGCCGGGAAATTTACTGGCCGGCGCACGTGACGACGACGCTCGACGTTGCATAGGCGCTGATCGTTCTGTGTTTTCCACGGCGGTATACGATGGCTTCGTGTTTCAGAAGTTTTACATCTCGTTCTCGCCGGATAGATTGGTTCCCTTGTCGGTCGTGGGGAAACAATTACGAAGATCGGAACGACGATCCTTCTCTTATAATTAGTCTATTTCGTAATAAAGTGTTATGCCAATGTCTCAGTACGCGATGCTGGTGTGCAAAGGGAAACGAACGAAGCGAGCTGGACGAAAGGGAAAACGTGGAATGCGAATAATATTGCGAAGACCGAGGTCTGTTTGCAGGCCAAAAAAAGAATAAAGATATCCGTAAAGTTCGTTGCAACGGTTGCAATCTAAATGTAAAACTACAGTAATGTCTCCCTTACTGACGCTCAGATTCTGCATCCTCAGACTCCCAAAAATTCGGAAAATGAATTCCACTAGTCTCAGTAACTGGTCCAAAATTTTGCTATCGACCTAGGTGGACCAGTTACTGAGACTAGTGGAATTGGTTTCCTGGATTTTTCCGATCTGTCCCGAAAATGAATTCCACTAGTCTCAGTAACTGGTCCCCCTAGGTCGATAGCAAAATTTTGGACCAGTTACTGAGACTAGTAGGATGGATATCCTGATAAATTGGGGTGCCAGTGTAGATCGATTTTTTGTAAATGTTATACATACGCTACAAGATTACTGTGAACAGTATACACTGTATATACAGTAATGTCTCCCTAATTGACGCTTAGATTGTCCATTAAATTGGATAATTTGGGAAGAGGAGATACGATTATTCGAGCCTTGCAACTCGTTTTCATAGTTGTTAATAATCGATAACCATAAAAAACGAGCCACAAGGCTCGAACAATCGTATCTCCTTTTCCAAAATTGTCCATTTTTGTGGACAATCTGAGCGTCAATTAGAGAGACATTACTGTATCCTTAATAATCTAACGATCGCGAGAGAATTTATGATTCGCGACTGCTTCGGGTCTCTTGGAATCCAGCAGAGTCTCCGTGTGGAAATTAACTGGCGGAACAAGAGCAGGAATGACACAAAGAATAGGCTTCAATTTGCGTTCGCACGAGCCGCGTCATGCGCGGTGCAACTCGATATTAGGCGGAGCATTCGAGCCGCGGCGTTGTGACTCTCGGACGGATGTTTCGTCTGGAAATGGGTCAGCTTCGGATGACGAAGTTGCAGTTCTTCGTTGCAGGAGAAAATGACGAAGCGGAAGGATCGATCTGAACGATCTCCGAGCCGAAGGAGGAACAGGGTCGCGCTAGAAGGTCGGTTCTCGCGATCGCAGCTCGACTCCTCCGGGCCGGCTTCGGGCCGAATTTCGTCGATTAATCGTCTGGCACGAGCCAGAGACGCTAAATTGCTCGGATTCGATCAACGAGGCTGAATCGGCGACCGAACCAATTAAGTATTTCCATCGAATGTCCTCGAGCAAAATTAAACTGGCGCGACGGGATCGATATTTAAATCGGTACCGTGGCCGCAACCAATTAGACCGATCTCGTTCAAAATTTATTCGGACAATTCGGCCCGGTCTCCGCTATCCGAACGAGGCAACGCCGGCAGAGAAAAAAACAGAGAGAGAGAGAGAGAGACGAGAGAGCAACAACCACGCCGCCGTGAACCGGAGCCGCTGTCAACAGCTTCGTATCAGACCGTCGACGTCGGGGCCCGCTCGAACCGATCGATATCGATATCGTCGTTCGATGTCCGTGGACTACGGATGCACGTGGTTGCGCACGCGTCCCACGTGCACCGGCGCCTCCGGTGACTTATCGCGACGAAACTCGGACGTGTTGGATAACGTCGGATCGACGGGAGCAGGCCCGAAGTGCCGCCGCGGCTCGATCCTCGGTCTCATTAAAACACCATTACCAAAGGCAATTTCCGCGTGCGGCATTTCTTCGGCCTTACACGGCGTTATCCCGTCGAAACGATCTCGCTCGCGCAACCGCAGTCTCATTCTTTCGCCGGTTCGCCGTTGGACGATTCGAATGATCCGTTGCGTCGGTAGAGGGGTGCGCGACGCATAAATCTCAATAAAACGCAGGATAACGATTGCTTACTCACGTGGTACCCGGGCTCGCCGAGCAAGAAACTAATGATTCACGCCGGACCCGCGGCGAGGCACCTCCTCTTCACTGTACGCGGATGTTAACAGCGATTTCCAACGGTCCCGTCGGTGTATCATTAAGGTGTACACCTGTTCGCGATTACACCGCGGCTCTGGAATGCGTTCTAGCCGCGACTCGTCGATTTTCACGCGGCTATAATCGATTCCGTTCGAGCGGCTCGCGTTACCAACACCGAGAACCAGAAAAAGAGAGAGAGAAAGAGAGAAAGAGAGAGAGTGTGCGTGTGAGTGAGAGAGGGGCGGAGGGGAGAGAGAGAGAGAGAGAGAAAGAAAGAGGAAGACCGATCGGCGCGAAACAATCCGCAGATCGGTGCACACCGTGCGGAACACACGTCGGACGACACACACTGATCCACACACACTGAAACTGGACGCGGTGCGGCGCGGTGCGGCGCGGCGCGGCGCGGCGGCGATTATGCGGGGACGAGGCGCGAGTAAACAAACTGTATCGTGGCGCCGATCGCGCGCATTTTCCGCGAACGCGCGACGCTAACTGAGGAGGGACCGCACGAAAACCGGCTATATACACTGCGGTGGTCTTCCTCCGTGCATCGACTACGTGCTCGGGTTATTGGCACTCGAACGGCGTCCATAAGACACCTCGGTCTCTCCCATTGACCTGGCACCGGTCACCGAACGGTCCCGCGATCCTTTCGGCGATCCGACGGAGCCAGTCACACGTGCGCACCGTGTGTCACCACAGTTCTCCAAACGGCGAGCGACCTTCGGATCCTTTCGTGCGCCACCACGGGCCACGGTCCCTAGATCGAGGTCGAGAGGCGCGCGGATAGGAGGAACGTTTTCGCGGCGCGGAACCGCCGGTAGCGGCGTCGAGGCTCGACGAGGAACAGACGGACCGACGACGGAACGGAAACGAAGCACACACGGAATGCCAGGCCGGAGAACGTATGTAGGAACGGACGAACGAACGAGCAGGCGAGAGCCTGGCTGCCTCATTCGGTGAACAGCCCGCGGCCCCCACGTTGTTTGTCTCGCGAGTGGCCTGTTTACATGTTGACTCTCTGTTTACGCGATTCGTGTCCCCCCTCCGGGTCCCTCCGGCCCCCCCGGCCGCCTGGTCGCCTCTGATCCGCCACCCACCACCCGCCGACACCGCCGCGCCGTCTTCCCGCCACTGTCACACCCCCGCCAGGCCCCGCACCGTCCACAGGCCGATCGCTCCTTTTCCACCGTTTGGCCGGAGAGGCTCGACGACCAGAGCGCTCGTTCGCTCGCTTGCTTGCTCGCTCGCTCGCTCGCTCGCTCGGCCGAATAAAGCCGCGTTTACACTGACCGGCTGCCGCTCTCCTCGGCTCGGCTCCTCGACTCTCGGCTCGACTCCTCGACTCTCGGCTCGGCTCCTCGGCGTGACCGAGCGCGCGCCGCTCAGCGCTCAGCGACTCCGCTTCGATTCGACTTTGATCGCGTCACGGGCGAACCGCTGTCCAGCCAACTTCGCCCGTGGTAGGGATGATTGAGGCCTGACCGAGGGGGGACTGTCAGCCAGACGTTTTGGGACCGTTCTTCTCGCTTCGGGACTCTATCGTAGGTCCCAGTTCGCGTCTACTGGTCTTTGTAGGTGTTTCCCGGGTGGTCCGATTTTGTTTGGCCTGCAAGAGTCAGTTTGTACATGGTTGGAGCCCGTTTTGGGACCGGCGAGGACGTTTTGGGACGTTTTGGGACACTTTGCTACACTTTGTATCGATCCGCTGGGCTGTCTGATTTTGTACGATGACTGTACCTCGAGGATTCAATTTGCATCTGGTTGTTTCGTTCTGTCCGGTGAACGTTTCGAGTTTGCGCCGGGTTGGGCCTTATGCGCAGATGTTAACGCCGTATTGGGCCCGTTATCGGGACGATCGAGAGCTGGAATAGGTTGCTTTTGAGTTCTACGCGAACTCGTTGGTCGACTGACTTCGTTTGGCTCGAGTGTTCGTAAAATAGTCAGTTTGTTCTAATCTTGGGACTGTTTTCTGGATGCTGAAAACCATAACCGGGGTTCTATCGAATTTTACTTAGCATTACCTGTTATTCGAACGTGATCCATACTTGCACAAGGTAGTAGGACTTGCGCGGTTATAGGTCCGATTGAAATCACGAGAAATTTAATTAGCGATTTTGGGACTGTTCGCTGTCTGCCGAAGCGGCCCTTTAGATGTCCGTAGCATACAACGTAATCCCTTTCTTCCACGTAATTCCGTAAGAAAATTCGGTGTAATCGTAAATTTTGACAGTCCGTGGAAGATCCGATTCCGCAAGGCCCGGATAGTTCGAGGAAGCTTAGATCGTCCTGGGAGTCGGAGAGGACCGACGACAGCCAGCTCTATTTTCCCCGAGGAATCCGGGGGGAATCCTCGGGTGTCAGGCGAAGATCCGTTTTCAAGATGGCTTTCTTCTCAAGAGATCGCGACTTATACGACCCCATTCCCAAGTTATAGATCCATAGCAGTTTATCTCTAGAGCAAAGGATCGCACTGACCACCTCGATTCCATCGCATGGGTCGACGACTGATTATCGATCCCCTTATTAGCTCTAGATCTCCGGATATTACCGGTCGCTCGTAAACAGTTCGTCGAACGTCAAGAGCGAGTTGAAACAGGGCCACGATTCGCTTTTCCTCTATTACTCTCGAGCGTCCGATCCATCATCGATGGCCGGCGTGTGTCTTTCCTCGAAGGAGACCCACTCTACCACGGGGCCTCTAATGATCGGCTGTTATGGCAGCGTCGCGTGCGACCGATTCGCGAATGGAAAAGTCGAGCAGGTCGCGACGAGTGTCGGAGACGCGTCTGTATATCATTATCAATTTAATGACGCAAGCCTATACGTTATTCATTCGTCGGTACACATAATACGTGGCGCACCGCGGGGTATTAATAGATCCCCGGGAATGTAAGAGAAGTGTCCCCCGCGACCAACTTTTACGGATATCGTCGGATAATTGAAATTACGCGGCGCGACCTAATTAATCCGGCGATCCGCGGTTTAATTGGATCTTCTTTCGAATATCGCCGCGCGTCCCGTCGCGTCGGGTCGCGTCGGGTCGCGTCGCGACGTCGGCCGTCGCCGGCACAGGTGACGGTCCTTCCTTTCTTGGTTCCCCTAAAAATGTAATTGCTCTCGCATCGAACACTCGGCGACCGCGCTCCAACGACGGCTAAAAAATTCATCGGAACCCTCGCGACAATTTACACTGTCGAATTATTTTATCGATCCCGGGCACCGGCTCTCTCTCTCTCTCTTTCTCTCTCGAAAAAAAGAACACGACCAACCGCGAGACTCAGGCTATATCGCGCTGTTCATATTTTACTCATAAAATCGGGAATTTCTGTATGGAATTTTTATTCGATTCCTGAACAGAGGCTCGATTAAATTTGTACTCCGATCACACAGTGCCCGGCGACCGGGCTGCGAGTGTTTACGCAAATATAGATTTTCATAGACCAATTTACAGAACCCGGAGCCAAACAGACACTCTTTCTCGCTGTTGAAAGATCCGTCGGTCAAACAGCAGCCTCGTCAAACTTCATTGCTATTTTCGAAACTGCCATTTTCTACGCGGAAACATCGAAAACCTGGTGCACCTGCACCTGGAAGTCCTAGTCATCACCAAAATACTTGCCGTTTTCGGATCGACCACCATTCCGGATCTACTGAACAGGAATGTTATTCGTCTCTTCGAAGTTGAAATAAAATTTTATGATTTTGTTGCCAATATTCGAGCATCGAAGCGAGCGTAAATATACAATAAATATGATTTTTGATCGGTTTTAAAAGCTACAGAGCGGAACGCAGGAGCCATTAAAGTTGGCTAATTGAAACAGCACCGGACAGTAGCTAACATCATGAATAATTTTTAATGAAAAATGTAAATCTGCAGCGATCCTCCTATTCTCCGCGCTTTCCCGTCTTTCAAACTCGTTTTTCCAATTTGAACCGCATAAGATTTTCAAGGTTGATGCGCTGCGATCGTGTACCGGAGTGGAAATAAAATGAGCTGCGATCGGCAAATAAAATCCATTTGGGCCGCGTTAGTGTGCGATTACGGTAGTTTGGGCAGCTGAATGAATCGCGGCGAAGGTCGCGTTGGAAATGGAGCCTTAACCGCCGCCCACTCGTGCTCGTGTCGCAGGCTGACACGGCATGCGCGGTCTACGGGCCCGACAGCACCGCAAACAACCTCCTCTCTATTCTTTCCTCGCATCAGCGGGCCGTTGCAACTGCAATCTCATTCTCATCAATGAGTATCGACGTTCCCGCGGCGTGTCGCGACGCGGCGCGGCGCGTCGCGCGTCGCGGTCGCTCGATTTCTTCGACGCGTTTTACGATCACCGATAACGCCGTTCCCCGCTTATCGCCGGCTATTACGCGCACCGGCACCGATCCGCGTCCTAATTTAATTCCACGAGCGTCGAAAAACGTACCCGAGCGACGATAAAACCGGATAATCCGTCGCTGCGAAGCAGGAAGGCCGGAGGAGCCGTCTTCGTTGCGAGCATAACAATAAACAATAAGAATGCGCTCGGATCCGATTCCAATGCGTTCTTCGAACGACGCTGCTTTTACGAGCGAAGAACGCGAAACGCGACGTGTTTGTTGGAGTCGATAAGACGGTTATTATTCGCCGCGCGAGCAGCCGTTTCTTGTCCACCGATCGTGTTTTTATCGTGAGGCAAAGTAAATAGAAACGGGTTGTACTAGATACAAGATTCGAATATTCATCGACACAGAATACCTGTCAAAATGACGGATTGCCGGCCGTATATAATTATAGTGATCCCGGTCGTATCGCCGGGGAATTATTCGACGCGTTTCGCTCGCGCGGAACGCGATGGAACTCGCGTGCGAGCCCAGGAAACGCGTCGTTACGATTTTTATAAGAAGCTGCGGGCTTGGTCGGCCAGGCGATGACAGATCGTCTCTTATGCGCGCGATGCTCGACGAAATGCCCGCGATTAAGGAATCACAATCGGACCGCTCGGATGTTCGTCGTCGGCGATGAAAAATCGAGACGTTGACGAGAAACGTGTATCGAGCATCAACAGCTTCGATTCGTCTTGTCTCATAATAGTTGCAACGGTTGCGTTTCAGTGTTCCTAAGCCGAGTATTTTTCGCGAAAGCATGCTCGTGATCTCGATAATCCCGAAATAGAAAATTGGGACGGGTCGTTGGACCGGCGACGGTACGTTTAGTGTTAATCAAGTGAAATTCGATCCTTAGAATTTTCTGTCGTCGGTGAATTATGGAACGGTTCGGTTCGCTCGGGTCTTCTCGGTCCGGCGTGGAATATTCGCGACAGGAACAGTAATATAATTTACACGGCGCTAGAAACGAATCGAAGTTTACTGTTCAACATCATCCCCGAGCCGCGGACCCGTTAGGGCTAGGAAATATGGGTTAATGCATGGAAAATAGTAAACGTCATTTCTTGTCGAGTGAATGGTCAACGCGTAATTCTCCGAGTGGAAACGTCATCCTCAGCAATATGGCTATTCAAACATGTGGCCCACGATGAGACTACGCAGACTCGGGCTGTTCGCGTTGTTCTCCCCCACCAGTCCCACAATTTCTCTCTCTCTCTCTCTCTCTCTCTCTCTTTCTCTCTCTTTCTCTCTTTTTCTCCCTATCATTCTCTCGCTCTCTCTTTCTCACTCCCTTCCTCTGGCCGGCTCGCTCTCCCACCACGCTGTCTTTCTCTTTCTGCAGTTCGATTAACAGTATGCATCATACATAGCAAGAAACTGCACAACGATCTTATCCGCCCAGTTTATTTATTTATTCTCGTGTCGGTGCATGTTTTGCTTCGCGGAACGATTGCGACACGTGTTTAAAAACCATCGAGCACGATGACGAGGACGTAGAAAGGATGACAAGCCGCGATTCGAATCTACGGGACCGCGTCTTTTTCTTATTCCCCGGCGTACCCGGTCAACGAATTGATAATGCTATGTACGATCTTCGAGATTGCCTGCGGGAACCGTGAAGTGGACGTTTTACATTGTGAGCAATACAGTCCACTCAGCAAGCGACTCGCACGAACCACAATGCTCCTTCGTAGGAGCGTACGAATCCATTGCGACCGGCAATCGCGAGCTGTTGTCGCGACGTAACAGGGGACGAAAGTAACATTGTTAATGTTGCAAACGATTTAAGATCAACTGCAGCCGTGATCGCAAATTTTTGTCAACACTGTGGGAAACTGCCGTTCCAACGTGTACATTCTTATTTTACTATGGTTGCGTCGTTAAGCAAAATGAATTTTCGGTACATTAAAATAACTTTTTAACTCGTGGAACTCAGCGATTTTCCAAGACACGTTTTCGAAGATATTTCTTGCAGACTTATCAGCCTTGCCGTGGTTCCTAATGCAACAACAATTTATTTCATCTAATCGCCGAATATTCCGTAATTAATCCTGAATTTACCAGATCCGATCGAACGACCGGTTTCCTAACTTTCCTTCGACGATTATTGAAACGTACAAGGACGTCTCCATGGAAAATGATGCAATCAATGTCTCGTTTCCACGAGGAAAATCGTATCAGTTGCATCGAATGCTCGATTAGCGTTAAGCGAACGATTAAAATACTCCGGATCAAAATGGACACGGCCAACGTCTTGCGGAGGGTTGCAAGGCTTAACGTCGAGAATACCTGTTCGGTGTGCACCGTTCCCTTTTCTACTATTCCTACTATTTAGCGAGGGACACTCGTAAAACAGTTTTACGAGGAACAAAGCCTTCCCGCGAGTTTCCGGGAAACAAGTAAATATTGTCAGCGACGCGTCCAAGAACGGCTTCATAGAAGTCGTTAGACAAAAGATAGCTACGGTCAATGAATCACAGATAAGGCGTCGCCGTAGTTCTAGTCCATTGCGAGTAGATTCAGTGAGTAATAGACGGACGTGTCTCGGTCGTGGAATGCCGAAGAGTTGGTTTTTCAAGATCGGGGCGCCGAGCCGCGATCGATGAATCCGATCGAAAGTCGACGTCGATTTCATCCGACGATGAAATCGACGGCGTTTCCAGTCACCGGGGTACAAAACAGGTGATCGGCACGGGGTGGTATCACGGCCGCGGTAATGATAATTTCCCACGGATGATCGCCGGGTTACGCGTACTCGAGCTAACTCGATTATCATTACCGCACCGCCGCGGACAGATATTTATCTTTCCCCCGTCGGACGAGCCCGAGCAAGCGAAACTACAACGGAGCCGATCGATTTAGCCATTTATCAATTAATCTTATCGACGGTGTGGCCCGGTGTGCCCATAACGAATTCCCGTTTTAATCACGTACAGCGAGCTATACTTTCGTAACGACGGGCCTGTTCAACGTCTGCTCCGCTAATAGCGAGTTAATTGCATCTGGTGCAGGGGAATCCCCTTTTCCGTCACTCCGCGCACTCTCTCTCTCTCTCTCTCTCTCTCTCTCTCTTTTTCCCGCTTTTCTCTTTCTCTCTTTCTCCCTGGAGAAAAATGTACATCCTGTGCTCCCTTCTGGTGAAAAAAATTGTAAAAAAGAACAGAGACAGAAAGAGAGAGAGTGAGAGAGAGAGAGAAGAGATGGTTCTTGGTCGAAACGACGCGAAGCAGCAACCGATTTCCCCGGTTCCCGGTTTAATTGTCCGACACGGTCGTCGAGAATTTTACTACGCGCGCTAAATCAATCGCGGCCGGGCCCGCGGTGTTTTTCTGGCGGGAATAATATTTCTTACTTTCATGTATCATAAATCGGTAATTCACGCGCGGAGAACGCGGCGCGGCGCGGCGCAACAACGGTACGGGGACTCCGGGACCGCTCCGCGTGCGCGGGAAAACGGTCCCGAGTGAGATACGGCAGGATATAAACGGGCGTTTATTATCCGGGAAGTGGTTACGTCTTATCAATCCCAACACATTTTATTTTTATCGGCGTCACGCTGGAAATTGCACCTCTTGCGTAATCCCATTGCACCGGACGAAGAAACACGCCGGGTACTATGTTGCACGCGCTTCGCGCCGTTTCTTTGCCGGTCCTTCGGTGATCCTGGAATAATATTCGAATGCCTTCGGGACAGGTACACGGCACCGTTAACGCGCGCGACCAGCAGTCCACCGTGCGCGCAGGACGCGCGATGAAATTCACTTTTCTTTTTTCTTGATTTTCCTCGAACGGTCCTCTAGACGCACCGTTTCGCGGAATCGCGGAACGTGTTCGCAGCGTTCTTGCGGCCGAAAGGCAAGATGGGAACGGAATTTTTGCGTGAACGGAATTGCCGGAGATGCCGCACTCGATGACAAAATTGAACAGGCGCGATTTAATATGGTAAAAAGATTTCAAGCACCACGGAACGTCGATGTATTATCTTCAATCTGGCGAAACGATCGACGAAAGAACGAACTTGCTGTTTGCTTTCCGTGTTTTGCAATTGACGCGGGGAATGTTTGTCCTGCATAAAAGTCCGCAGTTTGTTAACGGTCGACGCGGAGCTTGGCATTGCGAATGACCGTAAATTTTTCCTTTCTCGTGCAGGAATTTTGCACGAAACGAAGGCAGCGTCGATCGACGCACCGACGAAAGGAGATCGTAACGCGCGAAGGGTTGGTCGCGCGATTATTAGCGATCGACACGAAACCGCGTCGTCTAAATGGCCGCGCACAGGCGAGCGTTTTGTCGAACACGTCGGATTACGCGTCGGTCGTTTTATTTTCATGAAAATCGAGGGCGCGGGTGTTGCGGACACGCGTCAATCCGTATAAAATCGCGTAACTACCCCCCGGGACCCTGGGCAGAGGGGGGCGTGGGTGCCGAAGGACGATCCCGAGGGGGGTAAATCGTCGCGTAAACGCCTCGGTATATGGACCGGCGGGATTTCGTTTCGGAATCGGCGCGAGCGAGCGAGTGAGAGTCCGTAGATAAGGTAATCCCGGACCTCCGAAACTCTCTCCTCAGATTCCCGAAACCACTCCCGTCGCCGGCCACAGAAGCTGTGTACCTGCGGAGAATAGGGGCGGACCGGTCTCGGTCAGTTTAATGCGAAACTTGCCGAATACGAAGTGGCCCTCTCGGCGGCGCGAGGTAGATTGCCGAAAACAATAAACAGACCTGGCGAACTTAAAGGATCGCACGGTCGATCGAGCATCATAAATGCCTGTGCTGGAATCGATTCGATTCCCCTGGCTTCTCGACGCGGGGGCGGAAAGTGGCGAGTCGAAAGTATTCGGGCTCCGAGGAGACCCTTTATTAAGAACTTTCCACCCCTGCGATTTTTCTCGGGGCTTCCACATCGCCGGTGCCCGTGGCGCTATTTATTTTGTGCTAATTTCTTTTTTCGCGGGCTTTAAACATTGCTCCTCCAATTGTCCATTTTTGGGTACAAGCTGAGCGACAGTTGAGGAGAATTTACTCTAAATACTGACGAGCGAATAGTTCACGCTTTAAAAATCATTAAATCGCATTCGCTTGCACAATTAGTACATTTACTGCACAATTTTCATTGCACAATGCAATTGGATAAATCGAGGTAGTCGAACTACTTTTGAACACTTTTCGACGTAATTACGACTTTATTTTAAGCTGAGCTATAACAACGAATCGTTCAACAAACATCATTCGTTTCTTCTTTCAGAATAAAATCTAGGAGCGAACGTTAACAAAGACGTGCAAGAAGTAAAAATCGTCGATCGAAGAAGCAAACAGTAAAAAAGGAATGAAGAATTCTTAAGAATTCGAGGAGGAAATATAATGTTAATTGCGACAAAATATTATATTCGATAAAATAAAAAACGAATTACACGAACGACTGTTCAAAAAGGATACGAGTTTTAGGGGTAGTTTTGAGCGCACCGAAGGAGACGCGGCGGGATTTATCGTCGAGAAAATGATTTTGGCGTTCTGGTAATTGCTGGAAGAGGGGAGCGGCGGTTTCGTGGTGCAACAAGGAAAGAATTCGCTCGTTACTTTTGACGCGGAGGATTTTTGGGGTGAGAGGGGCCGCCGTGCGGAAGGGTTGTTGGATCGCGGGCTGACTGATTGATCGACGGCGGGGGCCGTAGTCAGATATCCAGAAGACTCCCGACAACTTTTCCCATTATCGTCAATATGCAGGCCGAGGCTTTTGGTATCGCGTTCGAGGGCGTTACGGCGTCGATTCTATGGTAAAAGGAAACCGGTTAAATCGCGTCGACGACCTTTATTGCCGTCTTAAAGCAGTTAAGTTAATCGGCATCAGCATAAGAAAACGGAAGGGGCTGCGAACTTGACGCGGCAGGAATCGAATCGCCTTTCCTTGCATTTAGAGTTCGAGACAAAAACATTAACATAAATCACGGCGAACCGGGGGCCGAGGAGGAAAGGACGAACGGGGAAAGAGGCGGAGAGGGCGCGAGGAAAGATCTACCGCGGGATCGAATGTTTATTCCGATTCCCTAGTCGAGAGCGTTCCCTTACGGGCGCACTTTACAGCTCCATCGAGCCTCGTCCTGCTTCCTTACCTCCCGCAATTAGTGCCTCGAAAACTTACGAACCATTTGTTTCCTCGTTACAAAGAGAAAGTCCGGATCCGAGCGGCGAATTCTTCGCCGAAACCGTTCGCCGTTCTACGCGACTCGCGAATTATAAATCCACGCTGTTTCGTTCTCTCTTTCGTTCTCTCTTTGTATGCTCGCACTTTCGTTAATGCACGCGCTTATTCTTTCCTTCATCGTGCTTTCCTTCACGATGCGAGCTTTCTGCAAGCTGCTGGAGGCCTATCAAAGTTTGTTCTCTCTTTCAATCATTTTTATAATCTCTCTACAAGTTCGTCTGCGAACTATTGACTTCGTTCATTGTAAATGCATAAAATATAGTTTGTGAATTAATAACAGAACATTGTTCAGTCTGCTGTCTTCTCCGTTACCATAAATAATTTTCTTTACCACGAGATCTCTACCACGAGTCCTAATTGCCAAGATACGACAAGGGGTTGATCGAACGATCGTCCCGAGATTTGATGTTCGCAGCAAACGTCTAATGTCTAACGAGTGAGTTCACTTTCAAGCGAAATTCATTGTAATTTCTGGCAACCGCAAGGCAGAGGGTGCAGCTGGTTTGCTATTCGATTGAATAATGAACGATCACCGACGAAAATTTGCTAAATATTAATAAAGAAATGGCGTTGAGACGGAAACAGTTACGAATGTGGGAAACTGACAAGGGGTGGTTTCCGTGCCGGCGAGACGCGTGTGAAAACACGCAAAAGTTGAGGGTGAAGGTGCCACTTAACTCCCACCCCCGGAGTTTCGAGAACGCACCTTGCGTTGCACGAGTGTGCCAACCCCTCGACCTCAACTCTTTCACTTTTAGCGGGGATTCGATGAATTGCCGGCTGCCGCTGCCAATAAATAATGCATTTTGTGTTTGCCCCCGGTAAAAGGGTCCACCCTTAAACCAGCCCGCCTCCGCCTCTCCACCCCGAACTAACCCTAAATTTTCGGCCGATTCCGAAGGCGATCGAGCCGCACGATTTAGTGAAACGGTCGACTCGAATCGATACAGCCTTCGGGACCTGTGTCCTGAATGTCGCTCGAACCACCCTCGGCCAACGAGCACCGACGACCTTGAACCCCTTCCCAACACTTCCCAGAATTATTTAGGCCCATTAACCCTCTCAATTTTTCCCTCGGCTTTTCCCGAAGACTGCTGCACTTGCGAACTTTCTCTCTCTCTCTCTCTCTCTCTCTTTCTCCCTCGTGGAAATCGTTCCTGTTATGAGAATCGATTCCTTTTTGCATTTTAATCCGTAACGATTTCAATGGTTGATGATTTTGTCATGATATTCATAAGAATGATTGAGTCACCGTGGTCGCGATGGACTTCAAATTAAATTGCTCTGTCACAGAAATTTATTTTTCAACCCTTTAAACGTTGACTGAAATGAGAATGTACTGTGTAATATATAATATAATAATAAGTAAATATAATAAATACAGTAGTATAATAATATAAATATAATATATGATATAATAATGATAATTGTCATTAAAATTATATCACCTCCACTGACTTAATACATCTATCACAATTTATATAAAGAGAGATTTGTCGTAAATTGTCGAAAGAACAGCGCCAACGATTTATTTTGACTACGCTTCGAACAAAATGGCAGCGACGAGCGGCGAGGAGTAACAATCGATTAGCAGTCCTTTCTTTTCGCCTGGGAACGTCTCGGAGAGAAAGGAGCGCTGATCGATAGCTTATTACTATGATAAAGGCGGCTTCTTAGCGGTCGAGGACAACGAAATAATATAGCAAAGAATAAAGGCCCCGCTTCAAACGCAGATCGTATTGAAATAAATTTGCGGACAATGGGCGCGGGGGTGCGGGGGATCGCGCCGGACCCGTTCCGCGGCAACAGAAAACGAGAAACCGAACGAGGCGGAAGGGAATATCGGGATAATGGCAGCGCGAGCAACATTACAAGGTACCCTATGCATTGTCTGTAATTTACCGAGCAGATCAACGCTGCCAATTACGGGCAACTATTATACGAACGTCTCGCGAGCGAGCCTCGCGGATACTTTAAGACGATTCGAGTCCGTTACCCTTTCGTTCCTCATTGTCCACGTGGTTTCTCGCGCGATGGAACCCGATCCCGAAAAACGGCCGCCGCTCCGTTAGCCGTTTTCGCGAACGGGTTTCTCGCCGGTCTCTCCTATCCGGCCGAGTCAGGCTGGGGGAAAATCGACGGCAATAATTAATAAACGGCGTCGCGAACTTCGTCGAGACTTCTTTTACTTACCGAAAACACAAATTGCTTGTCCGATCAATTATTCAGCGACCGTTTCCGCCAATTCTGCACCGCGTTGCCCGCTCTTCCGCGAGCTTTCGCGTTTTACTACCGGTGGAAATTTAATAACGAGAGTAGTCGCGTGATTGCCAATTAAATTGCAAACGTGGCGTATAAATAAATTGATCGTCGAGGAAATACACCGCGCACGTTTCTTTATTCAGAAGTCGCACGAACGTTTGAATTACGTGTACGGAAACTTCACTGTCGGCGCAATCTCGATTTTATGCGAATCTTCGAGACAGAATTGTCTATTTTATCTTGTGTTACTCCATGATAGTAGTTTTACCCGTAAATATATTTTATTTAGTTTTCCTATTCGCGTTATTAATATTTCTAGTCTCCCATACAACATTTTACTATATTTTACAGCGTTATTTTAACCTATTTTACTATGTTCTATCTTTTTCTTATTTAATTCAATTTATATATGTTTTATGGGATTAGCAGGTCGCTAAAAGTCGATATTGTTGTATCCATTCCCGAGAAATCATTGCGATTCTAGGGGAACATTCGAATTGATTTCCAGACAGATACCAAAAATCCGGAAAATGAATTCCACTAGTCTCAGTAACTGGTCCAAAATTTTGCTATCCACCTAGGAGGACCAGTTACTGAGACTAGTGGAATTGATTTTCGAGATTTTTTGATCTGTCCGGAAATCAATCCTACTAGTCTCAGTAACTGGTCCACCTAGATCGATAGTAAAATTTTGGATCAGTTACTGAGACTAGTAGAATTCATTTTCCGGATTTTTGGGATCTGTCCCGAAAATGAATTCCACTAGTCTCAGTAACTGGTCCACCCAGCTCGATAGCAAAATTTTGGACCAGTTACTGAGACTAGTAGGATGGATTTCCTGATAGATTGGGGTGTCACTGTAGAAGAGACATTACTGTAAATACTATCGAAACGCGAGCGAGTAAAATATCGTCGTTGCACGATACACGGTATAAATCAATAAAGATTTAGTCCAGCACCGTAACCGAGTGAACATTAACCGTTGTCGGTAACCGTCTATGCCTCAGAGTCGCCACTCGAGAGCAAAGGATTATTGTCCGACAAGTTCAAGTGGACATTCCTTGCATATTCATCGCACATGCATTTTTCTTTCTATTTTTAGTACAAGGCATGACGCAAGACGATTACAGCAAAACATCGTTCGCGCGCTCGCAGATGGAGACAGTGTAATTAATGAATTCTGTTCGAGAAGAGTTCAGGAACTGGTACAGTTCGGTCAAACGTCGATCGCGGGGCCAATCACCGTCAATTTGCGAACTGCCGGCGATCGATCTTCGGAAACGCGTGCACCAGGACACGATACAACACAAAGTAAGAAGAACAGGCGAACGTCGCGGCGTGAAATATTTAAGCCGGCGGAGGAGACAGCAGACGTCTGACAATGCCACGATTTCATTTAGTTTATGATATTTAAATGAAGTCTCCTCCGTCTGCATGGCGGAACAACCTCGGCCGTGTGTAAACGAGCGAGTCACACGGAGTCACTCGTCTCCGTGAAACGTTCGTACTCTCCTCTAATTTGTTTGCCAAACGAACCAGCCGATTTAAAGCATCGACAAATAAATAAATATACTGCGAATATACCGCGAATCTTTGTATAAAATTGCGACAAACAGGAGGCAGATAAGCTCGATCGTTAGACAATAATGGTATTCGTGGAAATCGTCGTTCCACGGATAGAAAAGAAAAAAAGACCTCGGCCGAAAATCTAATTTCCAACGATGAAAATACTTTTCCGTGCGGTTAATCGAATGGGCCCGGTATATCTCGCAAATGCATTAACATATTCTCAATTGTAAGATGATAATGGGGTATTCTCGAAGGTCGACGTTCCTTGGATAGAAAATAATTTATAATATTTTCAAAGACGACACGTTTCTCCGTACGTGTCCGAACGGGCCCCGGTAACCGCCGCGCGACGATGAAATACCACCGGATCCGGCCGAGACGAGACTGTCTCACGGTATTTACGCGTCCAGCCTCGTAAACTTTATTAATCCTTCATCTATTTCGTTTCGGGATCATTCCGCGGGGATTAATTTTACGGCCGCGCAAGCCGGTCGCCGGGGGACCGGCGCGGCGCCCTCGGTCACCCGCGGGGGACGCGGTCTTAATAATGGACGTGAAAATTTCACGATGCTCTCTGATCGCGACTCGGCCCAGAAAATACATTTTTTATGCCGGTCGTTCGCGGACTCGCGCCTCTCGCCGGAGGGTTGGAATATGATTAGTATATCGCGGCGGAGGCATCGGCGCGGATACTTAAATTAAGTTTATTGGCCAATTTTCACGGCGTTACGTCCCCGCACCCCTCGGCCCGCGCGACCCTCGTAAAAGACGAAGTCGGACAAGAGTTTTGTATCGGGAACCCCGTTCGCTGCTCGCCGAACGTCTCCGGGACTCGTCCCATTAAAGCGTGCAGGATAATGAAGGCAATTATGACGTTCGGGAAAGAGTCGCGAGAGCAGTGACAGTAAACAGTGGCAATAAGCGGTATCCGCGGCGGTTTTTACGAGTCTCGAAACCTCTCTCCTGAAACGGTCCCCGCCGAACAATTAAAAATCCGCTAACTGCGTTTCTTTTGCCGCGGCGATGACCGTCGCAGGCCTGGATTACGCGATCACGGCGATACTGTCGGAAATTATTGCGTGTCAACTCTTTTATTTCGTTCCGGATTCGACGTTCGCGTCGATGGTTACGTCGATCTGCATTACGAATGCACGAATAATTCGTGATTATATTAGTGTGAAAACGATTATAATTGGACCGCGGATTTTACGAGAAAAAGAAATGAGCAGCGAGAACATTTGAGAAATATAAAAAAATACTATTGTATAACGTTCGACTCGTCGAGCTCGTTAAGAAGAGAAATGTACATTTGGTGTGCTGCTGCATTTTTCAGTCGACGTAAGATAGCAAGAATAATTGTAGCATTAGCAGGTTAGACGGGACGAGGCTAAGAGCGGGTTAAAATTATTGTCCCATTGCGCATTGATCAGGACATGGAAATATTCTACTGTTTAATGATTAACACTGTATTTCCGTTGCACGACGGTATAGAAGGCGGAAGTGTTCGATGTGCAGTCTTTAATTCATGTCTGGCACACTTCCGAGTGTCTCTTATATATTTCAATTAATTTGCACTCGAGGAAGAGCCGACGAATAAAGAGTACTATTCCTGCTTTATTTACTGAATGTTTAATCGCGAGCCTCCTATAACAGCGAACCTAATAAAAATATTAATAACAACCGCGACCAGGAATTCCGATTTCCGGTGAAAGAATAAGAGAGCGGACGGTTCTTCGGGGAGAACGTCTTCTTCTTGCCACGGCGAGAGCACCGCCGAGGGTGATTATTTCCACCGAGCGATCGCACTTTCGTAATTAGCCGGCAGGAAAAGCGGCCGCCACTTCTTAATCCCGCATCGATCGACGAAACTTTATCCGAGCGAATTTCGTAGCGACGCCGACGCGGCGCGGCGCGGTACGGCTGGAAATCCGGAAAAATCGTGAAAAATGCTTTAAATTCGTCGCGATTTGATTGATCGTGTTAATAAGAAAGTTTCCGTCCGTTCTACCGCGTCGCGGCTCTTATCTCGGGACGAGCGGAGGGGGGCGCCCCCGTGGAAAAACCGCGGGAAAGGGGCCTTATCGATCTGCTCGATACACACCATTGATTAGCATGATTGATGAGCCGGCTCCCGTGTGCCGCGGAAACCTAAACTGCGTTGCTCGAAACCGATCCTAGATTCCGCGAACACTTTTGCGACGTATTAGGAGAAACCGAGATCCCGCCATTGATAACAAACTTTACGATTTAGCTCAAATTGGATTTAACTTTCGAGCGTGCTGCTTTATTAATCCTGCAATTATGCTCGATATCAGCGAGATACTTATTTAGCGTTGCTCGTGAACCAGAAGAGATTAATTGACGCGAAATCTCTGCGTCTCGATGCGCGATTATTTCATTCGAACGAAATTCTGCGGTCTGCGAATGTTCGACTAGTTACAAGACTCTCTTTAGCATTGTTTACGAGAGGATAATTATTCGACAGGAACACCTTTCGCAACGCTACGACTCTTTAATTTTATAGAAATTGAATAATCCTTGAATGTTGCATCAATTACGGGACATTTTCGAAGACGAGAAAGTAATTAACAGAAAACGCTCACGTGTCACTGTTACCCTTCGATTCGGAAGAAACTGTGCGATGCGCAAACGTTCGATCAATTAGAGAAGAGTATGTACATACGATCGCTAATAAGAAGAGGCACAGGCTGGCCCGAGAGTCCAATAAAATGGCACGCGGAGGAAAGAAGGGGCACGAAGAAACGAGGCGGAATTATGCGAATCCTGTCCGAAGACCGTCGTAGCACGCTCGTATCAGAATTCAAACTTTCACTGTGACTCTCATCGGATAAAGTATTTTCTAGCTGATAAAAGGAGGAAATTCAGTGTTAATGCCATGCCAGGCAACAATGTGGCAGCATACTTTCACCGTGGCCGAGAGATAATGCAAGCCGAGGAGAAATCCCGCGCGGATCGAAACGGGTCAAAGAACTTGGATCGCGGATCCGCACGATCCCCGACGCATCCCGCCGGACCGTTCGATAAATTAGGGCGCCGGTCATTTTATCCGCGACTCAATCGACCATGCCAGATCCTAATTTCAGGTCGAATTCCACGGTCGAGTACAGAACTAAGTCGATCATCGATTTCCCTCGATTTCTCTCCCTCTCTGTTCCTCAGATCGGATGCGTTAATTGCTAATCAGGTAAATAACGGAACGTCGGAGATCGAGCGTTCGTTCGTTCGTAGGTTTCGAGAACCGCGCGCGGCGGGAGATTATTGTGCGCCGCGTTCGGAATTCTGATTCGCTCTCCTCGCCTCGTGTAATATTATTTTCGCCGAGGAGGAATGCTTGTTTCCCGAATGGCATTCGACGCGGACGAGAAAGAAATCAATAGGCGTGCAGATTAAAATAGCGGAAGCCGGCAAGAAGAGGAGAGGCGAATGCAACCGGCAGCGGCAGCGGCGGCGGTGGCGGCGGCCGCCGCAAAAGTAGACAAGCGGAAAGAAACAGCATCGTTTTATCGTGCCGGTGGTTCTCAACTAATTGTCCCCGGCGCGAGCGCGCGCGCGCGGCTCCGCTGGAATTGTTTTTAATCAGCGCCGCGCGGATTAAAAAGCGCCAGATTAACCCGAATAGTAGGTCGTTATAATCTTTCGCCTTGGCGGCCTCCGTACAGAAAATTTGAAAAGAAACAAGCGTAACGACCGGCTGCTGACACGTCGCGTCTGTCAGCCCGCCGCGAAGAAGTAGGAAAAATAATCAGAGCCCTCGAGTGTCCTCTCTAGCGACGTCGCCCCCCGCCCGTCCTGCCTAAAACACGCGTCTCCTGTCCCCTGCGATCCCCGCCCCTAATTCTTCCTCCGCGGAAAAAAAAAGAAATGTATCTCCGGTCACGAATGAATGGATGTACCCGATGCCAATGATTCTGTGTCCGACACCGACGCCCGGGACCAATCACGAGCGAGAGAAACGCTCTTCCCGCGACACGGTCCGGTAGCGTTTAACTTTGCCAGCGTCGTCGTTTTAACCCGCAGAACCGGCTGATGAGGGCACCGCGTGGGTGGGAGGCGCGGGAGAGGGGCTCCGCTCTCGGCTCACGGCTCTCCGCTGGAGACCGGAGGGTCTCTCCGGGCTCTCAGCGTCAATTCACCGTGGCACAGGCACAATCATCGAGGGCAAAGTCATCGGGGAAAAATAATTACAATCGGTCGCCTAGTAAGCGCCCGACCGGGCTGCTGGCTCACACTCCACCAATTCCCTGCGTCTCTCCCTACCATCTCGCGTTTCTCTCGCGTGCACACACGCGTACTCGCGCGACCGCGTACGCGAACACACGCGCGCGTGCAACCCGCGCACGACCACCCCCCCGGGAACCACTTCACATATTCGCGGTTCGACGATCCTGTACAAAATCCTAGCGGTCGTTATAGCTTGCTTGTGTTCTCTATCTGTCGCGCGCGCGCCCCGGTTCTTTATTATTACATTTTTATAACGATCGCGAACCAGTCAAAGAGCCCCGGCGCGCGGCTGTCTGCGAGCGACGCGATCGGCGAACAACAATACTAACGACTGACACACGCCCCGGATCCTTTACGAGCCACGTAACGCCCGCTCGAGAATCGAACGACCCGCGCGAGACGCTCCTCTAATTCGATTCCTCTGTAATGACGACACTAATGACACCCCCGCCAGACGTGGCTGGAAAACCGCCGGTCCAGAAACCGTCGAGAAACCGGCGAGAACTTCGTCGAGCGAGCTGCGAAGGAGTTCCCGAAGAGACGTCTGCCGAGCAGATCATGCTCCTCGGTTTCCGGGTATAGCCTGGACACCCCTAGATCCGGGATCGGGGCCCGCCGCTTAGGGCGCGGAGGAGCCGATCGGCAGTGCCGCTGCCTCGATGACGCCGAGTTTGGAAGCCCGGAGCGCTGTGCGAGAACTAAGACGCCGGTTTAAGGTGCTCGGAGCGAGAAGGCTGTCCAATGTTCCCGCGAACTCCGAGCCACTAAGCAGCCTCCGCTATAAATAGCCGGCGGAACACAGACGCGGAACCACCAACACCAAAAAACGGGATGATCGGCCAAGGAATGTTCACCCTTTGCTCCCTGATCGGAGATGCTGATCGTTAGACGCGGGTAATCTGCTGGATTCTCTCTCCGTTTCGTTTCCGACGTATAGACTCTTCTCGGATTGCAACGGGACACTTGGATTTGGCAGGGACGCCCGACAGCCGAGATCTCTTCTTCTTGACACCTGGTGCTGTCTCTGACCTTTTCGCGACGTCAACTCATCCCATGATCGCAGTCCCTTTTAATTTTATAATTCTTGTGGTGTTCTTCGGACTTTGAGAATGGAGGATGCTTGATTAAAACCATGTTCGTTTTGCGGGGGATGCTTTTTAACGAACGATTTAGAAGACATTTTCGACAACGACGTTTTCTCAGTCGACGAAGATTACAAAGTTTGCTGATGTTCGCGGCAAAAATGCTCTGAGTCATCTGTCAGGGACAGACATTGCGTTAAACCCACTCAGTTCTAGATCACCACAAATTACTGACGTATAGTGCTTCATAAGAATGACGGGATTCAACGTATTTAGACTTCCCGCTATTTGTATTACAATTTATGCGTGAATTGACTCTGCCACGGTGTGTCGAGTCTATTTTAGAATTCAGAGTAGGTACAGTAGGTTTGTATGATTTTATATTAATTATTGTATCCTTTCGTATCACATAGAAAATATTGTATCATAGTGCAGTTTCGAAAAGTATGCACAGTAAATGTCTCTCCAATTGTCCCTCAGCTTGTTAACAAAAATGGTCAATTTGGGAAGAGGCGATACGATTACTTGAGCCTCGAGGGTGGTTTTTATAATCGTTAATCGTCAACGACTATAAAAAGGTCGCGAAGCTCGAATAATCAAAGCCCCTCTTCCTAAATTGCTCATTTTTGTGTGCATGCTGAGGGACAATTTGCAAAAATTCGCTGCATTCTTTTCGCCTCGTTTATGTGACTCGAACCCTATTAGCCCAACTCCATTCCTTACGAAAAGGCCTCCGCGATGCCCGCAATTGTCACGAAACGTGAAACCGATCAAGCGTTAACTTTCTCGGTCAAGTCGACATTAAATAGAAGTTCGCTCTGCCTGGAACTTAATTAAGTCGTCAAACAACGCGACAACATTCCGAAAGAACGCGCTTCGCAGCATCGAATCGCGCACCCGTTCGTTTTGGTCGCGACGCTAAAATCAGCCGTGTACTATCCAGCGATCAGCCCGAGAAACAATAAACGATCCTGCCTTTCCAGAACACCGTAAAATATTGCTAATTACCGTTTACCGAGCGATCCGAGCCTCCGAACGGAGTCGCAGCGCGCAGCTTTACGCACTAATAACCGGGGGGAAGAAAGTTCCAATAAAGTCGGCACGATCCCGACGTTTGTGTTTCCCGTGGTCTCGTTAATTGCCGCGCGGTTGCGAACACGTTGCCCGCGGAGGCTGTACTTTATCGGCCGGATCGGCGATCGGCGTTTCTCGCCGCTGCGGAACGGTCCGGTTCCGCGGCGTTTCGATCTTGACGGGGCCGCGGGCACACGCGTCCATATCTATCGGCCATAAAACGTGCGCGGATGACCGAGTCCGTAGTTCGCGTATCTACATAACAGCCTGGCGCGTTCTATTCTAGATTCATAACTATTAATACTAATGTCTGCGGGAACTCGGGCCAGGGGACCCGGCTTCTTGGCCAACGTTGGCCATTTCTACCTCTCATCAATGGTACATTCAAACACGGGCAAACATGAATTTATCAACGAACCGCCGCCGTGGGACGGTGTTGTGTACACGACTAAATATATTCGTGCCGTTGCTGCTCGTCGACGAGCTACGACGACGCCACCATGGCCCGGATTAGCGCCGGCAAGGGATCCCGACGCGGACGAACCGCGCGAAAAATCGGCGAACCGAGCGCGACCATTAATTCGCCGATCTTTTTTAGCTGTTAACACTGTGCCGTCCGCAGATCTTATGATATACGATTCTTTTGTTTGACGCCGGCATAATAGCTTGGAAGTTTCAGATTTTTAAAAAAATTTCGAAGATGGCGGTAATATAAATTCCTAAAATTAAGATAAGATCATCCAAGAATTTTCGTACTTAATTCCTAGTTAAATAAACGCAATGCTATAGTTAGTTTGCTGCCTTTTAATGCCTTTTAATAATGTTATTTCAGTTTTTTAAAATGGCACCAAAGTGCTACCACCGGCATACAACAGATAGTTTTTGCATGGCGCCAGCGTGGTGCCACCGGACGGCATAGTGTTAAGAAAGTCTTCGCACGCGAGATCTCGGTGCTAATTGGATAAACGTGGTACGATTCGCCGTTAAGCCTGAAATAGGTGGTGAAAAACTACGTAGACCTGGTTCCACGCGTAAGAACCAGCAGTGGATTAACGTTATTAATAGACTCCATGCATTTGCGACAAAAATGGGAAATACATTTGCAACTGAAATATGCTGCAACACAGACGCAAGATCGCTGCACCGTTCTCGATGTATCGTTCGTGTTAACCCTTTGCATTCGAACGGCGACTCCGAGACACCGGTAGAAATTGCTGTATCATTTTTCACAGTCATTTTATCGAGTGTACATTTTACCGACCGATTTATTTGTTAAATCGGTTTATACTTAAAGAGTTGTTAAAAAATGTATTGCACGAGCGAGTAAATTTGGGGGAAATAGCTCAAAAGTTTTCAAGTTGGAACAAGCTACGAGCGCAAAGAGTTCGAAGGAAGATGCGCGTGTTTATTTTACTTTTGTTCTATGCAGTCGACGCAGACGATTTTTCTCTCGTGCGAAAGTCCACGGTTCGGTGATTAATGGCTGCACGACTATGTTGGAACTATGTTAGAAGCTCCTAGAATTCTTACAGTCGAGCGCGGCGCAACCGGCGATAATGTTGTCAGTTTAATGAAACAGAATTTCACGCCCGTGGACTCGAGTTTTCAGCCGATTAAAGATTCCGCGAAACGAACAGGAACCGTGGATAAATTCGTGCGGTTTGTCATCGGTGAAACATTTGATTACGGCAGCAGGATAATGGTGGCTCGGGCAAGGTGGATAATTAAGTAGAGGCTGGAACGAGCAGCAACAACTGTAAAATAAAAGGAGGCTAGTAAAATAGTAACACGATGCAACATGGTCACGGTGATCCGAGTCCCCCCAGCGTTCGTAACGAGCCCGGGCGTAATCCCACCTATCTTATCGCAACTAATTAGCTCTCGCGTTTATATAGGTAATGAAGTTAAAACTGCGGGGCGATTAAATCGTTCACGCAGAACGGCAAAAAGCGCAGGCACCATGGGCGTGGACGTAATAAAAGAAAAGCGTAATTACGCGTGCACGCGGACACCGGCCGGAAGAGAAACACACGCGGATCGCGGGCAAGCAAGAAACGACGAACGAACCGGCCCGCCGAGCCGTTTCTTTCGTTCGCGGTACTCTTGCGGAGAGCTAAGACGCGGCCGGCCGAGTTATTTAGAGCACGATTATGCGCCCGGTGATTCATATATTTCAATTTTCTCCACGCTAACTAACCGCCGATTGAAGACAACCGAGCCTCGATTACTCTAATCATGTGATTCTCCGTGGCCGAGCGTTATCTTATCGCGGCGTACACAACGCCGTGCGACGATAATGCCGCGTTCCGTGACGGCGGATCTACGATTTACGGGAAAACGCTGCGAGCGGAACGCGAAGAACGCTCGCTGGGTCATCCGGGATCTAATCGGACAGGTTTGCAGAAAATTTCTGCCGCGACGATAGCACCGGGCGGGCACCTTGCGGTCGAAGCCTGCAGAAATGCGAGGAAAGAAATCGGGAATTAAAGCGCGAATGAAATATAGACGGATGAAAAAATAGAAGAGAAAATGGACAATATGTGATAACGATAATTATATGGTAAACGGGCTAAGAGCGTATAAAATAGATAACTAGGACGGAAAGCGAAATGTATTATAGTGTTTGAGTCGTGCAGTATACTTCATGTATTGTATATTTTATTATATATCGCTGTAATGTTTTATATTGCTACGAATTAGGTAGTAGATTAGATAATACGAATGTTAATAGCAAAGTAAGGCTTTGGAATAAGATTAAACGTCGTAAAAAGGAATATATAGATAAAAGAAAGATAGTAATACCTCGTTATGTAATGTTAAAGAGTGAAAGATGAAAAGGCTGTCAGTTCTTCGGAATATACAGGACTGGCTAATTTTTAATTAACGAGAATAACTAACTAACTGCGCTAACCGACTATCGCAAAGAGATTTTCAGGAAAATTCTGACAGAAATTTAAGTATTTATCGAGTTACCGTTCTTCGAGTTCTTTTCAGCGGAACACGAGCGGAAATTGGAGAAATCATTGACCATCAAACTGGCGATTGCTATTACAGCTTAATCGACTGTATGAATGTGCAATTTGCCTCGTGCGTGACTCGACGCAGTGCACACTCTCTAAAAATCGTACAATCTGTTGAAATTCGCGGGCCGCGGGAATGCAGGAGTCGCGCCAATTCGCGACTGTAACGAAAAAGGAAATTGTTCGAAGTGACCGTATTAATAGAAATCGTAACAGGACAGGATTCGACAAGTCCTAACGCTTCGCGATCTTCGTGGACGGTCGGCTTAGAAGCAGCGAAACCCAACACCGTGTAATCTGGCGATGCGAATTGCGCAATTTAGAGAGACCTAAATTAATGAAATCTCTACCCGCGTTGAGTTTTCAACTACCTCTAAACACTGACAAGGTTCCCAGCGAAATCTAACTTTAGAGCTTGTGTTTCTATTCATTCATTCGTCGGAGATGGTAATCTATCTTGCATTATGTTCGCGGTCTTGTACTCGGAAACGCTGAGCGAACCCATAATTAGCCGAGCGATACACCTAACAATAAATTCGATTCTTCGCCTAGCTCGTTTAGGTCTACGAAATACTATTCTGCTTAGTTGGAGTATCTTAATGAATACGAACCGCCGTTCGAATGTTAACGAATAAAAGCATGAGAACTCTGTTTAGCCAGAAACGAAATCGCAGGCGGCGCTGAGAAATGTAAATTTGCAGGTGACGTTCGAAAAAGGGGCAACAGGCGGCCGAAAAACAAAGTTCGAGGGGAAGGAGCGTTGAACTTAGGCGCGCGGCTCTGGCAAATTTTTCATTATCTTCCGGCATAATCTATTTACAGAAAAGATTTAAAGGTAGGACGTGCGGTGCTCCCGGTCGGGCGTTACTGAATTCATTATGCCTCGAAAAATATTAACTTTAGCCGGGGTCTCGCGTCTTTTTTCACCGGTGTCCTCTATGTTCTCTCACTCTCACTCTCTTTCTCTCTTTCTCTCTCTCTCTCTCTCTCTCTCTCTCTCGGAAAGAGAGAAACGTAAACCCATGCAGCGGCACGATAAAACTCGGATCCTTCCGCTGGTATTTCTTGGTAGATTATTTCGTGTTTTCTTGATAAGGTCGCAGAAGCGAGCGAGAACGAGAGAGAAGAGAAGAGAGAGTGAGAAAGAGAGAGAGAAAGAGAGAGATAGCAGGGTCCGCGAACGAGCTCGCGCAATTATAGACAACAATATTTCAGCGATATATCTTTGGCGACGTCTTGCTCGGCGAGGCAATAATTAACCGAATTAAATAATTGCCGTTGCACTATACTTCCAAGTCATATTTCAAGCACGATACACGTTTGGTGGTGTACGTCGCTACCGCTGTCGCAACGAAATTTACGCGATACTAAGAATAGCCATCGTTTGAAATAGAATCTTGTTGTCATTGGTTCCGCGCAGCCGATATTCTAATCCCGCGAAATTAAATCGCCGTGCCTCCAGAAACGCTGTCGAGCCGCGAGGATGCTCGGCGATCTTTCGGCGATCTTTCGGATCAAAGAACCGCGATGACGTTCTCAACGAGCCCCGATTCGTTTCCGGCGTATCAGACCTTGCGTCTTTCGAGGCGTTCTCGCCCATTCCCGGAAAATCCGTGTCGCGGCGACGAAAAATTTACATTTTCCGCGGAGCCGGGCGTGCGGCTTCGTCACACTACGATACCATATTTTTCCAAAACAGATCGACCACAATTCACAACCTCGTAGAGTTTTCATGAAAATCGCTACGAGAAAAATACGAAAGAAATCGAAGAAATCATTTTCTCGGATGTTCTGCGATCATTTCACGAATACGCGTTCGAACGAGTGAATTTGCTTCACGATTTCCGGTGAAAGTATCATCGTAATCTCAATAATTCTAGAATATTAATTGACGAACCGGTTATTCGACGATTAGCGTCGAAGGTTACGTAGCGGAAGAATTCGCGATGAAACATCGACGATTCGTTCGCGAATAAAACCATGCACGATATTTAGAGATTTCAGACGGCATTCGTCGATGCTCCGAAATGCGTGCAGCGCTTCGCGCGCTCCGCAGAGAATCGCATTTGGCGGAGCTTTTTGAGAAAAGAGCGCGCGCGATCCGTCGGGTCGTCGTAAAATTAGTTTATTAATTAAACCGCGAGGAACGCGACGAGCCAGCCGATATTCGCCGGGGCCCGATCGCGCGAATAAATGAACCGATGAGAGGCCGGCCGCATACCAATCCTTGGTAACGGTTGGCTAACTATACTTGAAGCTTCCGTGACCGCGAGTGCGAAATATACCAAAGTCGCCAGGAATGGAGCGAACTGCGAACACCCAGCGTCCGCTGGTGCGACGACCAGTAAATCTGTCTCATCGTTTGGCACGCTCGCGTTCACCACCTCGAATGAATTATTTACTTATCAATTATTAACCGGTGGCCGGCGTGTACCGTTCCGAGATTTATGCCGGCGAGAAACGGCCCCTGCGTATTCGCGGTGCCGTTTCATAACGCCCGGTGCCCCCGTATTTATCGCGCGCTCGTTTCAAGGTTGCGCCACGCTAGATTCAAATTATTTTGCTCCGGTGAAACGCGAGCCGCGGCGTAATTAGAGGGTCGCTAATTCGCGTAATCTTGACCGTCAGCTGGAAACGATACTGTGCCGCGTACGCTGCTTCCAGGGACCTTCCCCCACCGTCGAGCCCGTCGCGTGACGTTTCCTGCAACTATAGCAGCGCGACGTCCAGCTGGAGGGGGGGACTGGAGCGTTCAAGGTGCCCCACTGGTGCACTAGGGCGAGCCCGGTTCCAAATGCTTTCCGTCCGATGCCACTGTTCCGTCGTTCATAATTAAAGCTGTTTACTTGTCACCGTTGATCCGCTGCTATCCAGATGCATTTGAATAACGTAGGACAACGAAACAGATCGCTTAATTATATTCCTCGACTTTGATCGTCTTGGCATGCTCAGCGAAGCTAGCAATCTGCATAAACAGACCACTATTTTTCACGTGATTAAACATCCAAGACAGTTCTTGTTTACTCGGTCACGACTAGCTCAGGACGAGGACGGATTATTAGACTCGGAAATTAATCCTTTGCACATTGCCGGCGGCTCCGAGGCGCCGCTAAAAATTGCGGTTGTTCGATACAATGTTCGCAATATCGCACTCTTCATTCGTTCGCAAATGTTCTACGAACAAACAGGTTCAATTTCAATATGCATCCGATAAGAAAATTCGTACGAAAAATAGCAATACTGTAGCTTGAAACAAATGTCCACAATATCCGCCTACAATATCCGCATACTCCTTCCTAAAAGAATGCAACTCGTCGATGCAATATCTTCGCATCGTATTGCAAACGTTACTGTAAATCAAGTCGCAGAATAATCTACATACCAGCTTGATACTGCGTTAAAATAACGAAAAAGAGAAACGTCCTCGTTTTGTATTTCGAGTTAAAACGGCTTCGAGCGTGAAGGGTTCGGAGGAAGACGTTCCTAAGTGGCTGCCGTGTGTTGCGACAGATGCAGAACCGAGATTCTAATAATAACACGAGAACGATGAATGCCGGAAGAATCCGTAATATGCAGAAATAGGTAAAACTTCGCGAAGTGTATCCCGGCAAAAGAGAAAAAAAGAACGTGCGCGCGCACGCCATTTGCGGAATTCTTGTTTGCAGAACGAGGATGCATTTCGCAGAGTTGGCGGTGCGCGCGTTCGTTCGTACGGCTTGTGCAAGAGGTTGTACAGCAGTTTCGTAGGCCGGTTATTCTTTCGCTGACTTCCCGGAATAGTAGTAAAATGGAGCGAAGTTGGTGGCAGCGTCGCGCCGCGGAGAGTCAAGTATACCCACGTCGTACACAGCCCGAGCGGTAAATCCATCGCGTCGTTCGGTATGTAAATCGCTTATCGCTTCGAGTGGACCACTCGGTATAATTAGGTAGGTAGGTAGCTAGGTAAGTAAGTATAGGTAGATAGGAATGGCATCATGCGCGCCGACATGTATCCGCGCATCTAATGGCGAGGAGGACGAGAGCAGCCTCGCGGAATTAGGCTCTTCCGTTGTTTCTATTACAAAATAGACGGCGCGATATTGCGGGGCATCGCCGGCCTAGGCTAATCTCTGCTTCTTTTTTTTTCTATATTCCCTCCGTTGCCGACGATGATACCGTTACGATAGCGATACCGCCGGTGCCTCGCGAAACGCCTCGAACAGGTGAAAGGGGAACGCCACTCGAAGCCGATTTCCGATCGCTATCGAACGTCGCTAATAAATTATCTCCGCGGACATTGATATTAAATTAGAAAATAAAAACCGATCCGACCGATAATTAACCGCCGGAGTAAATAGCTTGGCACACATTTTTTTTCCGTGCCCGCGATTTGCAGCGATTCGCCTATAGGTAGCATGTACTTCTAAAAATCGCTGTTGTTCATCGAAGCGTTTCTTTAACACCATTTTATTGTTCGTTTTATTTTTATCGTTTCGCACGATTAATTGAGATTTCCACAGATTCCATCGAGCTCCGCGGAACAACCAACGCGTCCGAAAGGAATAGCTAAAGAAATCTGTGGAAAAAATTGCTGAATAAATTTACGAACCAACTGCATTCGATTATATTTTCGTCAACTAGGTCCCCGAGCGTTAGCTGCATGGCATTTCGACGACACCGCCGGAAAATAATTACCCGGTTCGGTAATAAATTCGGATAGGTCATCGCTGATCGCCAGAGGAGATTACCGTCTATCCGATGACGAACGCAAATTGTGCGAAGTATTCTCATGAAACGGGGTAGCCAAAGTGCATTCGCGAAGCAAAGCATCGCCGATCGAAGAAGTCATTTTCGCAACGATCTCCGTTCGGCGTGCGAGAACGCTCGAAGAATCCGCGTGGTCCGAGAGTTATCCGGAGAGTCTGGTCGAGAGGTGGATCGTCGATCGACGCCGGCAGGATCTAGGGGAAAAATCGTTTGGCGCGTCCGCGTGGCCGGTGAATACACCGATAAATCGAGGAAAGTACAGGCGGCTCTCTGGTAAGCGGACGACGAGTGCCGGGCCGAGAATTGGCACGGAAGGGGACACATCGTCGCTCTAAATTATTCTCTTAAAATGTATCCCCAATAATTTAATACGCGGGCTCGGTTGCGCGCGGCTCGGCCCGGCCCGACGAATTTATGACATAAATAACACGGTACATCCACCGAGGCAGGTATCATTAATTCCCGAACGGTTGTTTGGCCGGGTCGAGCTTTCGGCCGGTCGAAAAACGCGGGCAGCTCCCGCGAAAGGGCCGACCGGTCGCGATAAAAGCCGACAAATCATCCAAACGGCGCATCCAAGATGTATCCGTAACCATTAATCCGCGCGGCGCGGAGCGGAGCGGCGCGGAGAGACGCGAAGAGGAGCGGCGCATCCTATCCAGCTACTTAACGGCACTGGGTGAGTGCAACGAATGTCATCCTCTGCAGCCCCATGCACCGCCGTCGTCCCGCGATGCAGGCCGGTCACGTGACCGACAGGAAGCTACCAATCGTCTTGCACGATTATCCCGGTCGCCCGCTCTGCCCCGCCGCGTGCACCGGGGGGCCCGGAGGGGGGAGGCAGTGCATCGTGCATCGTGCAGCGTGCACGTGCGTGCGTCCGCGCCCGCGCCCGCGCCCGTGTGCGTCAGACCCGGGCATCAGGGACAGCGTTAAATAGGATTCGCGAGCGGACAGCCTCCCTTTCTTTGTGTGCGGGGTCTCTCGTGCGTGAGTGCGTGCGTGCGTGCGTGCGCTCGCGATCCCGCTTCGCACACGCGCCAACGCGCCGCGTCAGAGGCTCGTCTCTCTGCGCTCTCCTCTCTGCGACACCGACTAGCGTGTACCCGCGTGTCCGTGGACGACCGACCAACACATTCGGGATCGCACGCGAATTTATACGTGCACGGCGTGGTGTACATGCAACGTTACACCGCGCCGCGCCGCGCCGCACCGCGCCGTGTTCCGCGCGGCGCAAACGTCGGGAGAGTCGCGACCAGTAAACCGCGCGACACATTATCATAAATGCCCGCGCTGGAGCCCGTCCCACGCGTAAATCTGTTTCGCAAATTGCGCGAGTGGGATTATGTCATCTTCCTACAGTCTCTTTCTACCGCGCACTACTCCTGACACGAGCCCGGCCTGCCGAGCATCAACGCCGACGGAACACGTCCTTCGGAGCGTCGAGCTCCCGCGGCCGCCGATCCTGCGGAATTTTATGCCCAACCTCTTCCCTCGATCGTCGATCGAAAGCGACGCGATTTTTCAGCAATTTTTCGTTGCTCCGCTGTACCGAGGAACTGTTTCTTACAGGTGTTCGCGACAATTGTGCATCTTCTATGCTGTAGTTTTAATTATTATTGAACGAGTAGCTGGATGAGTGGATTATCACCTGATTTGTTTCGCCATCCGAATCGAAACATACCGTCCAGTTTCGACCGATTCTCTGTACGCGCGACGTTTATGTTACTTTAGAATGCACTCGAAATGGCGAAGTTGCCGTCGTCTGTTTGTGACGTAACGCAGAAAAGAGACTGACATTCGGAGATCATGACCGGACTGCGGATCTTTATGCGAAATAAAGATTTGTGCTCTATCAATTGCAGTAAACAATAGCCCAATAGGAATTCCTTTCTCTCTTTAATCAATTTAATAAGCTGAAAATAGTACATAAAGAATGTTAAATTTTTAGAATTCTTCCTGCGTTTTAAATTTCATCTACTAATTTTGACAATGAATTGCATAAGATTCGCAGTCTACTCTCGACGTCCTTGTGACGTCATTGTTAGTCAAATCGTTGGTAGAACTTCGATGCGATTAGTTTCTACAATGTTTTCAATGTTTTATATTTCATTTTGCTCACTGTTCTTATAAGATAAAAAAATCCACGGTTTAGTCGCCGCATATTTATCGGGGATCTTTCTGCATCATAGTGAGAAGCGAAGTATAAGGAAATTGTGATTCGAGAATAATAAGAAAGTGATCTTCGATCGTCATTGTTCTTTTGTTTCCACATCGTCTAACGTCACGTCGACTGAACGGCCGTTAACGAACGAAGCAATAACAACTAAATAAATTACTATGAATCGCAAAAGATCCTCTCGGAACGATGATAATTCGTATATCGTAGGAAAACGAATGAAACGTTTCCAAGAACGAAGTAGAATCGTCGAGTCATGATCAGACGTTGACTTTCCCGCAGAGAAAATTCTATCCTCCGTAGCAGCACGCTCTGTACACCCCGGCTAATGAAAAATTTACGATTCGAGGAATTAGATATGCAAGCATTTTTTGAGGGTATAATACGTAACGTGATTTTATCTGCGGGTTTATCACAGCCGCAGATAATACTGTTTGTAGCAGGACTTAGTCGAGAGATCTCCGAAAAATTTGCTGAATTATAGAAAGGCTCATCTGTTTCATAACTCCCCCCCCCCCCTTCGAAGACCGATATAAGCGAATTCACAACCGCGAAATTATATTTTGCCATGGAACACGCACGCTCGTCTCGAGATACGACTTATCGGCGGATCTTTATCTCGATCGGACATCATTTTGCGTAATTAAACATCGGAGAAGCCGCGGAGACGACTGAAATAATGTTACGGGCCCGAAGTACACGGTTCGTACGCGGCGAGTTTAATATTACCCGGGGTGGTTCTTAAGGGATTAACGAGAAGACAGTGTAAAATAAACCGTGGCCGGATTTAAAGCATCCTCCGCGCGGAGTTCGTTACGGTAGAATCGGAACGCTCCGTAGCGAGCGATTGCTAAATGTTTCGCGACGGTTGTGAAATCGAGAGAAACGAAGCAGGTAAATAATCGGCCGGTTGTATAATGAGCGCATGGTGCAGTTATCTGCAGTAAAACAGCATCGTGCAAACAAGATAAGGAGACGATGCAGAAAGCAGCGCCGTGGGGAGTGCCTTCCCGTCCAAATGATTTTCTTCATCGACGCCGTTCCGCGTCTTCGACCTTTCACGGGCGACTTCGCGAGCCGAAAACGAAGACTAAAAGAAAAAAAAGAACTCTCTCGACAAACCTTGCCAGCCGCCAGCGTTCACAAATTAGGAATTTTTATGCCGCCCTCGCGCCAGCCGATGACGAAACACATTTGTAGCTTCTGCACGGTCGAGCTCGCGAACACGAGGATGCAAGTCATAAGAAGCCTAAGCTTATCCAGTTTTGCGGTGTCCCGGGCCAAGCGGCTCGCGAACTTTCTCGGGACGAACGGCGAATACACGGTCACTGGTTTCACTCGCGTGCTCGCGAAAAACTGTCCGTTCGTCGATCCGACGCTCTCGTGGAAACGCGAGGTAAGATCGGAAGCAGAAGGAACAACGCCGGATCGCAGCAGCGGATCGTCGATCGTGGAAAACTGGAACGCGGGTCGGCCACCGTGTTCGCCGAGCTTCTTCAAGCTCTTCCAACAACAGACAGACGGTGTCGTGGAACTGATAAGCCGGCTCTCGCCGCGAGGAATTTAAAGTGAACTGCGTGGGTATCGCGATGGGAATTATGTTTCTTCGATTGAACGCCGCGATGCGGCATCACGGCCCCGGTTCGCGCGAAAACTGACGATCCTCTCGCGATCCTCTCGCGATCCTCTCCCGATCCTCTCGCGATCCACGCGACCCAGCTAGCTCGCACGAAATTCCGATTTCCCTTCGAAAGCGGCTCGATCCACGCGAGTGTCACCGGCGAACCGATGATCGATAAGGCGTCCAAGCTAGAACTGGATCGAAGTAGTTCTTAATTGTCCCCGACACGGTCGTAAACAACGGTACGCTTTGATTGTTATCCGCGGCGTCCAATTAGAGCCGGCGAAGATAAGGCAGTTTAGGTTGCAGTCAATTTTTCCAGACTGCCGGTAGTTATTTATTCCTGCGATGAATGTGCCCTTATCAGCCGCGGCGATGATATCGTCGGCCGTCTGGCTCGCTGACACGATTGTGCGCGCGCGGCGCAAACACACGTGCCATCTTCTGAGCGGCCCCCTTCTCCCCCCCGCGTGCTCACGGAATCCAGAAAAATATCGCCTATCCCCATCAGTCATGCCGATTCCGCGAAACTATTAATTGATTCCCTTCACGAATCGTCTCGGACGCGTATTCCGGTACGTCGGGATCATCAAAGGCGGCCAGGATCCGACCAAGAAAGAGTTAACCCGTCCGGGTCTGAAGCTGGCACCCGCCCGTTATAAATACACTTCCACGCGAAAACAACTCTTCGTTAGCTTTGACTCGGTCAAATTAGATTTCGGTACTCCGCTTGGACGTGTTACGCAACCATTCAGTCTTGACAATCTATGCATTATGAGAGGCGCGCACGGTCTCGAACGGACCGAACGCGCGAGAAACTTTTATGCCCATCCGGAGCCGCGAAAATGTGTCCGTAGAAAACCGATTCGCCGATTATTTTCGGCCACCGACACGTTGCCCGGAGATTCGACTAGCTGCCGGAGACGTTCGAGTTACCGTAATCTTCGAGAACTCGAGGTTTTTTCGGATTAAACGTAATTGAACGCTTTGGAAGATCGGCGGGAATGTCTGACGAGGTCACAGTTCTCCTTCGACCTTTAACCGTCTCAGACTTTCTAAAGAATTTGTTCAACTAATAGGTAATCCGATACCTCTGGAGAACGATCGTCCGTGTGCGACTGAAATGGCACTCGAAGCGTGCCATCGAAATGAGGTCGTTAAACAAACCATTTCGGTAAGCTACTTTTTGTCGGATGCGAACAAGCTGCAGGGACCTTAAGGATCTTTCGACCGATCGACTTTCAGTGTCGGCGGAGTATTCGTTTAGCACAGCCTTTGACGTGTTCGCGAATGGAACATCCTCGTGGAAAGTTCGCGGGCCTGAAAAGGGAGTTCCAAAGGCAAAGCAAAATTTGTTGCAGCGACTGCTGCTGTCACCTGGAGCTGTTCGGACGAAGCCTCAGAGAACTGCCAGAATTTTTGAAAAGAATCAACGATGGCTCGTCTGATATTTCTGAAAAAGCGTATCGTCCACGTGTGTGACCGAAATTACTCTGAAAACGTGTCATCCAAATCCGCTTATCAAAGAAATATTTCCACCGTGGCCTGATTTTCCTGTCGGATGCCACCGATCGGCGGAAAGTCCAAGAAGGAATCCACGGCAAAAATAGCGGATTATTACAGGTCCTGGCAGATTTATCAACGAGTCCATCGAGCAGAGCCCATCAGAATTTCGTCGGAGAGAGAGAGAGAGAGAGAGAGAAGGGAGAACGAAGTGCCGGCGTTTCGGTCGCGAAGAAAATTCGAAACTCATGATTAAATGTTTAATAAGAGGTCTGCGCGCAGGGTGGGCAGCGTTTCCGGCCCTGCGGATGGTGGATGAAGGTGATCTAAGCGACAGAGTGTGTCCGTTCGTCGGCAGACAAGCCCGGGCAACTTGCGTCGTTCCGTCGAATGGCCGAAGTTGGATGGCGCGCGATTATCGCGGCGAATGTCTGACGAAAAAAGGGGCAATCGGGGACGGGGGTGCGTTTCCACGGCAGCAGGGAGGAGGACCGTAGCTCTGGACGAGAGCAGGAACACGCAGGTGAACACGCCGTGTTCCCGACTGTTTGCGTATCCCACTTTATGCTCCTTCTCGTTCGCGCGAGCGTGCGAGCGAGCGAGAGACGAGTAAGTGCGAGCCGACGATTCCAGCTCGGCTTCCGTCCGCGATCCGCGCCGCGCGTTCGTGTACGCGAATCTGCCCGGTAATTGATTCATGATAGAACCGCGAATTCAAACAAGACCGATCTACATTTTGATGCGCCGTCGCTCGCAGTTCACTACGGATCGCGACGTCGGTTCTATTATGTCACGCCGCCGCGCCGCCGTCGCAACGAGATACATCGCAACCAATGCGGCATGGTCTGCCGATGATCGACTCTTTTCACTGAAGCGACAGCCCTGCCGAGCTTCCTGTTTAGGCCCCTGTTAACAGAACTTGCCGACACGCGAATCGTTACTACTTCACGGCGATTATTCTACCGACTTCCAGTTGCAATCCTTCTTATCCTTCTTATTGTATACTCTTACTCGTGTGCTCTAGCTATTATTTTGTATTGTACTATTACTGTTGCGCTATTATTATTATTCTTATCCGGCTCATTTTTCTTGTTCGATAGGAGACGTACGTATTTTACATAAGATCAAGTGTGTACAAGACTTGTTCGGACAAATAATTCTACAGACAAAGTAATAAATAATCAAATAATATGTCAATGTCTTAGAACGAACCCCAACTAATTTAAGTACAAATACCTTGCCGCGATATCTCCGCAAAGAACAACCAGTTCGCACATCAATAAAAAGTTTGTAAATTTCGTAAACCTCTCTCTATAAGAAAGAAAGAAAATAGCTGCCGTCATTCGCGCCGATGCAACAAGCCCGAATATTTCGGGGCTTGAATTCCGTCGGCAGCAGTCGCGACGACGGAAAACTCGTCGGAGCCATCGACACGTTCGATTGTCCTTAACAAAAACAGCCGTCGACGAATCGCGGACGCGGCGGAGGGACCGCGATTCGAATTACAAGACACTGGATGCAGACGATTATTGCGGTTTATGTCAGGCCGTTGCGACCGGCCGTCCCCCTTTGTGTACAAATCTGCGTAATAATTGATACGCGATGGATCACGAGCTCAAACACACGAAACGGTTTTAATACGTCGACTCGATCCGCCAGCGTGTCCCCGGCACCGCGCGGAATCTCTATTATAGCGGAGGCGAGCGCCGCTCTGCGAACGAGGCTGCGTCGGCTAACGCGACCAATGCGGAACGAGTGGATAATGATCGGCTTTTTTTCGGAGGCTGTGTCCCCGCGAATCGTTCCTCCGCGTGTCCCACAGGGAACCCGAAACGCTCTTTGTGCGCTGCGATTCCGCGACTTTCGCCCTCCTACCCCGCCGCGCCGCAACAACGGCCACCCCCTCGTCAATGAGCGAGGGCTCGCCCAGCTTTTTCCGGCCACCAAGGCAAAGAAACTAGGAAATTCTGTGCGATCCGGTTGCAAAACTGTTGCGCAACACGAGCACGAGCCCTGCCAATCCCTGCGAGCACGACGCTCGCCATAAATATTAGGGACACGCGATCTCTGACAGTCCGCGCTCAAATATTCGATGCGGTTTTTCAATTGAACCCGTCGTTCGTCGGCGAGCTCGAAGCGAAAACTGTTGCTTTGTATATTTCTTAACCCGTCGAGCGCACATTGGTTGCCACGTGTGTATAAAAATGTCATTATATAAATATAATAGAACACGAATACGTGCGACGAATAATTCGCGCTTTGTTGGTATACGTTCGCAATTAAAAAATTCGCGAAACCTTCTTATCTTTTAGAATACAGATATAGACATACTGCAATCAAAATATAATAGAATTCTCAAAAATTTAATCACCGGCTCGAGGGCTTAATCAACGTTTTAACAGAATTTAATTAGTCAACGGTCTCGAATAAATCGCTGAGAAACCTCGATTGCAAAAATGACATGTTTCACCAAAATCCTGGTTTGCGAAATTCGTGAAGAACATTTCTACATTGCACACGAATTCGTAATTAACGATTCGTGACGAAGATTTCGTACCGAAGTCTATCGCTATTAATTGCTCCTAAATCGAAGCAAAATTTAATTCGTGCGTTATCGAACTTTAAGAATTAAATGTAGACACGCGAGAAACAAAAATTATGGCATCCGCCTAGAGGAATTACAGGCGAAAGATCGCAGTGTCTGGAAGAGTGCAGCGAAACTGCATGCTCTGTCGCCGCAGAGACATTTAACAACAAGCATTTATTTTTCTGCAGTTCGATTTGTCGTGGTGACGCAATGGTGGAAACGGCGTCGTGTACAGAGAGAGAGAGAGAGAGAGAGAGAGAGAGAGAGAGAGAGAGAGGCCTGTAGCCGAAGGGATTTCTTTCGGTGACAGACCGAGGAATCGACCTAAATTCTGGCCTCGTCGAAACGATTCGCTTTTCAATTGACAGGCTGACGGTCAGCGGAATAATTCATGACGCGGTGATATCTGGGAAATTGTCGTCGAGGCGACGCCATGATCTTGTTATAACGAGTCCCCGTGCAAACGGTCGGTACATCACAATCGCAGGATGATAATTTAATGTAACGACGCGCGTTAGTGCGCCGATAGCAAATGAACGGCCGCCGGCGTTCCCGTGTTAACGCGGCTACGAGAACAACCGTGGGGGCATATTTGACACGGAGCAGTCATGGATCGGCAAATCATCGAATCATCGGCGGTACTCGACAACGTAACAAGTCAACAGGCGGTCGTTATGTATATTGACGTATACTTGCCGCAGTTGCGGCGTCGATGCCTGTTTCTATTGACAAATACCCGTCGCGGGGGCGATGATGCATTGCCGTACACGGGCCAGCCGAATGACATGGAATGCGTATTATCCGGACAAAATGAACCAGCCTCTAGGAATTCGAGCGCTTGTCAACGCCGCGGACCGACCGTGTCACAAACAATAAGCTACCGTTCGCGTCTATCGTGATCGAAACAATCAACTGTGTAACCAGTTACACCCGCGCTTCCTTCTTTCCAGCTGTCCGCGGATTTTCCGATTCTTCGCGCTCTTGGCGTCTACTCGCGCGCGGAATTCCGCGGCTGCGAGGAGAAACGCGGCGAGCCGCGACTTCGAAAAATCTAGGCGAACTGCGTTGATCGAACTGCGGCATGCAGGATTCACGTGTTTATCGGAAGAAACGTCGCGAGAACAAATACTGTGGACTGTAAAAAAAAATTATGCAATCTCGAAAACAACTCGTAACTCGCGACGTTTTTCCTCGCAGAATTCTGCTCGTCTCTTTCATGAATCAGCGAAAATTTGTTTCGCGTTGCAAATTTACGGGATCTGCGATTTGTTTGTATCTTCAATCGCTCACGGGAATCTCCGGGAAACATCAAATTGCACGGTCGTTCAGAACGCAGTAGTCCCGATTAGCCCATTCCCATAGCCGGGAAGAATGAAACATAATAATGTAAAAAGCTGGCTTGCTGTTATCGCACTAATGAATTGTTTCCACTCTTCTCTTTCGCGATACACAAACGGCACGACGCTTTCGAGCATTTTTCGATGAAGTTGTTTCTATGCGGAATAGATTAGCGCGAGCACGCGCTAATCATGCAAGTGGGTCAAGTCAATCGTGAGAAACGGATTTGTATTTCCTCTTTGAACGCTGAATCTACCCAGCGAAAGCGGCCGATATGTCCGGTTTTATGAAAGCGACGACGCTGTTTAGGTTTTCAGTCGTTTCTATGACAAATGCTTGCTTCGATACAGAAAACATATCTGCGCGTCTCTTGCTATAATTTCGAAGATTGTAAAGTCGGAAACAAGCCTCGGTTGTTGGTAATATCGCATGTCAATGAATCGAGCTTGTCAGATTATCTTTCTTCCAAGATTCTAATTAAAGAAAAAGATGACCAGAGTCCTCTCTGACGCAGCAGAGTCATCGAGGAGCCTGTTAATGGAGCAGGCCAGGGTTGGTCTCGATGTAGGTCCGGGTTCAGGCCTCTGCCGTGATCGAGTTTAGGTTCGAGCTAGGTCAGAGTCAGGTTCGACTCGCGTTTCGATCAGGACCGATTTAGCCCCGAGCTAATTCGAAGCGGCGCGCGTATTAGATTCGAGTCGGACCGTGTGTCTAAGGTAAATCCGGATCGGGTTCGACTGCTAAATTCCGGTAGATCTTAGCGACTGTTCGCCGTTCGCGAACGAAGTCTCTGCGAACGGTTGGTGGGAAGCTCGCTGCTAGATTCGAGTCGAACGAACGGATTGTTATCGATGCGGGCCGACGGGTTTGAAACGAGCCAGACACCGCGATGGCAGATCGAATGGATCCAAGGACTGCTCGGAGTTCGATGAAAAAGCCCGCGGATCGAAGGAATTGAAGAATCGTCGACGACAATGCGGAGTGGCGTTGAAGTGGCTGTGACGGATGACAGACGGTTGCACGGGGATCGGCGGTTCGCGAAAGTGGCGTAGGAGCAGTCGCGATACACAACGTGTAACAATGGAGCCAATATCTGTAAAAAGGTGGTGCTCGTAACGTGCACACTCGACGCGCCCGGGAAACAAATGTCGTGCCTATGCGTGACAACCCTTATTGCGGGGCGGGAGAGAAAGCGAGAGGGGGAGAGAGAGAGAGAGACCGGGCTCGTGTGTTTGTGAGCTGCGTGTTTATTGCTCGACCTGGCAATAATAACTGGTTATTATTCATTACCCGGGCGCAGCCGTGTTACCAACGCACGAATGTCGCAGTCACCTACACGGACCGCCGCGAATCACTCTCTCTCGCCTTTCTCTTCTTTTTGTTTCGCGGCTCCTCTCGAGCCGTCGAGGACACGACGATTCGTGAAATATCGCGCCGCTGCCGCCCTACCACCCCGGCCTGATGAAAAGGAAAAAAAATCAACGGGTTACAAACTACCCTGCAGCGCGAGCCACCCCTCTCGAAGATCCATCGCAGAAAATCTGTAACCTTCGCAAACAGCCCGCGCGCAAATAAGGTACACAATTAAGGATACAACAGCGGATCGACCGGTTTTCCGACGTCATAGATATCGATACCTATCGGACCTACCGCCCACGCGCAACGGTACAACCACGGGAACGCATTATAGGCCTGCAATCACTATTATACGCTCCGCATTGTCCATAAATTTTTCGACACCGCGATACCTGAACGAACGCCGGGCTGCGTGTTTTATCCACCGCAAAAAAACGAGGTATCACGCAATTGACCCTTCGCGTTCGAACCTGCTTCAACTATTCGATCGAATATAACTTTTCCGATCTACTCGCGACCGAGCGGATATTAATTGATATTAACGTGAATAATCGAGTCTCGTGACTTTTAACAGATTTTTTAACAGAAAGATCTGCCCGTCGCACTCCGAATACGATGCGAAAGAGTCGCGCGAATTCTCTGTCGCGCGAAAACATGGTTTCCCGAGATCGTGCACAAACTGGAAAAACGTTCGCAACGATAACAAAGCGTACAGATACAAAGTAACGAAACAGTCGAGACTCGATAACCATGTACAGCGCCGAGGAGACGAAGCAAAAGCTGCGTAAAAGTGACCGCGGTGCGGAAACACCTGATTTTTCCACAATTGCGAGGCGCACGAAAGTTTCCCGGTTTTTGTGTACGCAGAGGACGGCGCGCCGGTGCACCGTAAACAATGGGCATTGTCCGAACGGTGCATCGATACATTTCATAACCGATCCTCGGAGGTGTAAGCGTCCAAACGCTTCTGAACGTTCGGTATTTCTAGGAAAGCATCGCGTCACAAAGCTGGAGGAGCATGAATAAGCCAACGGGCAAAGGTGTGGTTCCCAGGCGTCCACGGTAGGAAATCGCTCACTGGGGAAGAAAGATGGAGAACAGAAGCCAGGAGAGCGAACCAAGACGTGATTAATATAAAAGTGGGCGGAGCCTGGTCTGGCCGGAAGTAGCCGAAGAGGGATGCTGTGCCGTGCCAAGCAAGCGCGAAAACGGGGGTTATAGTGGCAGAACTGTGTTGGTACACTGTACCGTATGTATCTTCATCGTAGCCGGAGCTGCATACACACGTAGAGAGCGAGAGAGAGCGAGAGAGAGCGAGAGAGAGAGAGGGCCTCGCCGCTCCCGCTATGCAAAGCCATGAAACAAGCGCGCGCATACGGTTGTATGTGTGTGCATCGGCTGCGTCTGAAGTGGCAGAAGAAGAGGCGAGAAGATGGTCTCGAAAGAGAGAACGAGAGCGAGAGAGAGAGAGAGAGAAGAGAGGGAGAGGCAAGGAGGGAGGGTAGTCTAGCAGGTACCATGCGAAGTGTACACCGCGATTGACAAGCAACACCCTTCGGCCTGATCGCACGCTAGCGAACGCGCGAGGAAGGCGTGACAGCGGCTCGGAACCGCTGCCAGGTAATGCCCCGACGCCGACGATGGCCCGTCGGGTAGCCGCGCACTTGGACACCACCGGAGACAACACGGGAATCGATTTCGACCGGGTCGAAACAAGCCGGGACCGAGTACACGTGTCGTATCTATCGAGCACTTAGGCACTTTCGGTCGGATGGCTCTCCGCCCCGGACACCGCGACGATCCTCGTCGCCGGTGCGGCAACCTGTTCTACAGCCGGCTGTCCGACAGCCGAAGGCCCTCGAATTTTGACGAAATCTCTTTCTCACAGCGGACGCCGCGCCGTGGCCAGAGAGAATCCGAGAAGCAGATGGCTCCCGCGGCGCGGCCGAGAGGCCGGGGGACAAGGAGCAAAGATATCCGGAAGAAGCAGGACCGGCTGATTGGCGAATATGGGATCGAAAGGAACCGGGCGATCCACAGGGGCTTTCGGAGACGCGGGGTGCAAGGGTTGACGCGCGGGGGTGGCCAACCCCACCTACTTCTTTAACGCCCCCAAGTAGGGTAGCACCGCCTCCGTCTCTGCGTTGTTCCACCTACTACACCCCGGGACTTCTGCAGTCTCGTACCCACGCCGCCCGTACACCATCATCCCCCCATAGCTGCCTCCACTACCATCGACTATATCCCGCCGAGAAAAATCGCCTCTATTCCCAGGTAACGCGCCCCGTTTCTCGATTGATGCGCCACTACCATTACCGCGCCGAGTACACTGGATGCTGTCTTCCGGCTCCTACACGAATCCCCGGATAAATACAATTCTACTTATGAATCTTCCCTTGGAATACGAATTTTCTGTGCGGACACGCCGACGCGCGGCACCCAGACGCCGATTCTTTTAATCGTTCCGTCGGTTCTTCGGGCCCCGCGCCACTCGAGGCACCGCGAAAACTTGCCGCGCATCGCGTTCCGAAATAATCGTTGCCTTATCGAGTTTAGATTCCGAAGCGCTGCCGAAAGTGCGACCGTTGTATCATTAATAAAATGGAAATATCGTAGGTCGGTGAAACTATTTTCGATTCGGGGCTGAAATAGCTCTCGGTGCGGCGGGTTAAATTTCGGATGCTTGAAATATGCAAGGGAATTTTTTAGAAAATCACCAGGTGTCTTACTGCTTTATCCAAGAGGCTGGTATTTTTTTATGAACGGCCGAAGAAACTCGCAGCTCTTACAACGTTGCAATTGCGTTCGTTTATGGAATGCTCTCTAGCTCGAAGCTAGTGACCAACGACGCCAACATACGATTTTACGAGTTCCCACAGGGAAGAATCGTTCGGAAGTCGATGAAAACAACATATTAGGAATTTCTGTCGATCTATGCAAAACAAATCGAATAATGTTTCTACAACGGAGGAAATCGACAGAGTCATTCGATGCAAACTAGAATCGAGGATTAATTCGAGTCGCGCGTGCACGATTTCAATGTCACAGCTCGGCGTCGAATAATTTTAATCCGGAACATTAAGAACCGCTGCGAAACAAATGGAAGCGCGGCGATCAATCGAAACGAAATTCAACTAAATCGAGAATTGAAAGCCGGACACAGCGGGTACAGCTGTCCGGGCTCGGATATTATAAACTGTATCGTACATCTTTGCCGGTGCTCGGCGGATAGGCCAGCCGTCAACGTCTCCTGGTTTTAGATCGTAATAGAGCCCGGCGGCGTGCATTTATTAATGATGAGCCCTGAACGATACAAATGGCAGAGATTACTGTTTACACGAACGAGATATTCGCCGGTAAGTTGTTGAAATAGCCGGGCCAATAACATAATGATTCATATCGCCGTATTATATCATTCGGGGCTCCAGCCATCGTCAAAGCAGCCCCGGTGTGTGCCACTGCCAAGATTATTTTTAGAAAAAATGCGTTTTGCCGGAAAGATTTCTGTACTAAGTCAGGTTACGCATTTAGTTACTCGAACGTAGTTAATCTTGGAACCGTGTAGCGAGATTTATTTGACTAACCATTCCGCTTGTCCGGCGGGGCTATTTGTCTTGTCAGGATCGTTAAAGTGTCATTTCCACGAATATCACTCGGGCCCGCTCAACGTAAGATCAATCAGGGGATCGCGCGGCAACGCCACAATTTATCCTAAAGAGACACGTACACGCGGGCCGCGCGATAACGCCGAAGAAAACGCGTTGCCGGACTCTTATTATTGCGCTTTAAAAAAAGAAGAAGAAGAAAAGAAAAACAGAAGTCAACGCGCGTCCGTCGCAACGTCGATTTCCACGCGGTTCTAGATCCCCTCCCCCCTCGCCAAAGTATTTCCGCGGCGATTACTCTAGTTCCAAAGCCGGCGAATATCGCGCCGGAAACGGCCAGCCCGGGGGTTCTCTCGTGGCAGCTGCAACTGTCCCCTTAACCCCTGGCATTCGGGGCCGCACCTGTGCATCGGCGCGCGGGATTTTCGCGACGCGATCCTCTTCGGAAGACGAGCGCAACAAGAGCAACATGCGCCGGCAAACGGGGAAGCAAGCGAACGTCGCCGGAAAGCGGACGCGAATGATTGAAAAAAAAGGAAGCCAGAGATAGGAGGGAGAAAGAGAGCCGGAGGGAAAGGGAACGGCGGTCTGGCAGCGTGCAAAAGGGACTCGCCGATGGCACGTGGCGATCATCATTGAGTAAGAGGAACGCAAAGAACGGTGAATGAAGCAAGCGGCGGAGAATGACGAGACAAAGAGACAGACTCGAACGCGGCGCGACTGAGAGAGCGGCGGACAGGGAGGCATAGAGAGAGAGAGAGAGAGATAGAGAGAGATGCAGAGAGATGCAGAGAGAGAGAGAGAGAGAGATGACGCGGATGCAACCGATACGATCGAGCTCGAGCATTGACAGACAGGTAGGCGGTAAGTCAGGCAGGCGGTCAATCAGGCATCGGGTGTCAGAGTGCAGAAGACGGAACAAGTGTTGCGGGGGTGTAGTGAGTGCAGTCTCTACCTGGACGGGTCTCCAGCGTGGCTCCAGCATGTCCCGCTTCCTCCTCGTCGTCTGGTTCGTGGCTGTCGCTTGTTCCTCCGTCCTTCTCCCCGTGAGTGTATTGTTCTTGGAAGAAACGAAACGAACGAGACAACACACGGCGACGATCCTTCTCTCGCCTCTCCTCTGTCTTCCACGGCGTTCGTCCTCGCGATCCGCGCGTTTCCTCCCTGTCTATCGTCCTCTCCCTCCCACCCCCTCTCGCTCTCTGTCCCTCTGCCACCTCTCTACCTTTCCGCGCCGCCCCCCTCCGCCCTAGTCCTTCTCCTCCCTTCTTCTCGTTCTTCCACCTTGTTCCTCCCTCTTGCCTCCTATCTATTATCTATCCGTTCTAATATCTATTTACTCTCTGCCCCTCTCTCTATCTGCCTCTCTCTCTCTCTCTCAATGTCCCTTTCTCTCCCACTCTCTGTCTCTCTCTCTCTCTCTCACTCTTTCGCTCGATCTCTCTAAGTTCTCTATCGCTCTCTCGTTCTCTCTCTCTCCCTCTCTCTCTCTCTCTCTGGCTGACAAAAACGACGACACCTCCGCGTGCGCGCCACGTGCCTCTAGATTATCCTGATCCACGTTACGAGGAGTCCCGCGCGCGGACCCTGGCCGCGTAGAGATCCTGTATCGTCGACGGATCGCCGCGGGTTCCCGGTGCTGCTGTCAAAGAAAGTAGGAGAGAGAGAGCCGTTCGCCTTCGGCGGTGATTCAGTGTGTTAATTATTTTTTTGTTTTGTTGGGAGGGTTGGTGGAGGGTGTCGAGAGTGACCGTCGGCGATAGCAGACGGCGACGGCGACGACGACGACGACGACGGCGACGGCGGTGGTGGCGGTGGCGGCGGTGGTGGTGGTGGTGGTGGTTGCGGTTCGGCTGCGATGGTGGTGGTCGCCGGTGGTGGTGGAGCGGCGTAAGGCGCCCCCTCTTGCGAGAGACCCCGGAGCAGGTGAGAGAGAAAGATGCGTCTCGGCGTCGCGCGTACCGCGTCACGCGTGTGTTACCCACGGTTCCCGGATCCTCGTCGGCGTCGTTTAGGCCGTGTCGTCGACGGACGCAGGGAAAAACGTGCGCTGAACCGTGCGGATTTGAGAGAGTGTGCTTTCAAGAAAAAGGGGTACCGCGCGCCGGTGGCTGCCGTCGCGACTGTGCGACGCTCGGCACCGCTTGGCCGCGAAACCCTACGGACGCACCGAACACGCGGCTACTGAGTCGGCGCACTCACTCGGCCTCCCTCTGTCTCCATCCCTCCCAAGCCGAGGACCTCCCTCCTCCTCGCACCAGACCGTGGCAGAACGTAGCCGTCTCGCTCGCTCGTTCTAGCCTCGTTTCTCGCGGAGACAAGCCGAGGCGCGCACTCGCTTAGACCGTGCAACCGCTTCTTCTCTGCCTTTTTCCCTCTTTGTCCGCCACGGAACCGCTGCTCCCCGATGCGGAGAGACACCCTCTAGCGAAGCCCTGCATCGTCCGCCAATGGGTCCTCCGGATCACCCGACGAAGATCCTTCCGAAAATTCCACGATGATCACCGGGCGATTTCGCGTCCACGCGTACCACGATCGAGGTTGAGACCTCGCCGGTCGATCTGCCAGCCCTCTGCTTTCGGGGGGTGGTTATGGCAGCTCGACGGTCCTCCCGATCGGGCAATCTTTTTTGCGTCGCGAAAGCCTGTACTCTCTCGGTGGTCGATGGATAGGGGTGCATAGATCAATGTTTAATCGGGTGTATTTTGAGGGAGGAGTGATTCACGGGTCGAGACAGGGTTGTTGTTATCGATTCGGCCTAGTCCTAAGAGCGCGCTAAAGCCGACGACCTATTTTGATGCACTCATCGCGTTGCAGGTGATTCATCATCATTATATGCACACCGGTTCTCGGCTAATCGTCGATTCGCTTTGTCCCCCGTTCGCGGTATCTAGATCCGCGGGTACAAAGAATGCCCGCTGCGTTTTCTTGCACTGAAAAATTTACACCCCCCCCCCCCCGGAGAACCGTGCTCCTTACTAACGTCTAATACGTTATGGTATTGCGGGGGTCGCTGGCGACCTACGCAATCGTCGACTGGATTTCCATGCGAAGCGAACGCTGCGAAATATCCGCGAGAAAACAGCAGACAATATTTCGGGATGCTTTATGCAACTGTTCATAAGATTTTCAATTATCGCGCAGCACTTGCAGGAATCCTGAACATTTTATTTCACGCAACAATCCCGAGGTTATTTGTGTTACTTCGGCGTCTTGTTGGCACACGATCGAAGTCGTCGCTGCCACTGAATTATTATTCGCGAAGAAGTTCCTAAAATATAAATTGCGATGCATAAATATGAAAAGAACGTGTTAATCCTTTGAGCGCGAACGCAGACGTCTTGTTCCAGAAATTGCGAGCATGTGCATTCGATTATGTGCACGGTAAATTCTCCTTAATTCGCGGTCAAATCGCGCATAGAAATGGACAATTTGGGAAGAGGAGATACGATTGTTTCAGTCTCGTTTTTGCAGTTATTGACAATCGGTAGCTACAAAAATCGGCAACTATTACAAATTTTCTAGTTTTGTGTACAATCTGAAGGCCAATTAGGGAGAATTTACTGTGCCGTTCTATTCTCCCATTTATTAAAGTTTTCGATGCATCGTCCAATTAGCAAAAGGAAAGATTTTTAGTACGTTAAAAAATCGACGCAATCGTCGACTAGATTCCAAAGCCGTATAAACATTGCACAATTCTCTGAAGCCTCCTCCGCGCTTCTAGAAGAACATCTCTTCCAGAAATGTTTGTTAGAATAAAAATAGAAACAAAGGCGACGAAGAAGTGAACTCCAAAGTGGCAAAATTGGCGCGTGGAACTGCGACGCGGGGGTGAGAACGGTCGCGGTGGAATTTCGCTGGAAAACGGCGCGGACGAAAGAGTGCACGGCGATATTGTTGCAGGTTACGGGAAAGTTATACGGGCGAGTGACACATATTCAAGAAAGGCGCGCGCGGTCGGTACACAAGATTGGAACTGTCACGGCTGTAATCGGAGCGATAGCGAATGATGGGACTGGGGACAATGTGGGGAAAACGGGTCGCGGAAAGGAAGAGCGGAGAGGGCGGCCGGGGAGACTTCGCATCGGCTAGTTTGTTATTGTTGTTGTTGTTGGTTGTTTGTTGTTGTTGTTGTTGTTCGTCTTGTTTCTCGACACGGAACCGAACCGTCGCACAATGTCGCCGGTATAGCTCCGGTATTGATAACAACATTGAATGGCGAGGGAGAAGGTGGGGTCCGAGGGGAGCAGATAAAGAGAGTACGCGCCGAGAGGAAGCCGGCGTACACAAATAGAGGCCAGAGACGAAACATTATTTCGGCTCGATCGAAACCGGTCGCGGCCCCTCGAATTCGCAAAGCGTAATTTTCGATCGCGGATTCGTCGTTTTGCTTTCGCGCAAAAGAACAACGGATGTCCTTAAATCTCTATCGAAAAATCGGATTCTGCTGTCCCCGGTGCGACGAATTGCCGTGAAAATCGTTGTAACAAATTGATACCTGACGCCCTCTCGGAATTTGCAACGAATTTTCTCGTTCCGAGAGATTTCGTCGGCAGATTTACAGAAAGAAAAATAGCTACCCCTCGCCGATCTTTCTTGGACGATAATATTGCTCCGTCTTGCCTGCAACAAACTTAAAACAGTTCCGATAAGTTATTCTTATATTTCACGCCTTTCCAAAATTTATAAGAAACTTTTCGATCCAGAAGATTCGTTGCTCTCCGATACCGAGAGAAAAATAACTGGCCCTAAAACGTTGTGTAAAATAAAGATGTAACACGCAGTTGCAACTAGGGTAAAATAATTGTTACGAATTAATAGCATCTATCGCATTCGCTTTTGTCGCGAACGCGGAAAACCCCTTGGTCGAGGAACATTGATGTATCGCGATCGTATTCAACGATGTTCCGTGAGTTTTTAACGAGCGAAGGGGCGGGTTAATCGGTTCTCATTAACGAGCATAATAAAATGCTACCGGGAAATGACGGGGCGATCGGTGAAAAGCTCCGATATTCGGACGAAATATCGCACAAACACCGTCATTCTGATGAAAAGATTGTCAATAACCTCTAACACCTGTTGCACAGTTTAGCGACGGATTTTATTCTCACGCGTGGGTTATATTCATTTATTGGCTCGCGGATTTCACGGGTCACACGTCGTCCGCGTCGATGCACAGCCGACATAAACGCTTAATGCGGTTCATTCGCGCGGTAATAAAACTACCGCCGGCGAAAATTTCTGATAAAATTACACCGGCCGCGATCAATCGCGTCCAATTACCACCCGGACTAATTGTTATGCACAATCGAGTGGGGATGTAAAAAATTCATTTGTCATTCCGCGACCGTTTGAATCCCGGCGTGCGCGGGGCACTGCCAAAATTAAATCGTCCTTTAAAAAATCAGGGAATTAAAAACCGCTTTATCGCGGCGCATACTTTCGCAGCGGGAACACACGCGTTTCATTCGATTCTTCTCGATTAACGTATCGAATTTTTAGGAATACGCGCGACAGAGGGAGAAAAAAATGCTTTCGCCGTGGTAGGATCGTGCTGTCGAGCCCCTCAATCTAGCCTGGTTGCGTGGGAGCTGCATTTCGTAGTGTTGTTGATTTTTGCATAATTTATCAAGGTTGTTTGGTTAAGCGAGCCGTTAGGGTGAGTCGCTGGGGTTGTCGGGCCTGGGGATTGCGCGATGGGGCGACAATTTCAGACACCCTTCGCCAAGATGATTAGCATCCGCTCCAGGGACGTACTTATTTCCAGTCTTCCTACTAATTCTTCGACTCGGTTATAAAAACGTGCAAATATACAACCGCTGCGCAGGCAAATCCACTTTTACCACACCCTGTACTTCATATTCTCTTCGTTCCGTCGCGTTTACCTCGTCCCTCCCCGTGTCCGACCAGCGACGGCCGAATCCACTTGCCGCGAACACCAAAGAACGCTTGCCACCCTGACCCTTTATCTTGCAATTTCAAATGCGTCGACTTGAACCTTGACAAAGACCGATCATTCCTCATTTTCAAAGCCTAACTGGGTCAGCACTGGCGCCGACTAAAGTCACTTTAGGTTGAAGATAACATGGGGATAAAATATTCTGCACCTAATAGGAGCACCATTATTTTCCAGTAATTCTTTTAGGAATATTTTGAGACATTGGGGTGCTAAAAAATTACATGAAACGTTCTCTTATAATTTTCTAGGATTATTTTGAGACAGTTCCGAGGGCTCAAAAAATCTACAAATGCCTCGAATAAAGAATCGGTCGCATCAAATGGAAGGGAGAAAATTTTTTCGGACGCGGCACTGGTTCTATCGCGTTGCAATAATTTTTGAAAAATATTCCGAGACGGTTTCGAGCTGGGGAAAAAATGCTGCGAATATATGGAACGCGTGGCCTGGCGATTGCAGTGCCGGCCGATGGAGAAGGGTGGTTTTTCTTGGAAGGATTCTTCGATTAGGCCGGCCCTGTCGGCCACGTAAGCAGGCATATCGCGAGTACACGACGGAGTTGTTGTGGATGGGAATGGGTGGACGCAGGGTTGGCACACAGAACGAAGGGGTTGCGAGGAGCCGAGGGGTGTCCAGCGGTACCAGGGAATGGGACATCGTGGCGCTCCGGGTGGAGGGGGTCGAAGGGGACAAAACCCGTCCTATACTATACTACTCTACAATAGTTGTTTACCAGAGTCATACTGATCGATACTCAGTGTTTGCTATCAGAGGGAACCATGCATGCCGGGCGCTACTTGCCCAACACCAAAAGTAAACACCCACCCCCGTCCGCTATCACCCCAACAACACTCCCACCGTTCCTCCAGCGACTGGTTAGCGGCGAATTCTCACTCTCGCACACAGCCACGGACGCGTGTACGTGCACCAGCACCCACACTCTCTGCCTCTGCCTCCCTCTCTCTCTTTCTCCCCCTCTCTCGCAATCTCTCTTAGCGTCCAGGAGGATCTTCCGGAAATGCATAGACATTCGATGATGCCAAGTGCACACGCTCACCACCGTGTAAATGTACAGTCCCTGCGGCCCATCCTCTCTGGATCATGCGATCTGCTTCGAGGATACACTCCTTGTGTGGCCAAGCCGCAATGTTGATCGGTGATCCAACCGGATCGACACCGGATACCTTTGAATGCTGCGAGCTAATTTTTCTGTCAGCATTTTCCCTGCACTCGGACCGTCCATTGTCTAACCGACTCCTAAAAATAGCAGACAATCGTCGAATTAATTTTTATAAAACATACCCAGGAGCCTCTTAATTGTAATTTTCTTCTTCCTGCCAGCCCCGAGACCTGTCGGGACCAACGTAATCCCACTGCAAAGGACCAACGCTGCTGTACGTCCATTTTGGAAATAATTATCATGTCCTTCGTTAAAAAAGACCCATCTCGAAAGGGTCAAGCAAAGCCTCTTAACGATGGAATCGACCCTGTAACGTGAAAAAGACGAATAGAATTATTTACAAGAGAAATGCTCCACTTAAATGTTACTTGAAAATTACTAAAATAACTTAAAAATTCTCCTCAATTTTTGATCAGCTTGCGGACAAAAGTGGACAATTTGGGAGGAGGAGATGCGATTATCTGAGCCTCGCGGCTCATTTTTATAGTTACCGATTGTCAGCAATTGCAAAAACTAGATGCGAGGTTCGAGTAATCGTGTATTCTTTTCCCAAATTGTTCATTTTTGTGTTTACAGGCTGCAGGAAAATTAGGGAAATTTTACTGTATTTGCGAAAGAGCGAATAAGATATACAGTGTGCTCCAAATAATCGCGGAACAGCGGAGGTCGCAGTATAATTTGTGCCGTGCCGTCGTTTGAATTTTAATGCAGCATGAATAAAAATCGTCCGAGGTTCGTCGGAGAACGGTTAGGGGAATCTGTGCGTCTTCCAGGATCTGGAAACGATGCACGTGCGTATCCAGACGCATCCTGTCTGTTCTACGTTCTAGCAGCCCTTCGCGGTACAAAACTACACCCGCAGGAGCGTCGGGGTGGGCCGTCTCTGAACGATCATAGCCAGGTCCAGGCCGTTTCACCTCGTACATTTGCATAATAGGGCCTCCGTTACCCGTGTCCGGGAACACGGCACCGGGGGAAATAAGGGCGTTAAAGGGTGTAGCGTGGAAAAAATTGTACGTGCCCGTAAGATTTTTTTTCGGCGCGGAGATTTCGACGCGCCGAGCCGCGCCGCGCCACGCCGGCGAACAACGTCGTTAACGGCCGGCTTACCGTGTACATAGCGTGACCATTCGCATAATCATCCCCGGCGAAACGCCGGTTATTTTCAGCTAAAATGAAATCGTCTGTGACAACGATGCTATTGCATACGATATTCTTTCCGTTAGCTGCGGCAGCGCGCTCGCATAACTGTATTAAAAAATAGTTTCCCCGTTGCGACCTTTGAGCAACAATTTTTCCAGCGGATGCACCGAATGCATTCCCGTGCAGCATTCCATTTCCGCGACGGACATTCTAAGGTACTCGATAAAATTCGGACGGGCTTGTAAAATAAAACTTCTTATTTTTATGATAAAATTGACTGGGCTGACAACTGTTTAAGAATGTAAATACAAAAAATGTATAAAATAATATGAAAATAATATAAAATAATTTATATATTATTTCACGATTATATACCAATATAAAACAAATAAAATAACGTAAAGTAAATATATAAAAAATATATTTCGATTTAATCTCTGCTATTTGCAATCGATACGGAACATTTTATTTTTCACTAAAAGTTTTTCGAGTTGTAACGTGTAGATTGCGAGCTTTCATGCAAAATAAAGAACGGCTTCGTTAATTGCAAAATGCTAAAACTACGTAGACATTTGTTTCTTCGTTTAATTATTTTATTCAGTTCAAAATTAGTGCGATAGTATTTTGAAATTCGTTAAATATTTTCGTGTGCCTAGATTTACCGGAGTGTTTAAAAATCGACGACAGAAGAACAGGATTTAGTTCCAACTTAAACACGTAACAGGTTCATTACTCGACGGATCGGGCTCGTCAAAGCACGGGCGAGTGGTGAAAATCTAGCTAACTCCACCCTCTTCGGAATCGCGTAAAAGGTAAGGTTTCCCAGCGATGTTTTCGTAAATGAGAATATTATTGCCGGTGGAAAACGGGAAGTTCGCGGTGGCGGAAGTTGGCAAATAATTTCCCGATAACCGAACCGAGGCTGGGAAGGCAGCGGCAACGGTGCACGGTGTTCGGAGTAATGATTTTAATAGGAAGTCCCCGCGAGAGGAGAGGGTGAGACGCGGCGAAAGCCGGAAAGTCGCCGCAAATCCTGCGCGGAAGGGAACAGAATAGGGAGACCGGTAAACAAACAGTGAAAATAATATAATTTACAGAGGATTAGGAATGGTCGGAACGGTGCCGGCGTAGACGGGGAGGAACGGCGGGGTGGAATCGGGGGCGGAAAAGGGTTTCGGTGCACAGAATAACTGTTTCTGGTTATAATTGATATCCTGGCAAAGCTCTATAATCCCTCCCAGCCGAGCCGCCACCCTCTTGAAAGTCGAAACCGACTACGGGAAAAGGCGGAGAGCCCCGAAAACCGCAGCACGTTTGGTCATGCTTCTATTTACGGAACATTTTCATAACGGTTTATTTCCGCTAATGTCAGCTCGGCCCGGTAAAAGGAAAAGACCCGTACTTTCTCGGCGAGCGCCGGTGGCCGAGAATTTCGCGTCGGGGGCCACTCGTTACGACGTACATTCATTTCGATTCGCGCGCCGGCCCGAGATCACTGGGAAATACGGTTCACCGTCGAACGCCGCGGTTACCGTGCGCCGGCAAAACTTTAATTTTCCCATTTGCCGCGCGCTGTTTTATAATACGATTCGGACAGATATACGGGGCCGAATAAAATATTATTATAATGACGTTAATCGAGCTTAACGGGCGAATTAGAGCCGCGATCCCGGCCCGTGAAAATTGCGCTTTCGAACACGCCGGCTGGTTTTCCAAAGGCTCCGCCGCGGTCGCTGAGATAATTGAAAAAAATTGCGTATTTTCTTACGGGGCCGTGGTTTTCCGAAAATTCAATCGGCGACGTCATTCGTCGGGCTCGCTCGGTGTCCAATCGCTGCTGGCGGTTTCTACTTGCACTGTCAAGACATAATATTTCGATATCGCAAACGTTGTAGGATTCCTTGCACATCGATCGTCCGAAATGTTCGTACCAAATGATATCGTAGTTTCTAGGAATTGGTCGATGTGTCTGGTCACCACTGTCTACCTTTACTTAAATATCATTGTATTCTCCATCGTGTGTATTCCAGAATTCTTTACATATTAATTCATTAAAATGCCTATGTACACGTGCGCAGGGAAACAAAAATTGGTTAACATGTCTGACCACGACAGCCTGATTCTACTCGGAATATCGAAGACATTCCAATGTTCCGCATTGGAGATGCAACGATGCAGATATTTCTTAGCGATTGTTCGTCGGAAATTCTAGCTGAAGACAATGTATATCGAAGAGCACAACCGATTTGAGTCTGTTCACTGCAGTCTGTTTCTACTTGCACCATTCGGACGACCAAACCGTTTCGATTCTTCGATATCACTCCAAAATATTAATCCTCGAACGTTCCCTCAACGAATCGCCTTACAGTAACATCTACATTTTCAACATTTGAAGCAGATGCATCGAGCCGTGGTCGGACGTCAAAATCGTTTTAAACAACGCAGCGAGAGAACCGTTACGGTTTTCGGCTGATTCGAGAGATAGAATCGGTTTCTGGCAATTACGGAGAAACAGCAACTATAAAAATGAGCAGTAACAAAGCTCGGACAGAAGTGGAACGCGGAGGGCGGGGGGAGGGCGGGTGAGAGGGGATCGGGGTCGGGCGGACGGGGTGAAAGGAAGAGAGAAATGTAATATCTAGCGAGCACGTAATTATGATTCCATTGAAAAGTTCGTCGGACCGGCCCTTCGTGGACGCATTAATGCGGCTGACCGTCTCTCTCCAATTATAAAAGTCTTCGAACAATGGGAGCCGCGAGTGCTGACATCGGGACGAACGCATGCACGAGCGGGTAAATAATACTCGCATCTGTCCGGGCTCCGTTTTTCAACGTTTGTTCTTCCGGCGGCCATCCGGATGTCAGTTCCGTCTCGGCATTTTGCTCGACCACCAAGGGAATCATTCTCTCTCTCTGCCAGCTCTCCGCATCTTTCTCCCTCTCTCTCTCTCTCTCTCTCTCTCTCTCTCTCTCTCTTCCATCATCTCCCATTTTCTCCGGCGCGGCGGTCCTCCGTTCCGGTCCTTTCTTCCTCGAATTTTTTTCGAGTGCGTAACAAGACAGACTTCCCGACCGAAAACGATCAGACACATTCGGGCCCTAATTAGCGTCCTGCAACTTCCCAAGACTTCTGTAAAATGATACACTTTTCCCGCGGCCGCGCGCGGAAAACGTACACCGGTTACTTCGTTCCCGAACGACCGGAAGGGGTAGAACTTTTATCCGGATAAAAGATTTGGAACGGCCGGATCGCGAAACGCTCGGCCGGCCCCGCTCTCCCGTCCGGCGCTGATAAGAACGCGGATTGTAGAACGAGATAATGCTCCGTTTTTCAATGAGTACAAGCCCCCGCTACAGTTTTACACCGGTGTCTTCAGACTTCCCGCCCCTAATCCGGGTAAAACCGTGCACGACTCTTTTATAAACTCCGGGCGTTCTACGATTTCTACCATTTAAATTAATCCGGCCGTCTGGCCTCCCCGCCCCGCTGGAAAACGAGGACGTTAGCTGCTCGCTCAGACATTATTTTGATAACCGTCTACTATGATTTATTCTCGAGCAATCGCTTAATATCGAAGACCTCGAGGTCCTCGTCCGGTCCGAGACGTATCAGATCGCGCCGGGATCCTCTTAATTTTATTAAACGTTCGCCGCGAGTTGCGCCGAAGAATTTTCTTGCCGAAGACACGGAAGAAGGACGGAGCTTAATCAGAAGAATTGATCAACACTTTGGTTGTACGTTAAGTAGATTGCGGATCCTCGAGCAAATTATAATTTTCATACTTGATCTCATGGAGCCTGTCACAGTGACCGGAAGGATCTCTCACGATAATAGCGGAATAAAAACGTTAAGCGCGTTTCATATAATTCACTTTTATCCTATAATTTTGGGAATTTACGCAAGGATTCGGTTCGAGCCTAATAAAAGTACAGTAATGTCTCCCTAATTGGTAGCTCGTTTTTATAATTATTGGCAAAATCGATAACTATAAAAACGAGTTGCAAGGCTCGAATAATGGTATCTCCTCTTCCCAAACTGTCCATTTTAGTGTGCAACCTGAGCGATAATTTTCGATAATTTTGATAAATTCACAGAGACGCGATAATTGTTTTGCTATCTCGCGTTTGATCTGTTTCGTCACGAGTGCAGAAAATCCGTAGTCCACCGATTATGGTCGGAAGAGTCTCCTCGAAGAGGAGAGCCGCGCAGCGATCGAAACACAGGAAGCTGTCGAAGCTCGCGGCGATGAGAAATTAACGAACCGCGGTTTCAGCGAGAGACGGCTGCTCCGTCTGAGAGCCTAATCCTCGAGCAAACTTCGGCGAAGCTTTTAAAAGAGATTGATCGCCGGTTGTCTTCGAGCGAGGCGTATCGAGAAACGCGGAAGGTACGAGCGAAATCCGCCGGTGTAAATACCTGGGCCCGAGTATCGGGACATTTGTCACGTCTTTAAATGTAGCTCAAGGCTCGCTCTGTATCCGCGTGCCGGAGAGCATTAGCGACGATTCCGCGGCGGGATCGGGAAGCCCTTGTCCCGAGGGATTTCGATACGAGCCGGCCGACAGCTCGAAGGACGATCGGCGGATGGATTATTAACGATTCGTGGCGGTTCGCGATTCGCGCGGCGGCCCGATCAATTTTTCAGCGATCGCCAAACGAACGGCTATTCGCGCCGCGTGTTTCCGTCGTTGTATCGGCCATGGTTAAGTAATCGCATGCAAATTGCAGCGCGCGCGTGGCCGGCCGAGGCTCCTCGGGACACCGTGGAGTCGAAAATTTCCGCGTAAATATCAGCTCAGGAATGAATTGCGGCCACGAAAGTCGGGTCGGGGGTGTCATTAGAGATCCAGAGGGGTCGCGGCGGCCACCTCTCCAAGTCGCTACCCTCGGTGTCCCCTCGTCCGAGGGGAATTTCTAACTGATTTACGAGAAAACAAGACTGTTTAATATTTCTCTTGGTCCCCAGGCGCCGCCGTCACGCCGACGGGTCTCTACGCGTGACTTTCCGACATGCCGAGCCTCGTAACTCGCCCGGACCGACTGCTTCTTCGTGATAAACCTTCGTTCGCGCCCCGACAACGATCCGCGGTTAGCTGGCTGGATGAATGGTCCATTCGATTAGCGTTGCGGAGTAGTACAGCAATGTCTCCCTTACTGACGCTCAGATTCTGCTGCACGAAAATGGACAATTTGGGAACAGGAGATACGATTATTCGAGCCTCGACTTTTTATAGTCGTTGACAACCGATAACCATAAAAAACGAGCCACAAGGCTCGAACAATCGTATCTCCATTTCCAAAATTGTTCATTTTTACTGTAACACGTTAACTGTCAAGGTTAGTTATGTATTCTTTCGATGAGAACTTTGCGTCACCACGGATTCAAGCGGACTATATTTTTCTAGGACGAATAACGTGCAGGAAGATCACCGAGAAATATAACCATTGTTCTTTCGTGAGAAGATTTCTCATTCGTCTCACCTACTCCGTGATTTAATTAGCCAAAACGGCAGAGAAATCGTAGAATTTTAATCTGATTGCTTCGACGATCCCGGAGACCGTCTATTTCATGCAGAATGTTAAGTTTTCTCTTCTGCTTTGTTATATTTTTATTGAAAACTTTGGATAAACGGACGGGAGTAGTTTATTTCGAGCAACTGGAAATTGTTGAAGGCTCGCTAATGGCACGATTAATTGTGCATCGGATACAAGACCGATTTACGCTACAACGGTGGATGCTGTATCGCTCGCTTATATAAATCTTCCACTTGAAATCTACTTAGAGAGCCCCAACCCCCGAGGCTTTTCAACCCTCTGCAACGTCCTCGCAGCCAAACAAGTCGCTTTTGCTCCCAGCCCCAACTGCTTGACTCGAATCGTCGGTGGAGTATTTCCTAAAAATGCGACATCCTCTTGAAACCCGATACACTCTCCTCACCTTGGCAAACGTTGTCGGAAGAAAACAGTAGCGTCTCTTCTCATCCGACAATTATGTTTATTCTTAAAATGAAATAATTGCGTCCACGTAGAAAGAATTTTTCCTGGTAATAAAGTTTTGCGATCGTTTCAGCGAAATGGGACGGCGTATGATCGTACACTGAATATTCAATTATTACAGCGATTAGGCTGAATTTCCGCGAGTCGCGGATCGGACGAACGAAAAGGTTTTGTAATTACGCATCCGGGCACGCGTACACAACGCGTTTCGAAGGCGGATGACCTGTTGGATAGAACGAAACACTTCGGAAAGTTCGTGAAAACGTCGGCAACGAGCATTCGAAACCGTTTTAGGATGCTCGAGCTACATTTATGGGTAATTTATTCAATATATCACTCGCGAAAAATATTAGAATAACACTCGTCAAAACCAAATGTCTCATTGTTACTTTCATAAATATAAAACAGTTGCTTTCAGTGCTCCGTAAATTTAGCGTCGACGAAACCGAAGCTAAAATTTATCATGGCGGATAGTACGTTAACTTACGACGCGCTAATGAATCCTTGAAAAATGAGAAAACAGAAAAGATATTTCCGTCGAATTCGCAGCGACGAGAAAACTATCGCGAATCGGTAGACCAGCCGTTAAGGGAGAAGTAATTATCGCGTTTCGGCGCGGAAAAGTGAATGCATCAATTGCGGATACAATGGATAGGAGAAGGTGTGTGTACACCAAGAAGACGCGAAATCATTAATTCGGCGCCCAGAAAGCCATATCTCCAGCTAACTCCGAGGGAACTATCGAGCCAGGAGATTCCGAGAAGGATGGGTTACAAAGGGGGTCACGAAGTGGTTTAAGGGAAGGGAAGAGCGGCAGGCTACATCACGAGACATCCGTCCTGCTCGGCACTAACGATAATTAGAGCGTTAAGACGGCGGACGAGAGCAAAGCGAGGAGGAGGCGAAAAGGCACCGAGGCAAACCGATAGTGTTAATTTAAGTGCAAACTTCTGTTCCCCGGATGACGAGTTCCGCGAATTATTTACACGGCTCCCGGTGGCCGCACGCGAACATTAATTAATACAGCCGACGGGCACGAACAACAAAATAATTTCCATTATCTCGGATTCTATAGAGCCCTGCATTTTTCAACCCTTAGCCGGCATAACGTGGCCATAACCGACACCAAAATTCTATTTGTATCTCACCTTTAACGCTTCAATTATGGATATTTTAAAAAGTTGTTCTAAAGAAACTACAACAATCTCATCAATGATCCACCGATCAATCAATTATGTAAATTGATATAATGTGTAATAAGTTCCTTTGACGTTATTATTTAACGTCGCTTATTTACACGTTATTCAATATACGAATAATTAGTATATTATTTACCGACACTTCTGGATTATTAAAATTGATTAATAATTAATTAATACAGGAGATCGAATATCAGCTCGAGATATCGTATCACCAGAGTCGTTTACGTAAAAATTGTTCAATCGATTAAGACCAGCCATCGTAGATTTTATTACTTCCGGCAGGAAGGTTCCGCGAGAAAGCGATGCCCGCGGTTCAATTTTAGTTTAATGAAGAGAAGCTCGTTATTGCTCGAAAATATTTATGGAGACTCGTTGGCCGGCTGAATGGGCCCCATTGAATCGAGCGTTCCCTAAACCGTTCCGTCACTAACGAGAAACCGCTCCCCCCCGAATAAACAGCCGCGGAAACCTCATGTATGAATGTAAAAAGGTTTTAATTATTCCGCGGTATCGGGGAATTGATAATCCCACGATGAACCCTCCTAATATTTTTCCCGCGTTTCCAGGATCCTCGTCGGAAGAGGAATGGTGGCCGGGGGTGGCGGAAGGGGCGACACGGTGGCGGCATAAACACCCGCGATACCGTGCTCTCGTTATCTCGAATAAATCAAATGACTGGTGGATATAGGCGGACAAAGCAACCCCCGCGGCATATTTTCTAGTAAACTTTCCCCGAGGAGGTGTGAGCCGGGGATAATAAATGCGTGCACACGATACGAACACGGGCCAATATAACACGGCTGTGAAATTTACGCCGCCTCCGCGCGACCGACTTCGCCCCTTAACGAAAATCCAGCAGCCGCTTCCGAGTAATGATACACAGTAACTAGTTCGCACAATAGTTTTATTTATCGCCTGCGGATACATTCGTGACCCATTTCACATCGGAGCTTCTACGGTTTCACATTCTGTCGAGCACGCGAAGAGACTTCGCGCGATTTTTCAGATTATCAAGCGAGTTAGGCTTTTCGTAAAATCGACGCGACGATTTATTCAATCGTTAATTCACAATGTTCCATCGAAGTCTCTTCAATCGTTAATATTTTATTAATATTATTTTAGTAATTATTATTAATATTTTGCCAATATTGGCGCACAACGAATATATGTATACTTTCTGCAGTAGTTAAAAACGAGCTGTTAAAATACTTTTAGAGGTGAATAGCTGAAGATTACATCGACCAAAGTTTAGAACCGTACAAAGAAGCGCGATGCATCTGTGCAGAAAATTGTTCGGATGCCGTAATGGTCTAAATAACATGCTCGGAAAGATTGATTTTCAAATAATTGCAGGAATTTTCCGACGCCAGGAAGAAGCGGCGAGCACGGAGAGGCGGCCATGGGACAGATAAAATATCTGACGTGTTTTATAGCTCGAATCGCGCGAAAGTTTAGCGATAGAGCGGTGCCGACCGAGGAGGGATGCTTCGTTTTATAGTGGTGTTCTGGCAGCTGCCGGTAAATAGCCGGGATTATAAATAACGGCGTGATATTAGAGGGCTCGGTGTTGGTGCACTCGAAACACCGATGCACCGATGCAATTGCAACGGCCGATAAGAACCTCTGCCAAGCGGGAGAGGCCTGGCACGCCGGCTCTTAACGAATCGGCCACCCCTCGACTTGATTCGCGCGGCGCACACGAGCAGAGAGACGCGGGTCTCCAGAGTTTTTCCCTTTAACGAACGACCGTGATAAATAATTTCGATGCTTTGTCGTATTGCGTCGGCGGACGAGCGTGCCGCGAAACACGGCGGGGGCGGTTCCTCGTCTGGTTCGGCTCTCTTTTTTTTCGGCGGAGTGCCGGGGAGGGTGGAGCCGAGGTGCAGGGGTGGCTTTCTCGGGGCTCGCTCATTTATTCCTTTATCTCGTTATGAAAGAAAGATATCGCGCTAAGAACGGATTAATTAATTAACACGGGGCCCCGATAATGTATTTATCGCGTCGACGCGTCCCGAAATCCGCCCCTGAGAATCGTTTGATCCCGTCAGCGACCGCGGCGGCCGCGCGGATTTATGACAGCGCCACAGTTTATTGAAAATTATACAGCTCCCCGAGAGCCGGTCCGCGGGCACCGAAAAAAAAAGAACGACAGCCATTCTAATAATCGTGTACAAGCGCGCGCGTGTAATTCATGGAACCGCGGCCTCAAAGCACAATGCGTGCGCTTTGCGGCTCGCGATAAATAACCGTCGCCCGTATGAATCATCGCAATTTATATTTCGCCCGGCTATTTTTATCGTTCGGTTTATTACGATTTTTTCATCGTTCGGCGTACGCGCGCGCTCTCGCTCGCTCGCGGAACAATAAAACGGGCCCGCATAAAACCCCCCTAATTAAGCGGCCTTACGACAGCGGAGGATCACCTGACGAACGGCTCGCGCGACCAGAAAGAACAATAACTCGGGTTCGGCCGATCGAGACGCGTCGCAAGACAGAATCCGAGGAGATAGAGCCGAAATTGGCCCGCGGGGATTTCTTAACAACTCGAAGAGAATGGCGGGGGTGGGCCGGCTTTTACACGCCGCCTCGAACCACCCTCGCGAGATACAATCCATCCTCCCCCGCGCGCCCCCGTATGCCTCGGTAACTCTGTCGAATTTGTAGTTAAGGCTGTAAACGTAAACCTGGGAATTCGTCCCCGCCATCTCTCTCTCTCTCTCTCTTTCTCCACTCTCCCACTTTCTCTCTTACTCTTTCTCCCGCTCTCTCGCTCTCTCTTTTGTCGTTCGAACCCTTTTCCGTCGTTCTTAACGCGCCCGACGAGCACTCGCCTGTACGTGTACGCGCGACACTGATACGCAAACGCTAAGCGATGTTTGCAAACCCTCTCGTCGTTCGTAACACGCGCTACGCTGTCTCCTACAACCCCGAGTGTATGTACCATCTACGTCTTACAACCTCTCTCCTTGGATAACGAGCACGATGTAAAGCTTCTCTCGACTTTGCCCCGGCCGATAACTTTTCGAACACAACGGGGCACGCGTGCGCGAGTTTTCGAACCCCAGCACTGTTTGGGGAAACGATAATTGCCGCGCGTCCTACGATACCTTGGAATTTGTTCATCCGCTTCTATGGAAGTTCTTGGATGTTAATTATCCGTCGGGGAACCCGAACTCTAGTCTAATCCGTTCCGGAGGTTCGCACGTTCGTTTCAAGTTCGCGGCGTAACAATTTCAGCATTATTCTTAAGTATCTTCCTATTTCGACGTGATTCCGATGTATCTTTGAAATTAAGATTGCTGTATCTTGAAGAGGAATTCGTCAGCTTTAATTCAAGCTCTTTACACTTTAAGCATTCCTATGGGAACGTATAGGGAAACCATCCGAAGTTGAACATCGAAATCAGTCTTTTTACATGGTTTATACGTTTTGTCTTCTTTTCAGCGAACATTCCAGAATAATTATACATCATGTCACGGAATATAATTTGTTAATTTATAACTGAAATTGCTGTCGTTATCAAGGACTCCATTAGAAAATTAGCTCGACTTAAAATCTAGCGGTAATCCACCTCAGAGTTTCGTGGTTTTACTGGAAATTAACGTGGCAAGATTTTCTGCGAAGTCGGTCATCTTTTTCATTTGCTTTCGACACGATCTCGAAATTTGCTTCACATCGAAGTCACCTTATCTTAAAGCGCGCTCCGCCAGCTTCGATTTGAGCCATCTGCAATGTAAATATTCCCACGGGAACACATATAAAAATCCATCGGAAGTTACCCCTCGGAATTCATCATTTTTCCTCGTTTTCTTCGTCTTCTTTCGATTAAACATTTCGCAAAATACAATTAAATAATTCGTCGACTTACACCCCGAGAAATTACAACGAGTCGCAGTCTACGACAATCCAGGATTGTATTAAAATAGCCGAACGATCCATCTCTGAATTTCGAGGGACGACAGGACCGCCCGAAATTCGGATATAGAGTCAAAAATCTCTTAGGAAGACGTCGCCGATCCGGTCCAGAAATTTAGATCTCGATGCTCGGGATTTACCGGCTGATCTACTGTTTTCCCCGAGCTCATATCTCAGACAGAGTCGAAGCCTCGAGATTTTGCACCTTCGAGAACGGAAGGTGGAAACACAGCCGTGGGAGGTCGGGGCGGGGTTCGGGGGTAGTTTCCACTTGCTATCGCGAGTATATCGAATCCGCAGTGGAAACGTGCTCGGGAAATGGTTGCGGATATTGGCCATAGATATATTTCTGAGGGAGCAAAAGGGAGCGCGTTGGAACATAAAAAGATCGGTCGCCTTATAGCGAACGGTAACCACCCCTCCGGCCACCCCGGACCGTTCACGACCACCCTCCGATTTATGGAGCATTCTGTACATTCGATATTTTCTATTGTCGATCGCCCCTATTTGTCTTATTTATGTTTCTTTTAGGGACCACCCTCGCCCCACCGGCGTCCTCTGCCTTGGCTTGGCCGGCGTCCACCCCCGGACCAAGTGCCGGCGTCCACTCTCGTGCGAAACTCACCCCCGCCACCCCTCCCTTCTCCACGGTCGCCGAACGGCCACGCTGGGATATTCCGAAGGATTTGCTCGCGATGCAAACGCCGCCGCTATATTAAAACGATATATTTCGGCCCAGCCCGTCGGAAATTAAATACGAGGGGAACCATTATCGCCGCTCGGAGAATGCAAGTAGGATATTTCTTTCCTTCTCGATGCCACCGTAAAAATCAAGCCGTGGCAACCGCTCGGAAGATGATAGACGCCGTATAAAAATGCGAGCCGTCATCGTCCCCGATACCAGATGATTCGACGTTTCCCAGGGCGACGTAAAGGAGCGAAGCCATTTTCTGCACAAGCGACTAGACGTCCCTCATAGTCGACGTACCGAAAAAATTGGAAATACCTGCGCCCGGCTGGCCGCAGTGTATTAGTTTTTAGTAGGCTGCCTCTGGAATCGGTTCCGTGCTCCAGCTTAAATTCTCTGTTTTATTTTCCGCGAGCCTGGACCTCCTCATAAAATCGCGTCGGCGATGAAGATAATAGGGATGTTATACGTTCTTTAAAAATCCAAATAACCTTACGATTGTGACAAATAACGAGTTTGCAAATTAATGTAAAAAAATGTGAAAAAATAACGATGCCACTAATAATGCAAAGCGCGATTTTTATTACAAGATGGCGCACGAGTGAGTTTCAACAGAACAGAAACCAAAGAAGGACGTCAATGTTCTTTTCCTATAAAAAATCAATTGCCTCTGAACAATTTTCTTCAGTCATTCTGTAGTCAAAGTGCTGTTTATCTATTGCTTGTTTATGAAGGAATCGACTGTATTGATTTAGCTACCGAAAAATCGCTCGATAAAAATTTCTTTGCACTCCCGTATGCAGTAAATTCTCCCTAATTTTCTTCCAGCTTGCAAACAAGAATGGGGAAGAGGAGATATTTAGATCATTCGAGCCCTCCCCCACCCCTCGTTTTTATAATTGCCTTCTCTTCTGTATCCTGTAGCGTTAATTTCATATCGTCTCACGAAACCAGCGGACGTTATCGTGGCATTTTTCTGAGACGAAGATGTTCTCGATGCTGCAAAGTAGAACGGACGAGAGCAGATTATGATAGTCCAGCGAACGGAGGAGTCTTCCTGCACGGTGTACACGATTTGTCTTCGGCTAGTTTAGACTCGGTGTTAATACGAGAATAAACAGCGAGGTAAGATCCCTCTTGGCTTAACGCGTCTCTCCTTGAGTAAGCCCGGTTAAGTCGAGAGGGAGGTTCGAGATTCGAGGTTCCAGGTTTCAGGTCTGGACGGCCTCGAGCTGGAATGAGCAAGGGCTTTCTAATTAAGATCGTTAAACTGCCATGAAATTCAAATTACGTTTACTGCTGTCCTTACTTCCCTTCGCGGACCCTTTTGCGGACGACGGCGAGCCGCCGCCTCGCGCCGCGCCGTTCCGCCAAAGTCCTCGGTCAGAAATTAACTATACTTTTTAAAACTTCCTTATATTCGTAATGACGGAGTGGCCGCATCGTCCGGAACCGGTATCGAAAAGGAATCTTCGCCGGAACCTAAACTACCCTTCGCGTAAAAATATTTCTGGACGATAGCTCACGCGGTCGAGAAAAATGCGATACATTTTGGACCGCGGATCTTCAAAATAAAAATTGATTGCATTCATTACGAGACGCGGGAGCCAAGTGCAATCTCGGTTCTCTCTTGAATCGTTCGAATAAGTTGCGATTAACGCATCTACACACCTAATTTCTTTAAAATTGTGTAGCAATTATTATTATTATTTTACAGCAAAGATGAATCGCTCGAATGCAAAAAGAAACATTTAAAGAAATTGAAAACACTCGCGCGCTATTTTCGAATAAAGCTCTTCTGTCTTGTAATTGACGCGAACCGTATCATAGATTGTTTTTACCAATTGTCCCGTAATAAATCTACAGTGTTCGAAATTTGGGCAAATAAAACGGCGATCGTCGGTTCGTTTCGCGGATAAGGAAATTTTGTTTCTAGATTTTCGGGCAGAGCGCTTAATCGATATCGAAATTTCAATAATGCTACAATCTGTGAGCACTTTCCAGACTAATCTGACGATATTAGCATAGATTCTCGGACGGTAGATAACTTGGAATCTTGAAGGGTTGCGAGGGGCAGGGGCGCGAGGGACGGCTGATAACCGCCCCTTGTAAGTTAGCGTATCAGCCAGTGAGAAAGGGTAAGGAAAGGGGTGGTTTAGGGCAGCACGCGTCCCTTCTATTAAATTAACGTAAGGTAAAGGGGTGGAAACCACCTCCACCCCAGATACTGGGTCAACCGATTCAACCTCGCTCTCAGAATCCCGAGCGAATCGCTCGGCGCAGCGTCGGCCGTGTCGTCTCGCCGATTCTTCGCCGATTCTTCGGCGATTCTCAGCCACGCACGTTCCACGTTCCACGCGGTCTCCTTTTTCGAAACATGCTCGCGCGCTTGTCCCCGTGGTCTACGGAACAGATAAGAATAGGTTCTTTGTTCTCGACAAACATCGGACGACGGAAGTTCGGCTCCGACTAAACCCGCACGCGGCGGTGTCAGACGCCAAGCGACTGATTAAACCGTCAGTGGTTATTCAAGCTACCCCCATAGACGGACAGCGAATGCTACCAAGAACTATTATCAAGAGAGATATGCGATTTTCGGGCGTGCAGGAGAAACGGCCCCTTCGCGGCGGAAATCTTGCGAGAATAACGGGAGAAAAACGGATCGCGGGAACCGTCGCCTCTAGTTTCCGATGGCTGACAAATATTTCATTATTTTCCTATTGTAGAAGTCCATTACCGGGCAGAAGCAATTACATGCAGCAAGCCGGAACGGCGCCGTCCTGTTCAATATTTTCCCTCGGGGATATATGGAGCGAACAAACACGGAGGGTGTTTTTGAGATAAGCAACCAGTACATCGGGATAGTTCAGACCCGTACGAGTTCGAACGAAGAAAGGGTGTGTCGGACGACCGTGTCCTGTCATGTTCGATAGCGATATACCTTGGGCCCAGGCTCCCTTAGAATTCGCCGGTGCCCGTTCTCTAATTGCATAATAGGATGCCCGCATGTAGGGAAAAGATGGGTGGTTGGTACAGGACTTGGTCGAGAGACCAAGTATGTGGGCAGCTATAGAAATACGATTCGCCAGGCTAAACGACGTCGCGATATCGCGCACAGTTTTTTCGCTGAATCGGTTGTTCGCCTGTAAACAGGTGGAAAAGATCGTTCCTGGTTCGCTTTTGGTCGGGAAAAAACTTCGAACTCTCTGAGAAGAAAATTTTCTCTTGAATTTTCGTCGGATTTGCAAATCCTTTCGACGAATCATTGTACGGTTGTTTATATAACTAATTGATTGTATTAAACGACGATGACTGAACGGTTAAACAATCTTTTTACAATCTCAAATCTTAAGCCAATTTATTTTTATCATAAATTCAATTTCAAAGAACTGGAGATAAACAGACATTTTTATTTATCTTCTGTTTCTTGCGATTGAATTTATGATAAGAACAGCTCGGTGAAATTTGAGATTCTAGAGAGATCATCGTTTAATACAATCAATTATTATATAATTAACTATATAATGATTTATCGAAAGGATTTGTGTGATCTGCCGAAGCTTCATTTAATAATGTCCATAAATTAAGGAAAACGTCCAACGTCGTCAGAAGCGCTTAAAAAACAGCAGTCTAGATATAATTTACCGCCGTAATCGTTCCATTATCCGAACACTCGCGTCTCCATGCTGAATTAGGAGCAACGATGTAGCCTATCGAAATGAAAAGCCGAAGATCGCGTTGAAAAATCAAGTGGGACCGTAATCGCTCCGACAAACACACGGGAATAAATTAGAAAATACTTTGGCATATTTCCCGGGTTCTCTCGGGCGAGGTTGTAAAGCACACAGAGGCGGCGGGAACAGAACAAACGGGAATATGTTTGTGAAAGGACACAGGCCGGCCACATTCTTCCATTAACATGGTAAGAATGAGTAACAGGGGAAAGCGCGGCGATAAAGCTGTTGTACAGACAAAAGAGGTACGTTTGTTTACGGAACGCTTTACCGTTAGAGGGTTCGCCGGATTTTCTTGTTGATCCTTCCGGCGCTTCTAATAGCGATTTTGGTTTATTTTCAACGTTAACAAATTAAACTACCCCGTGGTAGCATTTCTCGGCTCTCTGTCTTCATCTTCCTCTTCCTCCTCTTCTACATCCTCTTCGTATAAACATTTACGGAAGATTCCAGCGAGCGCGAGCTTTTATACGGGAAGGAAAAAGTTTCGCGGCGGAGAGATGGGAAACGAGATAAGATTATCGTCTTCCGCGGCTGTTCGCTTTCGAAATGAAACCATGTCTGTTTGTCTGTTTGTTGAAGCAATTAACAATGTCGCCTGGGTAGATTGGAAGGATCACACCGCGTCGCCCGGCTCGACGGCGTGGCTCCGCCACAAGCGGCGAAATACAATTACCTAAAATACACAACGGGCAACGCGGCGAAAGGCAACAATAACTCGGTCTCGGCCTCGAGGACGTTGCCGCGATGAGTCAAGATGCTTTTCGCGAATGCGAAAAGTATCCGTCGCTTTGCCACCTTTGTCCGATACCGTCGTTGTTCCGGCGACTTTCGTTCTCCATCGTGCTTTCACGAACGAACAGTTTCAGCAGTCGTCGTGATTTTCATACGGGGATGCAGCCCTAGTCTTTAGAAAGCGATCATCGTTTCGATCATCGTTTAAAAATGATCGAGCGTTCTGCAAATTATTTCGCACACGACAGACGTTCCGAACGCGTTCGCTGCGATCTCCGACGTCCAGCAAACGCTGCTTGATTTACAGATAAAAATTTCGTTGTCTTGTATAAACGATTTCACAAATGGTTGAACATTTTAGAAATTCGCAATGATGTCTGTTCTTCGACGAACACCGCCTGCTTTTTGAATAGAAATTCTTCACTGTTAAACAAATAATTTTTCTAGTGGATGAACGTTCTAAAAATTCGTAACGATCTCTAGCCACTGACGCTGCTTGCTTTATAAATAACAATGATCGAGCGTTGCGCGAACGATGTTCAAAAAACGTGCCGAACGATCGCAACTTCCCACAGAAATTGTGGGACGAAACATCGATTCTTCTCAACAAAACCTCCTCGCGTACGAATCGCGAAACGTGCCAATTGTTGAGAGAAACGGCCGCGAAATATCGCCTGCGAAGCCTATTTAATTTAACCGCAGAACGATAATTGATATATCGCGGATGGGAGTGTCAACGGATTATAATTGTAAATGTGCGGCGGATAAAAGAATTCCGTTGCACCGGGGATGAAAAATACGGCCCGCCGTATTTTAAGCATCCCTGTAGGTGAAACCGGTGAAGTGGCCGAGGAACGTTACGGATAAATTGATGAGACACCGGCAGCCTGGTAATAAGATGGCTGGGTTATAGCGAACGGACACTCGCCGCGTTATTAATTGACACTTCACCGGGAGCTGGTACCGTATCTGCATCGATATATTCTGTATCACCAAGTAGCCCCGATAAGTGCTCGGCTAATCGATATCGCGCTGTCTAGTGTGTAGAACTCGGGCATTTATTCTGTGCAACCTAACATAAATCCCACGGCCACGGCGAATAAATTCTTGTGTATGAATATTAATCCGACACTTCTGCTTCTACGCCCCGTTCTGCAAAACCGATCGCCGCGACGATATTTATTGTTCCGCATTTATTTTATTTTTTATTTTTTATTTTTTTTATCATCAGTCGGTAGAAATCGCTGCGAGGAAATCGCGCGACTGTTTTTTTCCAGCGATCCGCGGTGAGAATTTACAGGGACGTAACTCGCGCCGCCGCGCGTTCCGTCGACGACCGACGTCGACGTACCGCCACTGTACGTCGCGCAGCTTAGGCTACGGAATTTTTGTCCCCGAGGAAACCGAAGCGGCGAAGGCCCGGTAACGAGACGAGTTTTTCATCGTTACTCCCATGGAAAAAGACTCGACCGGCAAATAAATACAAATTGTCGGATTACCGAGACTTCTCCCGCTGATATGGGACCCCATGCTCTCCGCGCGACAACCTGCTCCATTTTCCGAATACTTCGCATAACTTACCGCGTGCCGCGCCGTGAAACCCAACACACTCTGCGCACCACGTACCCAAATAATAATGAAACCGTTCGGCGGGAGGAGCGCCACAAATAATCGAACGGCGGATACAGGAACGGTGTCCTTTTTTTTGCTCCTATCCGCAAAGCGAAGCAACGCCGATCGAAACGACATCAAAGGCGCCGAAGCGTTAACAACGTTCGACGGATCTTTTCGTCGTGAAATCGTCTTCTAACGAAGCCGTTCAGATTTCGGAAAAGGTTTAACCCTTTGCAATCGAAGCTATTTTAACTGTAAACATAAGATCATTCTTCTAACTTATAGTATTTCTATTTTATACGACAAAATGCATTTTATGCGTACGAAATTGATTCTTGGGACTCACGCAACAGTTACGCTCTTAACAATTTATTATATCTAAACCTTGTTAATATCAAAATTATCTTAAAAGGTGATATAACAAATTTTAGTGGTGCCTCAGAGTCACTACTCGAGTGCAAAATAGTTCTGCGATTTAAATGAAAAAACAGAGAGATCGTGGGAACGTTCGGCGTTCGTATTCGGCATATTGTAACGCGTTAACGAAAGAAGTCGACGAATTTTGTGAAGGAACTACGAGTCGATCGAAGCAGTTTCTTCGTGAAGGAACCGAGAAATACAGAAATACGAAGATCACGCAGACTCGGGGAATTTCAGATCGGAGGACGATCGACCGCGGTTGTTCGATGGCGTGTATCGATCACGGACGCGGCAGGGGTGAGACGATCCTCAATAATTAGCAGCCGATATCCGATACACTGTCCTATTTATCCGAAACAGTCGGTCGGGAAACCGTCGGAATTATGGAACGACAGGAAATTCGAATGTATAAGTAAGAAGAATGATCGATCGGCTCGAGTAGCTCGCATTTTCGAAGCGTCCGAGACGGAGCGGGTTCTGCGGAGCTCGAGGGGCAGGGCATGTTAATTAAATAGCCGGCAAGAGTTTACCAATAACGTGGTGGCGTGTGACACGGGGCTTCTGCGAAATAAAGCAGAAAAAAGGAGACAGAGAGAGAGAGAGGGAGAGAAATGAGAGAGAGAACGTCACACGAGGAGCGTCCGATGTTCGGAAATGTGGCCGCGGGACTTTCGATTTTTACTTTAATTAAATATTTCCCGCGCTCTCGGTGTAGTTCGGCTACGGCACGTTGCAAGACGAGCCGCAGCATCGCCGCAGCGACATTTTTTATTCGCACTTTTATCGATGAAACAAGAAATTCGCGTACCCCCCCTCGCCCTCGTGCTCCGCCCTCGACCGAGGACCGGTGTGAAAATACTGGGCGCACGGTGTTAATTAATTGGAAAATTGTTATACCTCTCGTCTCGCTCGGGCAGCACGAAATGATACGATGACGTGATAAATTGTTGATTCAGGAGGGTCGGCTTCGCGCTGTTTCATTTTATTGTCCGCCGGAGGTCCGCTATATTGAAATTTATTCCGGTTAATTAAAATTACTCGATAGCGGAGATTGTAATTCGTTCTAATTGGCCTGTCGTCTTACAACGACGTCTCGAATAATTACAGAATTTCTGTTGCACGAACTGGTCGGCAGACAAAAGTGTTCGCATAACAGGACTTCATTTAAAATGAAGATAATTGTGGCGAAGTTATTCCGAGTTAATTGTGGGAAGCACAGGTTAGTTAAAAATATTTTTCCCTTTTTGATGATTTTAACAAGTCGAGGATAAAGTGACGCCATTCTTAAATTTGTCTAATCTCTTTACAGCTTTTTATTATAATTTTGCTACCACTTTTGTTATTAGAAAATCCGCAATCTCGTAATAAAACGGTCGATCGTGTAGCGAAAGTTTCGTTGTACCAGTATGATTGCCGATAAATGGACTCCGGATTTTATGCATTTATCACAAAAATAGGTAACTATAATTAAAATCAGTGAAAAAGCTGAAAGAATCTAAGAGCGTCCATGAAGATTAAAAATTACACTAAAATAAGAACGAAATTTCTGTATCGTTTTCGTGTCCCAAAATCGATGCAGACAATTTTTACTTCATCCAAAAATGATCCGCAACGAACTGATAAATATTCCTCCTAGAACGTAACGCGGCAAAGGACGATGGCAATTTCTGCAGCCGCTAGTAAAGTGGTAAAAGGATTCCACAACAGGTTTGAGGAAGCATAAAAAAGCCTAGGGGTAGGAGAAGGAAGGAGTCGGCAGAGCAGCGCTGCTCAAAATGTACATCTTAATAGATTAATTAATATAATCTGCCGGCTCGACTCGAGGCCAGACGAACAACTTCGTCTCAGTATGGGGAATGAATATTGTTAAAGTTAATTATAATTGGGAGTAACCTTGGGCAAATATTTCAACTGGCGAGTTAAAGAACCGGCTGGGCGACGGGCGGACAGGGGCGAAGGAGGAGGAGGATGACGGCAGGAAGTGCTACTTTCTTTGTTTAAAAACGGAGGGATTCTTCATCGGCCGGCGATGCGAAGGATGTGAGCACGTCTGAGGGTAGAGTTTTCGTCTTCTTTTCTCATCCACCGAGTTCGCGACAGTATTTCCACGCGAATTTCACCTACGGCTTTTCATAATTAAAAACGTACAAACCCGCGCGTCTTTACGAATGCGTCGGAAAGCGTCCGGAATGGACGCATACCGGTAAAAGTTAAGAAATTCTACGTATACGTTGACGTTTAAATTAAATTTGGTATTTTGAGAAATTCGCGTCCTATCGGATTAAAATATTGTTTTATCTAGTACACACGACGAAGCAAAAATTGATAGAAATACAAGTAGGAACGAAAAATAAAAAATAAAATAAAAATTAGGAATCGTAAAACAGAATATTAATATTTCCGTTGACAACCAGTGTTAAGGTTCGCTGCAGCTAAGAGTATGCATCCGCATAGCACCCGCGTTTCTTAAATTTTGCCGATAAGCGTAGCTGCACAATTATCGGACGATCCGGCGAGAGCAGCGTCTCGTCGTTTCGCCGGTGAATAATTTCGTCGGACCAGTCGTTTTTGAAGGAGCCACGTACGTGTAAAGGAATGATCGACGCATCATGCCTGAATTTTTCATGGTTACGGTTAATCTTAGAGAGCGTGTTACTTATTGATCGGCTCGATAACATTGACTCGAGCGGATTTCATTTTGATTGAGACCGATGAATAATACAGAAACCGGGCGATGCACGAACGAGGAACGGTCGTTTATTAAACGGTCCACGGGAACGATCCCGGCGATATTTCCGCGGCCGGCTATTGTGTTTCCATTAGTTTAAGTTGCCGCGTGTACTTCATTATGCGCGCGGGGACGGAATTTCAGATTATTACGCGGTGCCTGGGCCGCCCGGGGATTTTCTGAAAACTTCCGCTAAACTCGACTGTCGCCTTCTTCGCAAACTTCTGGCCGTTATTAAACGCGGATGAATATTTATGAACAATAATTGTATTTATACAATGTGTCGTGGCGGGCCTCTTTTCCAAATTAAATTCATGCTAATCGCCGTCGAAAAGAAATTATTATTATTATTATTATTATTATTACTATTAAACGGAACGTTCGTCGAACGTTGCAAAAATCCAGGACGGTAGTAGGATTTCACCGTGGCTAATAAATCCTCGTCTGATTTATTCGAGGAAAAGGGGGTGGAAGATTCTGGACGCACAAACAGCGGACAGGAGAGTCAAGACAATGCGTAACTTATTTATACGGGGCCACCCTCGTTCGTAGCCGGTTAATTATACGTCTCGGAGGATCTAATCAAGCAGTCTTTTTCAAAGTTATCCTCCGGGTGCCGTGCTCGAAAGGTAAATCGATGCTAACGACGCGCGATAGAAGAAACTTAATTGTTCGACGTTATAAGAATGGAATTGAATGCCATAGCGCTCGAATCTATAAAGCGTCTATCGTATCGATCCGGTGAATCTAATTGTAATGATATCGGGGAGTGGGAGACACCGAGAGAGAGAGGGAGAGAGGGAGAGAGCGACTGTCGCTCGAATTTTCAAGGGAGCGAGCAGCGGCGACCAAGGCGAACGACAGAAACAGCAACGGAGCCGGACCAACCCTATTTCCGTATGCACAAAGGGCTCGAGTAGGCAAAGGTTTTGTCGGTCATACGTGCTACCACCGGCCCCAATTGCTCCGGCCCCCTTCTAACTTTCATTATCTCCGCTGTCTGAGCTGTTTCTTCCATTGCATTTTATACTGTTAATTATTACTTCGGAGAGAAAGAGAGAGAGGAAGAGAGCGAACGCGAGAGAAAAAGAAACGTGTGCCCGCGGTCGGAACTACCTCGTCGAACCTTACACACTTTCTGACAATAATTGGCGGGTATTTAACGCGAAGGGTTGTCGCGAAACCACAGAAGGGGTTTGCGAAAAAAATACCGGCGCCATCAATTATACAGCGGTCGTTCCCGTAATGCGCGTGGCGTAGTCGCCTTGAAAATTCTGTTTGATGGATTGCGACAAAGCAAAGGAACTCGCGTCGGTAATTTCGTTTTTCGTCGGTAATTGATAGTATCGACCCCTCGCGATCCTAAGGTCGGCTACAGTCACCCTTCGAACTTTAAGTGACTCCGGTTCGGTTCGCCGTTCAGGCTTCGTTATGCCGACGTGTGGTCGGGAATCCCCGTAGAATTATCGCTTTGCAGCAAATTTCCAGTAAAACAGTCGTCGACCGGACGACAAGAAATGCAAATAATTGTACGACTTCGCGGTTATAATCTAAAGGAGGGTTAAACAATTACCTCCTGATCGCACGATGTACGCCGCATCATGTAGACAGGGTGCAATTATTCTCTTGGCACAGCTGATCCGTGTTCCATTGTTCTCGAGAATTCCCTGCAAATTATACAAATTGTATGTTAAATCGTGCAGCAACATGCCACCGATGGTTAAATTTATTTAACTTATTAGATATAGATTTTCGTTTCGACGTGAGAGAATTTAATAAATATTGTTCGAAATCGCACGTTTTTAATTCTAACGATCTACGACGGTAATTGTTCTTTCTCTGTATTTTGTTCGATTTTCAAAGGGTTCGGCCGGTTTACGAATAAATGAATAAATCGCTCGTTATTGTACATCGATCTAAGACGATACCGAGCACGATTGCTCGTAGAAATCAGTGAGGATTTTTTTATATCCTGCGCCATCGCCGAATAACCGGTTCGGATAGGCGACGTTCCAGGATATATATATTCAATTCCCCCGAAACCGGAAAATGATTTGAGCCGAGTGCATGACGGTCTGGGGGCCGAGTGGCTTCATCGGGCAAGAATCCAATCAGCGGAGACAAACGTTCGAGTGGTATGGCAAAAATTAAAAAGGACAAAGAGGAAGACTCGTGAAAACTTCGGCAGGTACTCGACGGCCAAATTGACACCTACGATCCGACAGAAGAGGAGGAAGTGCCGTTGAGGTAAATTGAGGGCTCGACGGGCTAGGACGGCGGTGGCCGGGGGGTGGCCGGGGGTGGAGTACCGGCGGCCTTCTTCGAGGGGCCGGCGAGGGTTCGTAAGCAGAAGGGAGGAAGAAAAAGGTACCGGTGTGGCCGTGGTGGAGGGAAGGAGAGGCCGAGGAAAGGGAGAGAGAGAGAAAAGCCGGCGGAGGAGAAGAAGAAGAAAGAAGGAGGACGGAGGGGGTGGCGGAGGCCCATTACGGGCGAGCGTGTGTCTCGAAACCGCCTAAAGCGGATCTAAAAAGAGGGCTAAAAGTGAAGCGACGCTCGCATGTCTCATTGCAATCTGCAAATATTGAGAATGTTTTCCGGCATTGCGGGAATCCCGGCGTGCGCCACCAACCAATTGCGATTATCTGACGGAGATACCGCGGCCGAGCGGATCCATCGTTTCGCCCGTATAATCCGACTTCGCCCACGTACCACGTAGACGGAATTAGGTGTTCTCGTGTCCCGTGATACAGCGAGCAAAAAAGACCAGCTAATGGGCTTTCTATCGGCGGCCTAACCTGCTACCCACCCCCTATTGGCTCTCGAGTTTCGGATTGCCGGGTATCGACTGCTGGAGACGTCTTCCCGACTATCACGGAGGTTTATGCAAAATCAATGGGGATTTCCTAGACACGGCGCGAGTTTCTTCCACACCGGCACTCCGGTTTTCATTAATTCTAATCGAAGATGCCTATTGTAAAGCCGTGCTATGTTTCTGTAACAGCAACTACGGAATCGCGATTTTAAATTAGAAGACACGATGCCGTTCCTGTGGTTATGTCAAGACTGTTTTAGAATAGAAGATATTATCACAATAGAAGATCTCTGCGAGTGGTGGGAGTTTCTTTGAATTTCGCAGAGCCATCTTGGTTTCATTGATCACTAGACCGCGAATCTTTGTGCAGAATAAAAATTGTCTGAGACGATCTTGAGAAAGAGATGTTACATAAAAATAAATTGTTTCCTTTTTATCGTTTGTATAAGTTGAAAACGGTTTAACTATATTATGAAATTTTGCTCACGTCTGCACAATTCTGTATTTCAGCTACCAATTTTTGTCATAAGTACATAAAAGTCGCAGTCTATTAATTATGATGAAAGAAGGGGGCTACTTAATATTTTCGTAAGCAACTTCGATGGTACAATTTGCAATGATCAACCCTTCGAGGGCGAAAATAATTTAACGCATTATCAATATTTTTCTCTCACGTGTCAAAGTTTAAATAATTACCGGAATGATCAAATATATCCTGATCTTCGTCCTGAAAAGATTGAAAGACGCGAAAGTGCTTCGGTGGTGTGTTACAGTGGACGTAACCTCGCAATTTATATAATAAAATCGAATTCAGGCAGATCGATCGTTCCCAATATTAACAGCAGAAAAATTTTACTGCCGGAGGGTAGTTCGAGAAAAACTAAAGCTGAATAAAATTTTATTTTCACCAGCCTGGCACCGGCGAACTCAAAATAGACTGAAATACTACTCCGATAACTCCTCCGTTCTTCGAAGATGTACTTAATGAAAAATTGCTATCAACGATCGCTTTCGCAAAGGTCTGCTTGCGTAGATCCTACGATCGCAGAAATCTCGGTACAGTAAAAATCGCGAAGTTTTCGTCGGTGATCTCGCACGGAAGAAAAAAATGGTCGCGAGGGGGTTGGTTGTTTAGTCGATTCGAAACAATTTGTCGATTAACGTTCTAACCTCGGCGCGAGGAACGGCCTAGGGCCGCGGAGGGTGCAGCAATTAAGATTGTAAAACGATAAGTCCGCCGGCTGGAACGACAAAGATACGTAATGGAACAAAAGTCACCCCTTCCAAGCCCCGGCACCCTCCAGCTGACCCGGCGCGGCGTAGCCCCGTCGTCGTCGTCGTCGTCGTTACGGTATCGGTCGTGTCCGTTGGTAAAGAAGAACAATTAAAATATGACAATCGTTAGATTTAATTATCGGGACAAAGGGCAGCGGGTAACCCTCCGATTGTCGGGCAGGAATGCTGCGCGCAGCTGAAAACTTGAAAGACATTTAAAAGCGCGGCTAAACGGATGGAAGGGTGAGCGGCCGGCTTCTCACGGCTGATTTCGTTGCCCGTCTGACTGCGGATCTCTTTCTCGCTTTCCCCGGCAAGGTATTATTAAGTACGGGGCATAACAATCAAAGAACGAATCTTCCGAATCATTTATAACAGGCGTTACGGTAATAACAATTATCGCGACCGTCCTCCGCCGCCAGAAAGATTCTTCTGAAGAACTTCCTCTCCCTTAAAAACAAGGGAGCTTCGAGAGTACACAGGGTGCTCCGGAAAAATGTCGCGCTGCTCGAGACGTTTCGTCTGACAATCCTTCGTGGCCCGTACTGCACCCCTCCCTTTTGTTACAGAGATTTGCTACATTATTTAATTCGATCAGGTTTTACCAAAGTATCCGGGACTATCTGCTAACTATCTATCCAGGATCATCGTTGCTGCAATATAATTGCGATATTATTGAGCTTCTTTAATTTTACGTAACTTATCATCGATCATTTCTTCAATTAATTTCTTTTCCTAACCGCTATAACATCGTCTAAGACTCGCGATGAATATTCTACAAATAATCTATCGTTATTCGTTTCAAAATCTGTTATCAAAATCTAAGAATAACGGCGAATATAGACATATACGAGAAAGAAGAATTGTCCTGTTCTATCGAAGAAATTATTAAGGACAAGATAGAGTTAATCGAAGCAGCCTGTGAAAAGAAAAGCGCGACGCAAGGGGTGATTTTAATAATTCAGAAATGAGACAACGAAATGATTTCGCTGTCCTGTGCGCCGCCTACTCGCTTTCAAGTGCATTAAATTCGCAGTCGAGCGGCGGGCGTAATCAGTTACAAGAATACGGGAAACCTCGAGGTTACCGTCATCGTGTAATTAAAAAACGCGGTAATTAGCGGAGACACAGGATCGCGTGACAAGAACGCCGACAAACGACGAATCCGCGGCACGTGTCATATCCGGCGACACGCGAAACCGTGTCGACCGGCATCGACGAGCGAGCGAGCGAGCGAGCGAGCCGACGGTAAAAATGATTAACAACGAAGACCGGGATAATGTTTACAGATAACAGGGACACTCGGCTGATAAGAAGAGCCCGTTGTTGTACTTTTTCCAGGAGCGAAGTTCCGTTTACGACCGGATATACTTTTCATGCCGCACTTGAAACTTTTCCCAGCTGGATTTACTGTTCTTCTTTAACAACATACATTTTAGTGCCGCCGATGAAACTCCGGCCGGCGTTCAAGCAGAAAGGATGTAAAATGTACCGAGATTGTTCGTCGCGTGTACCGCGTTCGATTCGTCCCGATGCTGCTGGTACACAACGCAATTATTCCGTGCCATTAAAATATTCAGGGCGGGCGGGGAACTCCGCCGCGGGAAACTAGTTTACCGGAAGTCGGGCGAAATTACGCGATTTAAGCGCGCCGACGTCGCAGCCGCGGGGATGGTCGGGAGGAGGAGGAGGAGCACCGTCGTCTTCCGCCGATGCGAACAAGACGTCGGCCAATGTTATTTTCCACCGTCGCACCAGGTTAATCATCCCCCGAAAGTTACGGGAACGACACGACTGACGGGCAAACAGGAACGAGAAGGATCCTCCGGTACGCTCCGCTCGGCTCGGCGCCGCCTAGACCTTCCCTCGAAACTGCGCCGGGCGGGCCGGGCAACGACAAAACGCGCTTAAAAAACTTTTCAAATTTAACCCCATCCTCGGCGAAGTTCTTCGTGGCACGGAACGGCCCGGGAACAAAAATTCGGATGCAGTATACACGGGGCGAACGGCCTCTTCTTTCCCCTGAAATTCCCCGCGAAGAAAGCAACGCTGTCGCGCGCCTAATAGTGATTCGCTTTTTAAATTAATCGCTCGTATAAATGGTCTTCCTGTCGCTCCGAGGAATGATGTTTTCGAAGCGGTTGATATCGGTGTACCTTGACTCGGTTAAATGAAATAATTATGCCGTCGGGTTTACGCATTCATCGGTCTTCGACGGGGGTGAATCAGTTTATATTCCAGCTCGATCGGATTTTTAATATCGGATGGCTGTTCTCATTTCGTGTCTGCGTTCGGAAATTCGTCCGGGAATTTGTTTAATTAACACCAGCAGGCAGGCAGGGCTTTTCTAATGAATTATATTGTGTCTGATAGAGATCGCTGTGCACTGTATTATTTTTTTTTTTTAAAGCTCGACTAAATAGATAATGTGAGAGAGAAATTGATTTATAAAATATTCGCTGAACTAACAACAGTAATAATTAGACCGTTGATTTTACGCATCGATTTTACGCATCCAAGTGACATACGAAAAACGGTGAAAGCGTTTAATAATGATAAAAATGCTGTTCCACAATTTTCGACTAGTTAAAATTATTCAGAAATAAAACAAATTCCCATATAGCATCTGTACTTTGAAATTGCTGCAAATAAATTTGATTTTGCATAAAAATCTGCAAGATAACGACAACGCGGATAAAACAACGTAACGAATTTTAGTGCGCCGCTTCGGGAACCGGGCTTAAAAGACTCCCGGTCGGGACGGAGATCCGCGATGAGGAGAACAGTGTTTGGAAACAGGTGAATTAGCAGAGAGCGAAGGAATTGCGTGCCAATTTCGAGAAAGTGGCACGAGTGGATGATCGAGGGTTAACCGTGGAGGCTACGTAAACGCGAAACAGGGTGGCCCCGGCGGGGCGTAGGAGGCGATTCGGAGTTCCGTCTCGATTTGTATCGAAAGGGGGAGGGCCGACGTGAAGTTTTCCAATTAAACGCGGATTATATCGCTTTGTCTCGGTATTGAAAATACATCGATACCGTCCCCGGTGGCTGTGTAGAGACCAACCCCCGCGGAGCCAGCCCCCGGCTGGCACATAATCGTCGGTGGCGGCTCGGGAATCTTTCTCCGAGCGGGAGAGAATCATCGAAACTTCGGTCAACAACCGACTCGGCGATATCTCGATGTATCACGAAGCAGACGAGAAGCGGGATTACACCGGTGGTGGCCTTTCCCCCTCACGTTCCTTCTCTCTGTTTTATTATTTTTTTTTTCTTTATTTCTTTCCACCTCGTTTTCCCTTCGGCGATTGTTTAAACCGTCTGCCCGGACCGCCGCCGCCTCCTCCGCCGCCTCCACCGCCGCGACGGCCCCGATTTCCACGTGGACCGATTGTACGCGAAAGAGAATTGTGAAAATTTCAAGCAGCCCTGCACGCTCTTGTACACACCGTCCGCGATCTGTCCGTGTGTACACCGGCGTCCGTGTGCACGGATATATATCGCGATGTTTGCCGAAGTTCAACCAAAACGGCCCACGCTCTCTGTCGGCCGGATCTGATTAAACATTGTCCCCCGTCTATTCAAGGAATTTTCAATCTTTCTTCGCGATTCGCGCCACCGACCCCGCGCTATACCGCCTGGCTTATCACCGGGATACGCAGAAATTAATTCCACCGTTTCCGTTACGCCCCGGCCGTATCGGAAACGTGGCGAGACGTGTTTACGTTGCCGTTCGTCGAATCCTGCGAATTATAAATCGGGAGAACGGTGCCGATGCTATCAACTTTTTAGACGCGCCGCGTTCCACGCGTCGGATCGATCTCCCTTCGTTCTTGAAACATGGTAAATTATCTCTAATTAACGCTTAGGATTGAAACAATTTTGGGGCAACTATAAAAACGAGCCGCGAGGCTCTATTAATCGCACCCCCTCTTCCCAAAAATTGTCCATTTTTGTTTCCAAGCTGAGCGTCAATTAGGGAGAATTTACTGTAATCTTTAGCACTCTAAAGATTGCTACGGCCGCTAAAAATTGTCAGTGTTATTCGAGACGATTTTTAAGTTCCGCGAGTTTCTTTACATTCGACAAAACTGCCGAATATTTCAGTTATAGCATCGCGTTTTCCCGTTCCGAGTTGTGGGTGTTATCGGAACGCGTTGGCGATGGAAATCTTCGGATTCCGAAATGAAGCCAACTTCGTGGGCAAAGGGTTATCAAATGGGGTGGAAACGAATTCTCGGATCACCTGCCAAAAACTCTCGAACGAGAAAGAAAATTTTCTCTGAAGGAAATACGGAATGACAGCAAGTCGGAAATAATTTTACTCCGTTTAAACAGAATTTGGCGAAAGATCGCAGTGACACAGATCGCGTGAAGCGAAAATCGTTAACGTTGAAACTACCGTAATTGTCTACGCTATCGTCGCGTCCCCTTGGAGGAAACATCCGGGTGTAAAACGAGCGAGTTCGGAACGGCGACGCGAGGGTGGTAAAATTTCGGTGGACCGGGGGTGGTTTTCGGGGAAAAAGTGTCGGCACGGATCCGCGATTCGTGTCTCTGGTGTACGAAAAACAGCGTTCGGCGATTTGAATTCGATATAGGGATACAAGTTCCTATGGCCGGGCTAGTGATCTGTAAATACATCGGCCGGATTGGATTGGCCCCTATCAACCTAACTCCCCGTCTACCCAGGAAGTTTCGTACTTTTCCGAGCTCGTTCTCTTGGAAAAAAAAGCCCTCGGTCCCCGGTTAGAATGGCCGGCCGCTAAACTGCGGTGCCGCGCCTCCCCCCGAAACGAATTTCTGCGCTCTCGCGTTTTCTCCACCCGCGCGCCCCACCCACCGCGGCCGGCCCCTCCGCGCGAATCGAAATATATTAATTTCGGTCTTTATCGTAGCGCGCCGCGTAGTCGCGGCCGAATTTCCGGCGATTTTTCGCCGCGGAAACGATGCAGCGCCGCGGCATCGATAACCGCGCCAATCATCCCTCAAAGATTAACGACCTTCCTGAGGAAACGATCGGCCCCGGGGGGTGAAAACGAACGTATGCAGGCACGCGTATGAACGCTATCGATTCCTGAAATTATGGCAGTGGGTCAAAGAGGGGTGAAACGGCGCCGGCAGCGGGAGAACGAGCAGCATCATCGAGCATACTCGCCGCCAGGAAAGTATAGGGTGGACTATTTGTTCCGAAAGGGATGAAACGATCCTCTTTAAGGCTCCGCGGGGCCGCGAATACAATTTTTCCTGTACACGGTGGCTTTATAAACCGGAAGCGTGAAACGAGATTACCTCGATCCGGGGAACAGAGATTTTGTTATTCGGGCTAAGTTTTTATGGTGTTTTCGTAATGCTTTTGTTATCTGCAGGATCATCGAAATAAATCTACCGTGTCCTCTATCTACCGGCAATTGGCTTGTTTGTTGAAGTTGAAGTTCACGATCGTAATTGTTTGTTCCCGATTCGTTAACCAAAGAAAGTTTAAATTTTATTTCCTGTTTCTTCTTCTGCCATTTATTCCTGTTCAATATGGGCATACGAAATTAATGATTCGGATAAAGAAACGCACATATTGTAACGCGACCTCTAACATTTTTATCCCGGAGGGATGATGTCACCCTTTGCTGCACGGCGCAACAAATAGCATTGCGTACGAATTCGTGAAGAACGAAAAAATATATAGAAGAATTAATGTTTCAGGTGTCCGCGACCCTCTCCGATCCGCAATTATTACCTTCCACGTCGCCTGTAATTTCACTTTTCTTCTGCATGACTATTGATACCTATTTCCTTTCATCCTCGAGGGCTGATGTCACCCTTCGGTCTATACCGGAGCATATAATACATAGAAATTAATAAGCATCGAAAGAAAGTAACGAAATGAAACTTTCAGGTGTCTCCAACCCTTTGCGATTTTGCCTTGCATGTTTGATACGATTCCATCCGTTTCACGTGTGCCATTGCGTCGCCGAGGGTTGCTGTCATCCACGAGTCCACGGTGAAACGTGCGACACACACGAAATTAATAATGAGCCAGGAAAACAATAAAAATTAAAAGCGACCAGAAAACTTGGTAAAAAAAGGAAAAAGAAAAGAAAGAACGAAGAACCGGATAGATACAACTATTGGGATTAAAAATTGTAAATAAAATCTGAACAATTTGATTTGCAATCGTCGACGAGGAGCGATCTTCAGGGTTCGTAGTCTCTTTATCGGCGACGCGAGAAGCCCCGCCGCCGTTCGAGCCCTTTCGATTTCCGAGCTCTCGCGGGCTCCCTTCGTTCGCAGGCAGTCGGTCGGGCGGGCAAAAGATATTAAAACAATCGGGCGTTGTAGGGCCCCCCACCGGTTCCCTTTAAAATTTGCAAATACACGAGTGAAGTGCGAATTTATTCGACGGTCTGTAACCGCGCGGCTCCTCTTCACGGCTCAGACTCGGTTGAACGCCGTGAGCCGTTTGCGGCAGCCGCGAAATGGAAAAACGGGTTTTCCTTCTCTCCCGGAGAGGAGAGGAGAGCAGAGCCGGGCTGCGTGCCGCGAGAGGGATTAGCATAGCCCCCTCATTAAAATACAAACACAATTCCATCGGCCCGTACAGCCGCCTACTCCGCCTGCAGCCGCCAATCTCGAATACCAACCCGTTTCTGCAGACTCGGTTCAACGGTCTTCTTTTCTACCCTCTCCCTCCCTCTCTCTCTCACTCTCTCTTTCAATCTCTCTCTCTCTCTCTCTCTCTCTCTCTCTCTCTCTCTCTCTCTCTGTCCATCATGCCTGCGAGGAAAACTTTTAATCCATATTCGTTAAGTCTCCTCAAGTAACCCTGGCATCTGCGGCCCCTTCGGTTACTCTTCGATGACCGAAAACTTAAGCAACGCCGAGGGAAAACACCGGTGACCTTCGACCGACGAATATGCGGGTCCGCCGGGATCCGACGAATCTCTCGCGAATCTTCAGACCAGGCCGAAATTTCAACATCGCCGGAAGAGACGCGCGGAAGACACGCGCTCTCTCGGCTCGAAGGTACGCGAGGCAAAGAGGAGAAAGAGGTCGTCTTAAAAGCAAAAGACGATGAAGAGGACGATGAAGCGAACGTTCTCCTTCCGCGCTGCCGATCGGCACACGCAAATGCTCTCCGCTCTTAAACGCGCTAGCCAGCTAGTTCCCCGTGCATTCGAGCCCATTGTTTTTACCTCGACGGCGTTTCCCACGAACAGAGTCGCGTGTCGCGTGTCGCCCCGACCCTTCGCGTTGAAAGCTTTAATTCTCCGCGTCGGCAAGAAAAATTTCGGGAAACGTGTGCTCTGTTTTGAGAACAGAGTGCAGGAACGTCGGCGAGATGGGACGGAAACGGTCGCTGCAACGTCAGCTGTTAAGGAAACTGTCTCATGGGGTGGTTAAACCTTATTGACCGGAAGAGGAAAAGTAGCCGTAAACAACCCTCCTAAATACCCCTGACCGCTCGCTGTCCTGCAGCCATCGGTTTAACCAGCGCCCAAACAACCCTCGCCTGTTTACCGATCGGGAATGCCTTCTCTCCTGATTGAGGCTCCTTCGCCTGCGCCGATAGTTTCCCTCGGTTTCGCTACACGTTTTTATTATACTTAGCTAACGACCTTCTGACCATCTGTTATCTGCTCAAACATTATCAGTATCGAAGCTCCTTGTAAGATGATGCGTTTGCTTTCTTCAACGCTTGATCTGTTTGAGCTTCGAGAGCGACAAATATGTACAGTAAATTCTCTCTATTGACATAACCGTCTTTTTGATCCAATATTTTAGCAGCGACGCTTGCTCCGTGTTCGACGAGTATACTCGTCGTCGCTGGATTCTCGCGACGAAAAGAAGACGCCTAACTGGTTAATTAAGTCGAAGAGCAACGAAACACCGTAGCCACGAAATCGGCGAAAACAGAGGACGCAGCGCCTCGGAGAGGCGGGGCGCGGTTGTACGCGCAGCAGGGTAAACATGTACGGGGTTGATACGCGAGTAGGATCTCGAGGCCCGCTCCGTAAATACTAACGAATCTATTTCGGAAATTGTTGAAGGCGGGCGGACGGGCGCAGCGAGCCGGAGGTCGGAATATTTTCAACGCAAACAGCCGGATTGCCCGACGCGCTAATCGTAGGAGAAGAGCTTATGCGGAGCGCGTGGCATTTCTTTGAAGGGCTTTGGATGAGAGTAGGCCTTGCCAAATACAGGATCCGTTTGACCGTCAAACGTACGGAGCAGAAAGCTTTTATCCTCCCCGCCCCTCGCCTCGGCTCATCCTGCCGCCTAGAGGAGCCTCTTCAACCCCTACCTTCGGGCACCGCTCCCACAAAGGGAAATATTTACAAATATTTCGCGACTAGAAACCCCGGTTCACACCGCAGTCCTTTCCAACGCCTCTCGAGGGCTCAACTCTTTTTCTCTGCACTCTTCGTCTCGAGATCTGACACAATTTTTCTTGTATTGTTCCGCCGCCGCTGCTACTGCTGCTGCTGCTAGCGAAATCTCTTTCGCTGGCTCGCGAAGAAAGGGACTGTGCTCGGGCTGCTACGCGAAATAAGCAGTTTCGATCTAAAATACTTTCTAACGTTTCTCTGGTGCTGAAGATCGGCTAACAGGTTTATTTATCGTTCACAGATACAGTCTAAAGTGCCGGAAAATGTGTGCATTGATAACAGTGAGGAGCTGTTTCGATCTAAAACATTTTCTGATGCCGAAGAGAGATCCGAGGACTGTCATTGATCGCAACAAATGAAAGAATTTTTTATTTATAACGCCGATGCGTTTGTTAGCTAACTGTACATATAATTATAATCGAGATTGCTTATATTTAGGCCTACGTTTACCTTGCGTTAATTTGCTAACCAACAAACCAGTCAAAATGGCTGGATCACAATTTGTCCTTCTATAGCTATTGAAACCATAGAAACGTTTCTATGAGAATTTTTTCTATAAATTTCTTTATCAAAGTACATTATCTTACAATCGAAATCGGATTTGTTATAAAATATTATTGTTATAAAATATTAGACATTAGTCGCGTCTAGAACTCGCCAGTTTCAACGACAACAGTAAATTCTCCCCAGTTTTCCTTAAGTTTGTAAAGAAAAATGGACAATTAGGGAAAAGAGGAGATGCGATTATTCGATTATTATACGATAATATACTTCTCTAGTTGCCGATCGTCAACAATTATAAAAACGAGGCGCAAGCCTCGAACAATCGTATCTCTCCTCTTCCGAAATTGTCCGTTTTCGTTTCCAAGCTGAAGAAAAATTCCGTAGAATTTACTGTATTTAGGAAAGAAAATGGGAATGCAAAGGAAGCATAACTCCGGCCGGGTCTCTTTAGCGAGCATTCGCCGCGCTGATACATATGCAGACTCGATATCTTCGGTAGTTATTCTTTCGCGGCTTACCTCGGGGGGGAGATAAGGGAAACCCAGCAGTAATTTGAGCCGAAGGGAGAACAGTCTGATAAAATGTTACCTTTGATGTCTTTCTACAACTGTTCTTATGATCACGCGATCTACGAGGCTCCTTTTAAGGACGCCCGGGCGAACAGGCGTCGAACAATCGAGCGCAGGAGAATTCGCATGAATCCGAGCGTCGTTCGACTAAATCTAAACCCCGATTAGCGGTGGAGATCGAAGGGACAGGGGGATGATGGCCACTTGGCCCTTGAAGGTCAGTAGGGTGCGGCTAACGGTCGAGTAAATGAAGGGTCGCATTACGAGTTAATGTTCGGCTGTTACGTTTCTGTAATTCGCCTAATTGTACTGCACGAGAGACTACGGGCTATTCCCGAAACTAGGAACGAGAGGCGCGATGCTTTCTAAATAAGCAAGATTCGAGAATATTGTTCGGCGATCGATCTTAGAATATTTTCAATAGTCGGATGCGTTTATGAACTGGCTGACAAGAAATGAGTCAGTGAATGAGTCACTGAATTTGTCATTCATTCATTTATTCCTCATCTCCTCGACACCGACCGGAAAATATAAGCTTGGAAAAGAAAACGATTCACCGATGTTCGTTCGTGATCTTTTCAGCTTCCCGAAGCACTCGCGACGCAACCATAAACTTCAGAGGAAGCAGGATTTTAGGAAACCTGCGGCTCCTTGTATCCGCAATTTCCAGCGCAGTAATCGATACGCTTTAACGCGTTAAGCGCCAAGTCTGTTTTGCCTTCCTTTCCGTTTAACTCGCGTTATGATATTCTGCGGAACCTGCGAATACCGGGTTTCGATAAAACTCGTTAACATTCTTTTGGCAACAAGCGATATTAACAAGTGTTTCGGTAATACTCGTTGAAATTTTTGTTGGTAACAAGTGACGTTAACAAGCAATTTTTGAACGTCGATTGCACGATATCATCGCCATTGCAATCACATAATGCGTACGATGCCCTGCTGCTAAGTATAAACTATACTGTCTACAAAGGCTTCCAGCCAGTTTATCAATAAATAATAGTAATAATATCGCTACATTAGTTTAAATATTATTTATAATAATATCGGCACATTGTTTTATGCTCTCCAAACGATTTAAAAATTATCTCCATATACAAGAAGAATATATGTTTTTAAATTGTACATCGTCGGTCACCGGTGACCGACGACGCCCTAACGGAGAGACGCCAAAGTGACGAAGTTAAGAAGATGGCGATCGCGACAAAGGAGTTAATCAATTCGCGAGGAATCGCAGGACACAAAAGTCAGCCGATGGCGGCGGCCGCGGCGTCGATACACGGAGGAGGGGAAAAAGGGGCGAAGTAAAGTAGAAGATGTAGCGCGTCGGTAGGACTGTCGGGACAGGAAGCTAAAGAGGGCGGTTAACAGGAGCTTCGGGGCAATAAGCGACTCTACAAGCTTTGGGAGGCGACGAGAGATGACCGCACAGGAAAAGCCGCACTGGTCAGCAGAAACAGCTCGCAAAAACACGGTCGTCCAGCCTCTTCTCTGCCCCACAGCAGCGACGGCAACCCCAGGGAAAGCTCCGTCGACCACCCACACACACCTAGAACCCTGCTCGGCCCCGCGATCCCCTAACCCCGTACCGCCGCTCGTCGACAACGGCTCTGTTTCTCCCCTCTCGTCTCCCGCTCGCTCCTCCGCCGTTTCCTCGCTCTCCTTTCCGCGCCAGCTACCGCCACACGTTAAGGGTTGCTTAGGTAGTTGGTACAGAGAGAAGGGAGCGAGGGGGGTGGTGGGATGGCCGCGGGAGGCCGGCACGGGGGTGGGCCGCCAGAAGAGAACGAACCCGGAGGAGTCGGAGGGGTTTGCTCGGTGGCAAGATTACGGCGAAGTTGCGCTCATTTAAATAATGCGCACAATAAAGTATGCAATGGCTAAGAGAGCGGTGGGGGATCGGCTGGGTTCCGTTAGCGCTCGATGTTCCTGTTTCAGGGGAGAAGGGATGGCGCTCCCGGGTGCAGTCACGTACCCTTCAAGGAGGCACAACCACCGACCCAGACCTACCTACCTACCAGACCTAAACGCGCGAACGTTTACAAGGACGCGAAGCTCGAGACACCGGCGATTTGATTCCGGAACGGCGTCCGAACTCGCGATGATTCGACCCTTCTGGCGATCTCTCGTTGGTCCTCTTTGTTGCAAAAGTTGAACAGCTGATTCTTTTTTATCGAGGTTATCGAATTTCTGTTGGGTCTGGCTGCGGGGAGAAATTATTTAGAGTCGGATATGCGTTCAGAGAAGACGGTAGGGAACCTCTTGATGGAAGAGAGAATAATTTCTTCGATACTGTGTCGCGATTAGAATGATCCTAGGAAGCATTTAAAGTCATTCTACTTTCATTCTGTTCTCCAAATTATGCGTCGAATATGAAGAAGGCATCGTAAAGGATAAAAGGTACACTTATTGCGTGACATCGAATCAGACTCGTGACGCAAGTGTCAAATAAAAGCTTCTCTTTCTTCTTGCGTTTATTGGTCGTTGATTTTATGGTTCTTAGCATCGACCGGTTCAGTATCTAGACCTCATCCCTACAGGGGGATGATGAGGTCTACAGATTTTATCGGGAGACTTTCACTGTTTCAGTTTCGACTCGTACGAAGTACACGACTCGTTTATTTCTTCAAAAATGCTTCTCTTTTTGTTACCGGTATTTAAACATACAGCTAAATATACAGAGGAAACGTGAATCATTCTAAACAAAAAATTGTTGGAAACAGTTCGAAGAAGATCGTACGATGAAGGATTTAAAGGGAACAAATAACGTTGCGTGTTGCTCCGTGGCAGAAAGCAGACGATCGTTGTTCTAGGAAAATTCTACTGTAAAAATCAGCAGGAACGCGTTCGCGCTGCCGAATCCGCTATCGCGTATGTATCAGAGGGGTGAGTTCAGGCGTTCCGCCCCGAAGGTTTCGCCGATCGATTGCGATTCCCAAGGTCATCTAAGTTTTCCGACCATGGACATTGCGTGGAATGACCTGCTTCGATAGGTTACAGGGATTCCGGAATAAATCCCTTCTAGCCGGAGCGAAAGTTTTTGTCGGCAGTAATCTTGCATCTCCGACACCCCAAACCAGTTTTCTTTTTCTTGCCGCCGTCGCCCCTGCCCCCCTCTCCCTTGCTTCTGCCTCGTATCCCGAAATGTGCTCGTTCGTCAGGATGAAATCGAGTATGCGAAAAATGAACGCACTCGGGATTTTTCCACGAAACATTCCCCGCGCCCCTCGGGGACAAACAAATTAGATTCCGGTCTCGAAAAACGACACGCGACGACGATATTTTCTTTACTGCGGTCGCGAGCTTGTGAACGGAACGCTGCGATTGCAGAGATTGCAGCGAATTCGTTCACAGAGATACGAATGCAACATTGCAGTCTTGAATATTGCAACGTATACAATTGCAAGGATGCGAATACAACGCTGCAATCGTAGAAATATCAATAAATGGAATAACATAGATGCGATTGCAACACTGCGATCTTGAATATTGCAACGAGCGGAGAATCGCAAAGCTGTGAACGCAGCACTGCGATTCTAGGGACTGTCGCGAACACGATAGCTAAGAATAATATGAGAGAAAGTGAAACGTAACGCAACGATGATATCGCGCGATGGTACGATGCGAATTTGAAGCCGCTACTGCTCAGCGAAAAAATAGGAATAGTAAATAATGTATTCGAGTAATGGCGGCAGTGTATCTTCACCTGTAGCCAAGCCGACGGTGTATCTTATGAGACCGAAGGGGGAGGCGTGAGAATGAACGTAATGAAAAACTGGGGCTGCTTAAATAAAATAAAGCTTGTCGGCATATTATTGGCGGGAGGGTTGCACTTTATCTTCCTCCTCCGCCCTCTTCCACGCCACTTTCCCGGCTGCTTCATTTTTCCAGTTTACCCCCTGGCCCAAGGAGTACTTTCATTTGCCGAATAACGCTGCGCTCCGCGCGAGACTGCTAAACCGTGCAAACAGAGACCGCTCTCCCTTTATTTCGGAACACTCAATTACCAGCGGGAAGAGAGCGGAAAATCTCGAGTTTGTTGCTTGATAAATCGAATCGGCCGGAGCCTCGAGGCCGGAATTCTCGCTTTCGGCACCGCCGCGGCGCGACACGATAGTTTCGCCGTCGTCTCGACAAAAATGACAAATAGCGGAGCGAAGGAGCCGGCTAATTTACATATCCGCTAATCTCTCCGCCTCTCGCCGTGTCCCCGGCTCTAATTCCGCGCTAATTCGCCGCCCTTGCTCGAGAACGACGATGAAATAGTCCGGGGCCCTCCGACGACGGCGTTGTTCGTCGCGCCGGGAACGCTGCAACAGCCGCCCTCAACCCTTTTCACCGGCCCGACAGATAAGGAGGGATCTAATTCCGGTTAATGTTGCTTTTTCAATTGCCCGTAAACACGATCGCGAGCGCCGCCGCCGACGAAACTGATTTCGAGGAAATTAACCCCGTTATGCTCGTCTGGCCATGACAGGGCTCTACTACTTTCCCGCGACAGAGCACCGCCGAGCTCGTCGCGGAATTTCAGCTAATCTATTCGCTCGTGCAAGCGCACGTTTTTCAAACGATCTTAGCGAACTCCAGGAATTCCGCTATTAAAGCATGAATAGATGAAATGGAAGACAACGGAAACGTCGGGCGAATTTCGGAAGTCTGCTTTAAGAAGAAGCGAACGTCTCCGTCTTTTTATCGTCGACAGAGGAGATTTTCATCTCGTCTAACGATCGGACCGAGAACCTTTGTGCAAAATAAAGATATTCCACGTCGATTGCACAGAACAAATGTTACCTAAAAGTGTATTTTTTCCTTTCGACGATGGTAAAGTGAAAGTAACGCAATGCTATTTTTTCAAATCCTCATCGCGTCTTGGATCTCCTGCGTCTCGTTCACCCACTTTCGCGGTAAACGCACGGAATCCGCGGTCTGGCAACGGTCTACTTCGCGCAACGTCCGATCGAAGATTGTTAATCGAATTCGCTGTTAATCCGGCACGGAACGAGCGGGTCCTGAAGTGAAATTTTCTCGGCGGAGGGAAGATCGGGTGGAAATCGGGCGGCCGATTAAACTCGAATCAGTGTGTCGTCTCACCTAGATCCCCGTCTAATGAAGGGCCGAATACGTCACCGTTCCATAAACATTACGGAATTGTGCAGGTGCTGTTCCTGATTTATGGCTGGCAATTAGAATCCGGCTGCCTTATTTGCCGTCGTCGCCGCTAAGAAGCGGCGCCGGCATGTGAACGCGACGCATCGTAATCTATGCCCCGAAACCCTAATTTCGAACGGACGCCAGATGTTATGGGACCTCGTGTCGTGCGGAAATGTACAATATAAATACCGCGTGATCGGGATGTCGTCGTTCCCCGTCGAAAACGATGATGTGAATTCTCTCTAATTGACGCTTAGTTTGCCCACAAAAGTGGCGCACAATTTACTGTACAGTAATTTCTCTCTAATTCGCGCTCAGATTGCGCGCAAAAATAAATAATTTGGGACCGGAGACACGATTGTTCAAGCTTCGCGGCTCGTTTTTATAGTTAACAATTGTCGACGATTGTAAAAACGAAGTCGGAAGGCTCGAACAATCGCGTCTCCTCTTCGCAAATTGTCTATTTTCGTTGACAAGTCGAAGGAATATTAGGGAGAATTTACTGTACAGTAATTTCTCCCTAATTCGCGCTCACATTGCGCGCGAAAATAAATAATTTGGGACCGGAGACACGATTGTTCGAGCTTCGCGGCTCGTTTTTATAGTTAACAATTGTCGACGATTGTAAAAACGAAGTCGGAAGGCTCGAACAATCGCGTCTCCTCTTCGCAAATTGTCTATTTTCGTTGACAAGTCGAAGGAATATTAGGGAGAATTTACTGTACAGTAATTTCTCCCTAATTCGCGCTCACATTGCGCGCAAAAATAAATAATTTGGGACCGGAGACACGATCGTTCGAGCTTCGCGGCTCGTTTTTATAGTTAAAAATTGTCGACGATTGTAAAAACGAAGTCGGAAGGCTCGAACAATCGCGTCTCCTCTTCGCAAATTGTCTATTTTCGTTGACAAGTCGAAGGAATATTAGGGAGAATTTACTGTACAGTAATTTCTCCCTAATTCGCGCTCACATTGCGCGTAAAAATAGACAATTTGGGACCAGAGACACGATTGTTCGAGCTTCGCGGCTCGTTTTTATCGTTAACAATTGTCGACGATTGTAAAAACGAAGTCGGAAGGCTCGATGAATCGTGCCTCCTCTTCGCAAATGGTCTATCTTTGTTGACAAGAAGGAAAATTAGGGAGAATTTATTGTACAGTAATTTCTCCCTAATTCGCGCTCAGATCGCGCGCAAAAATAGACAATTTGGGACCGAAAAAACGATTGTTCGAGCTTCGCGGCACGTTTTCATAATTACCGATTATCATCGAAACCGAAAGGCTCGAACAATCGTATCTCCTCTTCCCAAATTGTCCGCTTCCGTGCGCAATCCGTGCGTCAATTACGGAGAATTTACCGTTCTCCGGAAAGAATTCCTCCAGACGGGTGGAATCCCAACCGGAGACGGGGAGGTTGGTACGCGTGTTACCCGCGGAATTAATAATGTAAATTGTGTAATGAGACTATGGTGTAAGCGGATTATAGAATCCGAGGGTGAAGTCGACGTCGGAAGGAGACAAATGAAGAGAGATGGTTTGCGGGAACTGGAAATGCAATATGCCGCGGAAACCGTCACCGTGGGGATCGCAAAATAAATAGATATACGTGGCTGGAGTTCCACCGATCGGCTTCGTCAGCATGGTTGAACGATGGCCGCCGCGTTCCACGACGAACTGCGATTTATTGTCAAGCGGCAGCTTGAATTTGCAGTCCCCGATTAAGAAAATAGCTCGAACGGCTCGGCGATCGCGTTCGGTTCGCGTCGAAACGCGATCGCAATTACGCGCTTTAGCAAAATCGCGTACGGACGGTGCGCGTTTCTCGACGAACCCGCGATTGATTCGCGGAACGATAAGAAATGTTCGAGCTACGTTTTTGGCTCAAGGGAAACGATCGCCTCGAACACCTCGGTAAATCGCTTAACCCGTCGAAACGCAATTGTAAACTCGGCGAAGTTATGGCCGATTCGCGGCATTCCTCGACGAACCGGAATTTATGTGAACCGACGGGTTCCAGCCCGCGTCTTGAGCTAAAGGAAATTAGCCTGTGCATAAACACCTCGGCAATTGCCGCGTCGCAATTGCGGATCTCAAGGATGCCGGCGGAGTAATAAAATGGCCGGAGGAAACTCGCCGGATAAAACGTCCCAACAGTTCCCCGATCGGGACAATAAACATCTCCGGGGCGATCGTTTGACTCGCAATTAATAATTCGACGATTCCGAGGAGAGCGGTTAAGGTAATCCAGTGGATCGGCGAGCCGGGGCCGGCTCTCTCTTTCTCTCTCTCTCTATATTCACCGTCGGAAATGCAGCATGCTTCGATAAATTCATCTCCGCGGAACAAGCGATTGTTTTCCGAACGAGTCCGATAAGGACATAGACGGAAATGAGTAAAAGGGAAGAGGGCGAGGGCGAGAGGAACGTCGGCGGCGATGCTGCTGCTGCTGCTGCTGGTGGCGGTGGTGATGGTGGTGGTGGTAGGAGGAGGAATAACCCGAACGGAAAGCACCTAGAATGGCAGAAGGAGGATGAGAAGGTGGAAGAGAAGGAGGAAGAGGCGGGAGGACGAGGAGGAGACGACGATGCCACCGGAGGACTTGAGGGAGAGATGGCCCGGGCGTTCATCGGACATTTATCCAATTAACCGATTCGAGTCGAGTAACCGGGGGTCAGGAGGTCGTTCGGCTACCTATATAGACGGCGTGCACACGGTTCAGCGCACGAGCACTACCAATAATAGATACGCGCGTCCGCGTGGAAGACGGGAGAGAGGAGGCTCGGTTACGTAATGCCGAATGTTGATCCGTTATGTTTAATTACGCAAGCCCCGATATTGACGGCTAGGTATGCGCCGGGGTTCGGGAGCGTCCGGGATGCAGGGAGAACGACGAGCACGACGGATCGGAATCGGTCCCGGTTGCTTGTCCGTAAAGTCAACCCCTTTCTCCGGCCGCGGGAAAAGGGGTTCGACCCGAACAGGAGGAGAACTGCTGAGGCGCTCTCTCGGCCGCTGTCGAACGAAATGGCCAGCAATATTGTCGTCGTGGTCCGGGGGATTTGCGTGGGGCTACGAGAGCCGGAGACGGGGAGGAACGACGGTGACATGGGAAATTAATTATACGCCGGTGAAACTCCTGACCTCCGCCTGCTCCACCGAAACAGATCGGTCCTCCTTTCGTTTCGCTCTTTCCACGGACGATTATTGGCTCTGTCGACGGATCCCCGTTGCCCGCAGGTAACCCGAATGGCAATCGTGTCACCCTTGCCACGGCGAATCTGTTTTGTGCCCGATGATCCTTTCGGGGCGAGAGCTCGATACGTGGAAGCCGATACGGTGAAGAGCGAACGCTGTTTAAGTACTTACAGGCTCGAATGTCTACTAATCCTTTCGTAGATCGTGTTCTTCTTTTTGTATCGCCGGTGTTGAACCTTTTGCATGGTTTATTTAATTTAATCGTTTACAGAATTCATTCTTCCTTTGGCAGAGAAAATTCGTTCCAACAAGTATTTATACAATTCAAGTCGATTATTGCATTTCATATGGATTTGTACGCTTGTTTGCAAAATAATAGGAATTTCGTTCGAAGCAAATAACCCGCAAGATTTATTTACGAAACTTCGTTGCATTTTTTGAGGTGATATTGATTTGATTTCAGATCAGCGAATTCAATTTGCAAAACAACGAGGAAGATCTGCGATTGGACGTGGTTAATTAGACGTGCGCAAAGGTGAATATGATGGAGTAATTTAGAGTAAAAAGAGGAGTAATTTAGAGAGGAAAACCTGTACGCGTGCGTTGTAGACTCTTTCATCGATTAATTAAAAAAAGATCGTTTCAAGATTCAACTCACTGGAAACGTTAAAGATAAGTTTCCTTTTGAAAAGTTATTCTAATCATCGAACAAAATTAACGCGATTAAGAAGAGGAACGCGTCGAGCGGAGGACTTGTTTACCAGCCCCGGCGAGAAGCAAAGACAGAACCGGACCGTTCTAAACTCGAGCGTAGCGCACGAATAGGAGAGAAATGTGCTGGTATCGTGAGAGATGGGAATAAAGAGCAGCCAGAACTCGGCGAGCACGCTGAGAGTACATCCGGGGATCCATTACACCCAGATCTCGGGATTCAACTGTCCGAGACGGCCGCAAGATTTGTGTTTTCACTTTTGCGCGAGGGTTATCCTGTCCCGGAGTGTTTCGTTTCCTCGAGAATCAGGCGGTCCCGCAACGAAAAAAGAAACGAGAACGGAACGGAAAGGGAGGAGGGGGGGAGACGAGCGCGGGAACAATTAAATGATTTTTATATGGAAAATTGACGATCGGCAGGAGAGAAACGTTCCGGTTACCACGGTATTCCCGGGAATCGAGCGAGCGAGCGGGCGACATCAAGTTTATCGGTCGTTCTATGCACGAAATCGGTGAAAAGAGAAAAAAAAACCGATTTGTCCCGAAATATGTCGGCTTTTATATATCGTTATGGAGCGTACGCGTGGGGAACGACGTCGTAGCCACCACCACCTCTACCAACTTTCTATCTCCTCGCTCATACTTTACCACACCACCCCCATCCAGCACACATACGCTCCGAATATTTATTTTTATTACAATCCGTATACTCCTGAGTCAACAGTTTTTTCTTTCTTTCTCCATCCCCGCCGCCCCCTGTCGGGCTCTTGCTCTAGCCTCTCCTGTTCCTTTCTTCGAAGGTACGAATCGATTTCAGGCAGGGGTCGCCGAACCGGGTGCGTAAGTCGAAGAAAATTTCGATGCCAGCGAACGCCGCGACGACGGTGGCAGCCGATCGATTCGTGCTTATCTCGCCGCGAAATTAAAGTCACCGACGCGACTCTCCGTCCCCTCCTTTTTTTCCCTCCGCCGGCTTTTTTCTTCCCCCACTCCTCCCCCCCCCCCGAAATAAAAGACTCGGCGGCCCCGGTCGAAATAAATTGTTCACGTTCGCGTTATATCGCTTTAATGTTTTTGAGACGGGGCCCCTCTCACACCCTGCGAAAAGTTAGCGGCTACTGGCGAGTCCAGTAAATCTTACAGCCTGAACCACCCCCCAGCCTGAAACCTCCCTCGACTGCCTAGCCATTCTTATTCCCTCGTTACTCGCAGCTTCGCTCGAGGCGGCTCTCTCTCCTTATTATATCGTCTTTCCACGCCATAAAATCGGAAAAGAATCTCGCTCCCCGAGACAATAGAAACTAATAAATTTGATTGCTGATTACACCCGCGGAATCCACGGATTAAAAAGCGATCGCGCCGGCCGAAAGAAAACTGGCCTGTTGTTCCTCGTGTCCATTATGGACGGGAGATCGTCCTTTTTTCGATCGGGACCATTGATCCACGAATTTTAAATTCGTCGAAAGAGACGTGAATTCACAGTTGAACCAAGAGGCACTCGGAGTACATGCTTCGTATTATTTTATAACAATAACAAGACTGACAAGGCTAACTGGGTGATTATTTAAATCGATTCTGATACTCGTATAAAGGAATAATGCAAAATAAGCTGAATAATCGTGAATTAATAACTAGCATTGTATTTATTCTATCTCTAATGTTAATCGGAAAGAGGCGTCGCAGAAATATTCTCTTGATGGATTTACTAGCAGAAAGTATAGTACGATAATATATATTTTTCATCGTATCGTAGATTTTCCTGCAAAGTGAAATTTAATTTTTCTAATATTATTATTGTTTACGCGGTGAATTAGCTTCGGATCGTTCAAACGGCCTGGCACAACATTTTGGGGCTGGAAAGTTTTGCGGCCCTAAATCTCGGTGATTTAGCGTACACTTTGTAATATCGTAATGTTGTAATATCGTGAGAGCAAGTTGGTGTAATTAAAGTGGAAGAGTCTTCAAAATAGCCGCGGGTAATGGCGAGACGAACCCCTCGAGTTTTCCCGAAATCTCATCCCTATCGGCGCGAGATAATCAACCCGCGACTTATTTATTAACAATATTTGCAAGTAGAAGGATAAGCATCTTCGCCAACAATAACATTAATACTGCGCATAATCGAATAATTGAGAAACGTAAATTACCGGATTTTCGAATGCTTGACAAATATCGCAAATCTGTAATGACAAATTATATGTTAGTGTAATATACGTGCAAGCGAAGATATTTAACATAAAAAGTCGACAGATAATTACACGAATCTCGATAATTAATGAATAATACGTACCACTGATTTTAAACGGCTCGCATCGGAAACAGCTATGGTGGCGCCACATAGCGGACGCGAAACGAATTAATCTCGGAGCGTGTATAGGCGAACCACTGTTCAGTAAAATCGATTAAAACGCTTACTCGCATGACTTGCGGTATTGCAAATTGTGTATTGAATTTTTTTGGAATTATTTGGTCCTAAAAGATCAAGTGTAGTTCGTCAATAGCGGAGTATTTAATGAAATAGTGATTTCGACACAAAAATAGTGAATGGTGGCGCCATCCAACGGTCCGACGAAGTGTTATTCGGCTAGTAGCTTGGGGCGTTCATTGTAGATGGCGCTGCAGACACCTCTTTTCGTGAAGTTTTGTTTTTTTATTAAAAATTTCGTTGTTCACCGCAAAATCTTGCGATAATCGATATACGAATTTGAAGCTTGAAAAATGTAGATTCATCTCTGATAATTTTCGATTGTGGAAATTTTCGAGGACACGTTCGAATTCGTCATCTTTTATCAAGGAGCTCGGGAATCCTTATCGAAGGATCGTTAACAAATTAATTTATTTACAGTTTCTCGTTGATTATTTCCCTTAAAATTTCTCATACATATAGCTCGAAATACGTAGATCATTTACACGTAATTTTTAATTCATAAATATTATTGCAAACTCTAAAAATTAAGATGAATCGCGATAAGGTCCGATAAAAGTACTGGACACTGGAATGAAAAGAATCAATTCTTCGACGGTTTTCGGTGGAGTTTACCTTTGATCAAACACTCTATCCGAAGCTCAAGAAACGTAGAACAATTCCTGGTAATTCCTATTAAGTTCCTATTAATAGTTCTTATTTAGGAGCGCGTTTAGCGTCGGTGCAGCAGAAGTATGTACTTGTATTTGCATGCAATAGCGGTCAAGAAGGTGGAGCTCGTGACTTAAGTCTGTTTCCATAGCAAAATCTAGAGAGGTCGATCTATCTGGCTTGCTTTTATCAATAATACACTTCGCACACCAACGAAAGCAACGATTAATACTGTTCAACGCACAGCATTCGAACGCCGCTGCATTTTTCTACGTCGCTGACCGTTAAAAACGCTTACATATTTCCTCCGGTGTGTCAAGATATGCGTTCACGGTAATATTATGTTGCACGGATGACGTAACCACTAAAATTACTCGTGTAAATCAGCACAAGTAATTCAACGCGAGTAGTATCCGTTCGCGATAACGCGGTCATAAGTATAAATTGTTGCAGTTAATATCCGCGCTTCGGAGTGTAACTATAAATTCGATATTGACAGTCTTAAATTATGTGCATATCTTCGAATGTTATCTTTGTAAATAAGGGGTATCTTGTTTATTCTGTCCGGTTCGTATTTCCCTTTAATCTCATAGAGCAAAAAGACACACGGGTGCAGAAGCGAAAGTAGCGTATCTCACGTCGACTAAATGGTGCGTACAGCTTATCGAGCTATTCAGTGGCTTCTTTTCAGCCGTGGTTCACAGCCGCACGTAATTAGCCATAAACATTTAAGCGTTCGAAAATAGCGACCCTCAGTACTGCTCGGTATCTAGCATACGCCGAGCCTATGCTTCTCGCTTGTTTCTTAATTTTTGAACAAATATCTCGGATTGGACGGTGCTGCTATCTATTCAACTGTCAAATTTTGGAATCTCCATCGGTGTGTCAGCGTTTACGTTGGTATTTGTACGCGTATGGCGGTAGTCCGTCGGTATTTCTACTTGCACCGTAATTTCTAACAAGTTTTTATACATGGAAAATCCAAGACGCCTGTTTAACCGATCCTGGAAAGTCGAACGAGACGGCGTCGTTATGATCGAAGTGAAGGAGTTAATTAATCGCTGAGAATCAAGTAAAACCGTCCGTACCTCGACCGCCGTCTATTGGTTAGGAAGAAGGTCTGTATCATGATTTGCAAGTGTTTGTGAAATTGCTTAGAATTATCTTGATTATTACATTAAAACTGCTTTATACAATGCTTGTGTGCCTGTGTTTGGTATATCGATTATTAACCGTGTGCTCTAATTTGCGTGTGAACTTGTGCGTAGCGTAGTCTAAGGTAGATGTAGGCTGTAGACATAGTTGAAAATATATTTGGGTCTTATTATCAGGCTATGAGAGATTTTGGCGTAGTGGGTTTTAAATAAATTACACAAAAATGGCGAGCAAATTACCACAAGAATTCAGGAGGTACCACCGCACCCGTAATCAACTGAAACATATTCTAAAGGAGACCGAACAGGCACTGGAACTGATTAACAATGAGAACTTTTTTCCCGGAGGTGAAGATCCAGAGCACTGAGCTTACATTCTCCGTCGGGACAGGTTTTGAAGTAATTTGGTTTTCTTTCAGAAAATGTAGTGAAGGAGTTGTTGCCTGAGTTAACTTTAGATAACATCAAACATATATTAATGAACTCACCTGCTGTCGTTGTTTTTGGGCAAGACAGTAGATCGAAGGCAACTTTAGTCAATAGTTTACTTTCTACAGATATTTTACCGGTGACCAATGGACTGTGGCGATGGATAAAGATAACTCACGATGTGATAAAGTATATTAGTCTTACCTTAGGTCTAGAGTATGAAGTAGTAGATAGTTTAAAAGCCACGGACGAGCCTTGGAACACTCTCAACGCGGAAGATCTAACAAGGTCTGGCACGGAAGACATAAATTGTCCGACGGTGCTCGACGTCAAGCTAGATTTACCTGTGTTGAAGGATGGAGTTCAACTATTCGTTGCTCCAAATAATGGAGCGGTTCAGGTTCTTGCCAAAGGACTGTTAAACGTACTACCCATATTTTTATACGCCCTGGGAGAGCATCCCCTTACGGAACAAAACATGGAAGAGTTGAGAGATTTGAAGGAAACATATCCGTTTAATCCCGTTCTTTTTGTATCGTCGTTGGGAAACATTACGTTGAACAGCATCGACGCTGAATTGACTGAATCCGAACAACATAGACTGCAGTATCGTTTGAATCTGATCGATTCGACGAGTAAAATCGATAGCGACGACGGTATCGATTTTGACAAAATGAATTCGCTGGGGATAACGTGGCTGGAGCAGCTGACCAACTTGGGCTTCCTCGGCATGGAGGAGTCCGTCGAGGTCGAGCAGCTGTCCTGGCTCGGTGGCGGACAATACGTCTGCGGCAGCGACCTGGTGGATTCATGCAAGAAGACCGACAGAATTTTATACTTTGTACGAGCATGTCTGCAAACTTATCTCATCAAAGCGGGCACCTACTTGAACGAAGTGCACACGACCAGCTTGCGAAAATTCATTCTAGGCGCCTTCGACATGGCCCGTACGATCCAAATCACCCCGAGGCGAATACAGTACGCGCAGATGAAGGAAAATAAACTGTACGCGAACCTGATGAAATTGGTCAATGAAAAACAGGAAGAACTAACCGGAATGATACATAAAATCATACAAGAGATGAAAGACGACGTTCTATCGTCCGAAGACGACATTTACCCCTACCCTAGCGTCCCCTGCGACAACACAGAGCGCGCGGAATGGTCCGCGACCGTCCGAGCAGCGATCGCTGAAGTTCAGAGGGTGGTGCTCGGATGGTTGGGCGAGAGGGTAGCCCACGAACTCGTCAATTCGGTCAATTGTCTAAGGGAAACGTTCGTAGGGACTTTGCAAAGGTGTCTTTTGAGTCTCGAGAAGACCTACGAACGAGACTCTTGCCCTCTAGCCAGCGACGCTCTGAAACAGATCCTCTCGGCCGCGTACAACGTCGAGTTGCATAATTCCTCTCCGTCCTTGATGCACTCGTTCCTCGAAAGATTGAGGCAGCTGTTCAAGTCGTTACCCATGCCATGGTCGCCGACCCCGACCCTAGACGCCGCATGGAGGAAGAAGGTGACCATCGACATTCTGAATTCCCTGTCGGCGGCTAGATTAGCCAGGACAATATCTATGCAGTTCAGAGACAAACTGAAGGCGTCCCACGACTCGTTCCAAGCGGCTCTTCGGTCGTTGGATAATTATTATTCGGGAAAATTGGAGAGGACGGAGGAGCAGAGGATAGCCATCAGGAAATTCCATGCTCCTAAGTTAGCGAAACTGGCGCTGGAGTCGACGTCGATGATAGACGCTGTTCGCTATGGGATGCCCCATTGCGGGAAGGAGATCGGCAGAGGACAGTACGGGGTTGTCTTTGCTTGCGACGGCTGGGGTGGGGCGCCGGGTCCTTGCGCGGTTAAATCGGTGGTCCCGCCCGACGAGAGACACTGGAACGACCTCGCCATGGAGTTCTACTATACCAGGTCCATCCCGGATCACAAAAGAATAGTGAAACTCCGAGGATCGTTCATAGATCAATCGTACGGCGGAGGGTTCGGTCTTGGATCCGCGGTCCTTCTGATCTCGGATCGATTGAGCCGCGATCTGTATTGCGGGATCCGCGCTGGTTTGTCCTGGACCGAGAGAATACAGATTGCCATCGACGTGTTGGAAGGGATTCGATATCTTCATTCCCAAGGGCTCGTTCATCGAGACATCAAGCTGAAGAACGTTCTCCTCGACACCGAGAACAGGGCCAAGCTGACCGATTTAGGGTTCTGCATAACCGAGGCGATGATGTCCGGCAGCATTGTTGGGACGCCCGTTCACATGGCGCCAGAACTGCTATCTGGCCATTACGATAGCAGCGTCGATGTCTATGCATTCGGCATCCTGTTCTGGTACATTTGTGCTGGCCACGTGAGGATACCTCACGCTTTCGAACAGTACAACAACAAAGAACAACTGTGGACCAGCGTCAAGAGAGGTAATTCCATGTTTATTATATCTACTAATACAGAGAGACGGATTGTTGTTGATTGATTGCGATTTGGATGAGTGCTTTCGAATCGATATGCTCCTAGCGAAGATTATTCCTTGGCCTCGTGATCTTTAGATCGACGCGATTAATTAGCTTAATTGGATCGTGTATCGGTGAAATTGAATTGAAATGTGCGTGTGAATCGGGCGAAAAATATGTGCAAATCTCGTGCGAACGTGTGAATGGTGCGATCAAAATATGGGGATAACTTCTTCTCTTTTTTTATCACAACAAGGAATTCGACCCGAACGATTACCTTCCTTCGACGACGAGTGTTGGAAGTTGATGCAACAATGTTGGTCCGGTGAGCCGTCGAAGCGACCCCTGCTCGGTGCAATTCTGCCAGTATTAGAGTCGATTCAGCAGAAAGCAGAAAAAGGCAAGTCCTTACGAGAACTCAACACATTGAAGCTACCAGAAAGTCCGGCATCAAACTTGAAAAATCCTGCACTCTCATTAGCAGAGCCTTACAATCAGAGGGGGGCTGTGACTAGTCCGCACCCGGCGAAACGCAGAACAATGAAAACTGTGAAACATCCGATCTTTCATATCACGAATCTCTTTCAAGCAAGTCTCTGCTCGAATCTCTACGTACAAATGCGGGAATTCTGAAATCTGTTTTTGATACGATGACTACCGACAACGTTTTTTTTATTATTCTTTTTTTTTTTTAATAATCTGACAATACTTAAAACGTGTTTGAAAAACACTCTCGCGCGGCTTATTTTCTACTGCATACAATTGACGTTCATCTCCATAGTATTCTTGCAGTATTAAATTGACAATAATTCTTTTAAAAAGATCCTCTCCTCGAGTAGTAACATGCTCGATTGTTCGGTGACGTATGTAGATACGAACGGTTATTAAAAATGTAAATACAACGAAGGATGGCGTATATATATACAAATATATTTTTTTTGTTTATATTAGACCGTAAGGCGGTTCCGATGTTTCGATAAATGTCTTTGGCATATGTAACTAGTGGGACAACGAACAAATTTCAAACTAGACAATAACTAACTGTACATACATTGCACTAGTTACATATGTTAACCTTCTACGTGGTTGCGATGAAGATAATGTTATTGTTAGTAAAAAGCCAAAAAGATAACGAAATCGAAAAATTGTATGTTCATTACTAAAGAATAAATAAAGATAACCCCCTTTTCTATTTATCGTTTAAACGGTGCTACAATGTTCTTTCATAATATAACAGAAAAATACGAATCTCGGATCTCTGAATCGTCGAAGACGCTATTTTCTATCGTATGTGTGATTCATAAAGTATTTATGTTTTCAGATGACAGATTCTGCCATTCAGAAACCGCATGAATCCCCGAATGGGTGTTAACAAATTTTTATTACGATTTAAATGTCCCACGAGAAATATTTCGATTGTATTTTACAATTGGACGTGCCAAATATATTCTTGATCACCGAAACAGGTGTCAGGAGAACGTATCATTTATTTTGAAACGTAAACAGGTAAAGTAATCTCTCAAGGTACGAATTCCTCGCCGAAGAAACAAACGGGTATTGTAATCGCGAATTTTCGAGAACAATACTTCGTCGTTGTGTACACTGCAAAACTTTTATAGTAAAGAAATGCTATTTTTTTACGAACTAGTATTACTACCGACATAAGTATTAATCGATTATAAGCGTTATACGATCGTCAATTAACAATAAAACACCGCAGGATCTACCATGTTCATGTACATACGCAAATACAACTTTATTTTTTATACGGACATCGAACTATACAAATATGTGTAGAAAAATAAAATGCTCATGAACAAGCGGCACCGCTTAATTTATAATTAACGAGTACAATCAATTAGATTTATTTATAGCAACAGGTCAAGGTCCGACTTCGCTTTCTCTAGGTCGTGTAGAAATTTATAAAACTCGCTTATCGTCATTTCCACGAACACGGTATTACTTTTACCGTCTTCCTCCAAGTCTAACTTAAGTTGCAAAAACGATTTCCCGATGTTATCGGACTCGTTGCTGGCAGCAGTGACTGCAACAATTACAGACTCCTATAGTATAGTCGTACCACCGTATAAAACGCTATATTACAGTTCAGACATCGTATCAACGTTCGTTTAAAAAAAGTATAAGAAAAATTCATAGAAAAGAACTACTCGCAGGAACAACTTGAACGAAAATTGGCAGGAACGCGAGCAATTTAATCGTTTAAGGTTAAACATTCTTACCACCGAATCGCCACGAAACTCCCTTTACTTTACTGACAGTCTTAACCATTTTCCAATTCTGTAATCCGCCAACGAAACGAATTCCCAGCCACGTGCGAATAAAATTTTGTTAAAATCCGTTTAGTTCCCTGCCGACCTGAGTCCGCCCATCGAGCTGCCAGTAGAATATGCTGCCATCGACAGACAATGCAGGGAACTATCCCGCAAGATGGCCGATATCAGCGACCAGTACACCGCGGTGAGTGCACAATCGTACAAAGCGGACGGTGTTGCCATCTGCCTTCCCTCCGATCGCGTAACTCACACCGGCATTACGGGGCCCTTTAATTAATTAATCGATTAATTGAGACGAATAAGCACGCGAGGCGGTCGCTCGCCGGTAAATCAGGATATCCCGATATCCCGCGTTCGATGAAACGCTTTAAACGGGTCGCGTTAGATTTTACGCGGTCGGATGATCCGCGCGCGGGCGCGATCCCGTCGGAACAGCCCCCCCGTATCCTTTTATCCGAACGTTTCCTCCTATCTGCGAGATGCTCTGACAAGGAACTGGGTTAATCACGGCCGACCTATCCGGCCGCGATTTATTACTTTATCTCCGAGCCCGTGCAAAATAATTGCAATCGTCACGTATCGGCGGCGCGATGAGATATTTCAAATGCTTATCTGCGCCCCGGCTTACCTGGGCTTGTTTGTAAGGGAAAAGGGGGCGGGGGAGGGCTCGTGGTTAAAGCACGGTTACCAAAGAGCCAGCCGGGCAAACTCGACGCCGATAAATCCTTCGTGCACGCCTCGTCCGGAAACAAGAGCACGCCGAATCAAAGGACGGCCGGCTTCGACGTGGACCGAGGGGTGCAATAAAACGCAGCGGTCGCTCCGCGGCGGCCTTAGTTTGTCCTCTGCGGAATAAATTCCCGTTTACCCGCGCTCCTCCTAATTTACCAGACCCTGATAACCTCGGGGTCGCTTCTCGCCGAAGGGACTCTCCCGGTTCAACCCTTTAACGTATGTTCGAATATCTCCTACGGCGATCCGATCTTAGATCGCCGATGTCTTCCGCCCGCTTCCCGTATCCCCTTCGGCTCGTTCGTTCCGGTTCCGTTCTAATTTAACCAGTTCAAGCAACAGCGAGGACGGTTTTAATTAGGCTCTCGAGCGCGAACCGAGGCTCTCGGTTCAGCGTGCGTCGCGCTCGATTTTTTTGGCGATTTTGCATACCTTCGTTGCTTCGCTTAGTTCTGAAGAACTGCTGAAATCTTTTACCATCCTGCGCGTAGAGCCTTATAAACCTAACCTAACGTACTGATTTTCTTATAAAGACGAATAGCTGGGGTCGAATGTGAAAATACGGTGGAATATAATAAATATTCATCGCAACCGAGGAAGGTGAGAAATGTAGATTATGCGAGAGAGAATGCGGCACGTTGGAGCACTTATTGGAATAGTGCGAGCGAGATGTGTGAGTGCAGCGAGGAACAGATTGTAGGCGGGAGGGTGTGTGCGAAGGGGTTATTAAAAGGTTAAGGGCAGTAGGGAGGGGGGCGAATAGGGAGGGAAGAAAGAAAGTTGACAGGGTGCTGATGGATGGGTGTAAAGAATTGCTTGTAAGTTGAAGTATGGGAAATGTGAATCAGCAAGAATATTTTGAACACACCGAGTCCACTTCTGAGCCTAAGGGTTGAAATCGATACAAAATACGTATAAATAATTCGAGTAATTTTAAGCGAAAAATGTGAACGAGACGGGTTCAGTGGGTTCCACGAATGACGCAAACTCGCATTCGATACCGATTCTTCCGCCGCTGTGCGGAGAATTTTGTCGCCGACTGTATTCCAGCGGTGTTGGCCCCGTGACAAGTAGGACGACACACGCGCCTCTGCTCGAGGATTGTCCCGTAAAATCGGTAAATTATCCTGAACGGTAATTAAATATTAACGCGGCGGCAACATCGAGGCCGGTGCCGGGTATATCTCGGTTTTCGACCGGAACGATAAAACTGCTGTGCCAGGAATATCCGAGCGGTCTCCGCCGCGAGGAGTTAATACAATCTATATATAAAATATTATTACGAGGTTTCCGCGCGACGAAGGTGGCTCTGCCGCAGGAATCTGTAGCAGTTCGCGTGGGATCAGCATATTTTTACTTTTAAAGAACGGAGGGAGAACAAATAAAACAAAAGGCGCGCACCGGAGGGAGAAGGGATCCTCCATATTGATCTTCGAGGAAATTGAACGTGAACGTAAGCCGGATTCGCGTGCGCTCGTTCCCCGGTACATCGGACGGATACACACCGTCACTTTTCCGCTCCCCCGTTCACCGACCGACGGATTTTTTATGTAACAATTTCCCAGCCGCCGACCGTGCACGGCGGATCGGCTTTCCCGAAGGATCCGACGGCGTTCGCCGAATATAATCGTGACGTACGCGAGTCGATCAAACGTCGCGCGAAAGAGTCAGCGATCGGTGCCGGCAAGGGGATGATGTACCAAAAGGGAAGCCCTTCAAAACGGCGCCGCTCATGCGAATTTTCTTCTCGAGCTGGCACGCTCTCGGAACCGCCTTGTAACGTCTTGTTCCCCTCCAGCCCCGCCCGGTTTTATGGCTATTGCTCTCCGCTGATCCGAGTTACAGTTTAATCGAATCCCAGCCGCCACTCCCTTTCCGTCGAACTCGTTGTCGGTCCTCGCGACCGGGGGTGCCGTGGGTGCCGCGCGAACCGGGGCGGCGCGAGGTGGCCGCCGCTCGAAGTGGCAAAACACGGGGGCTATTAACAAAAAAGGAGCGCGGTCGGCGGCGTAATTATGTTACATGCAACGGGACCCGGGACCGACTGAAAATACTATGCAAACGAACCGTCTGAAGCACGGTTATGTACGAAACGCCGCGCAAAAACGCGAACCCCGGGCTAAATGTTTTAATTATCTGGAAGTCCCGAAAATGCAATGCAAATGAAGTGTCTGCAAATACGTTTCGCAAGAGGCCGCCCCCGCCTCTCCTCACCATCGATCCTCCGCGCGGCCCGTGTTTTAATATTTCCGCGAGTCGGAGGATTCTGATGTATGCGATGGATCGTGCTGGGCGCGTCCCTAGGACTTTTTATCGAATGCCCGTGCTCTCGCGTCGCCGAGACCTAGGAGATTGTTATTGTTCCGGCTTGGAAACATTCGCCCGCATTCCTCGAATGCGTGTTCATGCGAGAGGGCGAAGCTTCCAATTGCACAATACTCTTTGTTTTTCTGCTTTCAACAAATTCCGGGCTGCCCTCTCGTGATCGAAATGTTAATGTAAAGGGCTGCTTAACATATTTCCTAGTTACAGACCGATCGGCATTGTTGCTCCAGCTTGGGGAAAGTACTGTACTCTCTCCGAACGTCTCTTGACACTTTAATGGCCGCTCGTGCGACATGTGTGCGATGCTTTAATAATTATGTATAGGTGATTGATTTAATAATTATTACGCAAAGGGAAAATATTAAATTTCTTCTGTTAAAATGTATGTTCGCACATGTTCAATTATTCCATGAATTTACATAAATACTGCCGACCCCTGGCGACGTTCGACTGCACAGTCGTGCGGTCATTTAAAGTGTTAATAAGCGGACAAAGTTCGAAATAACGAGACAATTTAATGGTTTTTTAAAAGATTGGAAAATTTCGTCGAAAAACTTCGGAAGGCCGACTTGCGATCAAAATATTATTCTCCGGGGGCGCTTAACGTCCTTTTTGTGACGACACGATCGGTATCGTTGTTCCAAAAAATGAAAAACATTGTTACGCATTCGTCGAATATACATTGGTAGCGGATAAAGCATAATCTGGTCAAGAGGTCCAAAATATTGTCGTACAGTCGAAGCGAAGCAGCACCGCCGGCTCTTCCGTACGAACAAATTTGGAGATTGTCGCGCGATCGGATCACGAATCCCGAAGCTGCTTAAAATTTTTGCCAATTGGAGGAAGACTGATGAATATTTACCCGGAGTGCGGACTTCTTCCTCGGTTTGCTTCGGGATTCGGTAATTACGATAGCGGTAGACGGTAATCTTCGCGGCGTCGGCGAACACGCACGAAGAAACTTGCGGCAACTTATTACCGAGTGACCTAAAGCCGTAGTGGCTTAAGACAGATTTATCATTTCGGCGTGCGGTTTAATTAGAAATTCTAACAAGCTCCGGCAACAAATATGCCGTATATACCGAAAGTTGTAGCTACCGATGCGCTGTTTGCCCGGGCGAAAGTAAACCGTGGGGGCTTTCCGCTTAAGAGATTCGTTATTCCGCCGGCCCCTTATTTATGAATGTTGCGAAAACAATGGCGGGCGATACAGGTGTGCCTGGCGGTGGGCCGAACGGAGGAGAAGGAGGGGGGGGGGCAGAAATTTGCATATAAATTCATATACCGCGCGCCGGACGATAACCTAATCTAATCGACACGGGGTGCTCGAATGAAATAGAGCTAGCCAACTGGAACTCTAATTGCGCGACCGTCCGCCCTGACACCGCGCGAGAACATGCTCGTTTATTTTTGTTTGTTACACGCGGCGTCACCCGACCGAAGTGGTTATGTCGGCCGCCATTATTTTTGGTTTGCGTCGGCTACGAACGTAAGATCATTTATATTTGTTACGAGATCCGCCGCGGCCCGTTGTCACCGTCGGGAGAAGGGATCCGGGTCGCGGGAACCGTCCTGTCCGCGTCCTGCAAAAATCCGCGGGTCCGCCAATTAAATAAAGTTCCGCCGCCCATTTATTATCGGTTATTATTCTTCCGAAACGACGTGGAAAACTCGCCGCGTTTTTCCCCTCCCGGCCGGAGCGGAAACTTAACCGATGTTCGCCGGCCGGACACGGAAAGTTCTGCAATCAGAGGTTTAATTAGCGGCGCGTGAACCATTTCCCGATGAAAAGAGTCGCGCTTCCGATCGCGCGGCCGGCCAGAATTTTATGGGGAACGCGATATCCAGGTTAATTACGACATTAACGAACGCACCGTGCGCGGTTCCGGAAAACGCTCGGACGCCGCGCAACTGACCGGAAATATTTCGACCCCGGTTTCGCGGTCGAGACCGACCCGAATCGACGCCGGTAATGCGATCGGGGCCCCCCTTTCCGCGACGCTGTGTCTAAGTAGCGACGGGAACTAAAAGGATCCCTCTCGAAAGAGATATCTGGGAATGTACACCCAGTCGCCTCGTCGAACGCGATTCTTCTTTTTGGCGGACTTAAGACGTTCAAGTATTTTCCAGTGCGGTTGTACAGCGCAGCGGTACAGGCGCGGTTGTACATTGAATTACAGGGTGACGTGTACTCCGACGTTTATGGTTGTTCTCTTTCTTTATTTCGGGGGCCCGACGTCGCAGATATCGGCGTCAGACGTATTCGCGGAGCGTTTCGTTCCTTCGAACGAACTCGATGGTATTCCCGGCGCTTTTCGTTCGTTCCACTTTATTCGCGCGCGAACGATTAATAATTCGCGGCGGGAAGTAGAAGCGTGAAAGCAACAGTTGCAAAACCGGTCGCGAATATTTTTCGCCGGCGTTCCCGTTTCGAATCGGCCGATTACAAGCTGTTAAACGCTTTCGAGCGCCGCCACGGCGTAGAATTAACACCGTTGAACGGCCAATCCGGTCCGACCCGGGCCACGTCCCCCGTTGACACCCTGCCAATCTTGAATTCCGTCCTCTTAATATCACGCTATCATTTTTCATTGTCCCGTTACACCCCGGAATATAAATTCCGTAGAATCTAGGTTGGTAGAACAGTCTCCCTACGGTATTATCGCGGGGATCACCCTTCGAAGTATCGCGCCGTAATTAAGAACCACCCCGTCGCGTGTCCGTGACCATAATCCGTATGGGGTGTCCTTAAAGTGTGAACAATTTCACGGGAGAACGAGCGTTGGCGGCTGGTTTTCATTGCGGGAGCAAACAATAAATGTGTACAGTAATGTCTCTCTAATTGACGCTCAGATTGTCCACAAAAATGGACAATTTGGAAAGAGGAGATGCATCCTACTAGTCTCAGTAACTGGTCCAAAATTTTGCTATCGACCTAGGTAGACCAGTTACTGAGACTAGTGGGATTCATTTCCGGATAGATCACAAAAATCCAGAAAATGAATTCCACTAGTCTCAGTAACTGGTCCAAAATTTTGCTATCCACCTAGGGGGACCAGTTACTGAGACTAGTGGAATTGGTTTTCTGGATTTTTCGGATCTGTCCCGAAAATGAATTCCACTAGTCTCAGTAACTGGTCCCCCTAGAACGATAGCAAAATTTTGGACCAGTTACTGAGACTAGTAGGATGGATTTCCTGATAGATTGGAGTACCAATGTAGATCGATTTTTTGTATGAAAAACGAGGTGCAATATTCGAATAATCGTATCTCCTCTTCCCAAATCGTCCATTTTTGTGCGCAATCCGGGCGTCAATTAGAGAGACATTACGGTACATACAGGTGATGTCGGGAGCGGATCCGTTCGAGCAACGTTTCATCGAATGCGACGCGTCCGCGTTTCCGCTTTTGCGAGCTGCGAAAAAATATTCGACAAAGGAAAGCCGGACTTTCTCGGAATATTATGGCACGCGCTTTATGCCTGTAAATAACCGGCTGCATAAAATTAATTTGGCTTCCTTTTCGCGTACAATGCGCGAGAGGACCGGCGGTGATGCCGCGCTGATAGCGTTAAGTAGATTACGCCGCGCTATTCTACTAGTTTCAAAGGCAGACGTTTCCATTCGACCCCCGCGACACTCGGCTTTCTCGATCGCGCGCAACTTGTCGGCGTTGCGATTAAATCCGACTGCGGATATTTATGCTACGTCCCGGCAATACTCGATAATATTGAGTGGCGTGTAATTCTCGTCGCGCGCATCGAAATTTGTTGAACGAAGGAGCATGAACCGACAAACTTGAAACCGAATGTTTCTGATCAATTTGACCCGCGACAATCCGCGTTCGCGATTCACCGGGCCATGTCAGCGTTCTGTTTAAATCCGACTGCGGATACTTATGCGTTTCAACAAAATCCATTCCGACGATCGCAGCGATATATGGACTTTCGGATATCTGCGCACGTTTCGCCTGTATGTAAATCAATCTAAAACGATCAACGTACGCGATATTATTTAGAGCGGTGTTTCCACGGTGAATCGAGTTAGGAAATAGGTTACAATTCGTAGGTGCTTCGAATGAACGAGACACGCGCGTGAAACCGTTTCCCATTTGATTAGCTCCGATGTTTTTCGTCGCGGACAACCCGATAATATGACGGAATCGACATCGATCTCGAATCTCGTTGATACGATCCTGTCTAGTTCGGATAACGGAGGTTCTACGGTATCCAGCCGCACGAAACTCCGCTTTTTGATAGAGGAGATACGATTATTCGAGCCTATAGTTAACCCTTATAGTTACCGATTGTCAACAACTATAAAAAACGAGCCGCAATTCTTCCCGAATTGTACAGTAATGTCTCCCTAACTGATGCTCAGATCGTGCACAAAAATGGACAATTTGGGAAGAGGAGATGCGATTATTCGAGTCTTGCGGCTCGTTTTTATAGTTCTCGCCGACCGGTGCGAAGCTCGAATAATCGTATCCGCTCGTCCCAAAATTGTCCATTTTTGTGCGCAATCCGGACGTCAATTAGGGAGAATCCACTGCAATTGAACGGATATCCGTGAATTGGCGTTTCCGTTGTCTCCGAAAGTTTCGAAAGAAACCGCTTTCAATTCCGGCTAGGTCAGAAATTTGCATAAAGACTCGCAGTCTAATTACGCGGCGCGTCCGCGACGGAGAACGGCCAGGGAAGAGAGAGAAAGAACGCAATGACGTTTCGCTCGTAATGGCAGGACCGTAAAGCACGCGGCGTAAAGTTTCGTAAATTATCGCCGAATTAATGAGGACTCGCATGGAGAGCGTTCCCGCCCCGTGCCCCGCGCGGACGTCGCCGCGGGTCCCTTTTCGCAGCTTAATAAAATGCAACGGGCAGCCGGCCGTGACCACGTGCGACCGCGTTGCACACATGCAGAGAGATGCACCGGGCACTCTGTGTTGCACAGCGTTGCACGGCGACGGTGCGAGCGGGGCAGAAGCAGAAGCAGATAGCTGTCTTCCGCGTTGGTGAGAGAGGATTCCTGCAAACTGGGTGGGGCGGCGCGGGGGCGCCTGCGTCGCGCGACGTCCGAGATATCCAGGAGCGAGTCTCCAGGGCTATCCTTAAAATATCCGAGCTATCGTATTACCACGAAATTCGAATCGCGGCGGCTTATCATTAATCACGAGCGACCGGCTCCCATCGGCGGCGGAGTCGCTAGGGCAAGCCGAGCCGACGCGGCCCGGCCCGGCCCGACGCGTCGTCAACGATCTCTCTCTCTTTCTCGCATACACACACACACACTCGCTCTCTCTTTCTCTCTCCTCCCATGCGTTTTAGAGGGTAGCAGCGACCGGCGAGCCTGTCATGCTCGACTTTCTCCCTCGGCCGTCGCCCCTCTCACCTTCGACCGCCCCCGCACGCTCGCACGGCCGCCACCCCTTCCTCTATTGCTACACTCCAGCCAGAACCACCGATTCACGGCGCGCCGGTGAAAGAGAGAGCCCCGGAGTGATAAATCTACGGCCGATGAACGAAGTGCTTGGCCCCGAGCGCGCGTTCACTCGATCGGTTTTTATCCTGCGAGGCAAAGCGAGGCAGAGCGAGAAAAACCAGAGCGAGAAGCGGAGCAAGAGCGGAGAGCGGCGCGCGAAGCATAGGGAGGAGGGACGGTCGCGCGAGAAACCGAGCCCGCGCAGAGCCTAAGGGAAAAATACGAGGGTGGGTGTCGGCGAGTTAGGGGTCGTCGGGACGCGGCCGCTAAGGACGTGAAACACGGCCCGGTAATTTGGAGAAAATTTAAAGCGCACCGACGCTTCGCGCCGCGGAGGGGTAATTGCATAGGCGTCTCCGTGCCGCGCGGAGTTTGTTTTTCACGTCGGCTGTAGGGCTGAAAGGGTTTCTAATTAAACGATACGAGCCATCCCTTGATAAAGCACGCGTTCAAGCAGCGTTACGACGCTCCGCGCCGCGTCTCGCCTCGCCTCGCCGCGCCACGACGAGAGGATCCGGCGGGAAGTAACGGTGACAAATGGAGAAAACCGGGTACAAATACGAGCGATCGAGCTCTCTCTCACCCCTACCCGGTCCCGTGCTCCCTTGATCTCTCTCTCTTCGCGCCGGTGTTACGAGAACTTATTACTATCGGGATCCGCAGCTACTTATCCCGCCCGACGTATTATCCTTCTGGCTTGGTGTCACGGCCGCAAGAAAGAACGGGGTGGCGAGCGAGCGGATAAATCCTCGCGGAAAGCGGGGATAAATCGCGGATGTCCACTAAGAGCTCGCCGCTAGGTGTTCGCGCCGGGTCTCCATTTTTAAAGAGCGCGGTCGCGTCGCCGGCCCCGGAATCGCCGGGGCGATTTCCGATCTGGATCCGCGTCGCGTTATACGCTCGTCGGCCGACGATCTCCCATAATTTCCCGCGTCGAACTCGCACGGCGAACCGTAATAAACGGCAAAAAGAAAATAGAAATACCTCCACGGAGGGAACGTCGGCGTCGACGATCCGGAGCGTCCGAGAAAGAGGGAAAGAGAGAGGGAGAGAGAGGGAGAAACGTCGTGTGTACCAGTCCGTTTCGAACGACACGATGTGTTTCCCCACGCTTTTTGTTTTAATTTGGTAGAGGCCACCGGCTCTCCCCCTCTTTCTCTCTCTCTCTTTTTAGCTCTCCCCCTGCTGCCCCTCTCATGGGAGCCCCGCGGAATGTACCGCGGTGGTTTTCAGCACTGTGGATGCTGCTAGGTATATGTCCTCTCCTCTTTTCCATCCACCCCACCACGTCCCCCGTTCCTCTTACCATCGCCAACCCTCTCCAGCTCCTCCCGCCCCTCCACGATCGCCGTCTCCCTCTCTCGCCGCGGCCTCTCTCGCGCTCTCGCTCTCTCCGCGTTCCCTCCACCGCGTTATCCCTTCCCCACGGACGCTTTCGCTGCCACCCCTACGACTCGGCAAAGGGCTGAACCGGCCAGTGCAATTCACGACGAGTTCGACGTCGAATCTATGCGACGCCCGCGCCCCGACGACGATTTTTCTCACGCGGTTGTGACACTTTCGCGCGTTCCCGTGCGAACTGGTTTCCGGACCGATTTTTCCACGGCTGTTTTCCTCGCAGCGGTGACCAGTGACGAGCATGTAGGGATTTTGTCTCCACCGCCGCGGAAAAGTTTGCCGCCGCAACCGCCGCCACCGCCGCCGCCGTCGCCTTCGATCGTGCACAGGCTCCGATCGATCTATCGCGGCGCTCGAACGCGCGCTCGCTCGGCCTCGTTACTTTACCTCTACCGCCCTCGAGGATATTTGTCCCGTCCTCGGTTAATTATACGTGCCGCCGCAGTTTAATGATCTCTCGAACGTCGTTAGACAAAGTGGCCGCGTGGCGTCCGCTCGGGGCGTGAAGTTCCTCTCGCGGCAAGAGAGACAGATACGAAGAGACAGAGAGACAACGGAGGGAGATAGGAAAGAGCGAAAGAGAGAAAAAGAGAAGGGCCAGCTGGAAAAGACGATGCGTCTCGGACGTCGACGACGCAACTTCGAGGATCGTTGAACACCGAGCGACAAGTTATCGGCGGGATGTCAACGTCCTGCCTGTCTGACGTCCGTGACGGCGATCTAGCAATCCATCGGCGCCGCGGACTGCCGCGACGACACGTAAGTCGTTTCTTGATCTCCGAGCCTCTCGCTCGTTCCTTACATACGACGGCCTCTTCCCGCTGTTTCCTACTTTACCACGGTCAAAAAGTTCTGAATCGCCGGATCGGCGATGAAACCCTGCGGAAACTCGCGACTGTCACGGCTCGAAAAGCGGAGGAATAGCTTCCGAACGAGTCAATAGCGTCGCGGAAACGTCGAAGAATTTATGACTCGGATAACCTCGTGATTCGTTGAATATATTTTCCCACCTGCTCACGCTCTCTCTTTCTCCATTTTTCCCCGTTCTCTCTCTCTCCCCGCGGCTTCTCTCCCTTTGTGGTCTGGTTTTTTACGACCCGCCGGCTCATTCGGTATGCATTCAATACACGCGTTTTTTCCATGCGCTGCTGGTGCTTTCTCTCTGTCCCTCCCCCCTCTCTCTCTCTCTTTATTTCTCTCTCCTTCTCTCGCTGTCTCGAACTGTGCGGTATCTGTCTGTGTAACGACATCCGCATCCACTTGAATTCTCTCGGAGCGTCAGACGTTTTTCGCGTGAAAGGGAACGGTCCGAGGGAACGCGCCGTGGATCTTTGTCTCCTTTGCTCTGGCCCTGCCGCCTCTCTCTCTCTCTCTTTCTCCCTCTCTTTCTCTCTCCTCTCTTTCCTCTCTCGACTCTCTGTGAAGCGACGTTCAGGCTAACTATACGCAATTCCCTGAATTCGCTGCACGCCGTTCGACGTAACCGCGTTTGACGCAACGCTCCACGCACAGGCGGCTCGCTTTAATCCCCGACCTAAACGGAGCCAAACGCGGAGCCAGGGCGAAAGTGGATCCAACGGGAATTTTCACGAACGCCGAGTTATCTCGGGCAATCAGTCGCCGGATTAACGGAGGAGGTAATTTCGCTGGGCTATTCCCCGGGCCGTCGTCGATCTCCCCATGGATCAGCCCCGAAAGATCGGTTGCCTCGGAATCGTCGTACGCAATTAAGGATCGTCTCCCCGCGGATCCCGCCCGGCTCATCCGAGCCTCCGAGCACCCTGGATAACCGTCGTCGTCGTCGTCGTTTCGTAAGCGGACGCGAGCGCAGGCGGAAAATCTTGGCGGACGCGTTCTCCAGCGATCGCGACGCGCTGAAAAGCTTGAGACAAATAGAGGAAGGGGAGGAAAAAAAGCGGGAATGCAGGCGCACCCGTGGAAAGTGGGGGAGGGACTCGTTATTCCTGTTTTTTCGTGCACGATAATGGTAACTCGTCGCGCTCGAACTTTCTTGTCCCGTCGTTAGCCACTCCCGTGCCGTCGCGTCGCGACGCGTCGCGTCGCCGCGTGAAAAGCCAGCGTTCCCGTTCCACGGCGAAGAAGAATCTTGACGTCCGGCCGGGCAATTAAACCGCGATAATTGCGGTGATTACAAACCGATAAATCCTCCCCGCGATTCCGCTGCCCCCGCCCCATCCCCGCCCCCCGATCCGTTCGCCGCGTTAATTTCACCGCTATCGGGGGCGCGGCTCGCCCGCAAACGATTACTTTAATTGGCCCCGCGCCGTTTCGCCACGCTTCCTCGATAATTGCGCGATAATAAAATCATACCGAGGACGCGCGGGGGGAGAGGCTCTGTGCAACGGACAGAGGGGGGAGGAAACCGGCGTCGGGACGCGGTCGGCACGCGAAGTTTATTCGGGACCGAAACCGAGACCGTGTTTCGAATCGAGGAAACCCGTCTTCGCGGCCGCCGAATTTCGTCTCGGCGCGGTGATTCCGGTGTTTGTACACGGAGTACGGAGTACACATTCGTCTCCGGGTATTACGGCGTTGCGTATTTTACATTAGCGAGCGCCGACGAATGTACGAGCCCCCGTTAATGTTTGTCTCCTCCCCGGCGCGCCGGTGGGAAACGCTTGTCGGAACAGGCGAAACCTTCCCTCGCGGAAGGGTTGCGAAGCTAATAACGATACCAACGATCGCAATTTATGCAAAATGGTTTAACCCGTTACCCGGCGAACGAATCCGTGGGAAACGTAACACAGCGTTCGCCATTCCGCGCTGTCGTCGACGATTATTCTGGCCTCGCGCGCGTTTATTATCGTTACCCTTTGATGCGATTACGTTTTCACGCGTTTCGCGTGTGCGACAAAGATGTTCTCCGTTGCGTTCAAGTTCGAGACAGTATTATTCGTTGAAATGCCCAACAGGTTACGGGTTCAGCGTAATTCATCCGACATCTCGAACGCGATCGAAGTCACAGGGTTGATTCGAATGTTCCTGCGGTTTCTAACAAGCTAATCTTGATAAAATCGTTATTCAATTATAGTCGTTGTTAGATACAGCCTCTTCTCGTCTTCTATATAATTTCATAATTCTCGTTTATAAAAATATTATCGCGTTTCCTTTAAAAATACCGCTCCTCGTGTCGCCGAGCTGAAATTCTATCCGTTAAGACAATTTTCTAGGAGCGTCTTCAAGAATCGTCGAAAACCGCGCGAACTTCCTGGCCAATCCGACGCTAGTAAATCTAACAAAATTCGATTTTCTTGCTCGCCTCGCGGAATCAACCCTTGCGCCACCCTCCCGCAGCAAGTCTCGCGAAGACTAGTTTGTAAACATGTAATTAAATGCCGGCGCTCCGATGGAACGCGTGAAACGTAGTTCCCGTTAATGAGCGCTTGAAAATTCCGCGGGGGATTAGGAAACGAGATTTTCGAGGGTCGAAATTAGTTTCCAATGGAACGACCCGCTGAATTCTTCTCTCTCTCTCTTCCTCTCTCTCTCTCTCTCACTCTCTCTCTCGCTATAGCTGACCGCCACTCTGCTCCAACTTCCGCACTCTCTCTCTCTCTTTCTCGCTCTCTCGTTCCCTCTTTTCCGTTCTCCCCGCCGTTCCCGCCCCTCGCTTTTTTCCCAGCGTTTCTCTATACCGTCACGCGGTAAATATCGTTTCCCTCGAACGGCGGAAAGTTTGCTTGATTTACGTTCTATCGTTTAACTTCGGTAAAGGTCCATTCGCGGAGGATTTCATTGCTGTTAACACCGTGCTCCGCGTTTGTCGTTGACACGGGACCAGTGTACGCTTTGTTGGAGGGAGACAGATCGAATGTCCCCGTTGATTGCTTTCTTCTCCGGTCCCCACGCTCTCCTCCTCGATGATCGATAACCGCCGTCGATGGTGATGAACGAGAGACCGTCGCCGGTCGCGTCTCTACGTGCACGCGTACGTGTACACCTGTGTGTGCGCGCCCCGCGCTCGCGCGCGCGCGCCCCGTCCATTGTATGCGGCGAGGTCGTTAGAAGAAGGATTCAATACTTACGTGTTACGGCAGCTCGCCGCTAAACTGTGTAAAAAAGGTGTGCAAAGCCGGCCTGGGACGACGCGAGGCGAGGCGACGCGACAGGGATCGGGAAAACCGAGGCTGTCATGCGATCGCAGCGAACATGAAACTGGCATTTTTTCCCCCAACGGCCGGGGACCGGGGCGAAGTGTGTTTAGAAATGGAAGGAGGACACGGTGAATACCTTTTATGGACGGCCACGAAGAGCAGCAAGTACGTCATTTGCGCCGGCAACGCCGAAAATGTTTTCTAAATTCGACAGACTCCGCGCGTTTCTATTTTCTTTTTGCATGTTTCTTTCAAAAGGGGATTTTTTAACTCGACCCGCCGCGACGCGTTCTATTTGTCCCATAAGTGTCGAATTCCTTTATCCTCTCTCTCTCTCTCTCTCTTTCTCTCTGCTCGGTCTGCCACCCTCTTCGATCACTCGACTCAATTTTTTCGACGCTGTACGTATTTCTATCCGATCACCGACGCTCTCAGCCTCGGCGAACCCGACCCGATTGCCATTTCGACTCGTTGACCCCGAATCGGCACGGGTCCCAGCTAATTTCCAGCCATATACAGGCTGCCCGCTCCCCCAGAAAGCCCGCGACCGCTTCGAAAATGCAACATTCACGCAACGCGTCGTCGCGCCGCACATCGCTCGAAATGATCGATCTAGATTTCCGGCAACGACGGAAAAATCCGGACGCTCAGACGTGTAACAGAAGAGTTATTAGGATTTTCTGGCGACCCCGCTACCACCTGGAGTCGATCAAATGTTTAGGGACAGTTAGCTTTTACTGCCTGCCGGCAAATTGGGTACGAACCAACCGGAGCGTGGTTCTGTTATTAGTTCTCTGTGGTTCGGCCGGCCGGGATCGTTTCCTCGATTCAATTTTTGGAATTGCTCCTCGCATCGTGAAAATTCCCCATTGTTCCGCGTTCGATGCAGAAACCGACTCCTTCGTTTGCCAGAAAATCGCGACCGATACAAATCAATGCGTTCGTTCGGTAATTTTAACTTCTCGTGCCGGGAATTCATCGACTGACGCCTGTTACGAACCCTCTCGGAGTAATTATAGTAATTATAGTAGTTATAGTAATTACGAGAGATAACGATGAGAGATGATAATCCGTGTTGTCAATATCCTGAGGCACGACGAACTTCGATGCAAAATACACGCTTTCTTGTATACCTTTTTAGCTGGTTTTACGATTTACATATTCTCTTGTTCTTGGCGAGAATGTTTTTAAAACGACGCGCGCGATCCGCCATTGTTCCAGTGCAAAAGGTTAATTGCTTGTAAACGATACCCCGGTATCATCAATCTTTCCCGATGTTCCTCCGGTTTCGTTTTTTTTCGATTCGATCCCGAATGCATAAAATCCGGAGCGACGTTTTTATTCTCGAAGCTGTGAATTAGCGGCGGGCGGTGGCTGGCGCGGCCGACGAGTTTTCTAGGACAAGAAAATCGTTAGACATTCCTCGGCCACTTCGAGATCGAAAAATTGATTACCGGACCCGGTGGTTAATGGATTATTTTCATGTCGAAGGGAATTCGCGCGCCTAGATCGATCATCCGAACCACCGCGCGTCGTTTTGCGGAGAAGTGTCGGCTGGGAAGTCGGCCGAGCACTCGTGGCCGATAATTTCGAAACGAAATAATTGAGCGGAAAATAATTGAAGTCCGTGCGAGGCGAGGCGAGGCGCGGCGTGCCGGCGCAATAACATAACCGTGGACGAATAAATATTAGCCCATTAGCGAGTTTTATCGCGGCCTGGGGCGACGAACGGGCTCGCTCGCGCTTCATCGAGAATTGAAAATACACTAAACAATTTACCGTAGCGTGCCGAGGCCGTGAAATTCAAAAGCGACCGGATCCGTTATAAACGTGGCCCGCGGTTAATGAGATAAAATTACAGGGGCATTGGTTCGTGCAAACAACGACGGAACGGTTCGCCGAAACAAAGGGGAGGCAGCGTTCGGCATTTTTAATAAACAATCGCCTCCGTTTCGAGCGCGAGCGCGTTTCCAAGGTGTATCGACAGCGATAACGCTCTCGAAACGGTGCGTATATGACGATTTCGCGGACCTCTCGGACGATGAAAAATTTCTTTTACGCGGTTTCAATTACTCTGATCGTGAAGAACGAAGTCTCGACTTTCTAATGAGACCAAAAACGTTAACTTACGACCTTTTGATGCGATTCTACGGTGGTACGAGTAAAATGTGTGCCGAAGCAAGTTCCGGGGTCTCGAAAAGCGAGGCGAAAATTCTTTGAAACTCAAAGCTGTGTAATTTCGTTGATAAAATTCGTATAGCGATGCACTTTAGCACATTTTAAAGGGAAGAGTCTGCACTTTCAGCACGGTTTCGTTATTTCGGTCTGGGGTCACCGTTATGTTAACAGCAGCGGTTTCAGTAAATATATTCGTATTTTCGGACTTTTTCAACTTCGCAAATCTGTGGGGAATGCAAATAATTTTTTTGGCGAGTACAACTAACGGCGCTCGAAAATATGATGTTTTCCCTTTCTAACGAGCGTAAACGCATCGATCTACGATTTTTTTTCATCATTTTATGCCAATCTGTATCGATAGTGTCTCGCGATCAGTGGAATGCCTGAGCTCCGAAATGCAAGTGAAAAATTCAACAATATTCAAAGCGCTGTAATTTTATTGGAAAAAATCGTTGGACGATGTACCTGGGCGCATTTTAAAGGGCAAATTCTACGCTTTTAACGCGTTTTCGTTATTTTCTCGTAGAATTTTTTTATTTTCCATTCCCCCACGCAAAACAATAATGTTCATTTTTTTCAAGATTTTCAACTTCACGGATGTCTAGAGCGTTCAAGAAATTTTTCATCCGAATCGCATCACTGCGTTTCGATAAAATGAGGTCCTAGCTTTCCATCGAGCCCAAGAACATTGCTCTACGATTTTCTGCTGCCGTTTCGCGTCGCTTTGAAACAGAAGCGTGCCGTTGACTTCCGGGCTCGCTAAATGGCAAACGAAGACCGTTCGATGTTCAAAGTTTTCTAATACCTTTAAAAATGTCCCGTGCCATTTTTAATAAAGCGCCTCGTTCCTCCGTTTCGACTGTCGGAGCGTCTCTTTGCCTACGGAATATCAACGAGGAAATGTTCCCGAAACAGTTTCCCAGTGAAAATCACGATAGGTGGTCCGTGTTTCGGCGTTCCTTTCTCCCTCCTCTCCTCTCGTTTCGCCCGTTTCTTTTCCCTTTTGTGCGCGTCGTTTCTCCAGCCGGCGTGCTCGTTGCCCGCGACAAGTATTTCTTTTGCCGGAGACAAAACGTCGCTCGAGTCTTTATTCGAAGGTTCCCGGGCCATTTAATAACCACAGAACGCGCATCCGTCGCTTAATACCTCCGCGGAATATTTTTCCGAGGCGCGACGTCTTGCAAATTATTCCTCGGAGCTTTATATTCCGAGCGGCTCGCGAGCAGCCGCGACAAACGCGGCGACTTCTCGCGCTAGCGGCCGGGCGGATTCGATCCCGAGTGTTTTATTAACTCGCCGAGGACGCTCCCTCCTTGGGAAACTTGATCAGAAATCGTTTTATAGATTCTTTTCGCGCAACTTTGATGATAGAGGACGCGACGTCGGGACAGGCCGAACGGTCTTCCGATCGAATCTTCCGAGAGGGACACCCTTTGAGGGCCGAGACACCCGCGCGAAGGAGGAAAGCCGGGGTCGCGGGGCCAAGCGAAAGCATATAGAACGAGTTCGGAAAGTTTCGCAGCCCTTGGACCACCGGCGGGACGCGTTTGTCTCATAAAGTTGCAGGAATCACCGGCGGGACCACTCTAATTGCGTAGATTGCTGTCCCGCTGGATTTAAATTCGCCGAACCTCGTGCCACTTCCAGAAATTGCTGTCCCAAGGAAACGGAGTCCTCGTTACGTGCTCGTTCAATTACTTTCGAGAAATCTTCGTGAAACCTCCGCGAGCAGGCGAGTTCATTCGGCGCGAATTTCGCGTCAACGGGAACGCCCGAAGCCGGGGAGCCGCGTCGCTGCCGCGATTTTTCCTGTTGCGGGGACGCGAAATCAAATCGAGAAGGAGGAAATAATTGGCTGCGGACGCCGGTAGCGTGTGCAGGCGGTATCGCTCGGTTGCGGAAAATTCCGAACAGAAATTGCCGGGGAACAAGCACGGGAGCCCGAACTTTCGAGATCCGAAACGCATCGAACAAATCAATTTGGAAAGTTATAAATTCGTTGGGAGCGAGTCATAAAGAACACGGCGTTGCGGCTAAGGGAAATCTTTGGCCCCGGAGCTCGCCTTCCGCTCGTCCAATTCCCACCGAGAAATACCCGCGGCGCGAACGAAACGTCCCGAGGTGGATTCAATCAATTCTCGCGCGGCCGTCGAATGCGAAAAATTCCTAGGTCGCGGGGCGGCGTGTGCACGCGTCTCGGAATTATGCACATACGTAATGCGGGATCGATATCCGGCCTGCATAATGTGTACCCGCCGCCGGATCTGAATGAATACCAAAGAAGGATAGAGCCGAGATTTTTAATTAACCGATCCCACCTTGCCCCGGCCTGGCCGGCTTCGTCGGACAATTGCGGACCGCGGACTATATTTAATCCCCGCGGGCTGTAACAAAGAGTCGGGGAGACTCGCGATCAAGATTTCATGCGCGATCTACCGCCTGCGAGTGCCATTCCTTTCCACGAAATCGAAACAAGCTTCGTTTCTTGCGTTATCGCAGTCTCGGAACGAAAGTGAATTTTAAGTAATCCGGGAAATCCAAATTGATCTATTCTATCGGAGAAATTATCGAAAACGAAGAAGCGTTAATCAACGCGATTGCGATTGAAACGGTGATTTTAACACAGCTTATCAGCTGACTCATCTTAACAGCTTTAGAGCTCGCTAAGATTTCTAACGTTGAGCTAAATTCGCGAGAAAGAATAAAGCGCGACAACCTTATTGTTAATTATTTCGCAAACCATTGTTCGAAGTGTTCGGTGCGTAAAGCTGCGTCGCAGTTAGTAGCGATCGCGATCGTTTTTCTTCCTTTGCGACAAATGCGGGCTTTTACGTAAACTGGAAATTGTCTGCATTAATCGCGAGATACGGGAGCTACAGGGACATTTATTTCGTTAGCGAACAATTCAAACGAATCGGAAAAAGCGCGCAACGGTTTTCCAATCGTCGAAACGTTTTCGCTGTGTCGTGCAATTTGATCGACAAATATGCCGTGATAAATGCATCGAATCTAACGACAGGTACAATACGTTTCCGAGCCTTTTCTTCGACGAGATCTTAAGAAACCAACGAAATTGACCGCGCGCAAACGGATCGCAAATGGATCGCCGAAAGTCACGCGCGCCGATTTTACGAGCAGATTTTCATTCCCGGCTCGTCCTCGATCTGCTCTGCCAGTCGCAGCCGCCCAGAATCGCGCATCATTCACGCCTCCTTTCCTTTTTCCAAAGCAGAGGAATCTCTCAAAGACAGCCGCAGCTCTCGGAGCTGTCTGCCCGTCGGGATTTCCCCGCGATCCCCGAGTGATCCCTGTCCTCTATCATCCAGTGTCGACCCCACGAAACGGCGAACGCATAGAATTTGCGTATCTCTGTCGGCCACAGCCGACGGGGACGGGATCTCCCTATCGGAAGTATCGGGTTCGATGCGGCGATTTTCGCCCGGAACGTCTTCGGGACGGTCAAGTGGCCAAATGGGACGCGGCATCGAACGACGACGATTGACCCGATAATTGATACCGAGCCGTAGGTTAAATCGATGCTGAGGATTATCGGCACTTTAATCGGCACCGTCGATGGTGCAATTTCGTGTTCCGCCGCCCGTAGATCGGCGAAGCTGCGCCTAGGCAAGAGGGGGAGGCAGGGGAGACGGTTAGAGGATCCTGTACACCGACGGCCGCGGCGTGGCGTGGTGAACTTAATTACCAAGTACGGATGCCAAATCCAGGCCAAACCGTTCCTGTTCGCCGTTCAAACGATACGTGTTTAGGGCTCTCCATTATTCAGCGGTCGACTCCTCGGGAGCTTCTTTACATAATGCGGACTGCCCCTTCTTGCCGTGTTCAGTTTTTCGTCGTCCCTCGATCAGCCATCTCTCTCCTCCTCCCCCCCGTTTTCAATGAACCCTGGCCAGAGACACGGGCCAGGGGTCGTCGGGTCTCATTCGATAAACCCGATAAATTCCGGCCGGCGAGCGTCCTCTCTCCGATGCCAATTAGTATTCATAAAGCCGGGCCGGACTTCATCCTTCGCTCCCGATCTTAAATCCATAATCTACCATATTCCACGTCGATGCGTGGCACTCGTTGAACCCCGTGACTTCGCGATTAGGATTCCACGGGCGTCCTGTCCCGTCACGGCGTCGATTCGAGTCGAGACGAGCCGAGTCGAGTCAAGCCGCCACGGTAATCGGACCGGGAACGTTTGCTCGAATTTCATCCGCGGAATTCGCAGCTCGACGCCGAGAGAGAGAGAGAGAGAGAGAGAGAGAGAGAGACGCGCATCCGAGCCGTGGCATAGTTCTGGTTGTCTTTCGGAGATGAGCCGTCGTTTCGCGGTGTCGATTAGTGTACATTACGCCGTCCTTAAGTAGTTACACCTTCCACCGCGGGAAGAGCCGTGCTCGAGCTCGTCTGTTATTCGGGACAGGCTGCTGCTCGCGGAGTCCCGACTTTCGCCCGCGAAGTTTTCCGCGAATTCCTGGTTGCTTCCGCCGCGACGATTTACATCGCGGAGATTCTGGTGGTTGGAGCATTTAAGAATATCAGGAGTATTTAAATCGTTCGCGTGATTGCTCGATTTTTTGCAGTTCGATCAAATAAATTGCGGGCGCGAGGCAGCCACGGTTGGCTTCGATGCTTTTAGTCCGCTTAATTTCTATCGTTAATATCATCTTTCGTCGGACCCGACGTCGGTTCGTCCCATCGACTGTTCCGCCGGATGCTAACCTAACGCCGCCCTCCGCCTGCGTTAACAGAGATAACGATTACGGCTGAAACATGGCCGCGCCGCTCTTCGTCCGGTAAAATTCTATCCTGTTCACTCCATCGCGCCAAGTATCGCACCGTTTTCGATCCGATCAAATGTAGCATGTACAGTAATGTTTCTCTAACTGACGCTGAGATTCTGAGGGGCGAGATCGGCTGGCGCGAGGTAGCCACGCCAGTGGGCAGAACTGGGATATTTTTAGCAAGAGTAATCATAACATTTACAAAAAATCGATCTACACTCGCATCCCAATCTATCCGGAAATCCATCCTACTAGTCTCAGTAACTGGTCCAAAATTTTATTATCAACCTAGGGGGACGACCAGTTACTGAGTGAAAAAATTCATTTTAGTGTTTCGTAGAGATGAAGTTATCACATGCCCTCGGACTCCCAAAAATTCGGAAAATGGATTCCACTAGTCTCAGTAACTGGTCCAAAATTTTGCTATGGACCTAGGTGGACCAGTTACTGAGACTAGTGGAATTGGTTTTCTGGATTTTTCGGATCTGTCTCGAAAATGAATTCCACTAGTCTCAGTAATTGGTCCCCCTAGGTCGATAGCGAAATTTTGGACCAGTTACTGAGACCAGTAGGATGGATTTCCTGATAGATTCGGCCAGTGTAGATCGATTTTCAGCGCGACCGCGCTGCTTGGGACTGAAACGGTTAAATTCTCTGAAAGCTTTTACACACTTGTGTAAATTTAGTTTACCATTTCCGCGATAAATGCACAAAATCCACGGTTAAATCGTAATCCAAACAACGCGATGTCTAAACGAGTTTATCGGGACTCATAAAATCATATAAATTCGTATCGTTCGTACGAAAGCGGCGTTCGTCATTGTTCAGTCGGTGGTCACGTTATTGGGTAGGTAGTAATCGTTTTCGTTGATTACCGATGGAATTCCTGACGCCGACAGTGATCAGCATGGAGCGGAGCGACGGGAAAATTCGACAGGCGTCGTAATATCCTGAAAACGATCATGCAGCCCGATCGGGAGGGCCTCTCGAAACAACATTTCCATAGAATCGATCGGTCGTGTGTACGCAAGAACTTACAGCGCGAGCAGAGCTGTTTATTGCCGGATAGTTTATTAATAAAATCAACACGCGTGGAGCCGGGGATCGGGACCGATACATGGCCAGCCGACGACCGCTTGCCAATAACTCGGCATTCCTGCCGCGTATCCCGTATCCGTTCCGTTTCGAGCTTATCGTTAATATTTCCGTCGGGTTCGGTCGTTGCCGGCGTTCCCAGATCCGCCGCATCATCCTTTACATCCCGCTCGCTTCAGCCTCGTTTTTCCTCATCTTTTTTATTGCCGCCGTCGCGTTGCCGAGCGGAGTCGAGCCGCGGCGAGCCGAGCAGACTGGAGCGGATCGGAGCGGAGTAGAGCGTAGGCGGCCTCGGTCGCTCGTTAAATTTCGCGGCGTCTTCCAGCAGCGCGGCGGCTTAACGCTCCGCGTGGTAAAGATAGAAGAAGAGCCACTCGTGGCCGAGGAAAAGTCGCTTTTCAGAAGCGTATCGCGCCTCTCGTCCGTCCGCTCGCTGCGGCGCAGCGATTCGTCCGCCCCCCTCGAGGATCCTCTGATAAGTGATGATCTTTTAATAAATGCCTCCTCTGTCGCTTTTCCGACGCCGCCGACACGGAGAGTGGAAATTTTCGCGTACCACTCCTCCCGAAGTGTCCTCCGCGCTTGAATCGTTGTACGAGCGTGGACGGAATGGATCCTTGTGTCGAACCATTCGCGCATCGCGATAGTTCGGGCTTTTATCGCGACGGATAACTTTGGCACCGACTGTGCAGCGCTTACAATCACCCTATATTCATTATTACTCTAATGCTAATGCAATTTCCAAATGCATTAGAAATCGCGGTGTCCGGTATCCGTTATAATTTTTCCAAATATCCGCATCTCCGCGCCGGAATCGACCGCGTTGCTCAATCAACCGCGTCCAGCCTCAACGCGCCCTATTCTTCGACGACTTCGTGACCCTCGAACTCTGAGGACGATCGACGAAATTCCGACCCCGGTGTCGCATTCCACGTATCTTCGTCGCGTCCGAACGATCGCGATGACAAAAATATCAACGGCATCCCGGTTCTATCTCGATCGACCCATCCGCCGCAATCCCCGCGAGGCTTCCGCGCTGAAAACTGGCGCGGCGCGGGGAAACGCGCGCGCGGCGTAAGTGTCCCGGGGCTTTTCATCCGCGAGTTCCATTGTTTAAACCGTTTGTCCGGCCGCGGGAGCTTCTAATTCCCCGGCGATCGAGATTTTCGCGCCGTTGCGCGCCGCTTGCAGCCGGAACGATATCGCGCTCGTAGAATTTACGCCGCGTCGTCCCTCCGGGCGGATTTCGGACGCGGAACGATCGAATTGAATGCGACAGGAGCAGCCGCACGGGAAACGAGCCTCCGAGCACCGATAGCCAGACCGCTGTCAAAGCGGTTCCGCGCGGCAAAGGAGAAGAAGCCGCGCCCTCCCAAAAGCGCGAGACGACTGGCAAAAGTCGCGGTCGTTAAGATGCGTGACTAACTAGTCTGAGTCTCGAGGGGGTGGGAGGGGTGGCTCGTCTGACTCCTCCGGGGGATCTCGTACAATGGGATCGGGTGAAAGGAGATTAGCAAAAAGCAGGACCGGGACGCGAGGCAACGGTAATCGCCCGCGGCAAGGTACTTACCCTTCATTAAATCCGCGCTGTCCCCTCAAAAAGCAGTTCATCGGTCCCGCAAGGTTTTACGCGGCGAATTAATTCCGGCCGGCACCGTAATCTTCCGTGTGACGGACGGTATTCGGAAACGCGGCGCAAAAGGAAGCGGCGCGGCTCGGCTCCGCTCGGCTCCGCTCCGCTCGGCTCGGGAGATTTCCCCGGCAGAACTTCATTAGGCCGATAGGAGGAAAAGAAAGAGCCCCTCGGCCCCTCGGAGCCGAGCTGCCAGCGTCGTTCCCGTGTCCCCAGAACCGCCTCGTTCCGCCGTTTCATCCGCCTCGTTCCGTCCCGGCCGCCGGAGGCTCCGCGCGATCTCGAGACTCGGATTTCAACAAAAAGGAGCTTACCGTTAACATTTCAGGAGACCGGAGACTGTCTTGTCGCGGCCGGTTATCGGAGGAACCGGCTACCACCGCAAGCTGTATCCAGTTTCCTCGAATTTCAGAGCTTGCGAGACTTGGGTCCGCGAGGAGCTCCGTAATCCCCGAAGCGTCTGCGTTTCGACCCGTCCCTTCTGTCCGCGGCTGCCGACCCCGGGGGCGACTCGGATACCTCAAAGGAGCGGGTTAACCGCGACGATCCTTCCGCCGGGACGCGTGTGTACGCAGCTGGACGTTCCGGCAAGCCCGCCCGAGGCGGCCGACGCGGCGCGTCGCGACGCCCCCGAAGACGACGGTACACGGAGATCGCGGTCGCCGGGACATTCCGCAAACTTGCACAGCCAGCCGCAGACCGGGCCAACTGCTGCGGATTCTTCGGCGAATCTTCGGCCGGGTCTAACCTCTTGGGCTAACGTCTTGTAGGCTGGCGGGCGATGCGGTGAAACGACGATCCTTTACGGGAACTGTGTCGCCCGGTGTCAGAATCCCGCCGCTGGCTCCTCGTTGCGAGCACAACGTGATCGCTAAACGAATTTTCTAACAAAGTTGCGCGAGTCTCCGCGAAGTCGTTTGCATTTCTAGAAAGGAGCACTGTTCCGAAGCTGTCTTCGGGGAAGGGAAGTTCGGCTGGTAAAGTAGAAGCTCGCAGGTTTGAGCGGAGCTGGAATACCGTGGAAAAATTGCAGAGAGGTGTACCTTGGCTCATTTTAAAGGGCAGAGTTCGCACTTTGAGAATAATCGGGTTATTCGAGAGTAGCATCGCCGTCACGGCGGCAGCCTTTCTTTTTGTAACAATGTGCGTTTTTTTATCGTTTTTCAAGTTTGCGATCCTCCGTAGGGTTTGAAAATTTTTTTCGACGATTAGGACTTGATTTTTCATGGAGAATGTAGTTTTCCCGTTCCAACGAGACCGAAAACATGGATCTACGATTTTTTGGTGCCATTTTACGCTAGGGCGAATCAGGAGTGTCCCGCGAGCAGCGTTCCCAAAATGTGAGGAAAAAATTGAAGGATATTCGGAGCGTTGTGATTTCGTTAAAAAAAATCGTAGAGGGATGTATCTTAGCGCGTTTTAAAGGGTAAACTCTGCGCTTTCGAATGACGTGGTTTATTTCCCTATTGCTTCTTTCTATTATTTATTCTCACAACGAAAAAGAAAAATTGTCCTTTTCCAAAGTTTCTTCAGCTTCACGGATGTCTGAGTCGTTCAACAAATTTTTTTTCGTAAAAACAATACCGTAGTTTTGAAAAGCGAAGTCTTAGCTTTCCAACGAGCCCACGTACATAGCGCCACGATTTTTTGCCATCGTTTTATGGCAATTTGAACGAAAAGTATAGCGGTGAGAGTAAAATGCCCGATTTCTGATGGCCCCAAAATTCGAGGCGAAAATTCAACAAAATTCGAAGCTCTGTAACTTCGTCGAAAAAAATCTTAGCTCGATGTACCTGGGCTCGTTTTAAAAAGTGAAGTCTGCGCTTTTCAGTCGATGTAAGCTCAACAACAATAATCACCTTCCGCGAACGTACGCGATCGTAGAAGCCAAGATACGCTTCCGTGCGGTATTTTTTCTTACGAATCTGGAGCACGTTGCGACGCAGCAAATAGGATCACCGGTATTTGGTCGGAGATTATCAATTAATTTCGACATTCTCCCGTGCCACGGCGATGCAATTTGACACGGCGATCGTTCATTAGTATCGAATCAAATCGCTACCCCAATTGAATATCACATCGCCGAAATTGCTTTTGTCTAAACACGATCAACCAACACGCGACGCAACAAACACGGGCCCAACTTCGATCGAGCGCTACCATTTCGCCGCATTCCGGCGTAGCGTTAGACGCGTTGAATGCTCATTGAGAGCGGCGGTGTCTGCCGGCTGCGATCGAAAATCGCGCACGGTTGAAACGCAAACTTTCCACCCTCGTCGCTGGAACAGAGGCTGAAATCGCGGCAGCGACGGGAACACGAGCGGAACGGGAGTAGCAAGCGGAGCGCGTTAAGTCGCCGCGAGGCGGTCGAGGCATCCGTAAATGAGGCAGCGGGGAAAAGTGGGCGAGTCGAGGGTCCGTTGCGAGCGAATATTAGCCGTGTCAACTAACGATCGTCGAGTTTCACGCGTCGGCATCGGGTCGTGATATCCTGCCGCTCTCAGCCAGCACTGCCTCCTCCGACGCTATCTCCAATTAAAAAGGATCTGCAGTCGGCACTGGGGATGGCCATTGTTGGAGATCCAATCGTATATTCCGCCAAATACTGCCTTATAAATCCAAGGAGGCGCTTCAAGTGCATCGATTGGCAATTCCTTCTCTCGCGCGGATATATTTTCAATAAAATTTCTAAGCTGAAACTCCATCGTTACTGTGCGTTACCATAAATCAATTCTCGTTGAAAAGGCATTTTTCACGCAGAATATGATTTCACGTTGCGCAACTGAACCGCAATCCAGTTTTATTCGAATAATTTATTACAGAAATTTTCCTTGTTCGTACAACGAATATATAAATACAAATGCAACGTAAATAAAATTATCCAACACACATTTTCACGAGCACAAGGAAGGGCACCCAACAATCTATCAGGAAATCCATCCTACTAGTCTCAGTAACTGGTCCAAAATGTCGCTATCGACCTAGGGGGACCAGTTACTGAGACTAGTGGAATTCATTTTCGGGACAGATCGGAAAAATCCAGAAAACCAATTCCACTAGTCTCAGTAACTGGTCCACCCTAGGTCCATAGCAAAATTTTGGACCAGTTACTGAGACTAGTGGAATTCATTTTCCGAATTTTTGGGAGTCCGAGGGCATGCGATAACTTCATCTCTACGAAACACTAAAATGAATATTTTTCACTCAGTAACTGGTCCCCCTAGGTTGATAATAAAATTTTGGACCAGTTACTGAGACTAGTAGGATGGATTACCGGATGGATTGGGATGCAAGTGTAGATCGATTTTTTGTAAATGTTATGATTACTCTTGCTAAAAATATCCCAGTTCTGCCCATTGGCACGGCTACCTCGCGCCAGCCGATCTCGCCTCTCAGAATCTCAGCGTCAGTTAGAGAGACATTACTGTACATGCTACATTTGATCGGATCGAAAACGGTACGATACTTGGCGCGATGGAGTGAACAGGATAGAATTTTACCGGACGAAGAGCGACGCGGCCATGTTTCAGCCGTAATCGTTATCTCTGTTAACGCAGGCGAAGGGCGGCGTTAGGTTAGCATCCGGCGGAACAGTCGATGGAACGAACCGACGTCGGGTCGGGCGAAAGATAATATTAACGATAGAAATTAAGAGGACTAAAAGCATCGAAGCCAACCGTGGAAAAGTCTCTGGGATATTTTCCGGGGACCCGGTGTCTTCCGGCTGGTTCCAGGAGCTATTCCTCTCTCTTTCTCTCTCTCTCTCGCTTTCTCTGTTCTCGTCGGTGCCGCGGCTGGCAAAGAAAATCAGAGCTCTTCCGACGGGAAGTAGCCTTTGGCGGTGGACCGGCAGGCAACGCGGAACGCTGAAAGCCACTCGAGAAAAAGAACGTTCCGTTTCAATGGCCCGGAGCGTCTTGTATTTCTGATAACGTGCAAGGGTACGTGCGCCGGGCAGCGTAGCGCCCGGAAAACGTTGCCGCCCGCGAACAAGGGCTGAACGAGGAGGAACGGGCGAGCAAGAAAGTCCCTTCGCCGGAGGCGCGCCATTAACTTTACTGCGAAAGGATATCGTTGAGAGGCTTGCCGCGGAGTCTGCTCGCGCTGCCCCGCCGCCCCCGCGGAACTTCAACGATATCACGAAACACCGAAGTCCGTCGAGCGTTTCGACACGTGTATCTTCGAGTTCGTTGCAGCGACGCATCCGGCGCGGCGGCGGCGGCGGCGGCAGGGGGTCGCGGAGGGTCGCGGAGGGAACAAGGAACTACCGGCGCGGCGGCGTCTCGAAGCGTTCCGAGAGGGGCGTAATCTATAGCCGTGGAACAATAGCAACTCGAGCCACCGAGAGCAACTTGCCAGGGCTGAGAAGAGCGTTCGGTGACCTATACCTTCTCCTCGATCTCGATAAGACGCAGGAAACTGGGTTTCCTCGCGGGGGCGACGTCGCGCGATGCCTGCGACGCGACGCGGCGCGTTCCGCCTCCCTCGGCTCCTCGTCCGACCCCATACGCGAACGAATAGTCGGCGGCCGCAACTTTCCATTCGCCGTTAACGATAGTTACCGTCGGAACGTTCTACGGGCACCGCGCTGAGCGGCGCGCTCTCCGGAAACTCCATAAACTCGAGCAATATCTGCTGGCCGGATTGATCCCGCTAAGTTGCCCCGGCGAGCGCGAGGATCTTTTAGCTCTCGGCTTCGCCGGGTTACCACGGCAACTAGAAACTTTTCCTCTAGCCGCCGGTACACTAATCAATCTGACCGGGAGCATGCCGGTCCGGCAACAATACCGCGACCGGCAACGATACACGGACCGGCTAGAGAAAAGATTTACGTGTTCCGATGCTTTGTTTCTCTGTTTTCCCTTTCTTTTTCCCGATACCCCATCCCCGTTCTCTCTGTCCCTCGTTCACTCTTGCTCTCTCTCTCTCTCTCTCTCTCTCTGTCTATCTATCTATCTCTATCTCTCTGCCTGAATGCCACAGTTTCCTCAGCGAAAGTACATTTTACAGACCGAGTTCGCGAGCACGTAAGAAGAAAGTTGTCGGGGAACTGGCGGCGAGGCTACCCTCTCCCGTTGGTTCGAGGACGCTTTTCAATCGCCGATAAAACCCGGGGCGAACGGGTTTCAGCCTGGGCTCTGCGTTCGAGTCCGTGAACGACGGTGAATGAGGCCGGGCGACGAGCAGGCAATCGGAGGCAAGGTGGCCGAGAAAGGGCGAGCCAGAAAAATATGGTACACGAGGGCACGGGTCTATGGCACGACGCGGGATTCAGCGTATCGAGGTGGCTGATGATCATAATACACGGGTACCGGGTCACCACTCTCGTCCTATCAATCCTGTTGAACGTGCTGGTGCGAACCGGTGAGTACAACGAGCCTTCGGGGCCACTCCACGCTCTAACGGGCTGCAAATTGATCTTCTTTTTTTTCTTCTTGCTCCTTTCGGTCAATGGCGCGTCCTCGGATACGGTTACGCAGGAATCTTGAAATTTCGTAGCGCCGGAGTTACTTTGGAGCTTTGTAGATGCATTCGGTGAACGTGCTAGAACGAAGTCATTAATTGCGGCGGTACCAGGGGCTAACGAACTGGCCGCTAAAAAGGGACAAACCCTACCGCGCTGGCATTGTTCTTGTTCGCGAAATATTTGTGGACGATCTTCGAACCGGATGCTCGCCGTTATTCGGATCGTTTCGAACGAATATTTATCATTATCCGAACGAGTTCCTTTGAGTTGTTAATGTTTTGTTCGATTAATTCGTTCGTCGTAAATTATTATATCTGTTTATTCAAACAATTCTTTATTCGTGTTGCGAAAAATTTGTGCACGATCTTTGAACGCTGAAAAATAAGTCCATCGAGTATGACAATGTAATATTCGACAGCTGTTTCATAAAAAATTCCCAAATTCGAATATCGGCACACAAGACCGGTAAAGGGCGAGAATTCTGAGCTCTGTAACGTCGAAGAGACCGATCTTGCTTACCTGCAAAAATTCGAGTACATTGTCCGAATACTATCAAATAAGCCTACCAAGTTTGGTGTCTCGGCACTCTGCACCGATCTCCGAAAAAAATGTCCAAAGATTCGCTTTCAATCGGAGCGTCGAGTCCGCGTTTTTCATATTCTTTCCCCGAGCGCAGGACGACGAGAAACAGTTTTGTTTGCGTTTCGTTGCTCGAATGGAACGCGGAACGCCGCGGGCAAGATCTGCAGAGTGATCTACGGAGAAACGAAGACGGCGAGCGGCATCGTAATCGCCGCTTTGTCGAACGTAATGCGTCTATAGGCTGTCGTTAAGGGTCGAACGTCTCGGATCAGTTTTATAGGCGGCCTCCAGGACACCGAGGCTCCAGGATCCGTTTTTACTGGCCCGACCGGCGCTTAATGATATCGTCGCTTCGACTTCAATCAGCCGTAAAGAGTTTAAGGCGCAGTAATCCAGCAGGAGCCTCGCGGAACGGCCGTACTACGGACTCATCGATATTCTACGAGTAGATGCTCGCTGATGTCCCTCGGATGCGTCCTGGCTAGTGCGTGCTGCTGAAAAGAGAGACTATCTCGGAGATGTCGTTTATTTACTCGATCGATTTCCTTCGGGATCCTGTTCGGATACGAGAGCTAGCAACCTCGGATAGCCGAAGTCTAGCCGGACACGCGTTTCATTCTAACTCGGAGCTTCGTCTATCATTTGGTCGCAATCTTAGCCCCGGCTTAAGCAGGGATTTAAGACGAACCTAAACTTTGCTCGAGTATACATGTTCTCGAGTTCTTAAGCACGCGTACAGCCCCCGGACTCGTCTCACAAAATTTCATTAAAATCCCGATGGGCGCAGCTGCCGGGCCACGTCGCGAGTTCAATCCGAGTCGCGGAGAATCTTAATCCGACCGGGTGTTTTTTCACTTTCCGCAAATTCTTGCGTCCAATTCGGCGAATGCGGCACCCCGATTCCATTATTCCGGCGGAACCCGGGCTTTGATTCAACACGTACGCTAAATTGTAGACCTAATTCTGTCCAACTAACTTCGGACCCGACTTCGCCCGCACGCGCGGCTTAACTTCGAAGGCAAATACTGATCTTTGTTCAGTATTTTCCGCCATGAAAGTTGCATTAACGAAGTCGGCGGCTTTAGCCGGTCAACAGTGTGACGTCGAGAGAGCCAAGAAGTTTTCCACATGGTAATGGTTATTAGCTTCTAGTAATGTTACCGGAGGGAGCTGCACAGAGAAATAACCTTTTGTTGGTTGCACAAAGTGTTCTTTCAGCAGAACTTGCAAAAGAAAGGCCTTCTTTGTATTCAGATCGGCCTTACAATCCATAATGCTTACGGAAATTTCCGCGGCGCAGGTTCCGCGAGGTAGCTCAAAAATCGATAGGAAACAGTTTTATTAGCTCGACGCTCTTTAAAGGCAGTTCCTTTTCATTGACGTTTCCTTTTACCGGGCAAAAGTTCCTCAAATTGGATGACTTTCCATTCGGAGGAATCGCAGCTCGCTTCTCGCACTCTCTCTCTCTCTCTCTCTCTCTCTCTCTCTCTCTGTCTTTTACTCTTTCTTACTTTACGAGCTCGGGCCAGATGAATATTAATTTCTTGATCACCGGGATGTTGTAGAAGTTAGCAGCTTAGAAGGATAGCCGGGAACTTAGGCGACGATGACGCTCGTAATAAATCGCTTTATCAATCGGATGCAACTTTAACCGGGGCTCTTTAAACCGTTGAATAATAGAGGCGGCTTCGTAAAAGTTCACAAACGGGAACTGTCCTCGCGCGACAAACCGGATGCTTACCGTGCATTATCGATCATTTTCGCGGACCCGGGCCCCTCGGGAGCAAGCGTCGGTCCACGATGAAATTCACCGGAAGCAATAACGACACCGGAACAGTCTGAATTAACTATAAAGTTCTTAATGTAGCCATTTAACGTGCTAATGCGGTCCGCCGAGTTTCGTCTCTGTTTCTCGGTTTAAGTAGTTTTCCCACCTTTTCGATCTTTAGCCCGGCGCTCGGCTCCCTCCTTCCAGTATTTCATTAACACCGTTCCCCTTGTTCGCCTTTAACGCTCGGCCCGTACAATTTTCCACGGCACGCCGAGCATCGAGGCTCTTCCACGACCAGAATGTCCGTTCCCGCTGACGTCAAAAATTTTCCGCGATCCGGGCAGTCCAATTAGCAGCGGGAAAACGCGTGTCGCCGCCGACACCTTAATTCGTAATTCAATTTAATCAGAAATCTGTATTTCCAGCGCGTTCAGCGTCGATGATCGCGAATCTGAATTCAACGTTTCTTAGAAACAACACGGCGAAGTTGATGCGTAATCTGTTTCTTTGGGAATTTTCGACATTTTCGAGAATTTTCAGGTAAACGAACGTTTACAAGATGGAAAGAATATTTTTGCTAACTTTTTCCACGGGCACGCTATTCGAGAAATAAATACAATTCCTTTGTCTCCGACCGAGGATTCGTTTTAAATGTTCCGTCCACGATTTCGCCGTTCGTGAACTCTGCGCGCTATAATAATTCGATTCCCGTTTTCACGCGGCGAAAAGCAACGGTTTCCGTCGAACGCACCCAATTTTGCATTTTATCGGCGAACTTTCCAATGTCGGACGGATAATTATCCGGCCGTATTGTTTCCGAATAGCGTAGACAGAGAAGAAACAGAAACAAAGAGAGAAAGAGCGGGAGAGAGAGAGATAACCATGCAAGATATTCGAAACTTTTTCCGTTTGCACAACGCGACGGTTCTTTGACGCGCGATTGTTAACCGTAATTTTAATCCGTGGCTCGCTGCCTCTCGCGGCCTGTAATTTCGCTGGCAATTCGTTCATCCGCCTTTCAAGTATTACAAAGTGCGGCTCGTTTCCCATGCAAATCGAAAAAGAAACGTCCGCGAATTTCCCGGCGGTGCTCGGCGTATCCGGCCGCCCCTCCCCGCCGCGGCGAGCTGTTAATCTGCAATTAAACTGGCCCACCGTTGTAAATTCCGTGCAAATGTATATGTATATCTATCTGTCTATCTATCTATATATATTTGTATATGTATATACTTTCGAATGGAGCATGGCCGGTCGCGCGATTATAATATTTGCGATGGACGGCAAAATAGCCGGCTCGATGTCGATTAACAGGGGACTCTTGACGCTCGGCCATTATTGCCATCGAATTACCGTTCCACCGCGCCGAAATTGCACCTGAAACTCAATAATTTCGAGTGGCATACTTTAACGAGAGTATTATGAATGGCTGCGGGACCTGTCGAACACGAGTAGACACTTTTCGTAACGAGACACACTTGCCCGCTTCAAACGGTCTCACTCGGGCTTGATCTTATTTCACAACCCGATAATCCTGAAAGGGTCCGCTTAACAGGCTTTTCTATATTCTTCGCTGATACATTAAGCCTCGAGAAAATCGTGTTAAGAGCCGGACCGGCTTCCGAGCGGGGAGCTCGGGGCCCGCCGCCGATACGTTTCGATCGGATTCCTCAGGATTTTAAATGTTTAGCTGATTCTCATGCACCGAGGACCGTCTTCCTCCGCTTGTACAGCCGTACCGATCGATCTCCAGACTTTTCGGATCCGAAGAAAGGGGAAATTATGTGCATACGTTAGCCTTCGCCGTTCCGAAGGGATTGCATTGATAAATCGATCTGTGCCTCTCTCGCAAAGAGAACGGGAAAAAGGGAGACGGAGAGTGAGAGAGAGAGAGAGATACCGAGTCTTTCTGCGGAGTGTTTACAATTAGGAGAGAGATTATGGGAGTAGTCGAGTTAGCGGCTCGACCGCGTAAAACGCACGGATTCCACCGGAAAGTTAATCTTTAGTTTGTTTCCGGTCCGCCGTCTAGAAACCGGATTACAGTCAATTCAATTTCGCGTGCGCTAAGTATGTAGACGGGAACGAAAATTTGCATAAAGATTTGCAGCTAAGTCGGCGCCGTGCAGAATGTTCGTATAAACGCAACATAATTGGCAGGCTAGCAGTCGAAGGCCTCTCTCCTATGCACGCCGAGTCTCACGAATTCTCATTAGCTCCTCCCACAAACCTCGAGTTCGCTCGGTAAAGCTACACCATCATTACGACCGCACCCTATACAAGGTGTTCACGAAATCGTGCCGCGATGCTCGGCCAGACCTGTTGGAAAACCGAGCCGGAAAACGTTTGAATCGGGACCCTTTCACGCAGAAGATCCGCCTCGAAAACATCTGTGTTTCGGCATCCCATTTAATCCGGCAGTTTGTTTGCTTAATTAATGCGAAACCAAGTGTACATCCAATTAAGGATAAAGAATTACAACCACGGATGTGAGCTGTAATTCGAAATTAATGGCATTTAATTATCTCGCCGGGAATAGTCTCGTTAAAACCGCCGGCGTACTTTTCCGTAATTTCGCAGCGACTCCGTCGCTCTTCGTTTTTGTTTAAAAATTATCATCACGTGACACGCTTCTTTTTTCCTTGGCCAAGATCGTCCCGAAAGCGCGGTTCACGGCGCGAACCCGTGGCGGGTTTAAAAATAGAGGTCCACTTTTAGGTGAATCGACACGAATTGTGCAAGAAGGTTGAAGTAAGTAGAAAAGGTCAGCCATGGTCAGACGTCTTTGCAAACCCCGTGTAGAACGTAATATCTCGGCGACGCGACCATCGGTGCTCGATTATCCGGGCCGCCGACGATATATCGCTATTCCGACAGGCTGTGCGAACGTTTCCACAGTCTCCGTAGTTTAAACAAATTTTTGCCCGCGATAGAATTCAATGGAACTTCGTCTCGTCGTAGAGACGCGTTTAAAAATCACATTAAATTCCATCGAACGAGAGAACCTTGCGCGCTTCGTCGTTTCAGAAACACTTTTAAAATCCATGAACGCGCGGAGCTTAATTAACAATAGCGACGACAGCGACGCGAGGCTGCCGTAATCGTGAAAATGTTTATAGGCCGCGGGGATCCGTGGCGGTGATCACGAGCCGAGGCGTCGGTTAATACTATAAGCGTAATTATTAATTATTTTTGTTACGACGCGGCCGAACGGTTCCGCGTTCGACGCGGCCGCTCGAAAATTTATTTAAAGAGAGCCGACTGCTCGTTGCACCGTGTATTAACGATGCATTACAAGAGCCCACGGGGTCGTTACGAATTAGCCGGACAACGCGTTCAATCGTCGCCCCCTTTTCCGAGAGTTTTACTTGGCCGGCAACTAATAACGGTGACGGGCCGCGATGGGGCTCTTTGCAATGCAAACGAAACACCCGGGCCGCGTAAATAAAATTTTCCACGTGTGCCCGTGCATAAATCATGTTTGCAGTTTAATGCACTGGCCGATGCGCAACGGTAAATATTTCGGGCGTTGGACTGCCGCGTGCATGGACACCCCGGTAACAAACTGCGCCCGTATGAGTACAATATAACATTTAAGCGCGGTAATAAAGCACGCCGGGTCCCGTGTTTCGAGCGCGCCGTGAAATCTCGTTTCGCATAACTTTGCGCGGCCGCGCGACTCCGCCAGGTGTTACTTCTGCTTATCTTACGCATTGATTTGTTTCCCGGACAGGCTTAACGGGCTGGATGCGCCTCGTTAATCTCCGCGTTCCGTTCTCACGGCAGACAGCGACGCGAGCCGCGGCGATGTCTTTCCAAAAACTTGGCAGAAACGCAAGATTCGATGCGTGTAGCGAACAGGAACCAGTTACTGTGGGTCGGGGCCAATTACTGTGGCATAATTAACTGCATATTTATCGCGTAGGATATATCAAACACGCTACAGTAATCTTGTAGCGTATGTATAACATTTACAAAAAATCGATCTACACTGGCACCCCAATCTATCAGGAAATCCATCCTACTAGTCTCAGTAACTGGTCTAAAATTTTATCAACCTAGGGGGATCAGTTACTGAGTGAAAAAATTCACTTTAGTGTTCTGTAGAGATGAAGTTATCACATGCCCTCAGACTCCCAAAAATCCGGAAAATATGAATTCCACTAGTCTCAGTAACTGGTCCACCTAAGTCGATAGCAAAATTTTGGACCAGTTACTGAGATTAGTGGGATTCATTTCCGGACAGATCCCAAAAAAATGAATGCAATTTTTTGATACCGAGTTCGCGAAATTTTCTGCAAAGCTTACGAATGGAGATCGATATTCGGTATTGCTGACAGGGGCACAGTAATTGATTCCGCCGCCCTATTTATTCAAACTCGAAGAATCCAGCGGGAATTTTAAAGGACAAAATGCTCCATGTAATCGATACTCCCGCCGAAATAGTATTCCCCGTTTGAAAAGGTTTCATTCCCGGGCTTACGTGTAGAGGAGACATCGCCGGATCAATGAAGTAGAATGTCGGGTGCAACAAGCGGATGCATTAAGTAGATTGAGTCCTGATCGTGCTCGGGAATAGAACCTCGCAGACATTGGCCCCGGTCCCCGTGTGGACGCAGGAGCATTGTCTCGTTGTGTCCCGTTTACGTGCCGCCAGAATTTTATTCGAAATACCGATCATTTCCGAGCTGCGGAGCTCATAAGCGCGCCGTGGGCTTTCGCGCTTTTACGGAATCCCAAGGTCTTTCAAACCGTATTAAAAGCTCCATGCCTTTTAGTATTACTGCCAACCCATTCGCGGCATTAATGCGAGAAGCGGTGTTTTGCTTCGGCCAATACGGAAATGTAAATGTGCGTAACCGGGGCTTTGTTAGATCGCGAAATTATTTTTCAATCTTCTCTTACGTTCCTTCGATAATTGGAAAGAAGTGGCGATACCATTTTCAATCGGAGATAGTGAAAACGAAGTTCCCGACAAATGACAAAGACGCTCGAATAAAAATGTGCTGTCCCATTTCAGTAAGCATATCTTTCGAAATTAAGACGCCCGTAGAGCGTAATGCATTTTTCGCAATTGAAGGCAGTAAAGCGCGAAGTGACGTTCTATTGTACTTGGAGCTTAAGGGAATAGGAAAATGTAAATTTGCATAAACCGGTACTTTTAGTACAAAGTCTTTTCGAGGAACTGTTATCCTTATTCTATAGAAACGACGGGAAACGTTTCCCCGTACAATCGACGCACTCGAGGAATAATAAAAATGAATATTGTATAAAATACGATTTTAGATGCTACGAGGGAGAAATCTGATGGCGAAGAGTCGGCCGTAGGATGGTGAAGTGGCGGTGAAAATAGGTTAAGTTTCCATGTGGTCCTCCGTGCGGGGTCACCGAGTCAAAATTCTGTTTTTCCCCGAGAGCTTCGATGCCGCGGCTCGAAGCCAAAGCCTGAGTTTATCGAGTGTCGAACCGATCGGTCGCCGGGGCTACGTGCGAATAAAATCCCGTTTAGATTATGCGCTCACAAGGACCGCGTGGATTTAACCGCTATTTTATAGTCGGCAGCCATTTCGAAAATCAGGCTTACCGAGGGAAAGAATCCATCTGCGACCTGGATAGCTCAATTCGTTAGAGTAGTTGCTCTGCAAACAAAAGACTCGGTCCGACAATCGGATCGACCAAATCTCTCGCTCTTTCTCACTCTTTCTCACTCTCTCTCTCTCCCTCTCTCTCTCTCTCTGCGGCGTTTTCTTTTCTTTCTTTATCCTTTCCGTTCTCTCTCTCTCTCTCTCTCTCTCTCTCTCTCTCTCTGGGTACAGAGATTTGTAAGAATTTATTGAGCACGTCTAACCCGCGCTGCTGCGAATCTTTCGAAGACGGTCGAATCGAATTCGTCGAATCCTCTTCCTCCGTGTCCTCGCTCCACCGCAATCAATTTTATATTAGCCTCTTTAGTAACTCGTTTCGTCCTGGTTTTCAACCTGCTGTACAAAGCACGTTTGAACCAGTTACCTCTAACAACCTTCGTGGATCTGTTTGATGGTCGGTTCAATTCGGTTCAAGGGGGCTCATTTAAAATCGTTTGACGATCTCCACAGAGTTATTCCGTACACGGTAAATTCTCTCAAATTTGCCCTCGGATCGTATAAACAAAAATGGACAATTCGAGTCTCGCGGCTCCTATCAAGAGTTGACTATAAAAACGAACATCAAGACACGAACAATCGTATCGTTCTCTTCCCAAATTGCCCAAATCGACTCGACTGTGTTCAAAATACGATATAAATCAGGTCTCTGAATGAAATCTGGAACGAATCACGCTCGAATCAAGTTTCGAACGAGTTGGATCGATGCGTTTACTGTTTACCATGCTATTCCGTACAGTACATAACCGTGTACTAGAATTTCGCAGGAAACAACTAGATCGCCGTGCTCTGGTGGAAGTTACTCTTTGGAGAAACACCCGCAGCGGCTCGTTGCTAATTAAAGATGCGCGCAGGTACACCGAAGTAATCCAAACGGCGGGGCGTGTAATTCCGGTGCGTTCTCGCGGGCGAATTGGCTGGTTATGCCGCGCTATCAAGCTTCGCCGTCAACTAGTTGATATCGCCGGGATTTACCGTGCGCCCGGTGTCCCCAAACATCGATGTAACCGAATTTAATCTATCCGACGCGAGGCGACGCCTGCGGAGTCACTTGTTCAATTTCGCGGCATAGGGGAAGGAACGTATCACTCATGCAAATTTCAGACGGGGCTCCGGTAACCGCGGTTCCCCGTGTCGCGCCGCGTCGCGGCGATTTCCATGGGATGAGAGCGGGGCTAACAAAACATCAAGCACGAATTCAATAACCGGGAAGATGCGTTTATAATTTATCCTGCTTCCCCGTGGCGTCGCGTCGCGTCGTGTCGCGTCGGGCCGGGTCGGTTCCCCGTCGTCGGACGCTTGGCGCAGCGTTTATGCAATTTATCGGGTCGCGTGCTGGCAAAAAGCGTGACGGGCTCGTTAAGAAAAAGGAACGAGACGGCGCGAAGAGCGGTGGGTGTAGGGAGAAAGCGAGAACGGCGAGTGGTGAAAAAGAAGAACGCCGAGCAGAGTAAACTAGGCGGGAACACGGTTGAATACAGCTTTTAGCGTTACACGAGTACCGAGGGGGATGGTCGAAAAAGGAAGGAGAAGATCGCGCCACGCTCTGCGTCACGGGAGTTCATCAGTCCGTCCGCTAAATATACTTAGCGAGAAGACGCGGCCGCGGCGGCAGGCCCGACACGAGCCGTGCGCAGTTTCCGCGCGGAGCAGGCTGCTTGGCGCGGGCCGAGCCGGGCCGAGCCGGCACGGTCGTTTTGTTTGCCCACGGTATTTCGCCGGCCGAAAAATAGTTTACACAGAACCAGGTGGACGCGTGCGAAACACCGCGGAATGCGGCGCGTTCAGTAAATTTCGCGAGCGTCCCGAGCTCCGCGCCGCGCCGCGGCGTTCCTGTCTTGAGGCGAGCCACCGTGTGCGCGCCTCTGCACGAATGGCAGCGGCACGTGTTCCTAACTCACGGGACTTATTAAACGCGCCGGAAACGCGGCTTGTACCCGCTGCTCGGCGGCCTGCATCAAAGAACAATTTATATTTACGCGCGCTTCATACGTTCATTCAGCCGGCCGTGAATAGAAATTGTTCTACGCTTCGCGCGGACGTTCCGGGGCCGCGTCGCTTTTACACGATCATTTGTAGACCCCGGACAGGTGTACCGTTGGTTATTCGGAACGCTTTGCGAACTCCGTGTAGCTCTTCGGAGTAATTTAATTCAATTCTCTTGGTAAGCCATGGAGTTCGCGAGAGCCGCGCGCCGGCACCGCGAACGTTCTCTTCTTTTTGTCCGCGAAACTTGGCGATACGTTTCAATGAAAGTTCGCGGTTTTGTTTGCGTATGCCTCGGCGATGCTCTCGAATTTTTCTGAGTCGGTAGTTGCAGAACTGTGTTAATTATTCGGAGAGGAGGGGCGGACCGTTCTCCTGGGATTACTTCGAGGAGCTTCGGAAGGTACCGCTTCACTTTGGGAATTGTTTTCCACCAAGTCCGATGACGTATTTAAATGAAACTTAGTAAACCTGTTTACGTGCATTCGGCGCACGCTCCGGAATTTTTGTACGTTGATATCAGGAAAGCCGCGGTAGTTATTCACCGAGGAAGCGAAGTCCTCTCTTGGGACGGCTTTGCGAAACTCGCTCCCAGAAAATTCGTATTTCGTTGTCGGGAGAACGCCGCTGAATTTTTCTCGTTATCTTAACCAGTTCGCTGTTGCAATCTCTTTGAACAATGTTCATGCTACTGTATGTATATAAATATGCACCTTCTAAATTAGTTTTAGAATTTATTTTTCACGAGTCTACTCGTCGAGAAGAAACGGCAACGTTCTCCGTTAGAAATCTTTTCCGTCGGAGCTAGCTAACGGGTTAATTGAAATCTTCGCCTCGGAGGACACTCGATTGGAGTCTCATTGTGAAACTCGAAGTCTCAGTCGGCGCGTGATATTGCTGTTCCGTTGCGAGTCGCGAATTCTTAACGGCGATGCTCGCGCCATCGGGATCGATCACGGCTGGCGGGAGTCAAGCATTTCCAGGAACTGCTGCGATCGTCTGTCGTAAACTGGGTCCGTAATAAACGGAGAGAGTAGTTATTAGAACAATGTTATCGGAGAACAAAGCCAGATTAGTTCTTGGGTCATTCGGTCGACCGAAGTGACTCGTATTGCTGCAGTCCAGGCGACCGAACACGATACTCTTGCGCGAGGGGAACGTTGCAGCCCGTACCGATAATCCCGGTGTCCGAGAAAAAGTTTCGATTCCCGTTGCCGGAAGTATCGTGTCGCGCGCCGTGAACCATCCGATTCCGAGTTCAGGTATCGGCGAGCAGAATAGAAGCGAGATGACTCGCAACGGAGCCGCGAGCGTAATGTATGGACCATCATTCGAGCGATATTTCACGGCAGGTTAGCGTTCGACAAGGCTAATATAAAGCGGAACGAGTTGATCGTGACGCGTTCCGCTCGGTGGTCTCGGCGGGACGCTTCTTCTTTTCCATTAAGGAGCGATTTTCCCGCGCGGGTTGCATGGGGAATAAATTCGACCGGCTAAGTTAGGGGAGAACGCGCGAAAGGGAGAGAGAGAGAAAGAGAGTGAGAGGAGAGACGGAGGCCGAAGTTATGGTAAAACAAACGGGCCAGAGCTCTCGCGGTGTTTTATTTCCACTTTGGCGAGCATTGAGGCAAAGTTCGTAGTTAAATTGCTCCGAAAGACGCTCACCGCATGGGGAGTTTAGGAATATTGCAGTTCCTTAAGCCCGGGAGTATCTCATTTTCCAAGTTCTCAGCAATAACGACACCTCGGGCTCGTTATTTTTCGAGGCCGGCCTCGGGATAATGCCTCTCCATCGGCTGCGGAACGAGGATCGATTTCCTTTCGATGTGCCATCGATCTGGATAAGCGACTCAAGTGCCTGGAAAGCCTTAGCCGAACTACTGACCGAACGCTCGACCGGTTCATTCCGGCAGAACCACGGCTCCTCGAACCGTTCACGGCGCTGTTCGGATTAACCCGAACATCCGCTGCATTATTTCCCCGTGTTGCGATCCCACGCGGGAGACTCTGAATCGCGATTACCAGCCGGAGCTATGCAAACACGGTTAAACAGCCGCAAACTGGGGTTCGAATACAATCTGCGCGTCACATGGAAATGCTAACAGTTAATTTCGAGCAAGCGGATACCTGGGAAATCCCGAAGGAATGCGCCGTGTTACAGCTGGTACATTAGAGCCGGCGTTTTGACAGCAAATACGATCAAACCCGCGCGTACCAGGATTTTTCGACGTGTGCGAATCGTGCGCGAGCTTCGACTACTGTTTGGTAATCTATGTACGGAAATGCCATAATGAGACACGGGAACAGTAGACGCGATCAAACAATACCAAACTGGGGCTCGTGGACGTCTACGTGCATGCTGGGAGCATGTTACAAACTATTTGTTTCGAGCAATCGATATCCAGGGAGAATACACCGAAGCATCGTCGCGATACAGAGACAAGAATGAAGATCCTGAGCTGCTCAAACTCCGTCAAACGACCGCAAATTTATCCGTTCGGACGTCAGCTCGTCAGATTGAACTGCACACGGACGGCTTAGCAACCTATCGATGTAAATTCATCGCTCTTAAAATTGAAATAAATAAGGATTTTGCAAATTAATCGGCGCTAATAATGCAAAGCACAATTTTTATTTTAAGTTGAGATACGAATGAACTTGAGAAGTTCAGAAAAACGAAAGAAAAATATCGATGCTATTTTTAGACAAAACAATTCCCTTCGAACAACTTTATTTACGTATATTTATATTTATGACGTATATTTATATCGGCTGCAATGATGTATCGACCGAAAGATCCTAAGATAGGGACGCGTTTGCGCCGCGTAACTGGTTTTCAAAGAAAAGTGTACGCACACCGACCGGCCTCCGAACCGTTCGTACATCGATTAAAAAAGTTTCGCCGGCAATTTTACCACCGCAAGCATACGTCAACCGGGGACAGCAATCGATAAAATCCAATGGAGTGTCAAACGGACAGGTAAACTGGAACACGGGATTTATTAAGGGACACTTGTCCGACAGAAACGTCTCGTTTCCCAGCATCGTCAAACATCCAGAGAGGTATATAATAGTCTTCGGGAGTTGCCCGGCGACAATGGAGAAATGCAGGACAAGCGTTCCGGGATTAGCCGCGATCAGCGATTTCGCCCGGTTTCCCGCTGGCAAGTTAAAAAGTTAAATCGGCCAGGAAATTTGAATTTCAAGCTACATATTTAACCGAGGAGCCGGGGCCTGCGAGGACGTCGACGGCCCTCGAGCATTTCAATGCTCTCCCCGTGGAGCGGCGATTACGCGCGCCGAACATCAAACTTTTAATTCGCGGAATGGCTTACGGAACCGCGATCGCGGAGAGCGATTCGGGAACAATCGAATGTTTGCCGACCGCGGCTCGTGGAAATCAGCTTCGACATCCGGGAGCTTTATTTGCCGAATGGAAAAGCTCGCGGGACTGTCACTTTCTCTCTCTTTCTCTCTTGCTCTCTTTCTCTCTTCTTCGTATTTGTCTCTTTCGTGTTTAAAACGCGGGTTCGATAAAGAAGTCGGGCAAGGGAGCGGTGTAAAAAAAGGAAGATCAGCGGAAGAAACGAAATTTCTGCGAGCCGGGGGAATTCTTTACTTTGCCACGAATTACTCTGTCTCCCTCTTTCTCTTGCGCTCTCTCTCTCTCTCTCTCTCTCTCTCTCTCTCTCTGTCTTCCTCTATCTCTCTCCTTCTCCGAGCTCGTATACGTTTCGTAGCAACGCCCCGGCCTCGTTTAAGTTCTTATTATTTTAATAGAAATTCTTGGCACGGTCTCGTTCGAAAATAATGAAACTTCCCCGGATACCGTTTACAAGTTTCCCTATTTGTTTTTGCCGGCCCGCGTCGGTGGTGCTCTCCTCTCTCTCTCTCTCTCTCTCTCTCTCTCTCTCTCCCCTTATCTTTCTCTGCCGTTGTTTCATTCGTGTGTACACACCTGACAGCGTTCGCAGGAGTAGATACGGAAGTTCGCGGAATAATTCCGCGCCCTCGGTAAATTCGATGGTCTCCATTGAATAATGCCGCATCGCTTCCCGACCGCGACCGGAATAGCCGGTCTCGCTGTATTCGTTAAACATTTTATTACGATCGTTCTTTTGCTCCACCGTGTTCGACTCCGTGATCTCTCTCTCTCTCTCTCTCTCTCTCTCTCTCTCTCTCCCTCTTTTCTTTTTCCCCGGTCCGTCTTGTCCCGAGCAACTTTTACCGCGCACGACGGCGGCCGGAGAACTTTCATGGAAATGCGGGCCCGACTTCCTCCCGCGCGGTTCGAGAGACTTTTTTAACGGTGACCTGACAACGGGAGGTCCGCCGGAACTTTTTCAACATTTAGCCCGGGCCGCAGGACGACTTTATGCGCATATCAGGTCTCACGCCACCTGGGCGAGCACGCGAGATCCGACGGCCGGACGGAATTCAAATGACACGCATAATTACGTCGGCGAGCCCGCGAGGACCGTGATTCCGCGGATTTCACCCCCGCCGGCTTATGGATCTATTGTTAAATATTAATTTTCGAGCGGGCGAAAGGAGCAGAAGTTTGACCTCTTAAAAATCTGGGACACGCGCGCGCCGATTTAATTTTCGTTTGATGTCGGGCTTAACGACGCAGCACCCTTTTGTTCGGAATTTTCGGGGCGCGGTTCGCTTGAGAATTTTTAATATCGCCTTGTTATTATGTAGATTTTTTTTCAACGGCGGCGGCTCGAATGCTTTGCAAATACAGAGAGCGTAAACACCGTTGCGGAGAAAGGCGTTGCGCGGCCCGCGGCCGTTCGAAATCCGACCCAGAAACTCGGGCTAATGTTCAAGCTCGGTAGATTTAATGTGCATTATATACTTCGGTAACACGTACGTACGCACGCGTTGCATTAAAAATAAAGTTTCGAAACTCTTTCGCGGCGCGGCCGTGGACTGCGGTCGGCGAAGTTGTGTGAAACTGGTTTTTGGTTCGCGAAAGTGGAGTAGAGTGCGAGCATAGTCCGACAGGTAGAATTCGAACGACCCAATATCTGCCAAGCAGAATGTGAACGACTTCTGGTCAGACTAGGCGAATTGTAATAGCCTCTGGTCGCGCAAGTGGAATTCGGAGTGTCTATTTATGAACGGAGCTGATGAATGGGCTTGTTTGTGGCACGACTAGTGGAATGGGCCCGTGATTAGACACGTTGGATCTTCGTGGATCGCGATCAGACGAACGGAAGTAGGAGATAACTGCAGTCAGACAAATGGAATATTGGTACAGTAATGTCTCTCTAATTGAAGCTCAGATTGTCCACAAAAATGGATAATTTCGGAAGAGAAGATACGATTATTCGAGCCTTGCGGTTTATTTTTATAGTTGTAAATTGTCCACAATTATAAAAACGAGCCGCAAGGCTGGAATAATCGTATATCCTCTTCCCAAATTATCCAATTTAGTGGACAATCTGAGCGTCAATTTTACAAAAAATCGATCTACACTGGCACCCCAATCTATCAGGAAATCCATCCTACTAGTCTCAGTAACTGGTCCAAAATTTTGCTATGGACCTAAATGGACCAGTTACTGAGACTAGTGGGATTGATTTCCGGACAGATCACAAAAATCCGGAAAATGAATTCCACTAGTCTCAGTAACTGGTCCAAAATTTTGCTATCGACCTAGGGGGACCAGTTACTGAGACTAGTGGAATTCATTTTCGGGACAGATCGGAAAAATCCAGAAAACCAATTCCACTAGTCTCAGTAACTGGTCCACCTAGGTCTATAGCAAAATTTTGGACCAGTTACTGAGACTAGTGGAATTCATTTTCCGAATTTTTGGGAGCACCCTATACATCGTATAAACAGCATACGCTGTATATACAGTAATGTCTCCCTAATTGACGCTCAGATTGTCTACAAAAATGGACAATTTAGGTAGAGAAGATACAATTATTCCACTTCCCAAATTGTCCATTTTTCTGCACAATCTGAGCGACAGTTAGGGAGACATTATTGTATAGTCTACGAATTCGGTAGGCGATACAGAAAGAATTTATGTGCTGGCAAGTGAAACAAGGATGGGCTGCGATGAGACAAATGGAATTCCTGTGATCCGTGATCTTATAAATGGGACACAAGCTCACCTATCGTCAAACAAATGGGATATTGATCCAGTCCACAATTCATGTAAGTAGCACGGGAATGTGATACAGCCTGACCAGCGGAATAGCGATGTTCTACGGTCATACAAATGCGACGTATCTATGGTCAGACAAACGGAATAAGATCTATATCTGTGCGGAGGCAAATAGCCTATCGATCCGATCTACGTCATCTGTAAGCAATGTAGAAATAATTTATCGCCTGTCAAGTGGGATAAGGATGATCGTAGGTCGGACAAGTGAAATCCCAATTGAGACGTACATCACCAATTGGACGTTAATTGGAGTCACGCAAGAGAGTCTATGGCATTTCGGTCTATGGTGAAAAATGTAGAATATAAATATTTTATAACGAGATAAGTGAAATAGAAACTCTGTATATTCGGACAAATGGCCCAGAAAATACAAATGGTCGGACAACGATGATACGGCCAGCTGGTCCGTGGTCATGCAAGTAGAATATGTATAACCTTAGGTCAGACAAGTGGAACATAGACGTTCCGTGATCAAACGAGTAGGATATGAATAATTTATAACTCGTCGAACCTGGCCTCGCGATCAAACAATGGAGATATGGAGATTTGTAATCAAACAAGTAGAATAGGACAGCCTGCGATCAGACGCCCGTCCCAGGATAATTATACGGTCACGCAAGTAAAGTAGGATAGAGTACATACTCGAACAAAAGGCAATAAATAACATCTGCAATTTAATACAGAACAGTTGGTCAGCTTTTGATCGGACAATGGAAATGCAAGGCGAATCGCAGCGATACAAATAGAATGACACAGAGGTGCTGCAAACGGCAGATTTATGCAAAAGAGTGTTCGCCGTTCTAAAAGGTATCGAACTTCTCCATTCGATACAAATACAGACCTTTTATTTAATTACCAACCAACGTGGTCGCCGATAAGACGTCCCAATTTTTCGAAAATTTGTCTAATTATGTAAACGTTCTCTAAACTGTGCATTACTCGGGGAATCAAGACGGCAGTTTAGGATGCATCTATGGTCATCCTGCTCGCAGACCTCCTCCCGCTTGATTTACAGCCGGGTGCCAGGACTGCGGGGGATGGGGGCGAAACTAACCGGTATACGCGCTGGAGGTGCACCGGGCGAGGCAATCTAATTAATGTATACACACCGGAAAGTTTCTCCGCAATCTCCCGTGGCCATCTTTTCGGTTAATATACTCGTCGCCGGCGCGGGAACCGTGAAATGCCTACTCTCGCAGAAATCCCGCAGTCTTTCCCGGGGACGATGAAATTTGCTTGTGACGGGTCAAGAGATAGCCGAGCCGGCGGCAAGTCGGCGGCGTCGCGGCTAAACGACTCGATGATCGCGCTTCCAATGAGAACGAGCCTTGGCCATCGCCGTCGGCGACCGGTTCGTGACGAAACACGCTGCGCCGAGAACCGTCAAATTAATTTATTCGTGCCGGGCGGCCGGGCCGCGCGATCCGGAAACTCCGACGACTGAGGATTATGGGAGCCCGCGGGTCCACAGCGCGCCGTGTTCATGGTAATGCCTCGACAGGCAAATTCCAGGAACCACGAACTTTACTTTACGTGTCCCCCCTTTACTAATATCGCGTCCGGGGTTCACGGTTGCGTGGACACGGCGCGCCACGGTGATCTGTAAACCAATCAGCTGCGAATTCGCCCATTCAGAGAAATAATTCCATATTTCCCGGAGACGGAGAAGGTGGCCGAGGGACGGACGGAGCACCGGCGTAATTCCAATCGATCACACGTACCGAATATTCGGTGCCGCGTTCGAGGAAAATTGTGTCGCTCGAACAACGAGTGCCTCGCCGCGCTTATGCTGCATTACACCGTCTCGTCTTTCGATTCAGGCTCGAACCGCGGTCCATTTAAACGACATTAATTGCGAGAGTCTGTGCAACGTTCCTTCGGCTTCGAATTATTAATATTCGTTTCACGGACAAAGTCCTTAACCGAGTAAGGAATTTTATGTAAAAATGCGAGCGACGTGAAAATGGATTGTAAGACGTATAAAATTGTAATGATTAATGATCAAATGGATAACTAAGCGCAGCTCCGCTTCTGATCGATAAATCCGTCAAGCGAGAAGATCCTCGATGCTTCTTACGATCGCCGACACTCGATCAAAGAATTTATTCGACGAGAGGAACGCGCGTTCGTGTCTCAGAGCCGTCTGACGCTGAATCGCGTCCTCGACTCGACGTATTTCACCCTCGGCCCTGTATCGCGGATAGGGACTGGAACAAGCATAGCGAAACCCCGGGAACACTTCTTCGTATATTTAAGGGCTCGGAGGGTCACAATTCACGGCCGGATCCTTTTTTCCCATTGAGCCGCCAGGACCTCGAGCAAGCGGAACGAATAAAAGACGAAACGGAGTCGTGGATTCAAAGAGCGATCCTCTTTCCGGTGAAAAGAATTTCTCGAGTTTCCATCGTTTTCGCAGGATTATCGAAAACGGTCCTTAAAATAGAGACGGAGACTTGTAACTTGTTTTTCCGCGCGCACGCGACGTTATCGAACGACGATATTTTTCTTTAACAGCGTCCACGTTTATTCGCTGCCCGATTACCGACGCGATGAACAAATCTTTGAACGCGCAGTTAAATATGTAGGACGGTAATCGTACTGTATCCGGCAAAAAGTATAGGAACACCAATTAAAACACGGAACAAAATTTTTTTAAACGGGTCTAAATTATTGGAACTATTTTTTTAATGTCAAAGGGACTACTGTACGATAACTGTGATACTTTTCTTTCATTTCGCTGTTACTCGAAACGACGGAATTAAAATGAAAAGCTCCCGTTTTTTAACCTTTTTATCCTAACGTCCTTTTATCCTATACCTTAATCCTTTTATCCTACATGCGAACGAATAAATATTGCGAAAATCGCAGTGATTTTTTTACGGACTTCGACTTAATACCTAAAGTATTTACATCTTCTTGCAGCTTGATCGTATGCGTCGAGCGATCTCGGCGAGACTTTTCGCGGCCGTTTTATTATTTTTTAATGCGAGCGCGCAGGCTCGCCGGAATTGTTTATAACGTCGATAGCGATAGGGCATCCATCTTGTCGGACGCGGGAATTACCGGCGCATCGAAGGGCTGTCCGAGAATTTCCTTGCGCCCGGATCATGCTCGTGTCGTCGTTCATCAACATTTGTTTTGATTCATACACGATCCGGCGGCTGGCTAATAGAGACCGCGTTAAAACTACAAACTGTCGGCAGCGGCGGCGAGATTGATGGAAGGGTTGCTCGATATTTCCCCGGATAGATTGTTTCCGTGTTGCGGACACCGATCGGGATCAAACAAGAATATTAACAGTGTTACAGGCCATTTAGGGCCGACGCTGGTCCCGGTTGACGCTTTGACCGCCGTGTCACCCACATACGGGTCGCCGTTCTTGGTTCAAAGCTAAATATTAGTCTTTCCTCGGCTACAGTCGGCGAAACAATTGACAACAATGCCACTGCTGAGCAACAATACGTGCAACGTGACCAAAATAAATCTGCTTTGTACGGATCGTTCGTTTTCCCGGTTGGAAATGCTCCGACCGTGTTTGCACACGTTCCTTCGAGTTCGCGCAAACATATTTCTGGCAGATTTCGCGGGGATCGATTGTGTTTGTCTCACGGCGGTATATTTTAAGCACCGACAATGCCTCGTCCGGTCCCGCTTCAGATTTATTATACCGTGGCTTTCGTGCATTTACGACAAAGATCGGAAGCTCGAGTAAATTCGACTCGTCCGATCGTTTCGGCGCTACACGGTCGTCGTAAAATAATTGTTTCCCGTAACCAGGGCAGATCTTCGAAATGCCAAAAAGCGTACGAATTAACGAGAGATCCGATAGCGGTTTTATTTCCACCGTGCAACGAGCGGTTTCGACAAAGGAAACTTTCCATTAGTCTCATTTCGCAAAAATGACACGTTGAAATGAGAATTCTCGCGCGAACGCGTTCTGTTTGCCACCGAAATTTCGCTGCGAAATAAAATTCTGCTACCTCGATTACAAACGAATCGGGTTGAAAGCAGACGCGGAAAACCCGCGGTCCCGTTGCAACGTTCAACGTCGCGATGCAACGTGTAGCATGTCGGACATCGCGAGACAATTAGACGGAGTCGGTGGTAAGATTTTCGCGAAAGTTTTATGGTGGTCGGTCAGCAGGGGGAAGCCTCTAACGATGCTCGACGATGTTCCTTCCTGTTTGCTTTGTTCCCGGGACGGCCAAACACCGCGGCGAGAAGATGAACAGTCGTTGTAGCAATTTTCCGGGGCCGTTCCGGTACGAGACACGCATAAATATTTGACGCGGCGATAGCGGGGGCGGAACGGGGCTAAGTAAAGTCCAGGGGAAAGCCTCTTAACGAGGATTCCCTGGTGGTACGGGGCCGGAGGCGGCGGCGCGCCGGCTTAAGCCTTGTTCGACCTCGGAACGATTGCTTTGATTTAATGCCTGTTTTTCAGAGTATCCGACGGCGGTCACCGCGGAGATAGTCGCCGCGAACGTGAACTCGTTGGACGAGGCCGTCACCGTCGACGTCGATCTGCCGCCGACGCTGCCGATGAGCTTCCGCACGGAGAACTCGACCGTCATCTCGGCGCAGTCTAAATCCACGGCCATGCTGCCTTGCGTCGTCCAGAATCTCGGAGACGGAATGGTAGGAGATTTCTTTGAAGCTATTATTATTTATTGATAGAGTGGCCGGCCTCATTCGGCAAGCATCTTAACCAGTTAGCTGTGACGCCTCCTTTACAAAGCGCGCACCTATATGTGTCGCGAGAATCAAGCGATGACGAGTATACTCGTCAAACACAGTTAACTGGTTAATACCGTCTTGTCCAGCTGCGTCTGATTGTCCTCTTACTGACATCGCGAGCTTGTTGAAGGAGAATTTTAGACGACGATAGCTGAGATTGAAATATAACAGGGGGTTGTATTGTTTAAAATTTGAGGAAGAAACAGGTCAGATAGGTGGAATAAGCGTAGTGTATAGTCAGACGAGTGGACCAGATGCGGTTTGTAGTCGGATAAGTGGAACAGATACGCCCTATGGTCAGACAAATTGAACAGAGACTATCTGGAATTGCAGAAGTCTTGTGAACGGACAAGTAGAACAAGCGTGCAAAGCCGGACAAGTGAAGGTATTGCTATCTAATGTCGGACAAGTAGAATAAGGACGACCTGTGGTCGGACAAATGGAAAGGAAACTGTCGAGAGTAGAGCAGTTCGATTACAGACCTATTTACAGATTAAATATATATTGTATAGGGTTACAATGTATAGCCAGGCAAGTAGAAATGGTACATCCTACGGTCAGACAGTGGAACAGGAACAGACTATAATGAAACAACGATAAGAAATTTAAGGTACGGTCAGACAGGTGGAATGTAGGTCTAGTCTGCGATTAACCACGTGATATAGGGATGAGTTGTGGTCAGACAAGTGGAATAGACGCGGTTTAGGACCAGACAGGTGGAAGGGAAGCGGTCTAAGGTCAACAAGTAGACTATGATTTACGATCAGACAGATTGAGCGGATGCTGCCTGCATGCTTTTTCTCCTTTCTCTGCCGTTATTTATCGGAGAAACGACTCTTCTCGTCTTAAATAATTTTTCGCTTCCGAAATATGGAGGAACCGAATTTTAAATTCGCAACGGCATTCGTCGGCATCTCGGAAGGGTTGATTCATTTAAAATTAGGAGAAAAGTTCGGCAACATTCAAAGTCGGAAGAGTTTACGTATTCCAGTTGGTTCGTAAACAAACATAAAATTATTCAAGAAACTTCGCGAAAATGTATTAGCTACAGGGTCGAAAGGCAGATTTTTGTTTCCCAGCGGGCGCGAACTTATTATCGCGCGCACGTAATAGCTCCGGGGTTGGACTTCGGGGATGTGTCGGAGGGTGGAACGGTTTTACCGTTTCTTTTCGGGCCGGAATCGGGCCTGCTAACACGGTGGCTTCGCGCGAATTAAATGTTTTGTTATATTTCTTCCGTCGATTAGTGATTTATTGGACCCACCCCCCGTTCGAGGGGTTGGGCGTATCGATTTTCCTCGCACGCTCCGAACGAATCGTGTGTACAATTTGTCTGTTTGATCTGATCCCAACTCTCGGCACTCCATTGATGAGCACTGGAAAACTTTTGCGGATTTATTTGATGGTCTCTGTTCGAGCGAAAATAAAGACAGTTTTCCCGCCATTATTAACTTTCCACCCTCGAAACTGTTTTAGTTGTAGAAATTTCGTAGAGCCCGGTCTCCGGAGGTTTTTACAGAAAAAATTAAACCGTTCGAAATTTCTCGTAACACGCTGAAATCGACGATTTAACAACCCATTGCCGCGGCAAGCGATTAAATGATAACAAATTTCGTAATATTAAAATTGTTTCCAATTATGCGAGAATTCCAATAGTGCTTCAGAATCGCCAATCGAGTTCAAAGCGTGGATATGAACAATAACTCGCGTGGAACAACATTTAAATTAATATACATTCATTTGAATTAATATACAAAGTTACCTAAATTAATATAAACTCGTATAAATTTGTATAAACGCGTCTAAATTAATATAAACTCGTCTAAATTGATAGAAACTCATCCGAATCAATATAAATTCGTCGAAGTTAATATAAATTATCGGCAGTACGTCTATCCCAGTCGAGTTTTATATTATTTCGATCCCACAAACGCGAATCGCGGGCTTAATAACTGCAGACAGACAATGATCAGGACATTTCCGTGGCTTTCGATGCTTCGCGGATTAATTTAGAGAAACAGGGGGTTACCGGTTCGTGCCGATGCGGATATTATTTTGTTAAAAGGAGACCGAGAACGCCGGCATTGTGCTCTATAAATGCCGACGATCCGTCTCGTGCCGTGGCTGTAAAAGCGTGACCGACGAGGAAAAAACTACTCGCGTCTCTGCATAGGGATCCGATGTCGTCGCCACGGGGTCGATGGGGTCGGGGAGGGACAAGGGGGGGTAGGGCGAGTATTATATTCGTCCGCGCGGTACAGATCCTTTTAATTTGCCCCCGGTATTACAAGTGCGGACGATGGGAACGACGTCGGAGACACGTACAAGGGGCTTCGAAGGAAGATTTAATTGAAGTAAGGAGCGCCGAGAGAGGGTCGCCGGTTCAGTTTTGTCCGGGCTCGGCCTAACAGAGGGTTTATTCGCGGACCGCGGGATGAAATGGGATTAAAAGCTGGAGAGCCGAGCAACACAGGATTTTTAACGGTTCCATCGCCGCGCTCGCCCCTCGCCTCCTTGTTTCCATCGCATTGTTTTCGATAGGGGCTTTCACGGGCCACGATAACAGCTAATAACTGGCAGTGTACCATGGCCATTTTGTCCGGCCCGAGGAGGTCGTCGAAAAATGGACGCAGCTCAGGTATCGCGCGCGCGGCTTTGACCAGTCTCCGACGAGACGATTCGCGCAAATACGCGACGATTAAGAAGTTTAGAATACGCGGAGGCCGGGACGAAATGAAACGAAAATAAATAATTGTCCTGAAAAAGCTGTATGGTAATGTCTCCCTAACTGACGCTCAGATTGTCCACAAAAATGGAGAAAAAAAGGAACAACTCAACAAAATGTCGAGAAAAAGGAACAACATTTTTTTTGAAAAAGCTCGCAACAACTAACTGGTTAATGAAATTTCCTCCGAGAAGAAAAGATTGGAGCGAAGACAGATCTCGCGCGCGGGGGCTATCCCAGCGAAAGAGTTTGGAAGTTGCGGAACGAGGTACCTGCGATTGCCTTCGTTAAACAAAGTAGCTTCACCTGACCGGCCTGGTTCGCGGGAATTAGCCAGGAAACGGGAGCTCCGTTTCGCGATACCTCGAAGCGGAGATTCGAAGTTTCGCTCCTTTGCCGGCTGAAGAATGTGTCTGTTTTCCGTGGAATTTTTCTCAATAGAGACTATAAGCCGGGAACTTTCTTACATGCCCCCGGTCCGGGCGTCTTTATAATTGGAAAAAGTCCCGGTTCCCGGCGAAACAAAAGTTCCGCGATCCGCGCCGCGGGTGGGAAACGTAACGAATTTGCTTAGGCTAATTGGCGCGCGGAATTCGAACGGAACAGAGCCAGAGGAAGTGCCGCGATCGAACGGCACCGGTAAATCCGGGCGAGCTCAAAGCGATTTTTCCTGCCGGGTCTAGAATTTTTTTCGAGGAAAACGAACGTTGGATTTCAAGCTTCCTATGGGGGTCTCGTTACACGGATTTCAAACCGTGCCACCGCACTTTTTTTTCTCGACCTGCTACGCAAAATGGCGGCGCTACGGTCGATTCTTTAACCATTCCGACTGGTCGCGGCGGTGGGCGGTAACTTGCAATTTCATCGTTGGACAGAGATTTCTCGTCGAACGAGGCGAGAAATATTTTTTACGTTCTTCGAGATCCGTAGAATGGTAGTGAGAATTTTTCGGTAAAATCATGGGTTACAGAGGAGTCTGCTGTTATATTTATGTCCGGACGATGGAGGATTTCGAGAAGTTATCGTCGTGCAAATTACCGAATGCCGGTGTGCAAGCGTAAAATGTTAAGCGGTCCCTAAACCGAGGAGTGCAAGCGTAATAAATGAAAGCCAATATCTTTTGATCCCGCCTCGAAAGCGGAAGAGAACGCTCGTCGACTCAAAGAGAACCGCTTGATAACCGTTCGTTGTCTCGCAGTCGGGATTCCGTACGAAAGAACAGAGGCAGTCGAGGGCGGCCCGCTTAGTTAGGAATTAATGCTTCATAACGAAATTCCATAATGCATAGGCACCCCGCCGGACGCGCCGGTTTTCATAAACGCGGGGCGAAACGCGGGGCGCAGTCGTGCGACAGTTCCACGCGCCACCGCGCCGGCTTGAAAAGTGTGTAGCTTACCGTTTCATTAAGCCGCGTTTCCACCTCGCCGCTATGTGTTTTGTGTGTAAGCATTCCGCGTTACGGGCAATTAGCCCGGCGAGGACATGTTCGGGCCAGCGGGGCGAGGCCGGGGGAACGGGGTACGTGTCCGAATTAATATTATCAAGATACACTGGCCCGTCCGACCAGCGACCGCACGTACACTGCTCTAAGTATCGGACACCTCCGGATTTACACCATTATTTATCCGCTGCACCAACAATATCGTGAATTACGGAACTGCCTGCGACGCTGTCGGAGTTCAAGTGATTATTTTCACTGCACGCCCCGACGGATCCTCCCGGAAATTCACGATTTCTCGGGCTACTCGATGGAAACGTTCGTTGCCGGACTCCTTTTGTTGGCCCGCAAATGTTGTTTGCCTCGGGATTTAATTACGATATTAGGCATTTTATACATTAAGAGTGAGATGATTCGAATTTCTATCTCTTCGAAGTGCGGTAAATTCTTTCTAATCGACGCTCGGATTGTGCACAAAAATGGACAATTCGGGAAGAGAAGACACGATTATGTTATAGTTATTGACAATCGGTAATTATAAAAACCAGCCGCGATGCTCGAATAATCTCCTCTTCCCAAATCGTTCATTTTTCTGCACAATCCGAGCGTTAATTGGGGAGAATTTACCGTAGTCATAGATGAAAATATCGATTGCTTTGTTTCCAGATGAAGTTCCGTTTCTACAAGATTTACAGCATTACTTTAACCGTCGTTGCAACAATGTTCGATATTATGAGACCGGAGGCGACGTGTTTTCAATACACATCTCCGCGGGTATTCATAGGTGACAACATTAACCATTTTGTTACCGTGCAAAGAAAGGTTCTGTGTGTGGCATTTTGGACAGCGAAGCCATGGTTGAAATTCTACGGTCCGGACTATGCACACGTGTCGATGGGAGATGGAAACAATAGATACTGTTTCATTGAAAAGGTTCGATTTGTATAGACACACCGGCGAGCACAGGAGTCACGCCGCTTTGAAAACATCGATGTTTTTCGGTTTAACTCCCACAGGTGCGGTAACCGTTCCCGTCAAAATGCAATTCTGTTGCATCAGATTATGTAGAACTATCGGAAGGGCGTGCTAAAACAATTCCCCGTATCCGCGATGCTTGTGTATATTCAAAAGGCTATATTTTCAAAGAGGAATATGCTTTTTCGATCAGCCGCATCAACAGCTATTAGATTATCCACCGGTATCGCACACAAAAAAAAAGAACAGATCAGATTTAATCGACGCAATTTATCACCTGTCCACGGATTTCTGTTACACCGTGGATATTTGATCGTAATTTCCTCGATGAAATACCGCCGATACTCAAATTGCCGTAACTTCGCGAACAAAAATCGTACGGTAATATTACGCGGCTAATTTTCAAGCTCGAAGCTTCCGTTTTTTGTCACACTTCATACATTTCCGGGCGAAAATTTGTACGTTATTCGACGAACGAGAACAACGAGGTTACCCTTTGTCTAAAAATTTTGCAAAATTTTTACACTCTCAAACGATCGCTCGAAAATTAAACAATTTCCGCGAGAACCGGTTTTCGGTTGCATTATAGAGTAAAGCCTGCCGTTCGCGACGCGCCAAAAAACCTCGATCCACGATTTCATCGTCGGCGTCTCGTCGCGCTTTGAACGCAACCCGCGCCGTCAGCATTAACGATCGGAAAAGCGAGGCTACGATTTTCCGAAAATTTGTTCGTTCTCGAGATCGTGCTCGGCATCGACGAAATTTTCTTTCAGCGGCGCGATATAGAGCAAAGTCTTTCCGTTACATCTCGCCCACGAACGACGGTCCACGGTTTTTTTCCCCTCGCGATTTTCTCCCGAATAAAAACTGCAGCGGCAGCATTACATTAACCCGCGGGTGCCCGATGAACACCGGCGAAATTCTTAGCAAGCCGGGCGGCGACGATTCCCGAAAAAATTGCGGCGCGCGAACCGGGTCACAGAGGAATTCGTCGCATTCGACGAGAGAAGGGTGCAACTTGATGAGCAGGATCGCGGAATAATGTCCCGGCCGGGTAGAATTAAGAGGACGGTGGACAATGGACCGGCGCGGAACGAAAAATCAGAGCGCTATGATCCTTACGGGCTCGCGGGCCGTTTGTTCGCCGTCACGTACGCGTGGAAAAATATCACGGGGTTGCGAGCACCCGGCCATAGAAAGCCGTTTCGCCGTCGCGAAAGCGCATCGGCCGTCGAAGCCGCGCGGATGCTGCAGCTTTTCACGGCCGCGATCTCTTTTTCGCGATATTCACGGAGTTATTACCGCGTTGTTTGTCTTCCTCGGCGCGGCAGCCGCGTTACGCAATAATTGTGCGGTCGCAGGCCACGGATAGAAGCTCGGTAGAACCATACAGAGAGGCAGAGAGAGAGCGAAAGAGAGAGAAAGGGCTAGAGAGATGGGAAGGGGCGGAAAAGGGAGCGATAGGGGTAGAAAGGGGGAGAGCGAGGTCGAGCTAAACCGACGCAGGTGGAAATCAATAGGAAGGTCGCCGTCGAACAATTCGCACGCTACTTCTATTGTCGCTACGTGCTCGCCGGACCGCCCGTATAAAATTTCATTGCGTGCTCCGTTAGGGGGAACGAGATAATGAAACCGACCGTGCCCCCTCCCGCGCCGAACACCCTCGCAATCCTAAGAGCAGCCTAACTTCTAATTGAATGCGACGCCTGCGAGCCGATAGAAGTCGATTGCTTTCCGATCCTGCACCCCGAACGTTCTGTTATGCCTCCCTTTGATGAACTCAAGATGTTTACGGTGCTCTCCCGTTTTACGGGGGTGGGCGGTGCCGATCTCCCGCGATGCATTCGACGTGCCCCGGTAATTTCTGTCAATCTTTGTACTCCGCGGGCGAATGCGAGAACACTCGTCGTCGTTCCCCCTTTTCACCGTTTAAACGATCTCCTCTTTTTTTTCATCGATCGTCGCGTATTCGATAGTTGATTGCGCGAGCGAGCACGAATTTCGCGACTAATTTACGGAAAATAGCATCGGGCATATGTATACATAGATTGGCGCGCGATCGAATGGAATTTTTAACCGAGCACGCAGCGCCGCGCAGATATCGCATATTTCATGAAATTAATTTTCTCGTGATTCCGTACACGTTCCCCCGGCAATTAATTCATTCCATTGTCGCGGGTTTAACGCGCCGAAGTGATTAAACGAATTTGAAACCGTAACACGTTCGTTACCAGAATCGGGCAAACGTTGTATTTTGTTTAACACGTTTGCTTGGCCGTTCGCATGATCCGCGGACACGGCGCGCAGAGAAATTCTGTCGCTCCGCTTTATTTAAATTTCGGTTTTCGTGTTATCCGAGCGGGGCGATGACGGGTGACGACGACGCGTCGTCGAATATTCCGCGGGCCAGCGGAATCTGCGATCGTTTCATTCGCGAACAGGTCGGCCGAACATTTAAATAAACAGCGACGACGAACGAAAGGTGAAAGTCTGCCTGTGGCACTCGACGACGCGTGCCTCTTCGTTAGGCGGACAACGGGATCCGTTTCCGTTTCTTCGGCACCGCAGCTTGTCCCTTTATTTTGTTGTCCCGATAAAACTGGGTTAATGAACACCGCGCGGAATCATGTGGATCCACCTCCTTTTGATTAAACGAGTCTTCTTTGGACGGGGCTTGTCCTCGCTGAAATTTTATTCGAGGGACACCGTCGTCTCGCGAGCGCCGGCCTAATATTTACTTCGTTACGGGGCCGAGCGGTGTTTAAGTCAATTAAACAGCCGAACGCCGAGCAAACGAGCGTTCGGGCACACGTGATCTCTGCTCGGCGAGCGAACGTTATCCGCGCCGAGGGATGAAAATAATTCGGGGACGTTTAAAACTTTCCGTCTTCGATCACTGTCGACCCGAGAAAATTGCAGGCCGCGAACCTGCCGGTTCGATAACAGTTCGAGATAGGAACGAGCGAAAAGGACCGCGAGAGCCAAAGAGGCACGCGGAACGACGCGTTAAAGCGAATTTAATGCAACAAGGAGCGCGCGCGCAGAGAGACGCGTTCGGATTTGCATTTTACGGGCTCGTTGAGATCGAGATAATGAAGTTGGCCGGACGTTGCGTCGTAGGTAAAACTTCTTCGCAATTTCGCCTCTAATTGAACGCGGCCCCGAACGAAGTCTATGTGCGTTTAGACTTATCCCCTCGAGATTGCTGTCCTTTCTAGAAAGTCTCCTTTATGCCGACGTCGGCCGAATAGAAGACTTCGCCGGACAGGCCAAGACGGTATCGATGTCAGAAACGCGCCGGTGGCGTCGCTTGATCCAGCCTAAAACCCATTTACAGCATTCGATCCGTGTCTAGCGAGAAGATCTCTTCCGTAACTGTCAGCATTTAACTACTTTTTAACGTCCCATTCGTCTCGGTTCGACGATGAAAGCAACGCGAAACACGGTATACAGTATTCACTCCGTAATCGTCGCGATATCGAGTCTGTCGAGTGGCAGTTACGGCAGAGAAAATACTTTCTCAGCTTTGGTCGTTCATGAATCGAACTTACACCATCGATTCGTCCTGCTTTTTTCATTAAAATAACACAATAAATGCGTCAGTAACTGGTGTCGTAATTACAGCGAATTCGAATAATCGTATCTTCTCTTTTCAAATTGTCCATTTTTGTGCACAAGAAGCTGAGCGTCGATTAGGGAGAATTTACCGCGCATTTTGTTCGGTGTTATCTTAATCAGAGATCAGTTATGGAGAGACTAATGCACTATGCCGAGTAGGATTCGGAGAAACAGGATACAGTTGCAAATGCCCGACAGCTGCAACGAACTTGTAAACGGTTGCTCCCCCGACTGGAAATATTGGGCCGAGCTTGGCGAGCCGTTTTTGAGCTGGCCGAAATGCTACCGACGTTGTAACGCCGGTTCTCCCATCATTTACATAAGTGTGGCAGGCGAGCCGCGTCTTGTAATAAACACCGCCCGTTCCGCGAGTTTAACGATCAAAGTTCCCGTGTGCATCGCAAGCAGAAGTAACAAGAAGACGTTCTATAAATGTTGATCGCGTTCGGTAATGCGCGGTGATGAACACAGGCAAACTAAACAGATTAGGCGAGACCCGGGATCCTTCGCGCCTTGTCTGAACTGGTTAACTGGCAATCCCACACGCCGGAACATCCCGAACCTCCGACGATTTAACTACCGCGAGAATCATTCTTCTTGGACAGGGTTAGCTTGCCGCGCTCAAAATTCATTTCGTTTTCTGCACGGTTGGCCCGGGGACCCGGATTTTGCTGCGGAGTGATGGATAGCAGACTCGGGATATTATTAGTTTCCAGATGATTTTGGTCGGGTGTAACTCAAAAATTAGCGACACCGAAAGTAAATCTAAAAATAAAACCAGGAGTAAATCTAAAAATAAAAGTAAAACTAAAATTAATGAAATTAAACGTTCTACACGCCGATTGTAGAATATTAGAGTGCGTTCGAAGCATGTTGATAGCATTAATGGACTACATTCCGTTGATAAATTCTGATGCGCGTGTATCCTTTAAATTCCGGTTACGAAAAGACGGTCCCCGGATCGCTGCGCGGTGGCTCAGCTGTCATTCGTTTCCATGGGGATGCGAAAGGAGTACACGTAAAATCAGGCATTCAATTTTATAGTTAAGTCCCTCCTTGATATCCCTTTACAATGGAAATTTTACTGCGGGCAGAAACAACTGCGCCCCGGATCATCCTTCGGCAAGGATTAGAGGGATTAAATATTATTCAGTGGAGATACAGTGGAGCGTATAAACTGGACTCGTAAAATTTATTTATTATGTTTCCCGTCGCGAGCGCGCGCGCATGGAACGGTGCGAAATAAATTTTCGAACCGGATCAAACCGACCCTGCACACGACACAGCTGCACGGTGTAATTAAAATGCAACGGTATTTTTCCCTTATTATTTCGAGCGCGGCGCGCGCGCGCGGTTCAATCCCCACCATCGAGCGATGTTTATGCAAAACGGTTTTCGTGTTTTTCTTCCGAATCGTAAAGGACTTCTCGGTCGCGCAAACTTATCCGGAACAACTGAAATCTGGTTGCGAAGCGGCTGCGACGGTGGACGGCTCGCATAAAGAATACACGGCTGGGCGTTACGCGGTCACGTCGGGAATGTTTAAAAATTTTTACGACCTCGCAATTACGTGCGGCACGGGGGCAGGTTATGAAAGCTGAAATATTTAATTCTTAATTAAGCCTGAGTAACTTTTTATTAACCAAAGTGTGTCGCGTTACGGCCGGCCGGAATAATAATGAGCTCTTTAATTCGTGACGCGGAAAAAGAAGCTGGACCGCGTTTCGGTGCTGGCGGCACCGGGGAGGGACGGGGGGCAGAAGGTGGAGGAGGAGGAGCGAGAGGGAGAGGGCGACTCCCTTGAATGTATTTTTCGCATTTCCTTGATGAACCGGTCCCCTTTTCTTTGTGAAAGTTGCGTCGACTTCTAAATTGGTGGCCCCGTAAGCAAGGCGGACCAGCAGAAACTTCGCCGTCCAATTACTGCAATTCTTTTTTACCAAGGCGCTCCTACCTCCCTCGTTGTTGCGCGCCACCAACACGGCGTACAATTTACTTTCGCGCAGTTTATTAAAACCGGCGGCACGGCGGTATGGAACCTGCTTCGACGGTAATTCGTTCAGCTGATGCGCCGCCGCCGACCGACCGACGCTTCCTTCGCCCGAACGAACGTCGTCCTTCTCGGCTCGCGAAACGCTTCAATTAATCCGCGTAATAAATTACGCGGATCCTCGTTTTCTTGAAATTCAAGCGCGCTGTTACACGGCCGACGATCGAACGTTCCTCGATATTTTCACGAACGAGAAGAAATCCCTTGGAAAACGGTACAGTAATGTCTCTCTAATTGACGCCCAGATTGCGCACAAAAGTGGACAATTTGGGAAGAGGTGATACGATTATTCGAGCCTTGCGGTTTACTTTCATAGTTATAAATTGTCCACAATTATACGAACGAGCCGCAAGGCTCGAATAATCGTATCTCCTCTTCCCAAATTATCCATTTTAGTGGACAATCTGAGCGTCAGTAAGGGAGACATTACTGTATTACTCTGCGAATACCGTGGCAGCTCCGCGCAGGAACTCGCCGCCCACTCGCCTTTGTTCTCTTGTCCTGAACCGCGCGACCGTGTCGAGGATTGTACACACGACGAACTATGATTATTATTTTAGAGGCCGCGCGGTAGAATGCCGAGGGGTCGTCGGGTTGAAAAAAAAAGGAAAAATCAGCGAACCGGCTCATTAAAACGCGAACGTTCGAATTAGCGTCCTAATTTCGCGAAGTACCGTTGTTTCCGTCCATTATCGGACCATTCGTCGGCTCCGAATAATAAGCGCGACAACATTCCCGCGTCGCCGACCCGCTTCTATTTTTTTGTTCCGCCGCGGAATCGCGGTTTCCCCATTCTTTCGAATTGCCACTTCATGCCGCCGGTATTACGGTAATGGGTATTTTGGTTAAACGGTACTCTGATAATCCGCGTTCCATTCCGCCACGTGACAGCACTTGCCGGTCTTTGAAGCTTTTATCCCGATTGCAATGCTCGAAACTTTCGCGTTTATGAATGCGTGTCGCTGCGGCCGACCTTTTTTTCCCCTTCTTCACCATCCCCTCTCTCTCTCTCTCTCTCATTTTCACTCTCTCACTCACTCTCTCTCTCTAACGTCCTCTAGCCCGTATATCCGTCTCTTCGTTTTTCCCGCTCCGTTCTCTCGCTCTATCTATTTATCTCCCTTTATCCGCGACGGTTGCAGTTTTCCGCTGAAAAGTAGCGACGCGGTATAACGTCCCGAGAAAGGGGTTACCGGTGGGAATAGAATCATGGGTCTGAATCGGGTCGCGGCCGCCTTTTTGCCCGTAATTTACAGGAATATTTGGAATCCGTTCAACAGAGACGAGCCGGAGCGACGTAAATCTAATTATATCGATGCAAGTCGGATTGCGGCGAGCCGCCCAGTTTCTTGCCCGTGTCCCCCTCGTCGCCCTACCCATCCCCCAAGCCTCCGGTCCCGATCGAAATATTCCGAAATTCCCGGGAAACGAGACGATCATCGGCGAACTGTGCCCCCCCCCCCACCTCCCCGTGAACCCGTGCACGCGTTATTCTCTTTGCGACGCGAATCCAATGAAAAATCTATGAGCAGAGTTGCGGGAAACTTGGTCCGCAGAGTCCTCGCTCCTCGAACAGATCCAACGAACCCGAACGCGGTCTCTCCGCGAAAACATTCGGCCGCAACCGATCCTCCGAGCTCCGACGAACCGGTCGTAATTGAACGGTTAAGCTTCAGCGAGCTACGGAATCGAACAAATGGCCACGACTGTGTCGGATCCGCAGTCGCAGATTTACCTCTCATCAGAGGTAGCCGTTGCAAATTGTAGCCATCGGCCGCTCGGCTCTCAAATTCGTCGGACAATTTGCGGCCGGAGTCTTTTCATTATCGCGACGGCCGAGCCGTTCATCGGCGAACGATTTATTAAGCACTCACCGTGCGGAAGGACGGTCTCGGATGGACAACGAGTGCGACTCCTTGCATTTGGAATCGCGAGGAACGGTGGCTGTTCATTGTTGTCGGTGGACTAGAAAATTTGCAGATAGAGAAATTGAAATATTAGATAGAATGTGGACAAATCATAGAGTGGAGAAATTATAGTACAGCAATGCCTCCCTTACTAACGCTCAGATTGTCCACTAAAATGGACAATCGATCTACACTGGCACCCCAATCTATCAGGAAATCCATCCTATTAGTCTCAGTAACTGGTCCAAAATTTTATTATCAACCTAGAGGGACCAGTTACTGAGTGAAAAAAATTCATTTTAGTGTTCTGTAGAGATGAAGTTATCGCATGCCCTCGGACTCCCAAAAATTCGGAAAATGAATTCCACTAGTCTCAGTAACTGGTCCAAAATTTTGCTATGGACCTAGGTGGACCAGTTACTGAGACTAGTGGAATTGGTTTTCTGGATTTTTCCGATCTGTCCCGAAAATGAATTCCACTAGTCTCAGTAACTGGTCCACCTAGGTCGATAGCAAAATTTTGGACCAGTTACTGAGACTAGTGGAATTCATTTTCGAGATTTTTGTGATCTGTCCGGAAATGAATCCCACTAGTCTCAGTAACTGGTCCACCTAGGTCGATAGCAAAATTTTGGACCAGTTACTGAGACTAGTAGGATGGATTTCCTGATAGATTGGAGTGCCAGTGTTTCGAAAACGCTCGAATAATCCTCGAGACTTACTTGATGAACTCGCCTTTCGATATTCACGGCGGAATTGAAGCGATAAGGGTTAAACAAAATTCTCGAAACTCGGTGCGGTTGAAATTACCACGGGAACGCGGGAATCCACTTCAATAACCGGCAGTCTATTTACCGCCGTAGTTCATCCGTCTTTCTTCCCGCGGTGCCAACGAACTTCCCCTAAGCGGGGATGATAACGGAGAGCCGGCATCGCGGCGTCCGGACGAGAGGCTCCATTCTGGTCGCGATGCCGTTTCGAAATTGATCCGGGAACGTCCGAGAATGCGGTGGCGTTTGCCGCGCGGCGAGGGTCGCAGTAGCGCGAGTCAACGACTGGGTCGGCCAGACGGCGTAACAGACAATACGACAGTTTGTTCGGCTCGCGAATAATAACGCTGGCCGCGATTTAAAGGCAAGAAAACGGCAGTTTCGTGAGTAAGCGTGCGTCTCCGCTCCGCCGGATCTCGCGGCACGCAGACCGGAATTTGCACGTGCGTCGACGCAATTATTCTCGAATTACTTAACGACTGAATTATTAGCCGGGGAAATTAATTCGCCCGCCCGCGGCAGGTAAATTTACTCTGCCATTCTACGATCGCGGTGCGCTTTCTCATCTTGGAAATGTTCTCCGCGCTTTCGTCGCCACCTTTTCTCTTCATCTTTTGTCCCGTTTTCTTTGCGCTTTTAGGATTCGCCGAGAGGATTCTGCACGGTTTTAGCAGTCTCGATGTACAGCTCTGCGCGAAATCTTCCGGTTCAATGCGTTCGCTGTTGAAGTGGACCGGCGCTTTTTCGTTGCCAAAATTATTTCGTCGAATACACCGCACACACTATTGTGCAAACGAATATTACAGGCCCTATATTTTCGCGTGTCTGTACGCTAATTAATGTGCTACGTGCTATGGCTTTGCACGCCAATGCGCAGGAAATTAATTCGACTATTTGCGTAGAAAGTAGAAGCCGCTGCATGCGGGGATTCTTTAAAGCACCGATGCTTGTGCGATTTTTTCTAATTCATGCAGAACAGAATTCCTTTTTAAAATTAACCCTTTGCGCTCGAATGCAGACTCTGAGGCACCGGTAAAAACTGTTATACCCTGTCTCAAAAATAACGTTTACATTGTCAAACCTGTTTATGTTACGTAAGAGGAGATGCGATTATTCGAGTCCTGTAGCTCGTTCTTATAATTGTTGACAATTCATAATTATAAAAACAAGCCACGAAGCTCGAATAATCGTATCTTCTCTTCCCAAATTGTCCATTTCTGTGGACAATCTGTGCGTCGATTAGAGAGACATCACTGTATTTCGGATTTAGAATTAAAATAGCCTTCGAGTATAAAGTGTTAATTCCACCGATTCTGTTTGCGCAAAGTATTCGAAAAAACGCTGGTACAATTCAAAAAAACTATGGTATAATTTTTGAAAACTGTCGCGCAAACGTATCTAGGATAACAGTTCGCGGCTTCTGAAATCTGTGTCAGCCAAGTGGCTGTGCAAGACGGTGGATTTCAAACGACGAAAATATTAAGAGAACTCGATGGACATGGACCGACCGGAACGATTAAAGAGGCAAAATTTCTATCCGTCTGTCGCGTTCGTTGCAATCGACGAACTTTGATTTCCCATAAAGACGCGCACGGTCTACCGAGCCCACAACATCCGCGAAAGCCGACGAGCGAACGAATTAGGCCACGGAAAAGAGGACTTCTGGCTCCACGGAATAAATGTCACACCGGTACGGCCACGGTGAAATGTCTCTTTTTAAACAGCCCACTTCGCGAGCGTGTCAATTTTTCTTCGACGCCGCGCGCTCGCGAGAGAGAAAAGGAGAGAGAGCAAGAGAAATAGAGAGCGCGAGTTTCCCGGAGTTCCGAGGTTCGCGATCGCAGAGCTCCGTGAATTGTAGGGGAAAATTATAGAACTGGAAAGGGCTCGGATTCAATGAGAAGGCGGGGAATTAATTTTCCATCGGGCGGTAGAAATGATCCCTCGGGGGATCCCGGGGTTCTCGAGCGGCGAGTGTAACGACGCCGATCGTTCGTCAGGATCGATCGTGCCTCGCGCCAGATTTCGCGTGAGAAAGAGTGAGATAGGGAGTGAGAGATAGAGAGAGAGGGTGGATTGCACCGGGAGGGTGAACAACAAAAAAAGGAAAAAGAAGAACGACGCGCGTGTGTATATATATAGCTTGGGGAGTCGCGTTTATTGGCTTGCCGCGCGCCGACAAGGGGTTTTACGATGCCGCCGCGGGTTCGCAACATCGTTACAGGCCAGTCGGAATCAAAGCGGGCACGATCGCCTTTGACGCGTGCGTTACGTGTCGTTTTCAACGACCTTTTACGTAACTCGACTCTCCACTTACCTCTTTTATATCATATTTTACGAGGCTACCGTTCTATTTTCGTGCGATCGGTGTGTGGTAGCGTCGGCGTCGCCGTCGGCGTCGCTGACGGCGTCGACCGCGCAGGGCGGCCGGGGCTTTCCGTGTTGTGCATGCGCGATTTGTTACGCGGCCGGATCGGTGAAAGCGTATCTCACCGAGAAAAGAAGAAGAAGAAGAAGAAGAAGAAGAGGGAACACGGAAGGGGTTGGCCGAGCCGGATACGAGAGACTGAGGGAGAGCGAGCGTTGAGAGAGAGAGAGAGAGAGCGAGGCAGAGTTGAAACAGAGAATCGGAGAAATTGAGAGAGAGAGAGACAGAGGTTGGAAATCGAGAAGGGAAGTTGCCGGTGGCCGAGTTTGCATTGTACACGGGCAAGCGGCCCTCTTTGGAAATCGCTAACGATCTGTATCCTAGTAATTGGGTGGGCTCGCGATCCACGACCTCGGCGGGAGCGAAGAGAACGCCGGATGCGATGTAAGGCATCGCGCAGGGACCCTCCGTCCGCATTCATATCGGGGAATTGCTCAATAAGCGTGAACCCGTTACAGAACCGGCGTCCCGAGACAGATAAACGGACCCGGGCCGAGCTGGACAGACGTGGTTGGCTCGCTGAAATCTGCGCCGGGCTCAGCCATCGGGCAAATTGTCCGGGAACGGCGGATCCGAGCGTAAAGGAGATGGGAATTGCGCGTCGGGATGCTTCGCAGTGCTATCGCGAGGTGTTATCTTGCGGCCAGTGTGACGTACAGTGCTTATGGAAGAGTAACAGCTACCTGCTCCTAATTGAACCTGATTCGAGCGTCTTAGGGCCGTTAAAGCAGGAACGCCATGTGTCATTTAGACGGCGGAATCGGAAATGTAGGTCGAGAGGGAACCAGGATTGTTTTATCGATCGTTAACACGTCCGCTACCAGCATCGCCAGACTTCATACAGTAATGCCTCCCTAATTGACGCTCAGATTGTGTAGAAAAATTGACAATTTGGAAAGTGGGGATACGAATATTCGAGGCTTGCGATGCTAACCTTATGTCAAAGTTATGACTTGGACTGGCTCGAATAATCGTATCTCCTCTTCCCAAATTGTCCATTTTTCTGCACAGTCTGAGCGTCGATTAGGGAGACATTACCGTAGTTATATTTATTGTATTAATCGTATCGAGTACGTCACTCGTATCAAGTATGCTCTTCCAGAATGTGATAAAAATGTCGTCAAACGGGAGTTATAAATTCCGTAAATATCGCGTGTCGCGCGCTCCAATTTTAAATAATTATTTTCACAATAAATCATTTCACGTTCTTTACGTTTTTCCGACGTTCTTATCGTCGCGGTCGTCGCATATGCGTTACGCTGCTGGAGCGAACGTGTTGACGGATCTTTCAACTAGGGTACGGAAGGGTAACACGGTGATGTTGTTGATTCAGGGTGCTTGGAACGTGGCGCAGGCTTTACAGGAAGATCGCGATGTGCCGTTTTCGGTGGCGCAGCTCTTAAATGCGGTTCGCAATGTGTCATTTCGATAACAAAGTCCGAAACGAAAGTGTTGAGAACAGGATTGTTTTATCGATCGTTAACAGATCTCTTCGGAGCAGACTGCGGAACAGCAACGCGCTGGATTTGTCGATCCAGCGTGTTCAGTGGATGACACGGGCTTTAAACGAGGATCGTAATACGTCACCTCGGTGTCGGAGTCCAAAATAGATGCGTTAAAAGCACAGGATCGTTTTATTGGCCGTTAACAGATCTTTGAAATACAGTGTGAAGGAGCAACACGATGGAGTCGTCGATCGAATGCGCTTAAGAGGCGACGCAGACTGTAAACGAGAAGCATAATGTATGGTGTTTATGATCGGTGATCGGGAAATACCAGTTTGCATGTTATTACATACAAGAGAACAAATCTTCGAATGAGAACACAGAAGTAACAGGAATGATTCAATGTATATAGAAGATGGTACAAGTGTCGGATGAAGACCGTAAGGTGTCATTTTTATGGTGATTGGCCGGGGAGATGCTCGGGCGCGATCGAGAAGATTTTTATACCGGTCGACAAAGATTACTATAACGATCTCGAGCGGAGGAAGAGGAGAGTGGCTCGATTAAATTCTCGATTGGCAGTGACTGGAAACTGAAATAAACGTTTAATGAGGAGTATAATGCGCCGCTTTGCGGTCAGCGGCCATGAATACGGAACGAGGGTACTGTTAATGATTTTTTGATTGCTCGTAAACCAGAATTAAAAAGAGCCGCGTCCGTTAAGCGGAAAGAGCGAAACGCCGGCGACGGTTTAAAAAGCGGTGTCGGAGCACAAGCCGAAGGAAGCGTCTGGCCGTCGTTACTCGAATCGCTCGAAAACAACGTCTCATAATTTTATTCAGGCGAAACTTTCTAAAATCATATTAAACTACCACCGGCTCCCGGGAGGGGCGAGGGGGGCAGGGCTAACTTTCTTCGGAAGTAATCAAAACAACTTAGCCGGAATGTGATTGGAAAGTTTAATACTAAAAAATAGCGAGGAACACGTTGCCGATTCGCTCGAAGTTCTCTCGGCGCGTCGTCGGGAACGCGCGCCGTTCGCGATCGAACCTTCCGAGCTTTTAAAAGATCGAGACCGCGGGGCAACCGATATTCGTAGAGGAAACGTGTTGCATATTTAACGGGGTCGCTCGTCCTTTGAAAATGACATTTTAAGATGATCCGTCCGAGCTGCCTTTTCCGCGCGACATTTCGCCGAAGCTTGACCGGCGGCCACCGCGGACGAGCTATAAAAATTTTAACGTGTTTTAAAGCAGCGCTGGTCACGGCAAAATACGAGCTCCGTGAATCGCTCGCCAACTGCCGGCCAGATAAAAATGAAGCAATACATCAGACCGTAATAAAAAGTATCGACCGATTCCAAAGGAACCGGCTTCCATGGACGCGTGCCTCGAGAAGTCTGAACACCTATATATATATACGCGCGCGTCGGTCTACGTACCATGTACGTATCCGGGGAACGTTTCGGAAACGTTACAAAAACCTGCGAAAAACTCCGTCGGAAAAACGCGAATCTTTTTTCTCAAAACAATACCTCGACCGATCCACGGCGCAAAAAACAGCCGCGAGCTTTTCACAAAACGATTAGCAATTCGCAGAGATATCGCGGAACCGATTGAAAAATAAAAACGTGAAATAAAACGCGCATGCACGCGCCGCGGCCACGTTTCCAAGAAAATTCGGTTAAAAAGCCGGCCGGGCTGCCGTCGACCGTTCCGCTATTCATTGGCCCTCGATATCACTGGCGAACGCGTCTGCCCATTACCGACAGCGTCCACTTAAAATAAACACCGGCCACGGAATAAAGCAGTTTCCGGTCGGCCACGTTCGCCGTCGTCGTATCGTATTCCTATGAAATTATAGCGGAGGCGAAACAACGCCGACCGCGTTCATAAATATTAATCGAAGCAGGAATAAACAATAATCGAACAACACGAAAGTCGAATCGAATTCGGCCGCGACCGCGGCGTCCGACTAGTTTTCCGAATCAATTCCGGCGAATCGTGTCCGCGCGCGGAACGGAGATCGGGAGCGCTCTTAATTTGCTTTCGAAATCATTCGACTTTGTTTGTTTTATACGTTTCGCCGCGCAACGCTGATAAGCGCAACCAATATCTCTAGGAATTACACGGATAGTCCGAGGAATTTGCGATTTGAACGGGAACGCTTCTTGCGCAGAGTTATTGGCCGGCTAAAATATCGAAAAACGTTCCGAGGCCGGGAAAATGGATGCGTCGGATCGATCGGCTTGTTTTCGACCGCTATTTTCGAACACTCGTCGGATGAACCGATGAAAACTGGTTCGCGAACTATCGATAACTCGCAGATTTGTTTGGACATCGTTTTCGACGTGAAATCGTCTCCGAACTTTCTCGAAGAAAAAAAAGAAACTGTACACTTTTTTTCGTTGAATCATGGGATAATTCCTCCTCGGGTAAACCGATAAACGTCTGCTGCTACAGCGTAGATTAACCGGGACATTGTTCCGAGTGAAAGTGTCCTCTAATCTCGTCTAAGAGAAGCTATTACCTTCGCCCGTGTTAATCATTCCTCGTTGGATTAATCCAGCAAGGAAGACGTTAACTAAGACGCGAGGCCTTTATCCTACTTTAGGAGCGTCTCGCAATTTCGTTGACTGGTGTGTATCTGTCCGAAAGTTCGCGCGGAGTTCCCCGCCCGTTGTTCCTCGAAAAAAGGGACGCGCAATTTACGCTCGGAGCGTTCGAGGAGAACGATGCTATTCACGTGACCGTAATTAAGGAGGGAATACCTGCCGCAACTTTATTCGCCAAGAATATCTCGAGTGCCTCCGTGCCCCGCTCGGTGTTTATACTTCCGGCGGATAAAGCCGCCCTTTTGGAAAACTGTTTCAGCGTTTCAGCTCTCTCTCTCTCGCGGCAGGTAGCTTCATCAAAAGTCTAACGACGCGCAGATACGGCTCGGTTTATATCGTTCAGGCTTTTCCGCTTGTATCAGCCTGCGTCCGCAGAACCGGAAGCCGCCATAACCGGGGCTCTCGAGAGCCGACGTGGAAGTCGGGGTATCTCGAGACGTTCACGGCGACGGAGCGTTCATAACGCAGCCAGGAAATATTTCCGAGTGCCGTTCAGCCTGAAGTCGAGCAATTATCGCTCGAATATCTTTGAAACAGTTAACGTAACAACGGAAGTCACGCGCGGCGCAGGAGGAAACACATGGCGGAGGCCCTTCAAGCGGCGATAATGCAATCGTGCGCGGGGATTCATTAAAAGTAGACGTCCCCGCAGACGACGTTTCGCCGAGGGCTCGACGCGGCGGATTTAATGATAATTAATTTCCTCTTAATTCACAGTGTTTGGGTTTGTCCCCGTACGCGCTGCGGAATTGGTAATTAATTGAACTATCTCGGCTACGCGCCGGATTGCGTTTCGCAACGAGCGATTCAGCCGAACAATCATTTCCGTTCGCACCTCGGCGAGGCCGCATTAACTCCCGTAACTCGGAATTCCACGGCTTGATAGACATCGTGAACGCGTGCACATCGACGGCACCTTGCCACGATTACTTTAATTGCGTAACGACCGAACGCCAGCCGAATCCCCGGCGCGCCGGCAGCCGAGCATTTTTTTCTTTCGGAAGCTCTCTGACCCGCTTCGAAGCTGCAGAGGCGGGCGGCCACGTCGCCGAGTAACACGAGAATTTTCCGAGAGGTATAAGATAAAGTGTTCCATGATTGTGCCGAATTATACCAGGCCAAAGGAGTTCTAGAGTTACGTAATGTCTTACGACATACGCGAAGTTTCTGCAAACTTGCTCCACATTGTCCTCGGAAAGTGAATACACGAGGGCTGGCTGCTCCTTCGTGGCAATTAAAATGAGCCCTTTTAGACCTCCGCTCCGCGTGTTACATTACTGTTAATAATTATACGGAGAAAACCGTGTTTGTGCCGAGGCACGCGGTGATGAAACATTAATAAAGCAAAGTGGTGTTTTAACCGGCACCAGACTGGCGTCTTTAGCCTTTGATACAGCCGTCGGATAAATGTTCGATGGAAGCAATTACTGGCGACATTTTGTTAAAAAATACGCGCGTTAAAAGATGAAAAAGGTACCGTCGTTTCTTCTTAAATTCGTATGCCCAACATTCAGGATGATTGCAGTTACTTGAAATGGCACGATCGATATTCAAAGATGCAATTTTCAAGGAGATTAATCTCGTCCTTCCACGGTTTATGCTAGTTAATACTTTCGGTGCACTGTAGACGAATGGGAACGAACGAACTTTCCTCTCAAGGAGCTGGACTTAGATGAACTTCCGCTCGAAAATACCGTCGATACATTGAATGGTTTACAGCGATATAGAGCCGGCAACCAAACTGGCTGATCGGTATCGACGAGGGCGACGTCGCAACGACCCAGGACAAGCCACCCGAGCTTGTATAGTTCGCGAGATACGAAGAAATGTTTGAAACTAAAGTTGTCCGGTTCCAAAGTGACCATTACTTACCGGGCAAAACTTTCTCTTAGATGGACATGCTTACGAGATTCGAAGGTCACCATCTTCTCCAAGCGAACCGCGTACTTCAAACCTGGAGGGGACCGTTTACTCCTCTAATAGCTATTTTCCATGGTCATTCGGTCGGTGACTGCGGTCATCGGGGCGCAGAAGGTCATGTACACAATTGGAAGTTTGGTACACAATGTACTCAACTCGCACTTGAACTTGGAGCATCGTTTGCTTCTGTTAGGGTCGCTAGAGTGACCGTAATTATTTGGTCAGTGACTGGATTTATGTGGTCAGTGACTACAATCGTTTCGAGTCACTCTAGTCTACAGATATTTCTCTGTAATTAAGACACATTATAGTTGACGATTTTTCAAACGTAGATCATTTACGTCTATCAGAGTTGTTTCAGTGACCGCGGTCATTCGGTCAGTGACTTTTATAACACGGTCAGTGACCATGGTTATTCAGTCGTCGGTGATTTTTGTAACACGGTCAGTGACCATAGTTATTCAGTCGTCGGTGACTTTTACGACACGGTCAGTGACCACGGTTATTCAGTCGTCGTTGAAAATGTCTGCGCGATCGAGACACAGTGCGGCTGATTTTTCAACGGAGCGAAGCTTCTTTTCTCCTCTCGGCGTTATTTCAGCGACTATGGCCACTGTCCAGGGTCACGCAGTACGTTCCAGACTCTCAATTTATTTTCCGGGCGGAGTCTTGCCCTTTCCCCGGTATCTCGGAAGACACAAAGCACTCGGAAAATTGTCGAGCAGAGACGGACAGGGCTTAGACGTCGCAGTCTCCGAGTTTTTGAAGAGGCTTGGCAATCGGAGGATTAAAGGGTGAAGAGTATAACATCCCCTCTGCGAGCGGACCCGTAGCAACCCCTTTATAGAGGAGTTGTTAGGGAACTGGCAACGGAGCGAGGGTTCGTAGAACAAGCCATCGCGGACATATTGGGACGCGGCTCGAGGAATCGTGAATATGACACGAACGGTCGAGTGGGAAGGGAACCGGTGTCTGGGATTCCGTTACGCAACAGGCATCCTCGAGAAGGGAAACGAAGCCGAAACGGCTAGGAAGCCGAAGACAGGCGGCGGCGGCGGCGGACTAGATTTCGGGCGTGCTTCCGAGATTTCCGTCGACGTCCTCTTCGGAACGGTATCACGTAGCCAGCAGAGGCGTCGCCGTCACCGCCGCCGTCACCGTCGCCGACGGCTTTCAAGACGACCATGTGTATTCATGGACGCGCGGGCCGCCTCATTTTCGATTCATTAAATTCTAAAGAGTTATTTCGCGGTGCGACGCGGCGCTGCGCGTACTCGGCCGCGCTGATATATTATGCGCGCGAGCGTGCCTTATAATCATTTAAACGGGGATGTAAATGAAACGAAGGGCCGGGGAGGTCACGGAGCGGCGCCGTCGTCGACGTCGCAGAGCGCGGCTTAATTAAAACCGCGCGGCCGCGGAACAAATACAGAATTTATCGCGCGCGCTCCGCCGACCGCGCGCCGCGCCGCGCCTCGTCGCGGAATTAATAGCTCGTGCGGCGTGACATTTTTTCTGACGGGGCGCAGTGACGGCCGCCGGAAACGCGTATCGAAACGGCGCGACGGAGTCCCCTGGCTCGCCAATATTTGCCTGCGGCCGGTTTTTCCAGCAGCTTTTCCTCGGAACCGGGCAGCTTTCGTTTCAATTATTCGACAGCCACGCGCGCGCACTCGCGCCGAGAACCCGAGCTTTCCGGGCTCTCTCTCGTTCAAGAATTCATGCCGGGTTCTACCGCGAAGCTGCTCTCCACGGAGTCGTGACTATTAGTCGATAGTCTAGCGTCCTGGCCATCGAGTTTAAAAGGTGATCTTCCAAGAAGTTTTAGTACCGACTATCGGGTCGCGTATCCCGTTACATCGTCTTATCTTTCAATCCGGATTTTCGCTGCGATTGGTTCGGGCGTTGCCGTTTCTGAGACGTTAATTCAAGCTCTCTTGGACTAATTTATTGTTTCGCCACTTCGGGAGGGCGTCGAAGAAAGGAAAACCAAAAACTGCGTCGACGGCGCTAGAAAATTAATGTTATTCTCATTTCCTTCTTCGATTATCGTTGCGTTGGTTACTCACAATTCCTTCTGAATGGACAAGCGGTTAATTACGGAATATTATTTACGTGTCACAAGGCATACGCCCAAAAATATTCCCCGGAAACGGTCACATTTGTGCAGATACTATTCCTAGAACTTCTCTGAAACGTCGATTTTTGTACTCAAATATTTAGCCAAGAACTCGACAAGCCGTATCGATCACGCACATTTCCGACAAGGCGTTTCAATTTTGATGAATAAATAAGCAATTCGCGTGTTTCACGCAAATTTTTGTGCTCAGTAAAAATTGCATCGATTTCAAGAAGCAGAGTCTACGCAGACATTTATTTCCTTGCTTGACGATTTAACCGAGTTGTACCTATTGTAACGGTATCTCTCTCTCTCTTTCTCTCTCTCTCTCTCTCTCTCTCTTCGAGTCCTTCAAATATCTTCTTCGATTGTAATTTCACGAGGCCACTTTTTCTTCTTTTATAAATGCATAAATTCCGCATTCTACTCGCGACACCGGTCCCGTTCCCATTCGATCGTTTCGTGGACCACGACTCTATCTCGTCGGTGTCTCGGACAACTTCCGACCGGGAACGTCGAACACGGATACTTCCAGGTATTCGCCACTGGAATAGTTATTTAACCCGTGACCTGTAGTTAAGTTAGCAACCCGGATTTTCGGTGGCGACGTTAGGAGAGCACGTAGAAGCGACGTCGCCGGCTGGATCGGGAGGAATTTGCGATTCCGGGAGTTCGTGTTTCGACAACACATTCCCCCCAGCTCCCTGGAACGTTTATAGATTTGCGTGCCATTAATCAAACGCGAAGTATAATCGATCCGTCGGTGGGCGTGGTGCCGCCGCGAAAGGAAACCAAAAGTACGGACGCGGTTTTCACGGTGGCTCCTGCCGCGCGATGTTCCTCGCGGATCTTGGTTCAGCTGCCCGCCTAACTGCAAACCTAATCCAGACGTGCCCCAGATGTAATCTGGATGCGGCAGCGACTGCGCCGAGGCCGATACGTTTAATTTCGTCAAAACCCTGCCGGAGATTAATTTCAGCTTCGACCATAGAATTAATTTAGGTACACGATACGTAACACGGAACTGGGTCATCTTTTTTGGGCATCGCGTTCCATCTATGTCGCAACGGAGTTCACCAGAAATTCGGCTTCTTCTTTGCGGAGTTCTTCTCTTTCAAGATGAACTATTTTGTCATAATCTTGTGCCGGGGGGATTAATTTCAGACCACCTTATAATTAACACAGGTGCGACACGAGACGCGGAACTGGTCCGTCGTTTTTTTGATCGCGATTCCTCTATCGCGAAGAAGTTCGGCCAAAAACTTCACCGTCTGCCGCACAGATTTCCTCGAGTTTCCGCTGTCGCGAACGCTGCGAAATTTTCTTTGAGTTATTGCTACGCGAACACGTCAAAGAGGTGCCCGTTGCAGGTTAATTGGTAACAGAATCCCCTTTGTGTCTGACGGCGGCTCCCTACCTAACAAAATTCCCACGATGAAAAACGCCCCGGCATTTTCCGCCTTGTCTTCGTCAACGATCATTCCCGCCGGGGGGGCGTTTTCAGCCACGCGCGGAATCCGGCGAATATTCCCGGGGCCGATAAATTAGCGACAATCGCGGCAATAATTCGCTGATTGGAAAATCGCGTTCGCGAGTTCCGGTCCGCCGGTCAGCAACGGAGGGCGGGGACACGCGCCGCGAATATTTTACCGGTCCCCTTTTCTTCGTTTAACCCCGATCCGATCGACATTCGTTACGGTGGACGGGTTATCGCGGCGGCTGCGAGCTTTGTCCGCGATTTCCCCCCATCGTTTTCGAATATTCCCGGATTCGCGTTGATATTCCGAGAGCCGAGTGCTCGCCGGCGGACGCGAGAAGCCGAGAGTTGGCGACAGCTCCTTCTCCTCCATCTTCCGCTCCGTCCTCTTCGTTCCCGTCCTCTTCGTCCCTCCCAGGCCGCCGCGGCTGTTTATCCGTCGGTTCTCATTATTCTTCGGGACGCAGCCAATGTCGTTCATGGTCCGCGTAATCGTCCCCAGACCATTCTCCGCCGTTGGCATCCTCTCCGCGCTTTTTAAATACCGGCGACGTCTTACGTAAAACTTTCGCGGAGAAGCCGAGCTAGCCCGGAGCCGCGTCTCGGCGAGAGGACGCGAGCTACCTCCGGGCTAGAGCACCTGCCAGACAGTGGATCCAAACTTAGGATGGCTCTCAATCAGGAATGGCTGCGACCCGAGTTAATGCTGGTCCAAAGTGTAAAGCCTGGTCCTAAGTTTCCGCTCGGGCTTAGTTCCGGTCCGCTGTTGCGCGAACGATTCCCCATCCTGGACTTAGCCCGTTCCGTGATTTGACTAAGATTAGAACGGTTTTTGCCGCGAGATCCCGCGAAATTCGCGGGTTCGCCCCCTGGATCTGGGTTAGCGGACTCGTTAGTCTCACCTGCCGGCGAATCCAGGACGCTGCAGCTACGGTTTGAAAGCGGTTTTTGCCTGCGGGATCGCGCGGAACTCGCGAGCGTACCGCCTGGAACAGGATCGATGGATCGCGTTGAGTTCGGATTAGAGAGATAGGCACGTGAAACGGATTAACTGGGCGGGATCGGTAGACGGAGCAGCAGACATGAAGCATCGGACGATGCACGCGGCGTACATGTTAATGAAGAACACGCATTAAGGGAGTATCGCGCGGCAAGCGGGCACCGTTTCGAGCAGGCGGCTCGAACGACATGTCCCGGTTCTGAAGCCCGTGCACGATCCTATCGTCGAAAGACGAATCTTCCTCTTTCCAATTTCCGGGGTCAATTTTTCTACGGCCCCGCGTAATCTTGCCGCGGTCTCTCTCCGCCGGGGGATTCCATTTAATCTCTTGTTGAGTGTTTGATGTCGTTTCGAAGCGAAGATGGTGCCTCACGTACCGATGAAAAGTACTTCTTCCTTCTTTGTTCCTTCTTTTTTCTCTCCCGTGCTCGCGTCTCTTCCTCTTTCTCTCTTTCCCTTTTTCTTTTCTCCTTTCTCTCTGGCTCGTACCTGGACCGGCGACGCCGCGGGGGCGACGAATTAGAAGATTAAAAGTATAAAGATGTAATTGGCCGATCCGGCGGAACGAGGGACGTTTGATACGTACCATGAAAGATTAATGTCCCCCGTGAAGGCAAACATCGAGAATTCAATCTCGCCGCGAAGACACTCGCGCACCCTCGTTACCAGGTGCCTAAACTTTATGACGGGCGTAAAGACGTATAGAGGTGAGATCCTATCGCGAGGGACGGATCTCTTCCTTCTCCGGTTTCACGGCCAATTCCCGGCTATGAAACCCGGCGTCGTCCCGGGTCCCGGGCCCGTCCCTGATTATCCCTGTTGATAGCGCTTCTCGCGACGGGCTTTCTCGCGCTTTAAAACGGCCGGCCTCGGGGAACAGTTTCCGGATCGGTCGGCGTCACGCGGCGGATCGTGCGCTGCATCCCGTTGATTCCCGGTCGTGTCGCCTCCAATTCCCGGCAGAGAAAATATTTCCCCCGCCCCCCCCCCTCCGACCCCGGTTACCGTAAGCTACACTGGAAAAATATCCGAAAGCTCCCCGAGCGATTAACATGGATCTCCGACTCGCCGGGGATTTTTCTTTTCCGAGCTGTTCCGCTTCCGGAAGCCATTAGACGCTCGAACCGTGACGCCGCGGCGGGCGGATTCGGTCGATTTTCAATCAGCGCGAAAGAAAACACGGTCCGAGTCTGCGGTGCGTTCGTCGTCGCTCGGGGTCGAAGCGATACGTTTGATCGACAGGCCGCGTCCCCTCGGCTTTTGCATCCGCGATTCTTGTCGCCGCGAAAAGGGGACGGGTTTCCGAGACGGCGGCAGCCGTTCCCGGAGCGAAACGAAACGCGACAGACGAAAGTTCGTGTCGCGAGCGGGTTCCGTGCCGGCGACTTCGATGTCGGACATGAGAAACGATCCGGGCGACCGCGCAGAATTTCGAAACGTCGATGCCGACCGCGGACGACGTTTCGATGGATGACACTCGGAGATACTTTAATCAAAAAATACCGTCCGATTTATATGACGCCGGCGGAAGAAAGTTGCGCGCGAAGAATGATGGGAACCGCTCGACCCTGATACATCGTTCCCGGAGAATCGGTCGACCGTATAAATCTCGGATCGCTGGCAATTATTATTAATTACGGGCGTGTCTTGCGGAACGAGGAAATACGAGGTGCCGCGCAAAATTCTGTGCCCGGAGGGGGTTTTCAGTTTCACCGCGGCGAATACCGCGGCTTCGGAAATGAAATTCTGAAAGCCCGATTTTTCCGCGGCCCTTTCATTATTCCATTATTTGCGATTAAATGCGCGTTCGGCGAGAGAACGATGTCCGGCTTTTTAATGTTGCGAAAGTATGATTGAGTATGATCGAATGAAACCGGTAAATCGGTTGATCTTCGCGCAACGCGAAAATATCGTGCTTTTGTTGCAAGAAAAGCCAGTCGACGATTCAACCTTTTTATTCGACAACTCTTTAACGAATCGCTTTGATCGCCGTCATTTTCCGATGCATTTACAGACGTTTCGAACCGTGACACGACGACGGAGGAGCACGGCTCCAGTTTTCCACTTGTTGTATCATTTGAGACTGTAATACGCGAACGCGTACAATGCACGGCGAAAGTAGAAGCTTCGAGCTTCGAATCGAGCCCAAGTTAATTATTGCACGACTCGTTTTTACTAAATCATGGCAGTTCAAATTTCAACAATTCCCGCTGCTCTGTTTGCTCCTCGCAACATTGAAACATTTAACCCAGTTGGCCGTTCTCATCTCTTTGAGAAGCGCGCAAGCTACTGCAATTATTGCAGTTATATCGCACGTGTTCGATCCTCGTCGCACTTTGTTTAAACGCGACACCTTTACGAAGCATGCAATTTAATCAGGAATATCAAACTATATTATCGTTCTCAGCCTGTTTTCGACGAATGCGAACACGCGACACGGAAAAACAGCTAACCGGTTAGGTAAGCACTCTATTCGGTAGATTTCGCGCAATATTTTCCGCGCCGCGTGCGAGATGTAAGAGCCGACGTATCGCCTCCGCGTCTAGCAAATGTCGTACGAATTCGCGTCGACTGTGTCGCAATCGACGAAGAAAATTGTACGAAAATAAAGAACGAGCCAGAGAAATTCTCCGCTCGAGCGGAGACGCGTTTCCCCGGTTCCTGGAAGAAGTTGTTCGAGAAAACATTGCGAGACGAACGGACGGACGGGCGGGCGGTCGACGGGATTAAGTTCGATTCCGATCGTGGAATTAGATCGATTAGGTGCAGGAGACACGAGCAACACGCTCGGCCGTGCATGCGGAGACAGGAATCCGAAAGAAATCGTCGGATCAGTCCCGTCTCCCCGGTCCCACATTCGCCCAATTCCGGGAGACGCGGAGACCGTATCGAACGCCGCCGGCATTTCGTGTGACCATGTTTAGAGGCATAATTACGATACCGGAAGTCCGCGCCGCCGCAACCACGGCTAGATAATTCTTCGAATAAATACGGATCAGCCGCGATGGGGAAAGTTGCGGGGCGGTACGTGTAGCAGCCCGACGCAGCGGATTCCGCGATCAATTCCGGTCACGAGCTGTGCAATCATCCTGTGTCACAGTTCTGGGATTATTCGGACCGGGGGGCATTTCTTGCTTACTCCCAGGTACGTCGGAACCGACGGGCGCGGCCCCTGCACCGACAATTACCGATCGTTATTGACGTACTGCATTTGCCGTGCGTCATATGTCCGACGGTGTTTGCAGGCCCGTTACGAGTTCTCGGTCGCCCCGATTCGATGCCGTGCCGCGCTCGCGATGGCTCGCCCTTTCGCCAACTTTTCGACGGGCAAATAAATCCGGAAGGGACTGCCCTACTCGCGCATCGATCCGACGGATACTGCCAATCCTGTCGCCGATTCCACGGTCGCGCTATGCAGTCGAAATTATCTCGCGAACGGACCGCTTCCGTCCCACTTTTCACGCGCCCTTTTCCGCGCACGGGATAATGGATCGCGGAGCCGGTTACCGTGCACCGACCATTTCCCGTGCCTTTCGTTTCTTCTCGAGTGCAATTTACTTTACATTCGGAGGATAAGATGCGTTATATTCTTTTGTTCGAAAATAGACAACACGAAGGGTAAACAAAAATATAAGATGTCTTATATATATATATATATATATATATAAATAGAAAGTCAATTATGCTGGAAAACTGACCGAAGCAAAATTGGTCGTCCCGCAACGGAGTTGGCCAAAAAGTAGGAAAAAGTGGGAAAGCTGGGCGAAACTGTGATGAATTAGACAAATTTAAGGATATCGTTGCATTATGTTCGACTCGTTATCGGTATGCATTTACAACAAGACAACAATTTTGTCGATTAAAGAATATCAATGCGTCGTTTTCAACCGGTTAAAATGATCGAGGGAGAGAACGAAACGAATATCGAGCTTTTATGTTTTAAAATTGAAATTTCCGGAGTTCGGTCGCCAGTAAAAAATGTATAATATAATATAATTCCCTCACTTCCTCTCCCCCTTTGCAACGATTTAAATTCCGCCGACCTATTTTCGTGGGAAACGGATAAAGTGGACAGCGCAGGTATGCATTACTAAAATTATTATGCCCGATGTTTCTCCCGTGAGAATCAACAAGCGTTTTCGTAGCCAGCGTAATAAAAGCAAAGTACATTCTACAGCAAGAACATCGTGTTAATACCGTGGATCGGAAAGTTTAGTGTTGTTTCGGTCGGAATAACGGTGCTGCCGCGGGTCCACGAAGAATCTCGTGCTTCCCTGAGCTCGATCCGGAAATAAAAAGGGTGTAAACCCCTGCGACGGGTGGCCGAGCCAGATAAATAGCAGGGTCCCGTGGCAATCAATTCATTCGGCTAAGCTGTTATGAAGATTTCACCTTTTATTTAATCCTCTCATAAAGATCCGCGGACTATCCAAAAATAATTACAGTAGGAGTTACTCCGTGGCCTTCGGTCGTACCATTTTTCATCGAGATTTCATTTCTTAGTTAGCCATTTTACCAGCATCGTTCTATCGTTACTGCTGTCTCTTAGACGAGAAGGGAAAATATTTATTACGTGGAAAAATATTTCTTCGACAGACAAGTTTGTAAAATAATTTCTTAAAAAACCAATCTATCGTGCACTTAACTTTTCAATTTAGATTGAAAAAAGCGGTGACCAAAGCGTCGACCGCATAACTATTCGCCCACCTGTCTGATATTATCGATGTTTATTTTAAATTTAAGCTTACTTTTGCCTTCAAATTACTATTTTTCTTATGATCATTCAATACACACGACGTTGGCGGATTATAATTTAACAGGTTCGGTGCCGCGTAAGTCACGCACGAGCGACACTAACTTTTTAACTAGCTTTTTGAAATTCATTTTTCATCGTAATATATCGAACAAATTGAACGTTACGAGGACTCGTAGAATACAAAACAGCTGAACCTATATTTCCAACGGTCAATTTTCACTTTCCGGGTTTCGATTTCGTTAATTAAATCACTTCGATATTGCGTGAATTTTTCGTGTCAATATTCGGCACTTAACGTGTCAAAAAAATAAAAAAAACAGGTCGCCCGTAACGATAAAAAATTCGGTCACCCATACTCTATACGATGTACAGTACAACTGGTCAAAAATTTTGCTATGGACCTACGGGGACCAGTTACTGAGACTAGTGGAATTCATTTTCGGGACAGATCCGAAAAATCCAGAAAACCAATTCCACTAGTCTCAGTAACTGGTCCAAAATTTTGCTATTGCCCGAGGTGGACCAGTTACTGAGACTAGTGGGATTCATTTCCGGACAGATGACAAAAATCCCGAAAGTGAATTCTACTAGTCTCAGTAACTGGTCCAAAATTTTGCTATGGACCTAGGTGGACCAGTTACTGAGACTAGTGGAATTGGTGTTCTGAATTTTTCCGATCTGTCCAGAAAACCAATTCCACTAGTCTCAGTAACTGGTCCACCTAGGTCGATAGCAAAATTTTGGACCAGTTACTGAGACTAGTAGGATGGATTTCCTGATAGATTGGGGTGCCACAAAAATAGACAATTTTGGAAGAGGAGATACGATTGTTCGAGCCTTGTCCATTTTTGTGCACAATTTGAGCGTCAATTAGGGAGACATTACTCTATGTAATTTCGTAGAATTTTTTAGATCGCCGCCGCGGCAGTCACGGTGTTAAATATCGACGAGGAGTGAAGAAAATTTGATTCCGCGGTGGATAAATCAGAATTCCATTCCGTTTCGAGAGAACCGGAATAACATTCGTATTTAACAGGTTATTACCAGGAACGTCGATCAGCAGTCGGATTCGTCAAAGCGCGGCAAGGGATTGTAAAGGTAAAAATAAATTTCTAAAGGGACGTAAGAGGCTGTGTTCGGGTGGATTCTGCCGATGCGGAAGGGTGGATCGATGCCGTTGCCGGACAGGAATTTAATGACCATCGCGAAGTAGATGCCGTTTATTGGCCATGGATAGAAAATAGTGACTAAAGGGTGGGAGGCTGGTAGTCGTAACGTCGGGCCAGTAGTTACTGACCGTAATGGACAGACAATGGTAGCGGCGGGGTTGGATATTACGGGGAAGTGAATGGTGACCGTCGCGAGCAGACAGCGCTTATTTGTTCCGGGCAGGAACAATATCAGGTGGTCCCGGCCGGAAGAAAATCGCCGGGCAACGCTGCCCGATAGTTGGGAATTATTGTGCACACCTTCGGGCAATTAATTAAAATCTCGGCCGGGAACGGGCCGCATTTGTCGGCGCAATACGGCGTCGGAGGAAGTGAATTACCCGGCTTGTTACCAGTGATTTTTATTGGACGGGAACGTTTGCAATCTCCCGGCCCGAATAGACGGCGGAGATTCGATCCCACCGTAAGAACGGTCCACGCGGGGATATTGCCGGGAAACGCGATCCATCATAAAATTATTATTGCCTCTTTCTTATTCTCGTTACCGGCTCGTCAAATATTTCCCGCGGCCGCGGTTGCTGACGTTCGCGGTACATTCCCGCCGGTTATAATCCTAATTTTACTAGCCGTAAGGAACGCTATCCGGTATTACGGTTGTCCGTGATCCAGCCGGCACCGGCTGCGAAGCGTATCAAGCGACGCAGCAGCCGTCGCGGCGGTTCTTCATCGGTCGATTTTTTTAGGGAACTTGGATCGCGAGTTCGCGTGCCGAGCGTCCCCGAGTTTATCTTCCATCTTCACCGATCGTCGGTTTTGATTCGCCCCGCGGCAGCTCGCCCAGCGAAAAAAATGAAGCGTCGATTTCGCAAAGGGGACGCACTCTTAACCCTTTCGCTACGGCAGCTCTATCCGCCGAAGTACCGTCACCGAACGGTCTTAAATAATAACTGTGCCGAATAAAACAATCGTTGCTCCAATGTAAAGGGTTAATTCGGTGGCGAAATAGAAACCCCCGGCATCGAAAGCTTCGGCTCCCCTCGCGCGAGAATACGCGGATCGGCGAAGCCTTCGCCGCGGAATTAAGGATTTCAGATTTTCTGGCCTGCAATTAATCTATTCCGCGCGGGAACAATGCGGCCGCGGCAACAGGAAACGAAGATCCAGCCAATTTAATGCACAGTAGTTCGCGGTGCTAACAGTTTCGTTAACATTCCTCAGCCATTTCAAGTGCTTTCAATTTTAAACTCCCCGTTCCCAATTAGCCGCGGAGTTACTGAAACGAGTAATTTCCTAGAAAAAACGCACCTCCTACTTTTCACGTTTCCCAACGTGCAACTCGGTAACTCGCGTGCTTGTGAATCGCGTCCGATTCGTTAAAAGCGAGAACCGGAATTTTTTTGGACAAAACTGCCCGCAATTATGTATGTATACCGTGGCCGTTCGTGCGTTTGAATCGAAGACCGGAAAAGAACGGCTCGCCGAAGATGCGACCGGACTTTCGCGCACGGTGCCACGGTTTAAAGAACAACGAATTTGAAAGCAGCCGGGTCCCGTTTACCATCGAACAGGTATTAGCTGCTGTCTGGCCATGATCTACCGATTCTGCTTCCTATACATACTAATGCACACCTGTTCGAAAATTCCTAAGCCACGCGTGCTACCGAACTGCTATCGACCTGTCTGATCATGACCTACCGTTTCCACTTATTCTACATACTAATGCGGTTGACGAATCGCCGAGCTCCGTTCTATGGGAAAAGGTTCGTTCCACATTTCCGGTGGAATCACGTTTATTTAATTCAGTACTGTTTAATTTAATATTCTTTCGTTTAATATTCTTTCACTTAATATTCTTCCATTTAATATTCTTTCATTTAATATTCTTTCATTTAGTATCCTCTGCGACAGGCTAAATATTATGCAACGTCGGAAACATTATTTTGCTTTATATACATCGTGCGCAAAGTGCCCGTCAAAATCGCCGGTTTCACATTTTTTTAATTTCAACTGCAATATTTCATTCGATTCAGTATCGTTCGAGTTACGAAGACCCATTGTGTAACATTGATCAATCGCTTCTCACGTTCGGTAGGTTTGGAGTCGAATGATCGAAGATTAATATTCCACCGAAGCTATTATATACAGTAGAATTTCATTAAAATTCTTATCTTTTTATTATTATCGAAGCTGAAACGAAACCGTTTCATATCTTCGAACCCGTGGCAAACATTAATAATCCTTGCAGAAAGAAGAGCCGCGTTTGTAATATTGTATGTTTTAATAAAAATAAAAGATTTTTATATGGAACGTACGGCTGAAATGGATACACTGTAGTTGCACCATGTATGTTTGACATTTTGATGAATCTTCACTATGTTTCGGTGTCGTTGCCGCGCGGTGAAGAGCGTAACAGTCGTTCGAACAGATATGTTTGTAGCGTGCCATTTATCGCGGCTCGTTTGTGGACGGACAGTCGTTTCCTTTTTATTCGGAGCAAGCAACGAGTTATTCGGAAAAAGTTATCGGCAGATCGAAGGGCCCTTTACGAAGTTATTTACACCAGAATTATACCGTGGGGATCTAAAACGCGGAAGCGAAATAATAAATTGTAACGATCGAACGAACCGAATTTATTTCTACTTGATCGGTTAGCTGCGGCGCCTCCTTTTTCGTAAGGCGGTTTTATTTCGTAAAATTGACAATTCGATTACCGATATTTACTTATTCGCTTAACGTTCACATGTGCTACATACATAATAAACGAAAAACGGAGGAAAATCGCTGCTGTAAAGTGGTATTCAGCATAGCAAGGAACACCAATATCGTGAATTAATCATATAATTATTCATACCTTTTATTTGTCTGTTTTATATTCTGGTCTACAAAATATTCTAAACATCTTGAAATCTCAGAATACGTTTTTGTTATCACCGAAATTACAATTTAAATGGCCAATGACTGCTTTTTACGCGCGACGAGTATACTTGTCGTGACAGAAAATACTGCCACTTCTTCATGACGAGTATACTCGTCGAACACAGCTAACTGATTAAATGATACAGGACACTGGATCAATCTCTATTGAACACTTTCGTTCGCGACGGTAAACAAATACCGTGCAAGGGTAGAAATCGGCTCAGACAGAATACAATAATGTCTCCCTAACTGACGCTCAGATTGTGAGCGACATTACTATTATCTGAGAGACATTACTGTACAGTAATGTCTCCCTAACTGACGCTCAGATTGTGCACAAAACTGGACAATTTGGAAAGATGAGATACGATTGTTCGAATATTGCACCTCGTTTTTCATAATTGTTGGCAATCAGCAACTATAAGAACAAGCCACGAAGTTCGAATAATCGTATCACCACTTCCAAAATTCTCCATTTCTGTGGACAATCTGAGCGCGAATTAGAGAGACATTACTGTAGATAGAATGGTAGAATGGTTCTAAAGATAGAGAAGTCACAGAGTTTGGAGATTTCGATAGCTCTGAGGCCTCGGAAGATAACAACATAGTGTATCACTCTACGCTGCGACCATTAACGAATGTTTGGCCATATTTTTCGACGAGTGCGCGTCCACTCGGCCGTCATGGCGCGGACAGGCGTCATTCTCAGCCGACCATAACCGGATACACCGTCGGCGGCCTGTGTGCCGGAACGGCTCCGGTCATCGTCGACGGTGACGGCCGATGCCGTTTGCGGCGACTGCGACGGATCGTGCTCGTTAACGTGACTTTTTGCCCAGGTGTCGTGGATCAAGCGGAAGAAGTCGCAGGAGTTACTGACCGTCGGGATGACGACGTACTCGAACGACGAGCGTTTCCACGCGATTCATTTCTTGAACAGCGAGGACTGGACGCTCCAAATAAAATACGTTCAGCCGAGGGATGCCGGATTGTACCAGTGCCAAGTGTCTACCCATCCGCCCACCAGTATATTTCTGTTCCTCGAGGTTGTCGGTAAGCGTGAAATTAAACACCGATACGAGGCCGTTTTGCGTGGGCCGGGGTTCTTGCACCCGATATCCGATATATCGGCGTCCGAGCGGAATGCTCGCCGCGCCGTGCCGCGCCGGACCGCGCCGCGTTGCACCGCAGCTCGGTTTTTCCGCGTAGCCGAAGCATTTTTAATAGGTTTTAACGTTTCGCAGCGTTTCAGCCGGCCACGCGACCCTCCAATTGGAACGGTCGGATAAATGAAATTCTAGTTGATTTTGTCGAACGAACGGTTAATGAAATTGAAATAAACGTTTCGGTCGTCCGCCGTGCTCGCTCGCTCGCTCGCTTGCTCGCGCAAGCGTGCGCACACGCGGAAGAAACACGCAGCGTTTCCGGCGCGCACCACCGAGCGACGCGACGCGTCGCGACGCCCGGCCGTTTCAACGATTCGGACCGGTGAAATTCTGCGCGCGCGATATTTATGGATTTCCGCGCGTCCCTTTCGTTCGATTTATCGCGGAGCGAGCCCGGCTCCGCGGTGATACGATTTCTTAAATAAATACGGCGACCCGGTTCTTGTCAAATTCCGCTGCGGATTCCCTCCTTTAACGCGTCCACTGCGGATCCATAAATGTTCCAGGAAATCGCGGCGGGTCGCTCGGATCGAGCAAAAACCGGAACGTTGCGCGATTTATCGTACCGATTACTCTTCCACCTTCGTCTCGCGGATTTTTAATTTCTCGAATCTCGTTCCACAGGGGTAATGGTTTTTTTTCTGTCGGATACTGTTTTGTTTCTACGGCTTACTGTTTAACCCTTCGATTGGCTTCTCGGAAGACGCGACGAGACTTTCGGTGATACAGCATTTTTCTCCGTTTGGAAAAAGGGAAAAAATTCGCAGAAAAATCGAAGTTGCCGTTAATTTTCGACGACGCGAACGATTTTTCCAGTATCTCGTACAGATCCGCGGTCGAATAATCGGATCGATGGACGCGGCGACGATCGCTCTCTCTTTAATTTCACGGTTTTTCAGTTTTCCTCCCCGACTCGAAGGATAATTTTGTTTATGGAACGCGTGCGGCAGCAGGTGACGCGTTAATTCGGCAAATTTGTTTAAATACGGTTCGTCCCGCGGAAAGGGGGATTTATACTTTATTTAATACACGGCCGCGTCTCGTATATTTTAATCCGTCGCGATGCGCACTTTTTCGCAAAGCCGGCGGCGCGGGCAAAAAACGCTAAGCACCGTTTCGCCACGGTTCGCGCGGAACCGATATTCGCGAAAAATTCGAACGATGTTTCAGGTCGCAGATAGAGCAGCCAATGGAATTCGGCCGACGCAGGGATTCGCTGTAGAAGTTCGTAGACTTAAGATTGTTTACCCGGATAATCACCGGTAGTCCCGGCTAGACCCTGTTTCACGGTAGAACCGTCTGCCCGAGGAATTAACTATACGTCGTTACCGAAAAGTCGATACCTCGATTCCGTCCGGATGAATTAACAAGATTGTCTGCCCCGACAGGAATTTTCCTTCAACCCTTGTGCACCGTTCAAGTCAATTTCACCCGACCGGGATGCTTCGTTCCTAATCATATCCGGTAATAATAAACAGACGGGAACGAATCTCGTTGCAACAGCTTGCCCGGAAAATTTACGCGACGCGCAAAATATATGTATTCATCCCGATCGGAATACGATGACGACGAAGCACATACTCGTCGAACCCGACCGACGCGATCCGGAATTTTCGTGTCGCAAATTCAATGGAACGTCAACAGCCGGCGACGCGAATTAACGCGTAACCGCGACGGGAACGACAATCTTTATTTCGCAAATTTTTCATTTAGAGCGACTTACATGCTCGCTAGCGGCGACGCGTTCGTTAACAGCTTTCGCGGTTATATTATTTCGTTCATTGAATTAAACGCGCGGCTCTTCGAAAGCACGAGCAAAATATCGTCCACGAAAAAGCCGCAAACGTTCAGCCGCGCAAAGCGACAATTTTAAATAATGACATCCGCGAAATTAATTTGATATTCTTTGCGCGCGCGAGAGAGAGGGAGAGAGAGAGAACTGTGGTCACACATTTGTCACGCTGCTGGGGCACGTGCGTCAAGCTTTTACACGTGCTAGTAGACTGCGGATTTTTTTATTTAAATCTCAATTTTCGTGGATCGTTTAAGAAACGGGACGAGGAGGAAATGTAATCGACCAATTAAAGAACTCGCGATGGAAATACGATCATCGTTTAATAGCTTAGAGACGTAAAAATAGGAAATTCCAATTTTTACAGATGATTCGGTAAGAGCCAGAACGAGGAACGAATTCGATTCACCAATTAGAGAATGCCTTTCGGCAAAAATAAGATCGCGGCGTCATTCGCAATTGTTTTCGTTCGTGCCTGTCTCCTGGCAGTCGAAAAATACGCGAATGCCCCAAATATTATACGTAAAGATAGTTACAACCAGACCGCGGATTTTATGCATTTACGAAAAAACTGAGCAGATGGAATACAAAGCAGTGAGTACAGGGGACTCACAAATTCCACAGTGCTGGTGGATTATTTGCTTGTTAATTGAACACGTTAAGAATGAAAATAAATGTTTATTACACTCGCGTTTGTTGCAATCCGGGTGGACTTCTCTTTATTACGCTTAAATATACGCGGTCTAATTAGCACACCGCAGACATTTCTTTCCTAACGAAGCAAACGACATGAAACTTTCATAAAATTATGAAAATTATCAAAACGAGAATCACCAGTCTCTCTCGTTGCCGAATCATCTCGATACTAAAACGCGTTTCGTTATCGCCGGACTTGGCGCGATCGGACGTCGCCTCCCCCGCAATTCGATTCACAAAACACTGACGTAACAATTAGCCGAACAGAACGGTTCGTTCGACGATCGAGTGGAAGAACGTCCGGCCGTTATCGCGGCTTTGTGTCAATGGCGCACTTTCCTTCCGCGGCCATTTGTTCGCAATTACGCCGCGCGCCGGCCGCAATAACGAACGCCTCGCGAACAGTTCGAACAGCAGCGTGGAATACAATGTCGCAAGGGAGAGAGCGAGGGAGAGAAAGAGAGAGAGAGGGGGAGAGAGCGATCGCGAGCGTTGAGCACTTTCGTCCGGTTTTCTGATAACGGTGCACCGAGTGCAGCGGAAACGGTTTTTCCTTATGCACCGGCTCGAGGACGCTCTAAGAAACCCTCTCCGGCGACGAGAACCACGGTATTCTTCTCTCCCGCCACGTTTTCCGGAAGCACTCCCTTTCCTTCCCTCGCTCCCTTTCTTTTTCTCTCTCCTCGAGCAGCGATTTAAGTGTTTACATTTTCATCCGTATTTGTCGGAGCGCCCACGTGTCGGCGTAAACGGTCCACCCTCGTCATCCGGCGTCTCTGTCCGTCACGGCGAAGCCCGACAGGCACAGCTCTTATCTCGATTTTATTAAGCAGACACGGCCGATCAATAGCTGAAGGGTGTGGGTGGCCGGAGCAGGGTGGCCGACGGGGGGCAATGGTTTTTATCAGAACTCGGGGGAGGGCAGAAGTTTTGTGAATTACGGGGTCTCCGCTCCGGCGTCGGCGATTTAAGCTCGCCCGTGTTTGTGTATTTGCATTTAGATTCCCAGTTTTTGGAAGTACGCTCTCGCTCTCTCTCTCTCTCTCCCTCTCTCTCTCTCTCTCTCTCTCCCCGATGTATAGATACGTGCAAGCCGAGGCGATCGGTGTGGGTGCAGGCGGCCGCGTGCGCGACCGGGATACACGCCGCTGTGTTGGTACTCGTGTACGACGTTCTTGAACGTGTGTGCGCGGCCGCTATCTAATTTTGCCCCGGTTTCCCGGGCCGTGTTTTTGCCCGTGACATCTGACGGATACGTACGAGAGCCTTTCTCAGGTACTTTTAATATTTATGTTCCGTTCCCCTCCGTTCGTTTCGCACCACCGCGGCGAGCGCGTCGCGGCCACGGGACGTGTAATATTTACGTTTCTTCTTCCACGCTTGAAATTCATGGGCAGAGATTTTTTCGGATCCGCGGCTGATATATGGCGGACGATTCGCGCCGCGGGACGTTTCGATTATGGCGTTTTATACGCCGTTAAACGACCAACCGGTCCGCGACGGCTACACGGCCGAACGAACGGCCGCCGAAGGAGCGAGCACGCGTGACCAGAGTGTATCGGGGATTTCGAGGATCGATCCGCGTTTACCGTGCCCGAAATCAACTTGTTAATCACTGCCGGCTCGCGTGCCGGCCATCCGCCAGGTATGAATGTAAATGTGACGCCGCGCCGCGCCGGCGAAGTTGCGAATTTCCGGTGTTACGAGATTATCCCCGATCAATTACGGCTAAATTAGTCGCCCGAATCCAGGGCTTAGACGCTCAATTTTTGATCGCGCTAATTCTGTCGCCGCAGGTTTTTCTCTGCCGAGATATCGTCGCTCGAAGCGATCGTCTCGCTGTCGTCTCTGCGAATTGCATCATTTTTTTTCAGTCTATAGAACCGCCGCAGTTCGATTAACGCACTCGTTACGGCTTGCTGCCACAAAATTGGGACAGACGAGTTCGCTTTTCTCCAAGCTCGACCGAAATCGCGTAATGTCGAAATTATGTGAAAAATCGAGACCTAGTTTTTTGTCAGAGGGCTTTAAGATTTTCCAGAAATTTTTCGACGATCGCTGGCCTGATTCGCTCGCGAAATACTCGGCAGAAGTTTAATTGGCGCAGTCGCGGAAAAGCGACACGATCACTTTGACTTAATTGCTTCTCTAGTGCCGGTCGCCATTGCTAATAATCTAAACCAATTACAACTTAGGGCAGTTCGATTCGAGGCCAAATTAATTAACCCTTCCCGGTCGATCGGTGGCTCCGAGGGGTCGCTAGAAATTCTTACGTGATTTTTCAAAGTAACTTTGATATTACCAAATTTCTTCACATGTAGAAAAAACTGCTAAAAGTGTATCCGTTGCACCGGTCAAAAAATTCGGTTTCGTGCGTATAAAATGCAGCAGATTACATCGAATGGAAAGACCGTAGATCGAAAGAATTATTTTCAATTCTGCGAATAAATCTCTCTTCCACGCGTACGCATTGATTATCAATATCTTTCGATCGCAATAAGCTCGGAATTATTAAAATACGCATTCTCAAGATATTTGTTACGCGATCGGTGCAAATATCGGTGCGCGACGGCGCGATCGGAGGTATTCCGCCGGCCTGGAAATTCGAGGAACGACCGGTGGAAAAATTCGCTTTTGTGTCCCTCTGTTGGCCCGCGACGGTGGATTCACGTTAATAGGATTTCATGGTAGAAAAGTTATGCTGCCATTAAAGGGATCGAAAGTTACATCGATTTCGCGGCGGCGCGGGAGGGAAAAACGGTGGTGGCCGATTCGACGGGCAAAGTTTCATCCGGAGATTCGTGCTCGGTCCCGCGAACGGTTTTCGAGTTTGTAGAGTGAATCGCGATTGGACGAGCTCCCGGTATTAAACTTATTGATACTCGTTGCGGCCGGAGCTTCGATTGCTGCCGATGAATATCTGTTGCGTTCCGCCGGAGAAGCTGTACATTGTTACCGGATAAAAGAATCAAAGTTGAAAGGATCGTGTAAGAGGAAGGAATGATCTAGCAGAGACCCCGGCACGAATCGAGGAGAAAAGAGGCGGAGAGGAGAGCGAAGAGAGAGAGAGAGAGGGCTCTCGTGTTTGATTGGTTCCATCGATACTGGCCCGAGATTTGCTCCGCGTTCTCGCAATAATCGAGGTTCCGGCGTACATAGTGAAATCGATTCCATCGCCGGTCGCGACGCTTCCGTCGTTTCGCAGCCATTAACCCTTTCGCTACGACCGTCCCCGGCGCAGAATGTATGGCTCGATTCGGTCGCACGAGCCCCGCGCCACCGTAGACCGATTTCCCTCTGCGTTCTGAGGAATCTGAATTACGCTAACAGCCGTAACTACGCGACCAGGCTCTATCGCTGCGCGACCTATCTGTTAACGACGCCGGCAAATATCGTGTAAAACCCTGATGAAACTCGTACACCACAATGGAGAATGCCGCGTTTTATGCCGACGCTGACTCCGCTTGGTTTTCCCTTCCAGGTGATTGTCCTTTAACGTCTCCTACCTTTTATCGATCACCGCCCTCGGATTTCCACCCACGCCGAGCGACCTCGGATCTGGCCCAAAACGAAGACATAACTGACATCTGTGACCAAAATTTTCGGGATCCAGGCTCGACCCAGACGAAATTCTTCGCTGTGATCGAACTCGTAGCTCGCACCGAAATTGGACGAAAATTTTACGGAATCAGACATTTGTGTCCAAGCTGCGATAAAGGCTCGTTTGATTCGTTCGTAATCGAGCTACGGTAATAGCCAACTTCTGTATTTTCAGAATTCTCGAAGAATATGAATACAGTAATGTTGCTTTAATTGACGCCCAGATTGCGCACAAAAATGGACAATTTGGGAAGAGAAGATACGATTATTCGAATATTGCACCTCGTTTTTCATACAAAAAATCGATCTACACTGGCACCCCAATCTATCCGGAAATCCATCCTACTAGTCTCAGTAACTGGTCCAAAATTTTATTATCAACCTAGGGGGACCAGTTACTGAGTGAAAAAAATTCATTTTAGTGTTCTGTAGAGATGAAGTTATCACATGCCCTCAGACTCCTAAAAATTCGGAAAATGAATTCCACTAGTCTCAGTAACTGGTCCAAAATTTTGCTGTGGACCTAGGTGGACCAGTTACCGAGACTAGTGGAATTAGTTTTCTGGACAGATCGGAAAAATCCGGAAACCAATTCTACTAATCTCAGACAAATTACAAAATTAAAATTACAAAAGCTCCGTTTCACGTACTATTTTACGCAAATGCATAAAATCCGCGGTCCAGTTTCGGACATCGCGATTACTGGAACCGTGATGACGTCTCTCGTCGCCGCGAAGTTTTGCCGTGGCACGGTAATTTCGACGAACGATAATCGACCGATTATCTCGAAGTCTGAGCGATAGATGTTGAAAGTACAGGGGAATCAGTTTGCAGCGTCGGATTATGGGCGCTGGCAGCGTCGAAGGGGGTTAAAGACTGGCTGGCAGAGGGATTGAATTGTCTCCGCTATCTCGCTAATTAGTCGGACGTCGCGATCGAAGAGAATGGATCGGGATCATCTCTATGCACGGCCGGTAAAGCCTCGCCGCCCTCGAATCAGATTGGATTATCGAGAATAAGAAAGTCGGGAGGCGAGGGACGGCGACGCATTTAACGAACCCGGCCGGCCGGAATGGATTCACTTTTGACTCTCGAACCGATATCATATCGCGGTATTGTCCGTCCGGCCGAAATAAAGGCGGCCGCCTCTTCTCGCCGCCGAGGCTGCTCTTTAATGACGCCTCATTAACGCGTAATTAGACGTCTGAAGATACGGTGCCGAGTCCGCGATGAATATCGTCCCCTGGCGGCGAAGCACGGGGCGAGGTCGCGCGCTAAAATCTAATTTTAATCATCCGATATTGCTACATCGCCCCTTAAAACTTTCTACGGGCGCCGGGATTACATCGCGCCGCGTTTAATAAGCTTCTCAATTTCTGCGGGGTGCCTAGATCACCGACTAGAATTTCTTTCGACCCGCGAAACTAATTACGAAACGAAATTGCGAGATGGATCCCTTTCCGCGTTCGAACTCGGAGTGGAACTTCTCGCTTTCGAATTGTTTAATGCACTTCGCTCTCCGCGTTTCCGGCAGTTAAAATTCGCTATTTCGTGTCCCTCCGACGAATAAGGCTAATTATACGAGGCGACCTCTTCTTCTGGCTCTGTTCTTACTTATTTGTCGCGTTCGCTGCCGCGGCGAGTCCTCGACAATAAATATTATTCGTTTCTCCTTGGATCGAAACGGATTCTTCCGTCATCGTCGATCTAAATGCAGGTAAACTTGACTTGTGCTTCGAAACGCAAGATATATTCCGTTCGAATAGTTAAGTTTACGAAAGCGCAATATCAAATAACTGCAACAAGAACGCACGGAAAGCATTTTGATTGATTCGGTAGTTCCGCTGTGGAAATTGAAAGGTGCAGAAGGGTGTGATTCCTGGCATACCAGACGGAAACTCAAAATTATGCCACAGGAACTCCCGGTACGAATTCCTCGGCTCGATCGTTGAATCGACACCTCTCTCTTCGTCTCCGCAACACGGCACAGAACAATCTCCAAGACGACGGGCGACCCATTTCCCGCGAATAAAACACAAAATAACCGAGCGAAATTCCGGGACCGCTGGATTTCACTGGCCGAAACGCAATTAATTCGAACACCCCTTCGCGCCCGTTCATTAATCATCCGCATCGTCGTAAACTCTGCCGAAAAACCGGGCCGTAGAACGAGAAACGTGGCCGCGCGGAGGGGAGAAAAAAGCACGGTTGTTCGGGCGAAAGCGTATAAACAAGGGAGGAGCGGCGGTCGGAGAGAAAAAACACAATCGTTTCGCGTTTCGGTCGATTAAAATTCACGATCGAGCCTCCGGGGGTGGGTCGGCGGCCGCGGGGAGGACGGAATCGCGGCGCTCTCGGACGAGAAACGAACAATCAAACTGCGGGACTGCATTCTTGTGCCGCGAGGTTATCGCGGATTTCGCGCTCGCGGCCCGGCCCCGGCCCCGACCCGGCCCCGGCACTGATTCGGTTTTATCGGAGGCGGCGCGAGTCCGATACCGATCGAATGCCCGGGAGAAACTGCTCGAACGTGCACGCTTCCGACCAGGCCACGCGTAACACGCTGCGGAACGCTTCAAGGTCCGTTTATACAGCTTTTGTGTACGTATTACTTCGTAACCCTTTGACTGCCGGCACGATGATATGGAGCGGAGTCACTGAAATTATTCAGGCCGGACACAGTAATTTCTCCCAGAAATGTTCGCAGGTCGGAATTCGAACCGGCAGATCTGAGAATACTAAGTAGCGATTCTTCGAGCCTCGCGTTTTCATAGAAACTCCAGACAGTCGGTAAAAAAATGGCAGCGGTAAGCTATTTTAACTGAAAATATTATAATATATACTCGCTATATTACATTATATTATTAGCCCTTTGCAGTCGGAGCTATTTCAATATGAATACATAGCTAGAATAAAAACGATGACTCAACCTTTTTTATTTCTAATTTTTAGCCACGATTCGGAGGCCACGTGACACGATTCGAAGGCAATTCGGTGACCACATGCCACGATTCGACGGTCATGTTGATGTCATCATTTTTCTAACCTGAACGTAGCAATAAATGACATAGGCTTGAGACTAGCACAGGGAAATTCACAGCAACCCGAGATTCGGCATTTCCGGGAGAAATTACTGTATTAGATCTGAACAACTCATTCTCCAAGATATTGTGGAATATTAGCGACGCGAAAAGTGCACTTCCACGAGTCCCCGCGAGTGGCGCCCCTGCAACATCGGTGTGCTCGCCGATGCATCGCTGTTCGACGATGCAAATGGCGCAGACGTCTGTACAAAATGGGAAATCAAGTGCAGACCATGGACCTGTATAAATGGACCTTAGAACGGGGAAACTGCGGTCGCGCGGAAATAGGTGCCGGGGTTCTGGGGATCTGTGCGAGCCTTAAACGGGGAATGGCGAAGGATCCGGGTCGTGTTTACAGTGTCCCGTCCCATCCGATCCCATAACAGACTCACGGAGGTCGCGTCGGACCTTGCCATTGAGCGAACAAGCGCGCACGTCGGCCGGGTAAAGGAAAACCTGGGGCTCCGGCGCTCCTACCTCCACAATGGGATCCAGACAGCTCCGGCAAAGGAAGTCGGGAGGGTGCAACACCTCGCCGACCCTCTGATCTCCTCTGTAGCGAATATTTCGCGGAATCTCGAATTCTTTCGGTGCCCCGGTGACTCGGCTCTCTCTCTCTCTTTTTCTCTCTCGCTCTCTCTCTTTTTCTCTGGAAGGCTTCAGTCGCCTGATTTCCTCTTGTCATATTTTGTACGGCAGTTTGTTCAGGAGGATGTCGCCTCTCTTCGCCCGCGTTATCTAGCGCGTCGCGAATCTGATTTGGCAGGTGACTGAGGGCCGTTAAGTTTCCGTGTTTGTCGGCGAATCGACAACGGCGCTTTATCTATTCGCGGAGGTTCGAAACGGACGCGCGATTGGCGAGACCGTTTTAGCGCCGGCGCGGCGGTATTAATGCGCCGACGAGCACCAGAATGCGGTGAATGGCAAATGTACTTTTTCTCATCTGCGGGTCATTAACCCGTTGCTTTACGATTTCTTTCACGAGCGCGGCCGGCTGCGGCTTATTTACGGCCTCTAATTTTCGAGCAGACGAACCGCCGTTTACCGGCGAGCCTCGGTATATTATCATCGGTTGTCGAATAACGCGTTCCGTTCAGCTTCTCACGATTATTAGTCCGCTCGGTCGGCACCAGCTCTCCCCGCCGCTATCGCTATTTTTTATCTTTAGGAGCTTTCGAAAAGAACCCGAGCGAACCATTTACCGTGGACCGCGAACGCTTTCGCTTCTTTTCGTCGATGTATACCGCGAGCTCGGTCTATCTTTGGTACTCTCCGAGAGACCGAAGAAGTCACTGTCAAATGATAGGAATAAAATGTGGCGGTACTTTGGCCTGGCCAACAAATGACCGTCACATTTATTCCTCGCCCTCTTGCCTTTGTAGTTTTCCCCGACTATCGGTACTTTATCTAGGCTATTTTCCAAGAGAGGAGATTTGGACTTCGGTATAAAACATCGTCCCGCGAAATTCTTATTATTTACCCCATCCCCGCGGTCGCCCATAATTCCCGGCCAGGACAAAGACATTGCTGTAGGCACGGGAGACGTCATAACAGTCGCATCTATTTTTCACCCTGTCGCCTTTGAATTTTTCCGCGACCCAGATCTCTCCTATTCGCCAAATGATTCGGACTCCGGAATAAAATATAATCCTGCCAAACATCGTTTTTCCCCTCCCATAATTTCCAAGCGCCCTAAAAAATTACTATAGTCACGAGGCACCGTAACAGTCACATCTATTTTTCAGCCTGTCGCTTTTGAATTTTTCCGCGACCCAGATCCTTCGCGTTCCCCAAACGATTCGGGGCTCGCGAATAAAATATAATGGCGTCGGATATCGTTCTCCCCTAATTCCCTAAGAAATTACAACGGAGGCGGCAAGTATCGTCTAACCCTTGCCCGCGAGCTAGCTTCGGGAATATTAAATTTAGCCCCGTCCCTGAAAAGCCGCCGGGCTCGTTACCGGTCCGCGAACGGTTCATACCGGTGTCCCTAAAAAGAATGATATTCCATAAAAGGAGAAGGCCTCTCGGTAATCTCGCCATCTCGGAAATTAAACAATTCCCCCCACATCTCATTTCATCGCGAGAAGCATCGCGCAGCGGGAAAGGTACGTGCCTCTCTTTCTCTCTCTCCCTCTCTCTCTCTCGCTCTCTCGCTCTCTCGCTCTTTTTCTGCACTTCAGTTCCGCTCGACAATTTGCGAGCCGGAGCATCGAAGCACCATCGTCGGTATGAAGCTAACTTAAAATTCTAGTACTAGTATCACCGTGGTAGATAGTGGGAAAGGCTGCCTCGTGCGCTCGAGTACCAGAAGAGACAGGGAGCAAAGAGGCGAAAGAAAACGGGCGTGGAGCGAAAGAACCCGTGGACAAAGAGAGGGAAGAGAGAGAGAGAGAGAGAGAGAAAGTGCGAAAGAGGGCGCGAGAGGGAAAGAGGAAGATAGCGGAGGAGATAGAGATAGCAGGAGGGTTTCGTACGCTACCCCCGTACAACCTTTAACCAGCCACGATGCATACCCCCGGTCCCTCCCTCTCCTCATAACCGCCTTGGACCCCAGTAAACAATATGGGGCAGGACGGTAAGCAGCTCACGTCTGACGCGTCACGTTCTGCCATTTGCAGAGGCGAGAGCAGAGATAGCCGGCCCCCCGGAGAAGTTCGTGAGGCCGGGCAGCACCCTGCAGCTTCATTGCCTCGTGAAAAATTCGACGGAGACCCCCTCCTACCTGTTCTGGTACCATAACTTCCGGATGATCAACTACGACGTCGATCACGGGGTGAACGTCAGCACCGATTTGATCGGCAGGGAGAGCTGGCTGGAGGTGCCACGGGCCGCCGATCGTCACTCCGGAAATTACACCTGTGCAGCCAGCAACGCGCAACCTGCCCGAGTCCTGGTGCACGTGTTCAAGGGAGATAATCCGGCCGCCATGCAGCACAGCATCGCGTCCTCGCCATCCGTCATGGCGTGCAGCGCCCTATTGATGATGTTCACCACGCTCGAGCTGGCCCTGCACTCCACGGCCACCGACTGACGCACGGCCGCCGGCGCCTAAGCCCTCCGAAACCGGTAGAAAACGCAGTGCGTGATCGCGAATACCTTAACCACCTTGGCACAACCGAGCGCGACCTTATCGCCGGCCAGGGCTTGCCGCTTCCCTCCGAAAATTGCTTACCGAAACGCTTTCGGATCTGCCAGCCTCGGTCTTGCCGCCGGTCCCGCGGACATTTTACGCGTTCGCTCGTTCTCCACGAGGCCTGCCGTGTTTCTGCGGGGAAACGCGGCTAGAAAATTGTTGGATCTCGATTTTCAATCGGTTTGCGCAAACCTTGGTTATGTCACTGATTTCGCGGACGTTTTACGCGTGGACTTTTGCAGCGACGAGACAAAATTAATTGGTAGCTTTCAATCTTTCGAGTAGCTGCTCGGTTTGTGCAAACTTCGGTTTCGTCACTGATCGCGGTGAAATTTATTTTATTCTTCGAGCTTGTTTGTTTGTTACTTAAAGACTTTAATTACATTGTAGCTCGATGTCGAGACAGAGATTCGCAGGCTTAGAATCTTCTGGTATCAAAGCACATGGTTTGTGCAAACCTCGGATTTATTTTACTCTTTGAGTTTTTATCTGTCGCTTGGATCCTGGCACTTATTTCGCGATCAGACTTGAAGGTAGAGAACCGTCGGGCTTGAAATATTAGGTTATCGAGTCACATGGTTTGCGCAAACTTCGGATCCGTCGCTGTTCCCGCCGAAGCTCGTTCCCTTCCTCGTGCTTTTCATTTCTTACCCGGTCTCGTCTTGCGAACAGAGAACAGCGATATGAAATTTTCAGGGCGTCCACCATTTCTCATTGTCCACCCCGAAGCGATTAATCTATCCCTCCGGTTTTTCTTTTAATCCTGCTTGCATCTCGAGCCGCGGATTCCGTCGTCGGCAGCTCGGAAATAAGACGTCTCCGCGGAAGAATCCGTGCCTCTCCTTAAGCCGCGTATAATTCCCGCGAGCTTGAATTCTTAATCGTTCCTCCCGCCCCGTGAAACGATGTGTTTAACCCCGCGAATTTTTAACTTCGTTCGCCACCCGAGTTGCTAACTCATTTTCGACACCGGAACCGGAACTGTCTACGAAGTAAAGCAGCCGGTGAACTCCGTTTCCCCGAAACTTTCGAGGTATTTTCGACCGGATAGTTTGCGAACGCCCGAGTTCCGCATTGTCCTCCCCGCCTAAAATTAGTTCCGCCCATTGAATTTTTAATTCGCGCGCCAGGCCGCGGATATCCGTTCCGAGGCGCGGGACGCGGCCGCGGCGAACAGACAGAACGCTCGTCGGCGCTCCTTAAATTTAAATTTAACCCGGAGCATTCGGTGGCGGCGGCGGCGGCGGCGGCATAATTGATCGGCGCCCGGGTTCGTTAAATTCGATCGGGAGTGATCGGGTTTCCCGGAAGCGCGGCGAAACTTTCGCGCCCGGCGCGATTTTTCGGATCGAACGGAAGCCCTGGGACCTAGATAATTAAGGGATTAACGACCGCGGCTGCGGTACGCTCGCGCGACCGTAATTCGAGACGGTGCCTCGCGACGAGAGAGAGTCGTCGGCCTGGCCGTCGGCTCCCGTCGACCCCCGGGGACCTCGTCGAGTCGTCGAACGGATCCACGAAAGGTGAGAGACGTTATCGTGATTACGTATTGCATGGACTAAGGCGCCGGAGATCCCAGCCGACCGATAGCGGAGAGGATCGCAGAGGCTGTGCCCGTTCCCCTTGTTAGTAATCAAACATCCTGTAACAAGCTGGACCGATTATATCTCTGTAAATAGCGTGCCGGTGGCGTATCGTTAAGCTGACGGATGCTCAAGTAGCTACTTCGAAGGACGCTCACGCCGACGGACGGTGTCGCTTCTGAATAATGCAAATCGTCGTCGTCGTCGTCGTCGTCGTCGTCGTCGTCGTCGTTGGCCAGGCCTGCGGAAAAAGATTTCCATCTTCATCCCGGAACCGTTAAACGGGCTGTTTCGAGGGCGGGGGCGGCAGTCGGGGCGGCGCAGGGCGGTCGCAGAACGATAAATCCGACGTTCGGTATCTCCCGCGCTGCTCAACCTGGCAATTCCGCGTGACGCCGCTGTATTAACTGTTGTGATATGTGTGAACGTAAGCTATGTGTACTCCCGCGATAATAGAACCGTAATTGTGTAATCTGTCTGCGACGAGTGGCGGGATTAATGGCGGCAATCCAGCCGCGAGCAAGAGTTTAGCGCCGGACCTCACCCCCTTCCCCTCCCCCACCGACTTCTCCACCTCATCCTCCTCCTTCTCTTCATGCTCATCCTCATCCTCCTGTCGACAAACTTTTCCGCGACGCTTCGTGACAACTTCATACGGCGGTCAGTTAGCGCCGCGCTGATATTTGTTACTTTAATTGCCGAGAACGAGAGCGGCCGCTGGCCAACGAGCGATCTAGCTCAGCGAGAATACCAGGGATTGAAAGGGTTTCGGATATAACCGTTTCAAACTGTTATGTATACATATATATGTGTATACGTCGGGTGTGACTGGCACGGTTGCGAAGAACTAAAAAAAAATAACTGTTATTAGGTGCGTCTGCGCCTAAAATAACTGCTATCCGGTTCTGGTCTGCATCGGTTCCGGTTTTTTAGGACCGATATCATATCGATTCTACAACTGTTACCTTTCGGTTGTGCAGCTTTATTCGGTTGCGCGACTGTAATAAATACAGACGCGTTTCTTTTATTTGTCCACCTATTCTGTGTGCATTCAAGTCGACCGACAGGCTGCGGCTATGCGGCTGTTTTTGTCTACGATACAGAACTGGAACGGAAAACCGGAAAATCACAGTCACGAACAGCGGATTTCATGTATTTATGGGAAAAAATTGAGTAGATGCAATTTATAAAATAGTACAAAGATCGATGGAATTTTAAATTGTCGGTGGATTATTTTTGATCTATTGGAACGATTAAAGAAGGAGCGAACTTGCTATTTAGTTTCTACATCTTGCGAACGATCCAGACAACTTTTATTTCGTAGAAAAATCCGCGGTCTGCTCATAGAGCAAGATGTTTCCGATTCTCCGTAACTGTTCCGAGAAGAAAAACCGATATCATAACCGGACTGCGGATTTTTATGCGGAGCACAATTTGTCCGACCATCTCCGTTGCCTTCAGCTCTTCAGGAAGAGAAGAAGAAGAATTACACAGACATATATTTACTCTATTACTCAATAATTACAAAACATTGAGAATAATGTAACAGTGCTTTCGAATCCTTCGAATATTCCTTACTGTCTCCCGTGCTCGGTCTACTGACTTTGATCAAAAATGCATAAATCCGCAGTCGAACCGTAACCGTTTTCAACCCCTGGGGAAAACGAATGGATGGATGGCAACGCAGAGGTCGCGCGGACCACCGCCGCTTCGAAACCTGTCGTGTCCGCGAGACGATGACACCCGGGACAACGCGTGCTTCTCCAACTTGGCCGAAATGGTTGTCTGTGAAACGCGACGTCCGAGTTTGGAAAGCTCGATACGGTCGACGCGAAGTTTTCCGGGCGATGCGTCCGAACGAACAGCTTCCGAAGCCGCGGGCGCGGCCTGCGAATCGATTTCGTATTTTTTAATTAAAATCAGCGGCCGAACGAGCCGGCTTATATAGCTCCCGATAAACATTTCGGCGAAGTTCCCGGACGGGGCGAACGCGCGCGTTACGGCGCGAACTTTCCGCGAACTAATAACGGTTATATATTCCATATATTTCGGCCTACGTCCAGGTGCGCGTAATTAATCGTGATAATCCCGGCGTAATGCAGCACCGCCTAACGACATTATCTTCCATTGCCTTGCCCCGCACCGACCGACCTTCCTCATAATGTCCAAATTAGTTCTACCTGACATTCGCGAAATGACCGTGCTCAGGTGTACACGCGGATGGGACCGGCGCTTAGCTGGATTTCGAAAATTGTTGCGAGCGTGAGGCATCGACTTGTCGGACCTCCCCCTCCCTCCCCCTGGGGCGGGGGCATCTTTAAAGCCCCGAGCATTACGGCCGAGAGGGTGGACGACTAATTGTTGAGTCGCGCGATAGGGCGAGCCCGAGCAAACGAACGGAAAGAGAGATATAAATCGTAGGGACGCGAAACGGAAGAGAGAGAGAGAGAGAGAGAGAGAGAGAGAGGAACGAGAGTGAAAGGGTGTGAGATCGAATGAAAGGGAGAATCTGCGTAGGCGAGATACGATTTGCTTTTGTCCTCGGTTTACGCCGCGACACATCGATTACACTATCGCAGCGCTCGACGGTGACATTATTGTACATACATTTTCTACACAGAATCGTTGATCGTTATCAAAATTAAATTTCTAATAGGTAGAAGAGAGCCGTCTTCCTTTTCCTCGGGAAGAAGAGCACGGACGATCATCACGGACCACGATACATAAAACTAATATCGCAGCGTTAGAATTGCCGCTTGCTCCGAGCATAATCCACTACAGTAGTAGACAACCGTTTCACATATTGTACACATTGTCGACGAGGGATAATCTAATTCTATAAATAATAAACTTGATCGTGTCGTATCCGCGCGCTCTCTCGACGATCGCCGAGCTCCGCGATCGAGCGGGCATCGATAATTATCGGAGACCGATGCTCGCGGGTGATCGCCTCGGCTAAAATCGGTACGCGAAACGTTGCCGCGAATTTTTTCGCGCAGGACATCGCGGTTTTTCCGTTCTTTTCTTTTACGTTTTCGGCGAGCGAGAGCGACCGGCCACGAGCGAGTTTAACGTTTATATTAACGATAGTACGCGTTAGACGAAACGACGGTTTATTTCATGTGATGTTCGACGAATATTGTCTCTGTCTGTTACATGTATGTATATATATATATGTATATGTTACGAACGTCGCACAATGTTAATCTCTCATTTACGGTTGAATAAAGTTTTCATATAAAAATTCAACGAGACTCAGCACCATCCGCCAGCGTTCGCGCGCCTCTGCGCCACACGTCGCGCAAACTATACCGCGCTGCTGCTCCGTTATTTCATATTCTACTTTCCTATGCACGGCGTTGAAATATTTACGCCGGATTGGAACAATTCCAGGACCCCCTCCACGCGATCTCTACGCAAAATTTCGGGTATCAGTTACAAGATGCAGCAGCTACGAAATGTATCCATATTCGGGCCACCGGCACCACGGAGCTACGAACGTGACTCGGTGTACATTGTTTCCTGAGAACGACAACATATCATTTATGCAAACCTCGCGCGATTTCTATTAGAATGCTCGAGCAAACAAGATTACGTAGAAATTTCTCGCGGCGATATTTTTATGAAAACTCTGACAGAGAAAGATCGAAAAGCAATCGAATCAACCGGTTTGCTGGTCCAGCGTTGAATTCCTTCGAACCCTTCGTGAACGGGGATGTTTTCAAGTGCTACGATATATTTTGCACCGGCGAGTTAAATAACGAAGAGAGCGGCCGATCCTTTTGTCACGATCGCGAACAAAACCAGCTCTTTTTCTTTGACAAATACAAAGAAAAAAAGACACAGCGCGCAGTGTATCGTCACGTGACAATCGGAGGACAAAGACGACAATAGAGGGTGAGGAGAAATGTTGCGGAACGTTCGAGCATGATAAAAGCTTCCTGAAAAACCGGCGTCGAAATTTCTCCTTCTACGGTTTTCACGAGAAAACGAACGCGCGCGTCCCTGCGGCGATTTTTCCGTCTCCTTTCGTTTCAGAGAAATTTCCCTCGCGTAAGCATACGGAACGCTCGTAATTAGACCGCGAAAGTCGCGCACGGTTAATCGTCGCGTGCGTTGCCCCGGCGCGATGCAAATTTAATCGCGACTTTTCTATTCGCGAATTTATAAATGCGGCCGGCCGGATTTATAAGTTTCCGCGGGGCCGATAAACCGCCGCGTTAAATTCGCCGCAACTGTTAACGAACGCGCCGCGAAGCAACGAGCACACTCGGGAGGGGACCCCCCCCCCCCCCGCGAATTTTATCACCGGCACCGAGTGCACCGCACGTACGTGTTGCTCTTCGTTGTCGCGCTCGATATCGCGAACGCGATGTTCTATGTACATACGTCGGATCGGCTCGAATCGAATCGGGACCCCGTTGGGTGAACAACGGGCGCGTCGCGCGATTCGTTTGGACACCGATAAAAATGGATGACGGACGTTGAAGTTAAATGGCACAGCAGTCTTCGATCCATCGTAACTTCATCTGCAATTCACTGTCCGGCTTCCGGCTCGACTACCAAATTTTATATTTTTCGTGCCGTCGCCGTTGCAAATGCGAAAGAGAGAGAGAGAGAGAGAGACGGCCCGTGCGACGTCGGATTTGTTTAAAAATGATTTCGGCGGGGCGGCGTTGCCCGCTTCGCGGTCGTTTCATTTTGTTTAATTAAAAATGGCCGCGGTCGTTCGATGAATTGGCCGGAATCCAGCTCGTTCGATATGCATTTTGTTGCATACCGATAAGTCAAGCTGATCCGGAGATACGAAGGCTCGAAGTGGAATCTCCAAGGAGTTAATATTGCAGTGTATTTCCTGAACGGGGGTCGCGGTACGCGTGAATAATACTAATTACTGGGAGCCGGGAATGGTCCCGCTAACGAGCCATTGTCAAACCCATGAATATTTCTTGAAACAGGACCATTATCTCGTCCGGGAAAATAGCTAGTAGCTTGTAGACTTCGTTTTAAGTAATTAACTCCTATTTATCTTAGCGCCGTTTTATCGGCACCCACGGACGCCGCGATCCTATTTTTCTTCTCTCCCCGCTACTATTTCATGCTTCGATACCTCGGGAATCGGCCATCGAAACTGGTAATCCTCGCCTCCGAGCATAGTTCGAAACCTCCTATTACCGTATATATTCGAAGCAACAATTAATTCGCAAATTTAATACTTCGGAAATTCCAATCCTCGGATCGAGTTAAAATAGTTTCGCGTGCAAAGGAACAGCCCGGCTCGCCTCGTTCGCATAATTTCCCAGACGGGATTATCCGGCGCCTACGCGTTTACTTCGCGGCCGTTGCGGCGGTTCGTATAACGCGGCCCCGGAAACGTCTCGCGGAAAAATGTCTCCGCTGCGTTTTCTCCTCGCTTTCGGAGATACGGAGCTCGTCGGAGATGCGGAGCTTTTTAGGAGCTCGCTAAGCGGGCCGATAATAAAATACGAGGTCGTTGACGCTCGAACTCCGCCACCACGACGCACGGACGGACGGACGGACGGACCTAGGACACGTCGGTTCACCGCGAAAATGGTCAGTCCGACAATAAGCGGAAAGTGGTCCGCGCGCGGCGTTCATAAAATAACCAGCGGACGGCGCGCGGTGATAATTCAACGCCGGACGTTCTTTCTTTTTTTCCGCGTCTTCGGGAACAAGAGGCGGAACGTCCTGCACATTATTTTCCTTGCCCGTGTACGTTGGACCCGGCGTGCTCCCCTCTATTTATTACACAATGTATCATCGGCCCGCCGGGCTCAGTCGCATCGCATTTAATTCCGATAAAACGCCCGCGCTCCCGCGGCACGTGCAATAAGTAATGAATTGCACCTTGACCACTTTTCCCGGGCACAATAGACGGTGTATTTCCATTCCCGGCGAACATCGCGGCCCGTCTTTATCGAAGTAAAATAGCAGCGGGAGCGGGACGGGTTCATAGAGCGTGAGAGCACTTTCATTCGTATCTCTCGCGAGAATAATTTCACCGTGACACAGTTCGACCTTCCAGCCGATAATGGCCGCGCATGCTAATGGCATTGTTTGCCCCGTTAAAATTACCGCTTCATTCGATCGCCGCTAATTGATTATTCCGCCGACTATTCGGGAATAACCCGCGGACTCTATTAACCGCGGCCCGACCGTCGTCGGGATCATGGTCGCGGCTGCGCGAAGATAAAAAGACCGCGACTTCGTTGTTCTCGAGGATGATTCTTCGCGGCCGAAAGCCCGTTAATCGGGGAATTAATTTTTGTTCGACACGCTTCGCGGTGGTCACTTTTTCTTCTTCGCAGCGAGAACTTGTGTTATTTGGCGTGAAGATACTTTTATCAGTCGTTCATTCGATATACAGTGATGTCTCTCTAATTGACGCTCAGATTGTCCACAGAAATGGACAATGTTGCTCGCGGCAAATATTACAATAACGCTCGTTCAAAATCGGAACAAATGCCTCATCGTTGCTCTCATAAACTAACGCGAAACAGCTGCTTCTGCAGCGCCGAATCTATCCGTGAACGCGTGAATTTATTGTTAATGTAGCAACGAGAAAACGTTTTTCAATCGCTGATCGTTTACTTCGATGCAATATCAATCCGCGAATCTATTGTCAAAAGTAGCAACGAGAAAACGTTTTTCAATCGTTGATCGTTTATTTCGACGTAATATCAATACGCGAATCTATTGTTAATATAGTAACAAACGATCGTGTCTCGATTGCCAATATATTCGACTATAATATTTCATGGCATATTTTGTAGAAATATATAAATCAAATCTTTCGAATCCGGCTCTTGATCGACGTTGATAAATTTATATATACACACAATAACGACATATCTCGTCACAGCAGGTTAACAAATTAATCGGTTCTCGATCACGTTTACACGATCAAAGACTAAATTTTCAATGGAAAGCTGCGCCCCGTCGAACGACGAGGCGGCGGCGGCAAACTCGTCGGAAAATTGCATCTCGCTGAGTATACATCTGGCGAACGCGTTTCCGAGGCCGGCGTGTTACGTAAACATATTTTAAAACGTCACAAAGCCGTCGCCCGGGGCCATTCGTTGCCTCGGCACGCCGGTGTTTTCCGTCAGAAGTATCAGCAGACGTCGCAGCTAATCAATCCCGTTTCCGCTTCTCGCCGGGTTTCGCGCAGAATCTGCTGAATAGTTTCTCAGCTAAATGTAGGAGGAGTTGCACGTGCCCCATCAACCCTTGTGCTAATAATCCGAGCGCTCTTTCGACTCGCTTTTAAAATCGCCGAGAAATTTCTGTCGATCTTGCGACGTCGAACATCTTTCGACGACGAACGATGAATCGAAGTCCGATTTGAATCGAAAACGCAGCTGGCGATGCAATTAAAACTGTTCCTTCTATGGGTAGGATGGCTAGTAATGTCTCCCTTACTGACGCTCAGATTGTCCACTAAAATGGACAATCGATCTACACTCGCATCCCAATCTATCCGGAAATCCATCCTACTAGTCTCAGTAACTGGTCCAAAATTTTATTATCAAGCTAGGCGGACCAGTTACTGAGTGAAAAAAATTCATTTTAGTGTTCTGTAGAGATGAAGTTATCGCATGCCCTGAGACACCCAAAAATTCGGAAAATGAATTCCACTAGTCTCAGTAATTGGTCCAAAATTTTACTATGGACTTAGGTGGACCAGTTACTGAGACTAGTGGAATTGATTTCCGGACAGATCCCAAAAATCCAGAAAATGAATTCCACTAGTCTCAGTAACTGGTCCAAAATTTTACTATGGACTTAGGTGGACCAGTTACTGAGACTAGTGGAATTGATTTCCGGACAGATCCAAAAATCTCGAAAATCAATTCCACTAGTCTCAGTAACTGGTCCACCTCGGTCAATAGCAAAATTTTGGACCAGTTACTGAGACTAGTAGGCTGGATTTCCTGATAGATTGGGATGCCAGTGTAGATCGATACGATTATTGGAGCCTTGCGGCTCGTTTTTATAATTGTGGGAAATTTATAACTATAAAAATAAACCGCAAGGCTCGAATAATCGTATCACCTCTTCCGAAATTGTCCATTTTTGTGGTCAATCTGGGCGTCACTTAGAGAGACATTACTGTATTTCTAAAAAAACTCTACAGCAAACATGCGTTGTCAAGGTTCGGAACTTATCTCAAAAATAGCTTCTTCGAAGGAGAGTCGTAAATTACGCTGGTCGTTTTCACGAGGACCAAGGTTTCCATTGTGCGTACGACTGGACGCTACACTTCTGTAATTAAAATTGTTCCTAAGATCATCGACTATGCCGTTTCAATTGCGAACGACGGTTTGAAAATGTTGCCCTTAAAAATTTCGTGCCGGCGCGCAAGAGCTTTCAGCAGCTTCGGGCCGAGCGCGGAACTTGCTTACGAAGCTCTCATTAGAGAGAGGCTCTCCCGCGTTTCCATCGGAATCTGGCACGAAAAAACCGAGTTCTACGTTGAAGCCGGCGCATTAGTATCTGGCAAAACCGATATTATAATTTCATACGGTTCAAGGACCGCCGGTAAGAAAATCAGGCACGGTCCGCTCCGGTTGCCAAGAGGTCCGGGATTCCGAGCGCGACCTCGTCCACTAACACAAGGTCCGTCCTTTGTCGTCCCCGGTTGTCCTTTCATAGCAATGGCCAGTGGGGAGAATATAAATCATACGAGGGATCCGTGGACAGCGCAGCATTAATTCAATAAACTCCGAAGAGCGTAGCTCTCGCTAATTAGCCAGCGCGCCGTGCAACAGCCCCGGCCGGCGCCCTTATCCGCTTTGCCGGCCTTCAAAGGGCCTATCATATCCGGCAGAAAGTTAAGAAGGTCGCGCGCAGGCCGCCGTAAAAGTGGCGTAAAAACACCCGGCAACTGCGGCGTCCTGCCGCGCGAAGGTGTTCCCGAAAACGGGCGGTGCCGCCGGAAACAGGGCTAATTCTGTTGGCAGAAGGAAATCCGGGATATGGAATAAAATTTCTCTCGTGCGCGGGATCTACTTAGGTCGCTGCTCGTAAGTAGAACCAGCCGGAAATTGTCAGACCCGGTGCCGGCGGGTACCTGAAAACGGCGCGGCGCGGTGGCGAGATAAAAATAGAGAAAAATCTCGTTTCGCCTCGTTAATTTGCTTTGGCCCGTCGTTCTAATTTTGAGAACACCCCGCGCAAATTGAACCGTAAATATTGCGGTGTAAAGTTGTCCGGGGGCGAGCTCCCCGGCGCGCGGAGAAACCGCCGCGCCGCGCCGCGCCGCTCCGGCGAGATCGAAGTTCACGATGGAAGTGCCTCGGAGGGTGGCCCGGAGGCATTCGGGGCAAACTTATGTAGTTTCGTTGCTTCCTTTTTCTTTTTTTTTTCGCGCCGGTGGAACCATCTCCTGTTGACCCGGTTCGCCGGATTCCTTCTTGGTCGAATCAACGCGGACAACCCGCAATCAGCGGCCCGCGTTCGGCCGTGCTAAATTTGAATCGTTAATATCGGCCACCGACATCGATCGGACCTACGCCGTCATTATTCCAGAAAGATGACTCTAATCTATTCCTGCCGCCTCGTCAACGAGGCGAGCCCGAGCCCGAGCCCGAGCCCGAGCCCGAGCCCGACCCGACCCGGCGCACCGTTTCTGATTCGCGTCTTCGATACAGATTACTTCGTACGGTCTGTACGTCCCTGAGCGGCCTGGTCCGATTCTATCAGCATCCACAACAATATTCGCCGCGTTACCAACTCTCGGCTACGAGGATGCTGGAATTAACAGACAGGAGGCATTAAACTCTCGTCACTGTGTGCACCCGGAGCCTGGGTGCGCGCGTCCGTCCGGGTGAATTCGATGAATCTGAAACAGGACCGATAACTTTCCGTTCGAAATACGACCGAGAATAGTTCCCGTTTGATCTCCGTCGATTGTCGTTCAATTAATCGGCTCTTTGACGGATTCTTTTAGCCGGATATCCAAGACACCCGGTGCCCGAGGCCACTTGGAATATTGGCCTCTTGCATTCCTGCGGCTTTAATTATGCCCGGGCTCCTTGTGTACCCAAAACACTTGGAAAATATTGACACCTCTTGCTTTGATAATTTCGAGTGGTGTAGCAGAACCGGCTGGTAACGTCGGAGTAGTAGCTAGTTACGTCGGAACGCGGTTAATTCTCTCCGATTGTCAAAACGAGCCGCGAATAATCGCATCTCCTATTCCCGAATTGTCCACCTTCGTCTTGCAGCTCGTGGACAATTGCAGAGAATTTACTGTAATATGCATTCTATTTTATTCTCAAACAACGGAAGATTCTCATGGCGAACATCGATCGTCTTGCCTTAAAATTAGACCGCGGATTTTATGCACTTGTGGTAAAAATTGGGAGACGTGATTCGAGACGATGAGAAGACTAGAAGAATTTAAGGTTGTCGTTGCGTTAAATCGATCGCGCTAGAATTATTTAAAAAGGAAGGTGATATTATCTCTGCTTTCCAAAATCGATGGACATCATTTTTATCTTGCACAAAGATCCGCAGTCTAATCAATATCTACTTCATAATTGAAATGAACTCCTTTCTGCAATAACACAACCGATTCTATGCAGAAATGAATGTTCCACTACCACACGCTTTAAACAAACCCTGCTTATTCCGTAATAAATTAATGGAAAACAGTGCATCTGATCTTGCAGAAAATGCTCTTCCGACCGATCCATCCCCTCGGTCTTGAAACACGGATCCCCAAATTAATGCTCCCGGTGGTCCGGAGCCCCTAAATCCTTTGCATACATGCACACGTCCATCAAGCCGCTGACCACATTGCAGCCGAAGAAATATCCTTAGTTAATTAATTGCAACAGAAAATTCCGCGGTTAGCCGTCCCGGTCAGTAGCAGAGGGATGGATCGCTTAACCTGACATACCATTTGCGAAACCGCATCACGGGATACCCGCACAGACTGTCACGACCGTATCGCTATAACTTTTGATACCGGCCGGCGCGAAACTCTCGCTCGGAAACTCTTTTTCGTCGTCTCGTTCGGCTTTCACTGTCGCCGGATCATTGGCCCGAGATCGAATCGGGCAAACTATTATTTAATACGCTACCTAGCCGACGAGAGAGAGATACGACGGTGCCGAGGCGCTCCGCAAGAAAAACCCGGCAGTTTATTCCCGCCTAGCGGACTCTCTCGAGAGATTGCAGCCAATGGGGCCGCTACAAATCAGCAAGGACAAACACGGCGCGGCAAAGATTGGCCGAAAGTTTCGCGCTACTTCCACGCTCGTAAATCTTTCGGCGAGCAAAACGTGTATTGTGTGTATATATGTATATCTTCGGTCGGTGAATCCTTAAAATCGTGTTTCGCACGAAACACCGTCCGACGGTTTCGTCGAAAAACTCTCTTGATAAATCGGGGCAGCCGAGAATCCGGTCGCGTTCGCTGACGCGCGCGGACGGGTTTTCGGCGAGGTCGCGTTCACGGATACGGGGAACCGAAATTTCTCGATGAAAAGGGGAACCCGGTAAACGGTGGAGTCGTGACGGCGAAACGGATAACCGAGCCTCGGCACCGCAATGGATATACGCTTGTAATTCCGCCCGGGGACGTGCGCGGCCGGCGAACTTCCGATAGAACCGAGACGATACTTTCCGGTAATGCGAGCCAATTCCTGCAGCCCGTTTTACGCGCGGCGGGTTCCTCTCTCTCTCTCTCTCTCTCTCCTTCTCTCTCTTACTTTCTCTCGGCAATCCTAGGCGGACGGGCCGAGTCACCGATCATTTTACTATTCTCGTTGATATGCAAGGAACCCTTTGTCCCGCGCCGAGAACGGTCCGCGCGGAATCCTTCGCGTAACGACGTTCAATCGGAACGAGCGCGCACGAAACCGCGGGGAATAACCTAGCCGCGATTCCTTCGGCCCGATGCCAGTCGAACTTCCGCGATAAAATTAAAATACTGCCCCGCTGACGCCTATTCGTCCTTTATCCCGCTGTCGTCAGCGACTCGGCCGTCTGGCCTGGTCTGTGTAACCCGATCGGGAAACGTCGTTCGCCACCGACGCGGGTCCGATGGGAACACCAAATATTTTTAAAGACGCGCGCCGTGCCGGTCGCGAAATGGAACGATCTTCTTCGTATGCACGGCGCACGGTTTCACGGTCCCAATAAATTGCCGAAGTGCTGCATGATCTCGACTAGATCTGGGTTAGTTCCGAATTAGGTTCGCACGTCTGGCAGCTGTAATCGGATCGATATCACGCTCCTACGGAGTTCGGCAAAAAGTCTGATTAATGATCGACGGCCGCGACTTCTTAGTTATTACACGTTATCGTAGATTAGCTGGGACTCGTTGGTTAGAACTAATTAGTAACTAATTAATAACTAATTTATAACTAGTTGTGTACTATATATATATATTAGTATCAGGTAGAACTAACGAGTTGCGATCGATACTCGTTAATCGGATCGCTTTTCGATCAACTCAGTACAGTGATGTCTCTCCAATTGACGCTCGGATTGTCCACAATAATGGACAATTTGGAATGTGGAGATACGATTGTTCGAGCCTTGTGGCTCGTTTATTATGCTTATCGATTGTTAACAACTATAAAAACGAACCGCGAAGCTCGAATAATCGTATCATCTCTTCCCAAATTGTCCATCTGTGCAGACAATATGAGCGTCGATTAGAGAGACATTGCTGTATAATCGGATCAGGAATTCGTACTTTTCGAAGAATAATTTCACAGATGCGCTAAATTCGCTGTGTGCAAGAAAATGTTCTCGTCGCGCGTAGGACTATGCAAAGCGCGGAATAAAGGTCCCAGTAAATTCCTGGTGCAGCGTATGATCTGGATTAGGTCTGGATTACATGCTCCGTGTTCATTATGCAAAACAGAATCCTCTGTGTACGCGGAAAAAGCAAAGGAAGCGTAGAGTTCTGTCGGATCGCTAAATTGTTGCGCGATCCGGATCACGCGTAAACAGTCGACTATTTTCGGAAGCTGGCTTTCGAGGATAGACACTGCTGCACCTGTCCGGTACGGCCGCGAGTGCATCCTGTGCACAGCTGTTGCACCGATTTCCGCGTCGTTCCACCGATCGTCGGTAGCTTGTTCGCGACACCATCGCGAGTTTATAGGGCGATCCGGGCTCAGGGAATTTTTCTCGGTGACCGAAACGTCCGTTCCGGATGCAGATGGATCGCGGCGGAAGAAAGGGATCGAGAATAAATCGAGCGAATTAGAAGTTCCCGTCGAGGAGAAACGAGACAGCGCCGGAGACGTTCGGCCGACATCGCGATCCCAGTTGGTAACTGGCTCAAGTTTTAATGCACTCGCCGGCCGATTCCACCGGCTATTCAAACTTTATCTTCGCCCGGGATCGTCATTCACTTCGCATCCATTTATTCGCGCACCCGAAATGTAGCACGGTGTAGACCGAGCGTGGAATGATTCATGCTGCAACCGGAGAAAGAGGAGACTGTAAGTCCGAGTGAAAAGTGTGGAGCACCGTGGCGAGTGCTCTTGTCAGTCAACGTCGTTCGAGATTCCTCCGGGTGAAGTATTGCATCGGCGTTGCATAACCGGGGCGGCGGAGTACGCGCCACGATTTCCTTGTCTCGCTCGCCCCTTTCCTCGATCGAGGATTTTCCGCCGGTGAAACTATGCGGCGAGAGCCAACCGAAACCGGCCAATTCACCCGTTTCACGAGGCTCCTCGAAATTAATTAAGATCTGATTTTGCTCAGTTTTATTAAGCGTTAACGCCGCTCCGCGATCTCAACGAAGAAATTATTGTTACTCGCAGTGCCGTTTGTTTCTTAGTTCAATTTACGTGTTTGAATTTATGCAACATTTATGGTGCAGTAGAGTACTAACTTATCCGAACACTTGTTTTTACGATATTCTGCTATCCAAATTAGATACATCATCGCGAAGCAGGGAACCTGAATGAAATATTTAAATAATACCCTGCATTGATATCAGAATATTAAAAAATAAACCAATCATTCTGGTAGCCAAATTAGATACATCATCGCAAAGTAGAGAACCTGAATGAAATATTTAAATAATACCCTGCATTGATATAGAATATTAAAAAACTAAACCTTCTCATAGAAGAGTCTCTATCGTATTGACTCGTTAAGACACATTCAAAAAAATCCTCACTGAATTCGTTGCACAGAAATGTTGTTAAAACATCAATTTCTCTCGCTTAAATTCTACGGGAATAACAGCGCACGCAAAAAGCCCCGTTGTAAAAATAAAAACGTTCGGCGCGAACGGAACGATTTCAAGAAGAGGTAAGAAACGCGCGATAACAAGCTAATTTAGCATCGCAGATAATTGGCCGAATAATCGACGTGCAAACGACCGATTATATTAACGCTCGCAGTTGTATTAGCCGGACCGACCAGGCATTTACTGATTCGCTCGGGCAAATATTTCCAGCGCGCGCGCCGTTTCGGGAAGAAATTGCGCAGAAAATCCGGCGCGCTATTTTAGCTGCATACATTACATTTGCATGCATGGACACATAGTTGCATACATAAATAAATACGGTTGCAGCCGGCTAAAATTTATCCCGCGTCCCCCGCCGGCAGGAGGAGGGGGGAGGGTTAAGCAAACGTATCCGCATGTTACTGCAGCTTAAGACGACGCGAACGGAGCTTAGAACCTGGCGAACATCCGGCAGCCATCGATTTTTATGAAGTCTGAAGGTACCCACCCGGGGTCCAACAGCTTCTCCCTGCTGCACGAGATAAGCAAGCAAGCAAACACGCTAGTTACTTCTTCGCCGGGCGGAACCTAATTTATTCGATCCAATAAGAAACTTCGTTGAACACCGTGCCCGAATGAATTAACCATCCCTCATACACGAACCGTGAACCTTCCGCCCGCGATGCTTAACCGTTTCTGCGATTTATACGCGCAATTCATCGAGCCGTGACATCGGCCTATCTTTCCCTCCGATACTTTGGAAATTTACAAAACGCCTCCTCGTGACCCAGTGCATCGGAGGACGGAGGCGAACCGGTTCGATTGCTATTGAAATTCACTCGCAAATTAATGAACGCGATCGACGTCGCTCGAAGCGGCAAAACCGTCACATTTTCGCTGATCGAAACAGGCTTCGCTGTATCAAATTTCCCGCCATTGAAATCAACGACATTTATGCGACGTTCTCGATGAAACAAGGCTCCTTTAAATTAAACAAAATGAAAATATTAAGCCAGCAATTGGTAAATTGAACGTATAAATAAAATATAAAAAATATGGACTACTTAATAAACTACTTAATAAAAATTCCCTTGCTTATTTGTATTAAATTTATCACCTCGATTGTATTTATATTATTTATAAATATAGATCAATCAATGGTACTGAACGCATTTAATGCTAATTATCAAGATGATTTGTTCCCACTTCACCAGCTTCCAATACATTATCTTTCTATTTACTATTAACCCTTTGCCCTCGCAGCCATTTTAACTGTAAATCTAAATGAATTTTTCTGACTTATGGTATTTAAATTTTATATGACAAAGTACATTTTATGCATATGAAATTTACTCTTGCGACTCATACAACAATTAGACTTTTAACAATTTTTTACATCTAAACTTTTATAATATAAAAATTATCTTGAAACGTGATGTAACAATTTTAATGGTGCCTCAGAGTTGCCACTCGAGTGCAAAGGGTTAAATCATTCTTCTATATATTATATATTCTATTTTAAAAAATATCCACACACGTATCCACATATCGCGCGCAAATCGACGTCATTCGAGGCAAAGAATAGAGTTTACGTGGAGCACACAATGAAATCAAGAAACGCCTGCACACGACGGACAACACATGGGACACGAATCGCCCAAAGATGAACGCTGTCCACAGCGTCGAATGGAGCACAACGAGAAGCAACGAAATTGCAAAATAACCTGTGGACACGATCAACGACGCGTCAAATGTTTGCGCGTTACAATGGAATCTGTCGTTCCGCGCGGAATTGACTGCGAAATTGCCGTCGCGCGGTAAAACTATAACGAGATCGACGTCGATCGAAGCGAAGATCGGGACTAAACTAAAGTACGGGTTCGAAACGAAAAAAAAAAGAAAAAAAAGGTAAAAAAAGAAAAGGAAGTCGCGAGCACGGTTTAAACGCTTTGTATCGGAGGACCGTCCACAACAGACGGTTCTATCGCCGCGAGCGATCGCGCCGCAAATTACCGTCGCGTAGAATAATGTCGCGATCGGCGGGTGACAAAGGGACGGACGAGGTTTACCGGCTGAACGAAATAAAATTTGTTTCGCGATGTAAACGGCTAATGGATTGCTTCTGATACAGCGAGCTAATTAGCGATAGGTGCTAACGCGCCGGGAGCTTGTGGTTCGTTATGCGATTGCCGGGCCGGGCTGCGCGGCGCATGCAACGATCCCAATTAACGGCATTCAAATCTATTACTGTAAATAGGGCGGGGACGAGAGAGAGAAAGAGACGGGGAGTAGGAGAGCTGGATTTACTGAGAAATAGGTGAGGCCGGGTCTTTTAAAGCACCGGGGCACGGTCGTGCGAGAAGTTTAATTTTATTGGCCGACGAGATCGTTTGCCACCGACGCGGCGGCGCGTCGACGACGTGACACAAACACGACGCGCGATCGCTCGCGGCTCCGAACGAACTGGCTGTAAAAAAAGAAAGAAGGAACCCCGTCCTTTCACGGTTCCCATGGAGAACGAAAAGGCTCGCGCCGGGAACATCGAACGGAACGGAAATTGTGCCGCGGTCGAACCTGTCCTCAACCGGACCGGAGACGCGCGCGCGCTCCGCGTTTAGAGGCGTTCGGGTGCATATTTTTAGCGCGGCGGGGGTTTCGCGTCCGGTTTACGTGCAATTAGATACGTCCGCGCCCGGGAAACGGGATTTTTTTCGGTGCCTCTGATCGAAAACGGGCGCTCCCGCCCATCCCGTCCACGGATTTCCATTTTTCATCCGGCCGCGGAATTCTCGCCGAATTTCCCGGTTACACCCGCTTTTTTGTCCAACAACGAGAACCGTCTGATTTTTCGGTCGAGAGGGCGGCGTGGGATCAGGGCGCGAGCGATTTGCATGTCTCTCACGCCTGCCAGGCCCCGCCTCTTTAACGCGGAGCCTGGACCGCTCGCAAATTTTTGCAAAACGCCCGCCCGGATCGATCCGCTCGGCCGCGGCCGCCTTGAGTGGATCCCGCGAACTCCCGCACGGAACCGCGATCCTGGCCAATAAAAAGAAAATCCCGCTCGTTACGGGCACCTCTCCATCGTCACCTTCGCGCCGTCGTTACAAACGGCGAGTTCCGTTTTTGAAGTCGCCGCTGAAACATTTCGCTGTCTCTAATTCCAATCGACCCCTTTGACGTCGAATTTTCATCGCGGCTGCGTTCATTCGAACCTTTCCTGTTGCCGTAATTCCGCGCGAGAAGATCATTTGTCGCGCGCCCGTATTTACCGAAATGAAACGTAGATACTGTAAAATGACTGTCTAGTTTCTGCGTTGGGAAAAATGGACGAATATTGTTATAAATGTACCTAAGCGTATGCAATTATATTTCTAGCGAAATAAGTTCGCCGCTCAAGCGTTCGATATTCGTAACGAGAGACCATGATTTTATTTCGATACGAAAGAAAGCAGCAGCATATGTCCTCAATAAATTATCACTAGAAATCTGCACGGAAAGTCCTACTTGCAATTAGACGACGCGGGATTAATCCGATCTTGCTCGAGAAGAGAAACGGAGAGAAACTTCTCCTCGGCAAAGAAGAAACGCGGTTCCGCAAATGACGGGATTTTTCTAATTGATTAGAGATCGCGCGACAAGTCTGATCGAAATTTAAGCCAGCATGGCCACACAGCTGTCGTGTAAAGTATCGGAAACTGAATTCAGCATCGAGACTGCAGTATCGCGGACAACCGAGCCCGAAACGAGAAAGTATCGGTGACATTTGCAGCTTAAAAGTATAAAATTTCCGATTTTTCTCTCCGGCGGAATCCGTGTTTGGTCGAGGAGCGTGGGACAGCAGCCCGGCGTCCAAACCGAATTTGTTCTGGCCCGGTCCGGCTGGTCGTGTGTAACAATCAGGGCTTATCACGGTTCGTCAGTAAAAGGCTGACGAGGCGTGGGTCAATCCCGGCCCGGTCGATAAGGTCATCGAGCCAGCCGTAGAGCGGAGTCATTTGCCGACGGTGCCGGGGCCAGGTAGCTCGTCGAATTATCCTCGGTGACGAGCACGGGACCCGGCACCCGGCTTAGCGGTCGCATCAGGGACGCGAAATTTTCATCCGGGAATTCCAGGGAGCTTGCAGCGCCGGAAACGCGCGCTCCTCTCGTCGTTGTGTCCGTACCAGCAGGACCAAGGAGGACGCACGCCGCGGTGTCGCTATCGACGTCGTCATACCGCTGGCCCAATTTCTGACGACTTTGATTAAAACGACGGCTGAATGAGAGACCGTCTATGATCGAATGCCTGCGCAATTCCTGCGGCTGCAATTTCCGTGGCCGGGTGCTGATGCGTGTCGAGATGTCAGCCCGGTCGTCGACGTTCTACGTTCGACGTTCTTCTCCGCTTCAAATACGTTATTGTCCCCTCCGATATCGTGGTCCTCTTCGACGTCGCTGTCCCCGTGGACATCATAGTCCTTATCGACGTCATTCTGTTCAACATCGTGGCTCTCTTGGACATCATAGCGCTCTGAGACATCGTCGTGCTCTTGGATATCATAATTGACATCGCAGTCTTCATCGACGTTCTCCTCTTGGACGTCATAATCCTCTTGGATATAGTCGTGCTCTTGGACATCATAATTGACGTCGCAGTCTTCGTCGGTGTTCTCCTCTTGGACATCATAATCCTCTGGGACATCGTCGTGCTCTTGGACATCATAATCCTCTTGGACGTCACAGTTTCTCATCGACGTACTCCTCTCGATATCACAGTCTTTGTGAACATCATGGTCCTCGTGGACATCAGAGTCCTTGTCGACGTCCTTCTCTTGAACATCACAGCTATCTTGGAAATCATGGTGCTCTGAGACGTCACTTCTCTTGGACATCACGATCTTCTTGGACGTCACCGTTCTCGTCGACGTTCTCCTCTCGATATCACAGTCCTTGTGAACATCATGCTCCTCGTGAACATCATAGTCCTCTTGGGCATCACAGTCGTTATGGACATCCTTCTCTTGAACATCATAGCTCTCTTGGGCACCACAGTCCTCTGGGACATCCTCTTGGACGTCATTGTTTTCCTCTTAATATCACCATCCTCGTGAACATCACAGTCCTTCTGGACATCACAGTCGTTATGGACGTCCTTCTCTTGAACATCATAGCTCTCTCGGGCACCACAGTCCTCTGGGACGTCCTCTTTGACATCATACTCCTCTCGAGCATCACAGTCCTCGTTTACGTTCTCCGTTTCACCATCGTCTCTCTCTCTCTCTCTCTCAGTCCTCGTCGACATCCTCCTCGTTGACATCGCAGCGGTGTCCTCGTCGAACACCGTACTCGTTGGCTGCGAGTTGAAACGGAAACACGGGCGCCGCTCGGGCCGTCCGGTCGTAAGAGAATATGTGAGAATGCGGTGGCAGACTGCGGAGCAAACAGCGGGACGCCAAAGGACCTGCTCGCTAATATTTGATGGCGGGACAGTTCGGCTGTCCCCGGTCGCTCATACAAGGGCGCGAGGTTTCTAAGTGAAATGTTAATAAGTCACGCGACGCCGAAATAACAAAAATAGCAGGGCAAACAAGCTCGGAGCCGTTCTACGCCGGTGCTGCGACGATCGTTAATTTTTTAAGGGCGGCCCGTCTTTCGCTGCTCTTGGGAAATTCATCGCCTTTGCGCATTCCTCGACGACGGAGGTGCTGCAACATTGGCGCGAGGTTTGCAAAGGGGGTGGAAGTAGATTAGTGGAAGCTGAATAAAACAGTTGCGGAATAAGGGAGGCAGTTGTGTGCAGAGATGGACAGGTGTACGCAAGGGGAAAGGGTAGACGGCGAAAGGGTAGAATGCGGGTAAGACGCAAGTGGTTAAAGTAAGACGGCGGATTAACGTTTAATGATAACGGCGCGATGAACACGAGATGCAAAACGTGATGTGCAGCGGGGACACGAAGTGTGTAGTCTCTGGATGGTTTCATCGTCCGCTTATTTCCTTTTTCTTGATTAAAGGCGACGCGTGCAGAACGTCGTCCCGGCGCGGGAGATTAATTATTATACGGTTTATGAGTACTTGCAGAAGATTATACGAGTGGCTCCAGGGTATTTGAATACTCGAGGTATTCGAGTACTTCGTGAAAATTGTACGACATGCCAGCGAGCATTCGGATCGTTAACCTCCACACTCGAATGACTTCGTGGCGGCATTAAAAATCACCATGCTGTCGTTCGGGGCAAGATCTCGAGTGCGAAGTAAATTAAAGTGCATCGCGGCTGGGGAAAAATAGATTTTCGAAGTTCAGTGAATTTTCTGCAATTTATCCTTCTACTTCCAAGCAAAACTGAACAGTTTGGGAAAAAGAAGTGCGATTATTCGAGCATTGTACTCCATTTCTATAATTATTGACGAACAGCAACTCTAATACAGAATTTATAATAATAATAAATAAACTTATAACTTAAAAGCTAATAATAATATGAGAAGAAGAATAAAATAAACTTTCCTTGAAATAAGAAAAAATTACACGTGGAAATACCATATTCCAATATATTTAACTTCGTAATATTCGCACGTAATTACCATTTAAAAAAGAAGTTCATTACCCATTCTATTGTATATTACATGAGAAGAGAAAGATATTTATAGTGCATTTGCTACTTCAAAGATCTATTTTTCCCAGCCCCGAAGCATACGGGTCAACGGAGATCATTCGAGTCCGTAGAACAGAGTGCACGAGTAGACAGAGAATACCGCGAACAGTCGAAGCAGAGTGTACAGATAACAATTGCCGTTATAGTAATTACAGCAGAGTATACCATAAAAATGATGACCATTCGAGTGCCGGAGCGGAGTATCCGAGTACACAGAGGGAATACGAGAGCAGACAACTGGTCGGAAGTACGTCCAAACAAGGTCACGCCAGATCGGCAGCTGAATTATGGCATTTCAGCTGTTTTCAAGGAAACTGCAGCGTTCCTGTTCGACGTTCCAGCAACTACGTTCGTTCGATGATCGTGGTATCGACACGTCGGACGCGCCCCTTTAAGGCATCGCGCTGTGCCGGGTCTTTGGATGTCTTCGCGCTCGGTAAGAGATTCATTCTGATTACATATATGTGTGTATATATATATACATATGCGGTATACGGAACGGTTTTGACGCGTCCATCGGACAAGTTCGCGGCGTTATGCATACGACACGAGCTGCTCCGCTCGCGGGATTATACGGCGGCGGGTAACGACTTTGACGAAACAGTCGGATTACTCGGCGAGACGAGCATAGTCGGGGCCGAGCTGTTTACACATACACGGCGAACCATGTTCTCGCGGTCTCTCTCGCGGACGCAACATGCATTTCGAGAAAAATATTCATGCGGATTGGGTACGTGCGGCTGTTCGCGCGAGGACGCCTCCGCGCCGCTGCACCGTCACCGCGCCGAAACTTTCAATCCGTTTCACGGTTCCTCCTCCCCGTCTCGTTCGAGAAGTTCTCCTCGGGGAGCGGCCGTGTACACGTACGCCCGTCCTCGAGAGTGTCATTTCCGAAATAAAAATCCTGTCAAAGCGAACACGCGTCGCGGCGCTTAGAGGCGGGCACTAGCCGCCGCCGCCGCCGATGGGAATGTATTTCCTTGCGGTGCAGCGTTCGAAACGAAATACAGTAATGTCTCCCTAATTGACGCCCAGATTGACCACAAAAATGGACAATTTGGGAAGAGGAGATTTGAGGAGGAGAGACAATTTGCGGTTTATTTTTATAGTTATAAATTGGCCATAATTATAAAAACGAGCAGCGAGGCTCGAACAATCGTATCTCCTCTTCCCAAATTATCCATTTTAGTGGACAATCTGAGCGTCAGTAAGGGAGACATTACTGTAACGCGGCGATCGTCGTTATAAATACAGTAATGTCTCAAAATTTTGCTATCGTCCTAGGGGGACCTGTTACTGAGACTAGTGGGATTCATTTCCGGACAGATGACAAAAATCCCGAAAATGAATTCTACTAGTCTCAGTAACTGGTCCAAAAATTTTGCTTGGACCAGTTACTGAGACTAGTGGGATGGATTTCCGGACAGATGACAAAAATCCGGAAAATGAATTCCACTAGTCTCAGTAACTGGTCCAAAATTTTGCTATCCACCTAGGGGGACCAGTTACTGAGACTAGTGGAATTCATTTTCGGGACAGATCGGAAAAATTCAGAACACCAATTCCACTAGTCTCGGTAACTGGTCCTCCCAGGTCCATAGCAAAATTTTGGACCAATTACCGAGACTTTTGGAAGTGGTGATACGATTGTTCGAGCCTTGCGGTTTACTTTTATACTTATAAATTGTCCACAATTATAAAAACGAGCCGCAAAGCTCGAACAATCGTATCTCCCCTTTCCAAATTAACGATTTTAGTGGACAATGTGAGCGTCAGTAAGGGAGACATTACTGTAGAAGAATAGAAGCGCGCGCGGTCAATTTTGCGCGACGTTGCCTCCCTTCCTTCCGTCCCTTTTCCCGGCGTCTTACGCGAAAGAAGCTTCCCGGAGACTTACGTAACAATCGCCGGGGAACTTCCGCGCAAACAAATACGAGAATAATCATCCTTATTTCCTGGGAAGAATGCACGGAACCCGGGGAAAAGGGATACGAGAGCTCGTAACGGAAACTTCTTATCCTTTCAGAAGTCAGCCAGCTCCGCTGATCCCGCGGCTTTGGTTCCGCGGAACCAGCCCATCCCGGTGACGTCTTTTAAACCGATAAGACGTTCGCAACCAATCCCCAAAGCGGACACGCTGTGCTCGAGGAGGCAGCCAGAACCGGGGAAAGAGAAAAAATTAGTCGCCGCGACGGCGAGCTGCGAGTCGCTCTGCTCTGCCTTCGGAACCAGGCCGGGACGGCGGACGCTTATTATTCCGTTCATTCGCCGCGGCTGAATGCGCTCGCTGTCCGTTTAGAAAATTCACGCGAGACTGCGACACGGCTTTCCGAGAGGAGAACGCCTCAAAGGGGAACACCGCGTCTCGAATAAATACCGGAGCATGAATGCGGACGCGGCATTACACGTGCCCTCTTCAACGGCGACCCGCGGTGGATCGTGAAAACGGATTGCCGTGCCGGACGAAATTCTAAACGCGCGATTCTTTTTACCGCTCCGTCCAAGAATCAATCCCTTTTTATTCATTCGGCGAAGCCCGCTGCGAGCCAGGCTGTGATTAAAACGTCGGATCACGGCCGCGACGTCTCGGTCTAATTTTCCATAAACGCGCGCAGAGTGTGTGTCTTGACGCGTTCACCGGCGCGGCGGTTCGTTATTTCGAACAATCCCGCGACCGTTTAGTCCGGCGGACTGAAACCGGGATTCTGAAGTTCGTTAATCCCTTGAAAACTGAATGGTACTTTAGAAATGAATAGTGTAACGGATTTTCGTGATTTAATGTCGCATTGGGAATAATGTCTCCCGGAAATGCCAAATTTCGGGTTGCTGTGAATTTCCCTGTGCCAGTCCTATGCCTATGGAATTTATTGCTATGTCGATTCGATGCTAAGGATCGACGGAAGACAACGCAAAATGGATTGTTTAAGGTAAAAGAAACTGCAGAGCTTCAAGGTACAGGTGGTTTCTCTCTAATTCGCGCTCAGATTGCGCACAAAATTGCGCATTATAATTACCGATTGTCAATAACTATAAAAACGAGACTCCTCTCCCCAAATTGTCCATTTATGTGCGCAATTTGACCGCGAATTAGGGAGAAATTACTGTACTTAGCAATTTCTTCCTTCAATAATTCGATAAAAAGTCAAACTAGAGCTGTTCGCTTTTACAACAACCGCATTCGATCCGTAATCCGAGAATGATTGTTTCAGTTCGCCATGGTCCACTTCGAAACGGAGTCGGAAGATCTTCCGATCGATCAAGCATGATCCCGCGTCCTGGGTGTTCGAGCTACGATAAAAATTAGAGGATCCAACGACGACGACGACGACGACGAAGAAGGGCTGTTCGTGCAGGAAGATCGGTCGCAGTGCGCGTAGCAAAAATGGCGTCGATGCTCGTGCAGGGGAATCGATATTTAAGCTTGTTAATGCTTCTCTCTGACATACAAAAATAATTTCATCGTACGGCGGAGGAAACGGGGGATAAATTGGATTTTCATTGGCCGCCGAGGGGAAAAAAGGGAGACAGGCATCGGGGGCGGCTCGGTGCCGGAGAAGAATTCGATTCCGTGGCTCGCGTGGTATCGGCAATCATTATCAACACTTTACGCGGGTATGACGGGGCTTGCCGGAGAAATTTAAGGGGGAAAGTTTGCTTTCAGGTCGACTTTATCGCGGCCATCGGCTTTATTTCTGCTCGGCGAGGCCACCGGTACACGCGTAGGACGGACTAATCTCGCTCCGAGCACAGATACTTTCGAATAAACGTCTTCCGGTAAATGTATCCGGGAAATTATACGTGGCGGCGATGCTATCGCTGCTGCCTGACTTCCCCTGCACCCCGGGTATATTCCTCCGGATATCGGTCGCCGGTTTTTAATAAACATTCGAACCGGCTCGTCGCGTGAAATATCCGCGGAGCAAATAATCTATCGGGTATCGTCGGCCGGGAACCGCCGAGGGACGATAAAAATCCGTAACATCTTCCGATCGTCCTGGAAATTTAACGCGCTCGTAATTATGATTGCACGGGAGATAAAAGAGGCGCGGGGATGCGGCACGGGGCAACTGCAGCGGCAAGATGGCCGGTCTGTTTCGCGCGTTCGTTTTTCCAGTCACGCGATGTCCTTTGAAATTTATAATAGTAGCCATGATAGTAATAATGATAATAATAATAATAATAATAATAATAATAATAATAATGTCAACTTTATTTATCGTCGGGATAAATTCAGCCGGCGGCATTTTAAATAGACTGGACTGTTCACCGTGCCGTTCGAAGTTACGTTACATCCATCCCTGATTACAAGTTCTTTCATAAGTATTTCTGGTTGAACGAAGAGATGCGCCAGGCGGCGCACGAGTGGCTGCGCTCTCAGACAAAAGACTTTTTTTCTGGAGGTATTCATGCGCCGCCGATGCGCCGGAACACTTCTATGAAACGCAATGGAGGCTACCTACAAAGGTAATGTCATTGTGCACCGTTTGCGGGCGGCGCGGGTGACGGGATAAAAAATATTTCAGCACGATGCCACGTGTCCGGAATTTTTCTGCATAGAACAGTATGCGCTTTCTTCGCAGCCCTCTCTATTTCTCGAGAATTGATGAAATTTTTGAACTCCGAGGGGATGAAAATTTAACCATAAGCAGCCGAAGCATGTGCGACTGCTCTCTTATTTTTAACGATGCGCGTCCGTGCGTTTCCGTCCACGTTTCAGCAATATTCAAGAATTGTTTAACGCGATAAAAATCGCAATCGAATTCGCGTAAGCTGAGGTCGAGTATTCTTCTCCGATTCCGCGTGTTTCACCGAGTATATTCGCGCGCATCTCGGTTACGTCTTGGCAACATTCAGAAATCTCCGCATAGCGGAGAAATCAAGATCGAATTGATCAGAGGCAGTCGAGTATCCGCGGCGTCCCCTTTCCCGTTAACGGCGCACAAAACCGACGTAAAACATTTCACCGAGCTATCTGCATAGCGATAGGAGCAAGTCTACCGAAGCGGCACGCTAAATTTGAAGTCAATCGACCGAGTCGATCTCGAGATTTTACAACAATTCGATAGAGAAAGTTCCGCGAGAAAGAGCCCGAAGTTTTCGATACCGGGCTATGTATGTTACAGCTTCATCAATTTTAAGAATGCACGAGTACGATTCCAGCGCCCCGGGGGCGAGTGGGGGAGGGAAAAAAAGCTGCCGAAGAATCTCTCAACCGCCGGGATCCGGCGGAACGAGCCTCGAGCTCTCCATTCGACCCACCTTTCCCCGAATCCGATCGACCGTCAGGCCATCGGATCTCATTACGAAATGCGCTCGGCGCGGAAGTTGGGGCCGCGACGATCACCTATTTGCGGATCAAGGATCGTCGGCCGTTGAAAAACTGTTCCTCGAGAAGAGAAGAAGAAGAAGAAGAAGAAGTAAAAGAAGAAAAAGAGAAGAAGAAGATAAGCGCCGGGTAGATATCGCGCGAATATCCTTTGAACGGCACGCGAAAAACCGCGACTCGGGATCCGGTAAGTTACTTAAAGATCCGAGGTTCGACTGGTTCCCGTCCCGGCGAACTTCCGATTCCTGGTTGATTGCATAAAGCCGGGTTTAAGGCCGGAACGAAGTTTCGAGTGAACGCGGACAGCCGCTTTAAAACTGCTTGCTCTCGCTACCCCTCCTTCTCTCTCTCTCTCTCTCTCTCTCTCTCTCTCTCCCGCCGCGTCGCTTTTTTCTCCGCTGGTATCCGGTTTTCTTTCAGTTTTCCAGGGGCACGTGTGAACCGGCGACGCGCGCGCGGAAACTTCTGCTCGAACTGGATCGCGCGATTTTAAACGATACACACGTACCCGGGGGCTGATGGTGCTGCAACGGCTACCCTTCTTACGTAAATGAACACCTGAAAGTTCCTCGGACCGTCGAGCTTTTCCGGGCCGAACCGCTCTCGATCCCCCGCCCCCTCCGGCCCCGATCCCCGCCGATCCGGCAAAGAGCCCCGGTCATTTGTAAAAATACGCTTCTCTCCCCTGTGTTGCAGCTACCCTCCGGCACACGGAGTTTCTCCCTCGGCCCTTGTCTCGGCGCTCTCCCACGGTTATCGTTGCTCCGTGCGCCGCGCCGGCCGCCTCAAGAATTCCAACTTGCTCTTCCTCGCCGGATATTACTTGTTGATACGATACCGCGCCCGGCCCGATTCCGTCTTACGCGGTCCCCCGGGAGCCTGACGAACTCGAATAAACCGCATCGGGGATATTTGATACGCGCCACGGCCCCGGCATTTCTTCGGGAAATAACCGAGCCCCGCGGCTCCGATGAAGCCTTTATGCTCCGGCATTTTTACACGGCTGCTCCGATTTCGGTGACCGGCGGATCCACGTATGCGGGGTCCGAGGAAATTCTGCGAGACGTTTCCGACGCGGATGGAGACCTCTGGAAACAACTTCCGTGATGACATTTTCTCGCGAGAATCGGACCTGAAATGCAGAAAAAATCGTGGGAACGTCTTTCGCCGGGAATGACTTTTTAAATCAGCCTCGGAGATTGGAATCAGACAGCGTAAACATGTAACATTGTGTCCGACGAACGGATTGCGGTCTTTGTGCATTTCGAAGAGCAGTTACCGAGCGAAACGCTAGATTGTGAACGAATTGTGGACGAATTCGAAGAATATAAAAGGCTGGATATGTGCGCTGTCGCTGAAACTAGATCTGAAAACAGTGAAAACGTTTAAAGGATTCAAACGCATTGTTGTATCACGTTGAGCTCGTCGAAACGATTAAAAAAAATAGAATAAACGTTTACGCAGCACCCGCGTCTTCCGAGCAACGCAATCGTTATTTCGCATAAAAATCCGCAGTCATCGCCGACTTATTAAAATGATCGAGGGGAGAAATATTGACTCGTTCCCGGTCGCTTGTAATTTGTATTTAAACAGTGTTCCTTTACGACCCGCCGTCTACAGCTGTAGCGCGAGCGACAAATTATTAAAATCGCCGGCAAGCATAAAATTACAAAAGAAGAGAGCGCCGAGAACCCCTTTGATCGGCCGATGTTCGAATTAAAATTTGTTTGAACTCGGCGAGCTGCGAACGTCAAAGGTGACAAAATTCGTAAAATTACGCGAACAAGACTCGACGGGTTTTCGGCGCGGTGGAACAACAATTCCGCGGGACAACGAACCCCGGATTTTCCGAAAAGCTGCAGCAAACACCGGGACCGTGATTATGGAAGAGATTATGGTATCATTTCGAACGGACGGGAGCGAAATGTTCGAGCAGATCGCGCGATCGAATCGTTGAAATGTACAATAAATTCTGCCTAACATCGACGCACAGATCGTGCACAAAAAAATGGACAATTTGGGAAGAGAAGATACGATCGTTCAGCCTGGCGTCTCGTTTTTTATAGTTATCGATTGTCAACAACTATAAATACGAGCCGGACGACTCGAATAATCGTATCTCCTCTTCCATAAATTGCCCAATTTTGTGAGCGTCGATTAGAGCGTCAATCCGAGCGTCAATTAGAGAGAAATTACTGTATTCTGTTTAATCGGGCTCGCGGAGAACTCTGTTCGCCGAGCTGGAAGTAACATTTCTTCGGCGGCGGCCATTCTTCTCGTGAAATCAAATTTGAAGATCGGTCGGACGTGATCCGCGTAAATCCGTCTGACCAGTGCTCGCTGGTTCTACTTGCTCGAAGGGAGATTCCCGACGCCGGTAATTCGAATATAATAGCTCGTTTCATCCCGGAATCCCGTGCACGCGTCCCGAGCGCGATACAGCGAGTGCCAGCCTCGTCGAGCTTTAATTGTTAATAATAATTACAGGGTAAGGGCTAGGCGCTTGATGCCACGGGGAGGCATCGGAAGCGGCCGCGACGAGGAGAATCTCTCGCGTACGTCGCGGGAATAATAACAGCGTTAATGAAATATTCGCCGACGGAGAAATAATGATCGCGCCGTCAAACGCTCGCCGGGAATTATAATACTTTTTCGCGTGCTTCGGGCGCGAGAGGAAATATGAACGGATCCGGGGATATCCCGTGGCGATTTTATTTCGCAAAAGAATGATACCCGGCGTAAATGATTTATACGTCCCATTTCCTGCAGTTAAATCTATTCCTCCGGCTTTCGTTACAACGGAAGGAGGGGCCGAGAGGGGGGCAGACAGGGTGCGGAAGGGGCCGCGAATATTCCGTCACGTGAACAACCGAGCCGTCACCGAATGAAAACGCGCGACGAGCGTTGCACCGATGCAACGCGACACGACGCGCAGCGTGCGTGCAACATGGTCTGCTGCGTAAAAACGTCGAGAGATTTCGCTGCCCGATTTTAAACTAATCGTTCGGCGATATCATCAATCGATAAGTAAACTGTGTATCAATTCGAACATTAATTCCCGAAAAATCGAGTGTTAAATAAATCGAGAACCAAATGCTCGCGTGGAGAATTCGAACAAATGCAAGGATAATTCTAGTTTGCGATTGAGACAGTGCTTTTACCTGGAATAAAATTCATTTTAAAAAAGCGGCCTCAGAATACTCTGTAGCTTTTTACCGTTTTGTAACAAGGTGTTGTATTACATCCTATCTGTGTAATTTTGTTCTGCGACAAACATCGGTGCATCTGAATGTAAACAAGGCTGGTAAAGATGTTCCTGACGTTTGGTTTTTGATTGAATTTGTTTGTTGCGTAAACGGAGTCTTCGCTAATACAGTAATGTCTCTCTAATTGACGCTGAGATTGTGCACAAAAATGGACAATCGATAACCATAAAAAACGAGCCACAAGGCTCGAACAATCGTATCATCTCTTCCATAAATTGTTCAATTTTGTGAACGTCAATTAGAGCGTCAATCTGAGCGTCAATAAGAGAGACATTACTGTAACAAGAATAATAACGATTGTGATCGAAATAACATTAATGACAGCGATACAAGAGGCAAAGAAATTGCAAAAGGAATCGAGAGAACGACAATAACGATTGTCATTGACGAGTAATCGGTTGATCAACGAAGATCAGATCAGTGAAGACCGGATGAAGAAGCAACCGAAAGAATCTAAAATGCACGTAAATGCATCTAGGAAGACCTAATCTATAAATACCGAATCAAAAGATGACTAATTTTGCATTTGGACATTTACGAGAGCATTTCGTTTTTTTGTCGAAAGCTCTTCGGTTCGGCGGCAATACGCGCCGCGTCGGGCTCGCGCGGTGTCGCGTCGCGCGCGAAATTTCCCGGTGAAAGCGCTCGATACGAGAACAACGTGGGCACAGCCAGATAAATGCGTTTCAAGTCTGTCGGAACGGCGCGTGTTTAATGAGTTTAAAATCTGGCGCTGACCCAAAATCATCCCCCCGTGGCCGGCCGCGTTCCGCCGTATTAATTGCACGCACGCTTCGGAACCCGGTCGGCTCGTAAGTAAACACACGGGCCGGCGTTCCCGCGTTCCGCGCCGCTTAGAAACTAAAACACGGAGCCCCGGTGCCGTGGCCCCGATTATTCCGCGCCGTATTAATCGTCCGCTTTTCCGTTTCGTTTAATCATTACGCCGCTTTAATCGGGCAAACACGGATCCGGCCGAGCGATTACGGGCGCGGCGCCGAAGAACGCCGGCCGGCGTTCGGTCGCTTGAAAAATTCATTCCGCGCGTCGGTGCCGCGCGAAACACCGGCGGGAATTATTCAGGTCGCCGCGAAAAAAGATTTCCGAAGCTGTTTCGAATTTGTGTTCGACGAATCGATTGATAAACGAACGCGTCGATCGTCGAGAAGGGTCGTGGAAATCGCAGGAATACGTGGAATTTTTAAGACCCGAGTAAAACAATATTCTGGTGACATTTTCTTAACTCGGATTAGCGTGATTGTAAAGATGTCGGTAGCGTAAAAACCATTTACCAGAAGCCGCCGGTCGTTACTTGCACTAACAAGCTCTGTTTGATCCGATCGGAGGTCCCTCGGGGCTGGCTACGATGACCCGGCCGGGGGTTAGCAAAATTTTCTGGACAGCTGATAGGAGAACGTGCAGTGTTAATCCAAGGACGATGAGGTCGGGACTTAACGCGGTTCGAATTTCTCATCGGTTTTGACCAGACGTTTTCTCCAATAAGTGCGGTTCCGTGAGCGCGGATCGCCGCCGGTATTTTACAGCGTCGCTTAATCCCCCGTTGAAATATTTAAATTCCCAAGTGGTGGCCGCGCGAATGGGATTTAATTAGTCAAAATGGGATTAAATAAAAAGAGAAAGTAGCGCGGCGGCGCCGGGGATGATGAGAAAGAGAGGGAAAAAAAGGACCGGCATAGAAGATACGGGGACAAATCCGGCTGCAGAGAGATTGGGGGCTGTCGTTCGACAGCCCCGAAACGCGACATTGTTAATTAAACGTGTGCTACACACCGACCGGATAATATCGAATCGTCGGTCCTTTTTGTTTTACGCTCGGAGGAGAATCGGCCCCGCGATGCATGCGTTATCCTCTTAATTAACATACGTCATGGCGCGTAATAAACGCGCTTTGTTCCTCGGCCAAAAGCGTCGCGCGACGCAATATTGCGCGTCGCGTCGCGCCGCGTCGCCTCGCCTCGCCTCGCCTCGCGTCGACCGGATTCATTTTTTTCTCATAAATCGCCTCACGGTATCAGCCGTCCCGCTATCCATATGCATGGGAGATCGAATCTCGTCATAGTTATCGTTCGTCCGGCCGCAGTATCGGCCGGAATCAATTAATGTAAATCAAAAGCCGCGAACGAAAGCGCATCGTTCCCCGCGCCGCGGACACCAATCGGATACTTGATCGAAATGGCCATAAAGCATTCCAAGGAAACAACGTGAATAGCACCGCGCGCCGTCGGATTAAGTGAATTATAAGTTGTTCTGCCTGTGTCGCAATTATGCCGTCGATTCTACGGCGTTCTACTCGATTAACGCGCCGCGCGCGCGCGCGAACTTCGACGGACTAATTAGCACGAAAATCGTATCTTCGATCGCGTCGGGTATTATGCCAGACAGTTTTTGGTAGTTTTGTTTGCACCCTCTGCAAACGTTGTGCAATACGGTAGAACTCCGTTTAGGCGAACTCGCCGGGGAACAAGCAGATCATTTTACCGGATTTGTAGGTTTATACAATAGAAACGCGATGATTATCCGCGTTAGTTGTAACTTTTCGTCCAAATAACCGGAGTTCGAGTTCGGTTAAACGGATTTGACGGCAGATTTACGGAACTAAATATTACCGTCAAAATGATGCCTCGCTAATTTGTTCATTTACGATTATTCGGACTTGAAAGTTACATTCATGATTTATTTATTCGATATATCTGTCTGTCGTCGCTTGCAGCAAATATTACAATGACGCTCGTTAAAAATCAGAATAAATGTCTTACTGTTGCTTTTATAAATTAACAGTTTAATTTTAAATTCGATTGAAATTTAAAGTAAACTTATATATATATATATATATATATATATATATATATATATATATAAATTGAATTGATTTTAAAGCTGACTTTAAATTTAATTTAATACTTTTAGTACTCCGTCAATTTAGCGTCAACCGCATAATGTTCGCATAATTAGGGTAACACTCGACGACAGTCCGAATAGCAGGAATTCGGCAGTAGGTCGTCACATCATTGCCAAACATTTCGTTCCAGCAAACAGAGTTCGGATAAGCGAAGTTCTGCTGTACGAGCAAAGTAAAATTTAAAAAAAAAAAAAAGGCTGGCTCATCGAAAAGCTGGGTCGCGTCGCGAAAGGCAACCGAAAATTGTACGCTCGCGGACGTTCCGCGGAGCCTGTCGGAAACCGCGCAAAGGAACTAATTACCGTGTCTAGCCAGGAAAAATCGAGTGTGGTCTGTTTCACGTGCGCCGGAGATCGAACTCGAGTATTTCATATCGCTCGTTAATCACCCCGGCCTGGAAAAAAGCGAATCGCCTCGCCGCGGAGGGTGCGTGCGTGCGCGCAGCAGCCGCTTCCGGAAGCAGGCCGACGGCTCCTTAAACGTACTTTAATTAGCGTGCTCGCCCACGTGCTAATTTATAAATTCGGCAATTAAATTCTTTCCGCATTCGTGGCGCGAATTCGAATTGCAAGAACGCGTCATCGATATTATTTTATGCCGCGACGAATTCGGCAAATCGAGGTGCGCCGACGAGCGTATATTAAAATCTTTTCAAACGGAATAAAATATTTCACGGTGGAAAATGTTCTTTTTTACCGAGGTACCAGTTGAAATTATCGGTTCCACATTTTCCACGTTAAAATCGCGAAAATTATAACGACTCTTTCCGAGGCAAAATAAGATTCGCCTTCTCGTTATCGCACAGTCGCGCGGCGTCGGTCGCTTTTAACGCTCGGCTCGAATGTTCTTTAACGCTCGACTGTTCTCGAGACGTTTCACTGACAAAATTGCAATTGCTCGTAGAAACGTTCAGCGAGCAGCGAGACCCGCGCGACGCGTTTCTCCAGGCTCGGTCGGACGAGACGGTCGAGACAGCATAATTTTCAAATTCGCATCGTTCCAGCGGATCGCAATGCACTCGAAATCTTTTTCGCTCGCCGTCCGGTAAACCATTCGGTTGAACATCGCGGAGCAATTTGAATCGCCGAAACAATTGTTGAAAAAAGTTATCTCGTTTCGAACGGTGCCGGTGCCGACTTGTTTTTCGCGTTCCGCTCTGCGGCCCGTCCGCTGTTAGCGTTTTCGGGCTGCCGAAAATTGGACCGTCCAATTTCTTTATCCTTTCTCGGCGAACGAAGGGAGCATAAAGAGAAGAGATATCGTGGGTGTCGCGGGCTGTATCGGCGTCCCGGCGACCAATAAAAATCACTGACAGAGCACTGGGCGCCTTTCCGGGCGGGCGTGGGTCGACGTTCGTTCCAGATGCGGTCCGCGCGCCTCCGTTTTCGACGGTCCAGCAAATTACCAGCCACCCCGTATAGGCTGACGAAGTTCAGCGGCGATATTGCTGGACACGTACGCAAGATTACACGCTGCCCGCCGTCCGGGAACCCGACTGTGTGGGTGGTTGAATTATGTTTGCGAGGCCGCAAGTTGTCGGACGTTGGTACGATAGCGGTGCACGAAATGAATCGGTTATGTTTCATTCCGGGCTGGCCGCCGCCGCCGCCGGCTGTAATGTCGTAACGTCGATCGCAGGGTGTGCCAGGGGTTAAAGAGCTGCTCGAAAGGCTGCAAAGCAGGGATGCGGATGGATTGGAAACGCGCACGAATGCGGGAGCGCGCGCGCGCGTTTTCATCGGCCGATCGGTCCGAGGCTCGGCGAAACTAACGCGCGTTCGATGAAGACGCATTGGCAGCGACCGAACCAGCCGGCGCCCGTTGAAGAACCGTCTCAGAAACTCGATTCGAATCGTTCCGTCAGCCGTCGATACACCAAAAAACCGGCGACTGCCGGGCAAAAAGGGGGAATTGGCCGGGGGAACTGTCCGAGCCGAGTGTCGCTCCGTACGAGACACCTTCAAAATTGAATGATAAATATTTATGACCCCGTGCCTGATCTTTTGCACGGTCGCGGCTTCGCGAATTTTTCATACGCCGATGAATTATGCAAGTGTCGGATCGTTTCCGATTTATTTTTGACGGATGAGAGTGGCTCGGAATCGTCGCAGCGTGACACGTGTATCGTTTGCCGGCTGGATCCGCTGTCGAGATAACTCGGGATTGAGTTAATTTATAGCAACTTCATCGTTTATTCGACTTGTTCATCGAAGGATTACGTTTTAGAACGTAATGTCGACACCAAACCGCGCCGAGACGAGGAGTTATTTATGAGCTACAATCGCTGGAGAATCTAGATCTTTGGATACGATCGAAATCTTTGATTCGATCGAACGATCGAAGCCACGCTAATCGACGCGACGAGCGATCGCCGATAACGCGATTCGGTCGTTTCGTTTGAAATTATCGCGTGTAAACACAATGCACGGTAAATTCGCCCTAATTTTTCTTCCAGCTTCTAAACAGAACAATTTGGGAAGAGAAGATACGATTATTTGCGGTTTCTTTTTATAGACTCGAACAATCGTATTTCCTCTTCTGAAATTGTCGAATTTTGTGAGCGTCAATCTGAGCGTCAATCCGAGCGTCACTAAGAGAGACATTACTGTAACAAGAATAATAACGATGGTGATCGAAGTAACATTAATGACAGCGATACAAGAGGCAAATAAATTACAAAAGGAATCGACAGAACGACAATAACGATTGTCATTGACGTGTAATCGATTGATCAGCGAAGATCAGATCAGTGAAGATCGGATGAAGAAGCAACCGAAAGAATCTAAATGCACGTAAATGCATCTAGAAATACCTAATCCGTAGGAAGATCTCATTGCGTAGAAAATTGATCTCGCTACAGCACACCGCGATTGAAAATTCAACGAACAGGCTTCCGGCAGATAAAGCATTAAAATATTCAGTGAATCGTTGCGCGCGAAAGGGTCCCTGCAACAAGGGTCTCGAATAGAAAATATGAACTTTCTTATATTGAATGAAATCCGAAGCAGAAGCATGAAGGAAACGCGAGACCGGCGCGTTCGAATAGCGAGTCCTGGACAAAAGGTTTCTTAATTTAAATAGACCGTGACAGGTCGGCTGGGCGAACTGCGTTACGCGCGTTCTCGGCCACCCCCGCGTCGCCGGCTGCTGATAATAAAAATAAAGGTGAAGGATGCAGCGCGACGCACAGCGAAGCCACGTGCCCTACGAAATGGGTCACGGTGCTCGAGGAGCGCGCACTTACCCCCGGCAAGAAGGAATGAAATTATTTCTGATTCGTTCGCAGCGCGGTTATAAATGCTTCCCTCCCGGCCCCGAAGCAGTTCCGCCGAGAACACTTGACAGTGTTACAAAGACCCGATATTACATCAGATTTTTCATCGGGGGGCGCACGCGGCGGCCGCGCCGCGGATTTTCTACTTTCTACTAATAAATACGGGCACATTTATTTCACGGGATTTCTGACGGTTTGTTCTGCCGACTCCGCGGGAGGGCTTGAATTTCTTCGCTGCCGAAGAATGGACACGTATCGGAGGCCCTTTTGTGCGCGCACCGAGTCAGCGAAACTGCGGAACACCATCCGTTACGGCCGACTCCCGCGCCGCTACCGGCTACCTTGGACAAGCATTAACAAAGCTGCGGCAAAATTCAATTGTGCATTTACCCTTGCCCGCGGTTTCGTTGCTACGAATCCTGCCGCGCTCCGTTTTCTGCGCGGCGGACCGCGGTTTCTTTATGCAAAATATACGAGTTTTCCACATCCCCACCGGAAGACCGGTGTCGCTTGTTCTAATATTTCGGCTGTTGCAAACGGCTACGAGTGGAGCTACAAGTGCACGAAAGCACTTATTGCAGCTTCTCGTGCGATACGAAATTTGGCAAATAAAATGTTCGTATGTAATTACTATTTCGAAAAAAGTTTACTCGCCATTCTTGCGTATACGTATACTTTTTTTGTAATAGCAATTACGTATGAATATTTGATTTGTCAAATTCTGTGTTGCATGGAGAAGGATATGCAAACGTATAAATGTCTTTTTGTAACTTATTATTGCGATAGTAATTACGCATGAATATTTTATTCGCCAGATTCTATATTTCACGAAGAAGAATATGCAAACATACAAATGTTTTTTGTAACTCTTCTTTTTGTAATAGTAATTACGTGCGAATATTTTATTTGCCAGATTCTATATTGCACGAAGAAGAATATGCAAGCGTATAAATGTTCTTTTGTAACTTTTTATTGCGATAGTAATCACGCATGAATATTTTAGTCGCCAGATTCTATATTTCACGAAGAAGAATATGCAAACATACAAATGTTTTTTGTAACTCTTCTTTTCGTAATAGTATTTACGTACGAATATTTCATTTACCAAATGGACTATAAAATCCATTTACTATTCCAAACATCTATTTTTTCCCCAGCCCTGCTGTTTCATCGAATGCGCGAGTACGCAACGTGCCACAGTTGTTCAGTGGCTCAGTTCAGTTGTTCAGTTCGAACGAAAATTTTATTGCAAGGATTGAATCGCAACGAGATATAGGTATATAGAGAGCCACGGACCAAACATGTCGCCGATGCTTTAAACAGCAATAAAGAAGATCACGGCGAGAAGATTTAGAATCCCTTGAACTTGATGAGCCCACGGTTGCCAGAAGCGCGGAAATCTGGCACGGAGAGAGAGAGGCATCTCCCGAGGCATTCGGTTCGGCGGTATTTCGGTTGTAAAACTTTCATACCGTACCGCAAACAGTGGCCATTTTCGGTGGGTGCGAACGAACGCAGGAATGCGGGGCGCGCGAAGACCTGCCGCGACCCAGGACAGTCAATTAACAACCGTGGAACGCGCGCGTCGCGCACGGTATTGTTCTTTGCACTGCGGCCGGCGTGTGGGTTACAATTTTGGTCACAATGGAGGGCGCCGATGGTGATGCACCGTTGGGCGCCGCTAAACAATGGTCCGCACGCGGGACGCCCGTAAACGCATCAGCATAAATCGAGCACTGGACGGAACACGATCGACCGGCGAGAAAGAAATGCCGCTCGACGGCGGAACAACGACGAGTGGCCGGATTTTTCACCTGGATTAAGGCGAACCATTGCGCGGCGTTGCACTTTTTCCTCCCTCAAAAAAAGAAAAGAGAAATAAACGTTGATCGATACGTGCAAACGGTAAAATGATTGTCGCAGTCAAGTTTCGTCGCGTTGATTATGAATTTTAATTAAATTCCATTATGAATTTGTATCGCGATCGATTTTCTTCATACAAATGTAATTTAATTGATTTCAGATGGGCAACAATATTTTCGAACGTAGTAAATATTTATTCATGAATTTCATTTGCGAGGAAATTTTAATATGAATTTAAGTAAACATTTTTACCATGGAAATGGAGATTTCGGCAACGTGTGCGAGCCGCTTTGAATGCTCGGTGCATTTCGTGTCAAGGACCTAATTACGAAGCACGAGAATTCATCGGCTACGGCGGTTCCGTGTCTCGGTAACCATGGAGGATGTTTGAACGTTCCGAACGGCAATTCGATGCTCTGGTATATACATATAGTGTACTTTATAATTTGGTGTAACAGCGTTTCGCTGTTCCGTAACTTCGAAAGTCGCGTTTCGGTCAACTTTTACCGGAGAAGGTATCAAAGCGCGCGTCTCGCGGCAACGGGCAGAGTTTCGAGGGCGCGTGTAAAAGCGCGTCGAATTGCCTCCGTTTTATTCCGCTCGTTCTGTTTTTACTCGCTCCCAGCGCGGAGAATTATCCTCGGCGGGCCCGTAAGCCGACACGAGACACCGCTCGAGTACCCTTTGTCCTCGTTAATTCGCAATTAATTCGGCCGGCACGGTTATGCGCGTTCGGCGGCGCTTTTTACGGAACCGCGATGAGACCGAGTCGTCGTCGCGGGTGCACCAGCCGCATTGGTTGCTGCGGCGAGACTCTTATTCGCGCACGTTTTCCTGTTTGACTATCCAGCTGCAACGCGGCGCCGCGCCCGAGTGTGCACCGGCTTCATTTCCTCGCTGTGTGCATTCGGAAACCGGTGTGTACTTTCCTGCGCATTGTCCCGATGGGCAGCCCGTTAGGAGGAAGCTAATTAAGCGAGAAACTGCCGCGGGGGACCCGCTACTTCCCAAAGGTCACCTTCTACTTTATTCTGATTGATAGCGATCGGAGTGCAGTCGCATGCAACGCGTTTAGAATTTCGGTGAGAACGTGACCGACTATTCTTTTCGTCGTCTGGATTCGCGTAGGAGCGTTTGATTTTGTTCAACGGGGGATGGAAACCTCGTCAAAAGTTATTTTACAGTCCGCGTTAATTGTTAACGATCAGGAGATGAATATTAAACAACGATAGACGATTTTATACAACAATCCTCGTCACCTAGATTTATTTTGGAGCATTTGATTTCGTTCAGTAAGGGATGAAAACCTTGTCAAAAATTATTTTACAGTCGTGTTAATTGTTAACGATCAGGAGATATAAATATTAAGCAACGATAAACGATTTTATGCAACAATCTTCGTCACGTATATCTGTATAGGAACGTTCGATTTTGTACAACGGGGGAGGAAACCTCGTCGAAAATGATTTCATAGTTCGTATAAATTGTTAACCATCAGAGGGAAATGATTAAGCAATGATCTACGATTCTGTGCACCAATCTTCGTCGCCCAGATTCGCTCGGGAACATCGGCTCCCGTTAATGAGCTACCGAGTCCTCGTCAAAGATTGTCTCGCACATCGCGTTGCTACTCGGGCGCATCAATCTTTGTCAGCCGCATTTACTTCTGAACATTAAGGAATCAACATGTCTTCGTCCAACTTTAACATCTCGCGCTGTGTCTACCAATTTCCCGGATCAATTTCGTATTCATTTCGTCGAGCACACTGCGCGCAGCTTCTCCCCGAGCGTGAGTTCTTCCATTATACATATAATTACTTCGAAATGTGCACACGTTTCGAAGAAATTTTCATCGAGATCGTGGAGCGACTATGCACGTCGTACGTCGTGAAACAGACGTTTCTCCGGGACGAATGTACTCGTCGTTCGCAGCTACGAGGAGAACAAATCGCGTGATCTGGAACAAAGGCGTGCAATCGATCCGCGGAATCGCGGAGTAGATAGCGAAATCGGATGCGAATTCTTTCGAGCTTGCAGCGCGGATAGCTGCTCGGAATTTCGAAGGCACTTTGGAGGTCTCCGACCGGAAACCTGAGAGAGCCGCTCTGCCGGTGGATTCGCTCCATACGACGTCGTCCTCTGCGGTTCCTCGAGGATTATTGGATAGGCATGTCCGACCCTTGCTAGTCATTAATGACCACTGGAAGGTCCGCCAGGACTTCGATGATCTCCGGCAAGCTTTGCTCGGTCTACATATTGATCTCTCCTACATCTCGGATCATCCTTTGAGGAATCCTGGAAGGATACGTCCGGTCCACGGTGTACGAAGCTTTAATCGAACAAAGGCCGCGCTACCAAAGGTCTTTAATGAACCTTGGACGCCCTCGAGAGTGACACCGGGATCCATCGATCTTCCGCGGTATCTGGCGGTGCCCCCAGAACTCGTCCTCGGAGGGTGACTGGAAAAAATTCGCTTTCAGGAGCTGTAATAATCCGTAATGGCCGTTGATAGAACCTCTCGAGCTACCCCGATGGTTCCAGGACTTGTTGAAATTCTAAGGGCACCGGCAGATTCTGCGGGTTCATCCAGCAACCTTCTCGAGTTACGCGGTCCATTCGAGAATGCAGGAAAATTCGCGTCGACGTCGAATGTTCAAGACATCCAGCGATCCAGCGGGTCTTAATTGACATATCCATTCGGTCGAGTCATTTTAAATAAACAGAAGTTATTTGTCAAGACAAACGAGCTTTTCTTTTCGCTAAATAGATGGGGGTTGAAAATAAATAAAATGAAAAAAAAACAGGAAAAGCAAATAAAACAAAACGAAATAAATGCCCGATAAAAAAGACAGTAGCTATTTATCAGACATTTATTTCGTTTCGTTTCATTTATCTCCAACCTTTTTTTTTATTTCGTTCATTTTGAATCCCTATCTATTTAATGAAAGCAAAAACTCGTTTGTCTCTCGGTGACTCGTAGTGGGTAGATACAAGCAATATGGCTGCACCGGAAGTTATTTATGACACGACCTAATAGTAATATCTGCGAGTTCGTCGATCCGTTTATAACTATAGAAACGTTCGTAATTTAACCGAAGCCTAATAGACGATCCAGTAGAACCTGCCACGCGAGCGGCAAACTCTTGAATCAATTACGCTGTCCATATATGTATTCCTGTTCGAGGGCCGTCTATCCAGAAAATGTGCTGAACCCTGTCCGATTCGTCGAGGTTAAATTAAGGAGAGGAGAGGATTAACAGGGCAGAAGTAAGCCGGGCAACAGATTAGAAGTGTTCCGCGAAAAATTCGAGCGCGAACCCGCAGTTACCGGACGTGTCGTGAATATGTAATGAATTACAAGTTTTTGCGGCAAGCCGTGAATTATTCATAGAGCACGCGAGCTCCGTTAACGGGCTTTAAACTGCATGCGTATACATACCTTCCGGTTGTTCGAGTCCCCATTAATATTTATAATAACTTAGCCGCGGCGGTTTCCTTTGTGCGCGATCCGGGGCCGCCGTTGCTCCCTCTGCCGCGGCTCCGGCCGCGTAACTCTTATCAATTCTTTCCATATTTTAGCGGCGCCGCGTCGCGCCGTGTTCGCGGACCGCGAAATTTTATTGCCCGCGGACCGCGGATTGTTCTATCGCCGAATTTAAACAGCTTCGGCCGTTTCTATCGGTCGATTAACTTGTTGAGCGTCCGCGCGCGCGATGGGATTACCTCTCAACCGCGTTCATTTTGTTGGCAGAAGTCGACGCGGGAAAAAAAAAGCGGTGTAATCGAAACAGCGCGGGCGCGTGGCTATCAATTACCGCCGGAAACTCGAGATTCCAGCTCGCTGGAAGGAAAAATATTTTCCTAAAGGTCGGAGCCCCGCGAGCGGGGCGAATCGGCGGCGCGGGCGAAACGCCGGATCGTTCCGGCGGCGATTCGAACGATCGAATTCCCTTGAAAGCTTTTCGGGATAACGATGCTTAAACATTCGGAAACGCGCGGGATCCCGGGATTCGATTGCCGGTTTAAACCGGACCCGCGCGTCCGCAACGTTCGCGCGACGTTTCCCGAGTTATTGCGGCCGCCGATCTTCGCGATCGTTTTTTTTCTCTCTTTTTCACGGTCGCGCGGAACAAAACGCGGGACGACCGCGAATAATCGGAATTTCGTTTCGAGCTACTTCGAACGCCGACGAACCGGCGCGACGCGTTGTTTCTCCGGCGAATTCCCGCGATTTGTTCGAACGAAACGCGAAACGGAACGATTCCGATGTTTCGTTTCAATCGCATTTCCGTATCCGCGCGCGTCTCGCCGCGCACGCCCCCGGACAAATTCGGCGAACGGTCGACGAGCGTTCGGCGTGCAAATTGATTTCGAAAATTGCGCGAAATAATTGGTACACGCTCGCATAAAATAAGGGTAAACAATGAACTGGCCCGCGCAGCGGCAGCAGCTTTTATTGGCCTTTGCGCGGGCGAACGTTGGCCCGAATGAAAAACAGGCCGTTCATGATTGTTTTTATTCGGGGTCATTGTTTGCGATCCGTTCCGCGGAACAGTTAAAATACTGTATTACATTCTCGTTGCATCGGGAAATGATTTTTCAAATCGGAATCGTTCATTGCACGGGCCGTTGACCCGTCCGGTACGGCGATCATTCTTCTGTCCCGCGCTAACGATTATCGGGAACAATTAAAAAATTTCGCTGCACGCTCGACTCTCCGTTTCCGTAATTCTTGTTACACAGCCGCTAAAACAGCATTTCTGTTTTATTAACCCGATCGAGCATCGACCGGTAATCCTCGTTATTTATCGGCCGGGCGCGTCCCGCGCGCCAATTATTTGATACGCGTCGACTTTTCCGCGCGCACGCGATTTATTCGTACAAATAAGAATTTGCGCCAGCGCTGCGATCGCCGAGATCACGATTAACAGAAATTCCGTTGTAGTTACGAGACCGCGGATCTCGCGCGTACGCGACTATTTTCAATTCTGCGAAACCATTTAAAAAATTCAGCACATCTTTAGTCGACTCTCGTTCCGCGGAACCGAGAGACAAGCAGCGTTTATTTCGCACGAAAATCCGCGGTCCGCTGGATTATTCTAGTAAGTTCGCGCACACGGTCTGCAATCGTTTTATGCGATGATCGGAGAGATCGTTCGCGAAACACCGAGCGAGAAAGTTCGTCGATTCCGCGCGAGACCGATCAGGCGATCCGGTAACGAGACAGAAGATTAACGCGCGACAAAAATTAACTCGCGGCAGCGTGCATGGACGAAACAGTGTCTCCGGGCAAGTGAACCGACGAATGGAATTACGAAGGATCCCTCGATATCGGCGGCTCAACGTGCTTTCCGGCGCGTTAAAAAAATAAACGCGCGAAATTTCCTGATTAACGGGTTCTGGCCTCGCGCGTGTGCGGCTCGGACGAACGACACTCATCGATTCGGGACACGGAACGCGTGTCTGTCCGCTTCGCGTTAATCCGGGAGCTTGCCGGTCGATGTAGCAATCAGCGGCGCCGCGTGCGGATAAATAACGCCAGTGTCTGAAACGCTGCGGCGGTTTCTTCGGCGGTGCGTCGAAGTCACGAAATAAACGTCGACGCGAGATCGCGGCTGGACGGATGGGGGGAGAAGGGGGGACGGCGCGAGTCTATCAGTCACGTCCAGTTTATCGAGTGTCAACGAATGTATTAATCATCCGCGCGAAGGAGATTGCGCCGCGAACAGATTAACATTAAACGCGCGGCGTTAATTACAATCCGCTTCGCCGGATCGCAGTCCGTTTTGTCCCTCGACCGGGGGGGTAACAATTTAACGCATCGGATCGTCGCCGAAAGTCCGGACACGAGGCGGACGATTATTGTCTTAAAAGCTAATCGATCGTCTTACAACGGATTCGCGAAGTTCCCGCGGCCATCCGAAGATCCTCTTATCAGATTAATCGTGAACCGCGCGCGAGAGTTCGTCGTGAGTTCCACGAATCCGTGGATGTTTTCGTTATCGCGAGTATCGACGCGACCGATCATCACGTACGAGATAATCTTCGGCTAAACAGAATCGGCCGGCGATACCCGTCGAGGCGTTAAATCGCGAGAACAATGCGGTCTTCCGGACTTCGGACCTCCGCAACGCGCGGCCGGAACGTTCTCCGCTCGAATCGCGCCGCGCCGGGGAAATTAAGTCCGATAAGTTGACCTCGAACGTTTCGCGCGAGCTTGTCGGGACCCCGCGAGATCCGGTGATCCCCGATCCGAGATTGCAGTTCTCTCCGTCCGCTCCACGCCGGTCTTTTTTTCTTTTAATTAGTCGGCGCAGACAGCGCGCGGCCTTTAATCGTTAACGAATTCCTGACGTCGAGCTCTGTGCCCAGCGATCGCTCGCCCGAATTAACGTCCTCGACGCGTATTGTCCCGCGAAGGTCTCCGCGAGAGAGAGAGAGAGAGAGAGAGAGAGAGAGAGAGCCAGTCCCTTTGTGACCGATCCGCAGCCAATTGTTTCAACGAATTTAGTATCGGGCACGCGACGTTGCACAGCGAAAGAATTACAATCCCGGCTTTTGTCCGAACCCCTGACCCCTGGACCCCGCCGGCTCGACTCTCCCGAACGGGTCGATCCTTTTGAATCCACGTGTAGATCCTCGATCGTGCCGGCGATCTTCCTCGGACACGTTCGGCCGTAACGACTTTATATAATTGAACTTTGATTACGCGGCCCGATCGCGCGATTCGTTCACGTATTTCCCAGCAGCCGGGCTTCCCCGTGTTCCGCCAGCGGTCGCCACGCAAATGAGAGGTCTCCGTTGTAAATAATATTTATCTCCGTGCCCGTCGATCCGACGGAGCGCGTCCGGCGCGGCCTCAAACACCGACGAAAATAACTCTTTTAACCGAGCGTCGACGCGCGTGTCCCCGATCGCGACCGATCCGATTACGAAACGCGTATACCCCCTGCTTTAGGATTTCCCGTGGCCCGTCGATTTTCTCAAAATATAAATTCCGACCTTGTCACACCGGCGCGTCCCCCGGACCCCCGTTACACACGGCCCCGCGTTTCGTATTATTCGAAAACATAATTCCGATCGACGCCTCGCGCGTTTCCAATGTGTTCGCGCACCGGCGCAAATTTAATAGGAATCCCAGGATTTATCTGCGGCAGAGAAAACGTGACTCGTTGCCCGCCGAGCCGTCGGCGAACGCTACATTCATTGTTACCGCAGTTGCGTAACACGTGTTTCCAGTGAAATTAGAATCGCTTAGGATACCGCGAACGAAGAAGATCTTGTCGGATACTTGTCTCTCGATGCTTGTGTATCTGCTCCGGCAGACGATTCGTCGCGGAAAGAACGCGGGAACAATGGAAGCTGTGATTGATAGTACGTAGTTTCCAGCGAGGAAACTCGTTCGTCATTTGGCTGATCGAAAATGATTTCGTTCCAGCCAACTGCGGCAGGTTTAGAAATTATTCCGCGCATTGTCCAGCGAACGCAATGATAATCGGAGAAGCAGGAAGCATCGATAATCTCGAAAACATCGGTAAAATATGTCACCTTTAGAGAGAAGTACCCATTCTCCCCTACTTCGAAAATTCTGTGTTCTGCGTTATCAGGATTCGGCGATCCGGTATTCACAGAATTTAGCTATGCAGTAATGTCTCCCTTACCGACGCTCAGATTGTGCAGAAAAATGGACAACTCGTTTTCATAGTCGTTGACAATCGATAACCAGAAAAAACGAGCTCGAACAATCGTATCTCCTCTTCTATAAATTGTCCAATTTTGGGAGCGTCATTTAGAGCGTCAATCTGAGCGTCAATTAGAGAGACATTACTGTACTTATTAAGCAGTCGAGTCTTAATTCACAGTCTTCGCAGCAAACGAAGTTCTCCGATCAGCCGCGACAAAGAAATCAACAGGAACGCCGGCGCTTCACTGCCGCTTGGACAAGATGGTGGAGAACTGCGAGCAGAGCTTAGGCAACGCGCTCCTGACGGTGAGGATGGTGACGATGGCCGTGAGAATGACGGCGAGCGACCGTGCGTGTGGAATATCCTCTGGCAGCCACCTCATTTGGAAGCCGAGGATCTGCGCGGCCATGCCGAGGACGAGGCAGACGATGCCGAGCATATTGTGGGCGAACTTGAGGATCACCGGCTTGACCAGCTTCCGGAGTCTGGCCGCGATGAGGACCGGGTAACCCCAGATAGCCAGGAACAGCATGATCACGAGGGAGGAGATGCCTAGTATCCCGTGATTCGACCTGAAGTGGAATTTCTTCACTTTGTACATGACCGCGACTCCGGCGATGACGCAGACGAGGCCCAGGACCTGCAGGATCCAGTGCACGTGTTTCCTGGTTTGTCGAGAGATTGATCCCGTGATGACGTCCTCGCCAGCCAGCCAGATAATGCCCTCGGACATCAGCAGGATGTACTGAAACCGGCAGAAGAGGGGTCGGGTCGTCAAGGAACGGTGGAAGTTGCAGTCGTTTCGCCAAGTCGTTAGAACTTCTTTGGCCACCCCGGGACTGTCTCTCGGAGACCGAGGGTGCAAGAGAGAGCCCGAGAGAGCGAGAGAGCAATAGAGCAAGAGAGAGAGAGAGAGATCCTCGAGGTCATTGCAGAATTTCGATTTCGCGTTTCAGCCCCGGGGTGTGTAAGTGGAAAATAAATGGAGCAATTTGAATCGCGCGCAATCGCCCGCCGACACTGCCGACCCAGCAAGGTTACCCCGGAACTTCTTCGACCCTCCCTCGCACTCTCCCTTAGCCCCCCCCCTCTGTCACCCCTTTCTCCGCTCCTTTCTTCGCGGGAGAGCCGAAGAAGTTCGCCGCGCTTTTTTTCGACGATTAAACCGCTCGAAAATTTTTCGCGGAATGAAACTTTTCGCGCGCCACCGCAACCGTTAACCCGGTGATTTAACATTCCCCGAAGGAACCCGGGGTTCCTTCCCCGGTGAAGAAAAAAGTATGACCGTCGCGTATATTATCTTACCGGCGTGGAGGAATCCCGCTCCCCCGGCCCCGATCTTCGACAATTGTTTCGCGGCGACTGTTTATCGCGGCGGAACTTGCACTCCGACCGGATCGGCCCGGTTGTTTTCCACTTTGTTGGTCTTATGCCGGCGGCTCGCCGGCGACTTCGCCGGCTTGGAAAGTTCGTCGTAATTAGACCGAGTCGAAGGAGAGGGATATCAAATTTGATTCCCCCCCTCTGCCGCCGAGCCGCTCCCGCGAAAATTGCAATCAACTGTTTCAAATTCCATTAAAATCTCGCGACCGGGTCGATCGTCCCGCGGATTATTTTTGCGCGCTGTTCCGCTCGCCGGACAACTTTGTTTCGAACTGCGTGTTACGCCTTTTTTACCATTGATAATTGGTCGCTGTTTAATTTGTGCGGGCTTGCGCGCTCGCGACCGGGCCGAGTGCAATCTTCGAACGGGGGAGCGGACGAATTAAAATAATTGCAGCGCGCTGACACGATTCGCTTTGTTGACAAAGAGAAATTGTTCTTGGTCGCGTGGATGCTGATTTATTCTTGAGACGTTAAAAATAGCCGCGACGTCGAACAGCTGGAACATTTCTGATCGATTTCGCGCAGACTTTTGCGTATTCGTGATAGAAATGATTAGAACTTCGCGAAACGGCAGAAAAATATAGTAATGTCTCTCTAATTGACGCTCAGATTGATGCTCTAATTGACGCTCACAAAATTGGACAATTTATGGAAGAGGAGATACGATTATTCGAGTCTCGTGACTCGTTTCTTATGGTTATCGATTGTCAACAACTATAAAACCGAGCTTCAAGGCTCGAACAATCGTGTCTCCTCTTCCATAAATTGTCCATTTTTCTGCACAATCTGAGCGTCAATTAGGGAGACATTACTGTAACTCGACGCGCTGCCGTTGAATTGTTAATTTAACCAACGAAAGATTCCCGGGCAATTAGCTTATTTTTGATGCCGAAACTACACGGTGGAACGACTGCGACTGCTATCGGACGGTCGCAGACAATTGCGGGGGGATTAGTCGGCTAATTTCATAACGATCGCGGTCAGAGAAGACACCGAGGAGATAACGGAAACGCTCGGGAACCAGTGCAGGTCATTGTGCAGCGTGCAATGGCGGACCTAATTATTAGCCGGTGGGAAACGTGACTGGCGAGCGAAGTTCAGCCTTTTACCCCCGGACGATTCGCAGGGTGTTACGCCTCGGCTAAAAGATTGCGCGCACATACCCCGAGGGTGCATAAAGTTATATGCACGTCCAGGGTGCCCAAGGTTCGAGCCGAGTAGTACAGGGTCAGGGCGGTCAGGAAGCCGATCAGCAGGTGATTCACGCAGTCGATCGTCGTCAAGAGCTTCTGCGCCAAGGTCGACCTTGGGGTCTTCTCCGTCGAGGGAACGAAGGCCTCTGGATCGCCGATCGTCATCGCCTTCAGCGATTGCTGCGACCCGTTGTTCAGCACCATTTTGTCTTTCTGGGAAAATCCAAAGGGCGCAACAATGCGCGACAATGTTTAATATCGAACGTCGAGATCGATAGGGAAATGTTTGCGCGATTTTTAACGAACCTGCGGGGAAGCCGTGCTCGGAATTCGCAAGCGGGCGCGGGTCATGAATTTTCGTAGAATATTATTGGGTCGTGCGGGAGATATTTCGGCGAGCATTTTCATCGGATTGGGACATCGATTGCAGCCGGATCTACATACAGATGACACAACTTTCGCCGCGTAACCAGAAGGCTATAATCCTTAGGATGTAGATAAGGTTAATAAAACTAAGCACCCGGCGGGATCAGCGCGAAACAGAAGATCCGGTCGCGGCGGGAGGGGGAGGAGCTGCAATAAACCGGCCGACGACAATTATCGATATCGAATCACGAGTTAACAATGATCTTTCATCGGTATCTCAAAAATCTAGCTGTCCGAGTGCCGAACAAATGTCAACTCGGATAACGAAATAAAAGTTCTGTCGAATGATAGAACTCTGAATGGATGTTCTTCTGCGTACAGTACCTCGCGAAAGTACACATTCGAACGTCTTTTAAAACGTAGTAACTTTTAATCTTACGCGATTACTCGACCTCTTTTTTAGATTTTAGAAAGACTAATTTACTTTACCGTACCTAAGAAATTCTAATTCAATGTAATTTGGCCGAATTTTTATAAAATCATTGCGTTTCAAAAACTGTTCGTATACTTTCGTGATATACTATACAGTCGACGGTCCATTAATTAATTATTATCATAATTATACAACCGGCGATGTTCTACATTCAATTTAAAGCTTTCTTCAGCAATTTTTCAAAACGTATTTTGTGTAATTCGATCGCTGACAATCGAGTAATTAAGAGACGATTTAGATGCACCGTAAGTTAGAATCGATTATGCTAATCGTGCTTCGAAAAATTGGTGTCACCGGTCGTGATCAGAAATGCACGGAACTCGCGATCTGTTATTTACATACAGATTCAATCGGTATTTCGAGATCCAAAGATTTTTTCCAGCCGGCGTGACGCAATCTCGAACCACTCAGCTGTTAATCTATGTCTAATTTCGCCTCTTGCATTATCGCTGTCCGAATTGATATCGCTTGTTGTCCGATTGATATTGTATCTGCTCGCCGAGAACTGCCGCTTTTTCGACGAACTTCGCCGTCGTGCACGGGATCGTCCGAGAAGCCTCAAAGAACGTTTGCTAATAGTCAAAGGGCAGCGTCGCGATAGTAATTACTGGCCACGATAAAGGGAATTAGAGGCGTTACGGGTTCCGGGCAATGCGTTCGAGTGATTACATCTGGGAGCTCGGCGGTGCTGACCCCTTTAAAATCGGGTCACCGATCGAAAGAAACGGAAATGAGTCCGTTGATCCCGCGCCCGCGGTCCGAAGGAAACGAAAATGCAAAAGCCAAGCAGACAATGGCAGTCTAATATCTGCTGCGCGAGAAGCCGGAACGCGGTTGACAGACCGCAGGTCGCCGCACCGCGTGGCTACGGATTGATCGATCTGTTTTATTACAGAGGGATCCGTTTTTATAATCCCGATATTTTGTCGAAGTTTCGTCGGAGCCAAATGGCGATTGACGTCCATTCACGCTGGAACGTCGACGAGTTCCTCTGGTTTTGTTGGCTGGGGATTTCCTTGTTCTACGATATTATATTCGAAAACTGTACTGAAACCGTGGATACCGCGGGCGTCCGCGCAATTTTTCACGATTCTCTGCACTTTATAAAGTTTCATACGCCGTGAGCGAAGAAAAATCCGCTGCCTATGGGTCGCTAATTATTAGACCGCGGATTTTACGCGTTTATAGGAAAAATGGTCGGGCGGAATTTAAAAGAACGAGTATGTTAAAAGAATTTAAGGACGCCCATGTATTATTTTCGACTCGCTGACATTTTGTTCGAGGAAGAAAGAAATATCTATTTGATTCATGTTTGTTGCAATTCGTGAAGAATTGTTGCAACGACGAATGATACTGTGAAGTCATTTGATCCAGTCTTTAAAAAGTTATTGCGCCAAATTCTTCTGATTTGCCGTTTAATTCTGATCCAGTCTTTAAAAAGTTATTGCGTTAAAATTTATATTCAAAGCTGTTCGAATATTTTTTGCACCTCCTGTATTTTGCAACTGGTGCAATTTGTATCTTGTATAAAAAAAAGCCTCACGAACGATGACTAGACTGCAGATTACAGTAAATTCTCGCTAATTTTCCTTCAATTTTTAAACAAAAATGAACAATTTGGGAAGAGGAGATACAATGATTACAAATTGTGCATTTTTGTTCGCAAGCTAAAGGAAAATTAGAGAGAATTTCCTGCAAATTGTAAGAAACAGAGGAGCCACTATGTGAATTTCTTTCTTTCCCTAATCATTTTGCTAGCTCGAATATAGTACGCCAATGCTGTTCCATTCGTCCAGTCCTTCGACCGTTTAAAATTGCAGCTGTCATCGCGGATGTCCACGGTGCTAAGGGTTGTGGCGCGGCGTCGACACAAAGACCCGTCATATTTTCGAAAGTAAAGTGCGGCAGCGCAATTCCGTAATTGCGTTCTCATGGTGGAGGCTGTCGGTCGGTTCGACGAGGAAACGCGGCACGGTCCCCGCAGAAAATCGTCCGTCAGGCGGACACAATATTTTCGGTCGCCATAATCTGTCCGGGCAAATTGAAGCCAGTAAATGAAATAAACAAGTTTCCTTCCGACCGAGGGACCGTCTCCGGCCGCGTTACGTTCGTCTCGATTTATTTTGCCGACAATATAGTTCGTCAGCGCCCGCTTCCTCCGCCGACGACGACTTTTCCGTCCTCGAAACGCTCGTCGACGACGGAGTCACAAGTTTTCGGGACGCGTCGTCGTCGTCGTTGTTGCGCTCCGTAAAAACGGTGCAACGCGGCCGATTATTAGACGCGAATTTCCCGTCCATCGGAACAATTCCTCTCTCCCTAAAAAAAGAACTATTTTTTCGTCGGCGAGAACTTTTCGTGCGGCCGGCTCGGGAACAACGGGCGACGACGAAAATTGAAATAATGGAGGAGAGAGAGGAAAGACGGGGAACGGAATCGAGAGAAGGTCGCAGCGGCGAGCGAGGGGAACGGAAAGGGAGAAAGCGGCCGAGAAAGCGGGGAAATAAAAATGGCAAGTCCGGAAATTCCGTGGGAATTTTAAACGACTCGTTAACTCACCAAACAACTCGCTTCTCCTTCGGAAAATTACGGGAGCCGCAGTGGTGTCGTCGTCGTTGTCGTTCTCGTTGTCGTCGTCGTCGTCGACGCAAAGGCCTGCGTCAGTCGGTTACGAGTTTCCCGGGAACCGAGCACAGACGCGGATCCGCGCGCGATTACTGTTATACTAATTGAGGAAATCTCAATCGATCGGAACACCGCCTCTCTGCCGCAGTATTGAGCAAATTCCTTTTTTTCTTCTGTCCGCCCCACGCGGCCGCTGAACCAGATAATTGGAACGCGGTGCTTACGTGACCACCGACGCGTCGCGGCGCTCATTAATTAAAAAAAGGCGGAAAGCGAACCGGGTACGTGACACCGATAATCAGATGTCATTTTTCTTCCCTTTTTTTTGCGTCGCCGGATCGCGCGATTCTCGCCGTTCGCCGAGCAGATACGCGATAGCTCTCTCGCCGCGTGCACCGGCACCGCGTAACGCCGACTGACGCGCTATTGGCATTTCTACCGGTTCGGTAAAAAGAGGTGGCACCTGCCGGCGCTGGTAATTAGTCCGGTCCCAGGCCCGCGGACTCGTTCGTTAACTCCTCTGCGGAAAGAAACGCGAAGGAGTTCCAACCCCCTACCCACCCCGCCTTTTCTTTTCCTGGCCGGAATATCCTTCGCCGCGGTGAAAATGGAAGAGCCCACCGTGTTTCGTAAAACTTCGGACAAAGGAAAGTTTGTTTGTGTGGACCGGGACATTTTCTTGCGGCGAAGATAGAGGACAATTCTCTGCTTCATAAATACCGGGACGAGGAAAGTTTTCTTTGATTAACCGAAAGCTTTTCGCCGCTGCTGCAACGAGAAGGCGATTCGCCGATCTTGCGAAAATCCGATCCGGGCGATATTTTTCATCGATCGACTTTCATGGATCGTCTTTCCGCGGCCAAGGGCTCTCCCAGGAGTTTCGCGACACTTATCGTCCCTATTAACGCGCGATGATCCTCGACTTCGTTATCGCCTGCAAAATAATTTAACGATTAATCCTTTGGTGTCCGATTTATTTTCATTTGCGTTCTATCCGAAGTCAAGTTTTACGTGCACGTAGATGCTAATAACGAGAAAGCTTGATTTTATTAGCGTAGGTTATCCTACATATCTACATATCCTACAGTATATAGCTGGGACGCATATATCCCCATAAACTCCAAAGGGTTAACAGCAACAGCACCGGGCGTTAAAAGTATCCTGTCCGTGTTCTGATCTCGTGCAAATTACAGTGTCGAACTTTTATTTCTACCAATTTTTATATTAATATACGTTGAGACGAATGAATTTATCGAACGGTTTCCGATTATTTATGCCGGTGGACTATAAATATTAAGCTAGCGTATAAGGTAACGAGAATAATAATGGCGTGGATGGTCGACAGTCAGCGTTTTACGGTGCGTTGTTACCGAATCGAAGCCTTTTAGTCGATGCTTCAACGATATTCTGTAACCTGCGCCAGCTTATTAATATTACAGTAGCAACAACATGTATTCAAGTACATTTCGTTGTCACTCATATGTATGTATAGTCGCTCCGTCCGTGTGTTCTACGTGCAGATCTAGCTTATCGGCGACGTATGCTTGTGCGCGCGATGAATATTGTATTTAATAATCTTCATCACTTTCGGAGCCCGGATTGCATTATTCATACCAATTTGATACTCCCGTTAATCCGTTTCAATTGCACATGTGATTAACTCGATAATTATTACGTATTACATTTAACATGATACGACTGACGTACATCGTTCGCATTAATTTTCCTGTACACTTCGCGATTCAACCGGCGGCGCGTAACGAGTATTCAGAAAATTAACGGAAGAAAGACGGTACCTGACGGTGATATCGGAAACACCTGTGCCAGTGATTACGAGATTCGCTGCAGACGGACGCGTAAACAGCGAGCGACGGGAGTCCGGAGCCGAAGGGGACCAAATACAGTAATGTCTCTCTAATTGACGCCCAGATTGACCAGAAAAATGGACAATCTGGGAAGAGGAGATACGATTATTCGAGCCTTTTGGTTCGTTTTTATAGTTATAAATTGTCAACAATTATAAAGACGAGCAGCAAGGCTGAAATAATCGTATCTCCTCTTACTAAATTATCCAATTTAGTGGACAATCTGAGCGTGAATTAGGGAGACATTATTGTATATACAGCGTATGCTGTACACAGTAATCTTGTAGCGTATGTATAACATTTACAAAAAATCCATCTACACTGACACCCCAATCTATCAGGAAATCCATCCTACTAGTCTCAGTAACTGGTCCAAAATTTTGATATCGATCTCGGTGGCCCAGTTACTGAGACTAATGGAATTGATTTCTGGACAGATCTCAAAAATCCCGAAAATGAATTCCACTAGTCTCAGTAACTAGTCCACCTAGGTCCATAGCAAAATTTTGGACCAGTTACTGAGACTAGTGGAATTGATTTCTGGACATATCCCAAAAATCCCGAAAATGAATTCTACTAGTCTCAGTAACTGGTCCAAAATTTTGCTAAGACTAGTGGAATTGATTTCTGGACAGATCTCAAAAATTCCGAAAATGAATTCCACTAGTCTCAGTAACTGGTCCAAAATTTTGCTATTGACCGAGGTGGACCAGTTACTGAGACTAGTAGAATTGATTTCTGGACAGATCTCAAAAATCCCGAAAATGAATTCCACTAGTCTCAGTAACTGGTCCCCCTAGGTCGATAGCAAAATTTTGGACCAGTTACTGAGACTAGTGGAATTCATTTTCGAGACAGATTGGAAAAATCCAGAAAACCAATTCCACTAGTCTCAGTAACTGGTCCACCTAGGTCCATAGCAAAATTTTGGACCAGTTACTGAGACTAGTAGGATGGATTTCCTGATAGATTGGGGTACCAGTGTAGATGGATTACTGTGTATCGGGATCGCGTTTTCGAAAGCATCCGATCGGGTCGCGGCTCGCGCTCGCAGGCGCTTTATGAAAACTGAGCAGTCCGCTGATGAGTTAGCTGCGACTGCATCACGCGGTGCATTACGTATCAATCGCGAAACGATGCCGTCCGTGGTGTTTACGCGGTACACAATGCACACTCCGTGCGCTCGCATAAATATTTGGGAATTATTTAACGAGCGAATGGAAATTCCGTGGGGTTTCGCGTCGCCGTGAAATCGGAGTCCTGTGCGCGCGGTCGGGACGGATGACGCGTTTCCACGCGGCCGACAAGCCGGAATGGGAAATCCGAGGGAGGAGGTATGATTCCACGGAGGTTGACGGGGATTAACGGAAGAACGGCGCCGCCTGAGATTGCCGCGAAATCAAGCGGCGCGGAAATAAATACTGTAGGCGGCTGTTCGAGCCGCGACGAAAAGTTTCGGCCGCGCGTCAGCTGCGCGCGGGGGCCCGCCCCGCGTCAGCCCGCCGTCGATATTTCCCATGCAAATTCGATGCAATTCCGCGAAATCAGATTATTGAATTTAGATTCGATTGGAGCCGGCCGATAGAATTCTATGAAAAGTCCGGGGGGCGGCGGCCCTTTAAACGAGATTAATAAACGTTCCTCCGGCAAGCCCGGCACGGCACGGCCCGGCCCGGTCCGACTGCCGTCGTAAATCGGGAATTAACCGATCGCTACTATTTAGCGAGCAATTTATTTCGATTTAATTAGCTCACGGTGTATTCAACTTTCCGGCCGGAGACTTTTCTGGGACGCGCGGGCCGCGCGACCACCGCGCCGCCTCGTACAATTTATTTAATATTAATTGCACTAATTACCGGACGCGATTACCCGGCCCGTGCTCCGCCGAAACGAAACTAACGAATGCCCGTGCGAAATAACCGTGCGCACGAATGAATTAATTCGCCGCCGGACGACCCGTTGTCCGGTTTGTCAAGTCCGTTGTTTGTCATTGTTGAAATCTGCCCGGCTCCGCGAACGCGTATCGACCGTTTCGCGAACGCATCCTACGCGCACGGGACATACAGCGCGCAATAGCACATTTGCTGTACGCGATTCGTAATATTAATCGATCCTGTAATTCGCATCTCCGCGGAATGTTTTTCGAAAAATGTCGCGACCGGATTGCTTTTTACGTTCTCGCAATGGAATCCATTAATCCGTGAATTTGTTTATTTTCATTTTCTCGCGGAATTTCCCGTAGCTAATGCGAACGTGATTCGGCTCTCGTGTCCAATGGATATGAAAAATTGAGTTATTCCGGGGGAAAAATACTGTGGTTACACGCGCGCGCTGAAGCACCCGCCGGATTAAAAGCGATGAAATGTTTTATTAAACCGTGTTACGCTGCGCGCGCTCGCACGCCGCGCGACTTGCTGCAACTTAGATTACGGATGCAAACGTTGATGACTCAAACGCCGTTGTCGCGGAGTGGATGCGCGTTATTGCGGACTAATATTAAGGCCTGCGAGACATCGCGACGGCGAATGAACAATGCGATGTGTTTCGTAGGAAAATTTCTTCGAACGAAACGATCGAAAACCAAACCTCTTCGCAGACCTCCGAGGGGCGTAACAAATTTTTTCGGCGAATCGAATCGAAATTTTCTCGAAGAACGAAGTCTCCTCTTTCGAACGGGACCAGAAACGTCGCGGTGCGATTGTTTGGGGACATTTCACACCGGTTCGAATGAAAAGTGTGTGCCGCGAACGGCGAAGCACTCGATTTCCGGGGTCGTAAAATGTAAAGCGAAAATTCGAGGAAGTTCAAAGCGCCGTAACTTCGTTGAACGAGATCGTACAAAGATCTATCTAAGCTTCTTCGAAAGAGCGAAATCTGTACTTTCAAGTCGTCTCGGTGATTTTAATCTAGAATCGCTGTTCCCTCGGCGGCCACGTTTTGTTCGAACACGTTCGTTTTTCGTATGTCATCAACTTTGATGACATACGACGGGATCGAAAAATTTTTTCAGCCAACGAAACACTCGCGATTTTGAAGAACGAAGTTTCCCCTTTCCAACAAGACCAAACGCGTCCAGCTACGATTTTTTCCGGCGACATTGTGGCCATTTCAATGAAACCTGTTTCGCAGAATTGCATCGAACGAGCCGTCGTGGAACGACGAAATTCGGAAAGGTGATTGTTCCACGAATTTTCTGAAAATGATTTTTTCCACGAACATGCTCCAACATCTCGGGGGATGCGTCTACGGGTCACCGCTATATAATAACATTAATGCCAGACAGTGGCCGTGTTTCCCAGCACAGAGACGAGTTTGTTCTATCGGCAGGCCTCTCTCCTTCGTGTTCCATAGAACCGGAAAGGAGTTGTACACTTTGAACCAGCAAAGCCGAACCAAACGATCGCTACCGTGGTCTATTGTGATCAACTGGACCGATTGGAATCAGCATTGGAGACAAAACGGTCAGCTCGGCTCGACAGAGCCATGGAGACAGCCAGATGGAAAGAGAGAAGAGCGAGAGAGGGAGAGAAAGAGGGAAGATATATATACATATATACATATATATATATATAGAAAGAGAGAGAGACAGGGAGACACAGAGAGAGTCCTCTTCCACTGGGACAACAGAAGATCGCGTGTGGCTAAACGTAGTTAAACCAGAAATTGGAGGAACTTCCAGGGAATTTCGCTCGGCCTCTGTCCGGTGCCGTTAACTATTCATTCTAAAAACGTAGGATAAACGAATTTTGTCCATTCGCAATACCATTAAGGGTGAGGCTTCGTTTACCTACTACACAGAGCCCCCACTGCGCACGCATACAAGAAACACATATGTACACGTACACAACCTGGTCCATAAGTACGCGGCCACTTGCCACTTTTAACGAACAAGCGATGCACGATATGAATGAATCCTGTATAAACGATGCATGTCGGCGAATTCTGGCGGCATTATAAATTGTGTGCGATTGAATTATTTAAAGTCGCCGTTCGTGTTCATCCAAATAAATACTTTAGTCGAGAATGATATGAATCATTTAGTGACCCACATTTTCTAAAAATTCTTCGCCACGTTCCTTATCGCCTCCCGTTCCCATTCGATACATCCAGCCAAGGACAACAACAAATTACCCGACAATCGATGCTCTTTCTATTAGCATAGATACGAATAGAACGATAAGAAAAATTCCACGGAGTTATTTCGATTCGGATCGCGCCCGGAATATTTCTACTCGAGATCCAATCGTGCATTCGATTCGGTAATTGCTAGTTCTTTCGACGGAATACTGTAATTTTTAGCGGAAATGCCAAATTTCGGGTTGCTGCGAATTTCTCTGTGCTAGTCTTACGCCTATGTAATTTAGTGCTGCGTTGGTGCTGAGAGCCGACGCAGTTCCCTCCGAATTGCCTTCGAATCGTGGCACGTGGTCTCTGAATTGCCTTTGAATCGTGGCATGTGCCCTCCGAATTGCCTCCGAATCGTGGCACGTGGTCTCTGAATTGCCTTCGAATCGTGGCATGTGCCCTCCGAATTGCCTTGAAATCGTGGCACGTGGTCTCTGAATTGCCTTCGAATCGTGGCATCGCGTATCCATATTAACGCTAGATTCACGGAAGCCGTCAAAATGGCGGGTCACTAATTCTTTAATTTACGATTATTCAAAGAGTAAAGATACGTTTACGAGTTATTTATTCAATTTACACATATTACTCGCGACAAATGTTACAATAACACTTGTTAAAAATCAGAATAAATGTCTAATTGTTACTTTTATGAACTAATATAAGACAGTTGCTTTTTTGTGCTCCGTAAATCTTTTTTCGCCGACTGCTCCGAGTTTTTCTAAAAACGAGCCGCGATTCCCGAAGAATCTATGCTATTCTCAGATCTGCCGGTTTCAATTCCGACCTCCGAATATTTCCCGGAGATATTACCGTTTACGACCGCGGTGTTTATTCGCGTCAACGTCACGTCCGTCGCGTCGGTTCGTCGGGAGGTGTCTCGGCGTACGTACGAGATAACTCGTCCGATTCGCGGCCGCGATTAAACGGCCGCTCCGCTCGGGTTTATCGCGTGCCGGCCCGCAGAATCGGGATCGATGGAACCTTTATCGGTCTTTTCCGCGTTATTTTCCTCTCGTTCGCCGTCCTCGGTGTCGCGGCGATATTCGGTGAACGGTCGAATGTGGCTGGCCGCCGAAGCCGCGGTGTCTTCGGCGGCGTTCGCGTAGACGGAAAGTGGGTCGCGCGGAGAGAAAGAGGATTGGAAGTAAAATTAATTAGCAGGAGTAGTCGCGATATAGAGGTTTATCAATTTTAATTATCCCCGGCTTAACGAACTCTTAATTAGAAGCAGAGGCACGTAATTAACATCTGCGAGACGCGATTTATTTTTATCGCCAGGTAAGAACGCGAGTCGGCCGTCGCGGGATCGCGTCACGAAGGAAGACACTCGATGACGCAATGCCCGGCAGCTTCTTCAATCCGTTTTCCGATTTCCGCGCGCCGGATCACGAGCGCGGCCGATTTATCGTGCCTCGGCTGCGACTGCATGCGATTTTAATAATATCGCGGCGCAGCGGAGCGGATCTGCGAGCGAGCAAATCGGGGCTCGATAAGGCTCGAGGGGACTCCGAGGACGAGTTTACTCGTCGTTCGCGGATAACGGGTTAATATATCGCTCTCGCGTGATCGTTTCGCGCGCGGCCGCCTCCTATAAATTCATCTTTTCAGCTTTCCGTTACGTTCGTCGGACAGTCGTCCCGCACGGTTTTCTCGGTCTTCTCGACGTTTACGACGTTCACCCCTTCCGTTCCGTTCTCCAGTGGACGAGCGCTACCCTTCTAGCTGCCAATCGTCCGTAACAGCACCCCAGTCATATACACCATCAATTTCCGGCACAACTGCCAATTTCCGGCGGGATACCGGCTCGGCCGATCCGCCGCTTTGTGAACGTCGCGTTAAAATATTTCCTCGCGACCTTTTGTACCCGCTGCGCGTAAGCGCGCCCCTTATCCGAAGATCGCCGTCGGTTTCAACCCCCGGGGCAGCGGAAGAGGACGCCGGACAAATTTCCTTCGTATCGGAACAGGGTAATTCGATCGGATGATAAATCGTCGAGCTCGGGGCGAGTTTTCGATGCACCCTTCGCCGGTAAAAACTCGTTCGACGAATTTACCGGTGACTACTAAGACAGGGGTTGCGCTGGCGAAGCGAGGGGTGCGCTCGCTGTTTTGCCGGCCGTGTTTCCACCCCTATTTCGCGTCGACCGCGTTGCTTCCCGCGCGCAGATGTCAGCACCGACTGTCCGGCGAGGATCGCGCAGGGTAAATTGGCGGAATTATCGTCCGCTGTTGCGGAACACGAGCGAATCTTGGATGGCGCTGGTCGTTGCTGAAATCCACCCTTCTCGGTGCGTTCTTTCGAATTGAATCCTTGTGAAATATAGATTAATTTATAGGATTTTTAGATCGTGGAATTATAGCGATATACGCGAAGGATTATTATAGATCGCGGCTCGTCTCCTCCGAATCGACGAACCGTCGCGTTCGATTATTTCATGGATGTTCGTCGGCGGGTCGAAAGGGGCGAGGGGGTCGTTCACGAAAGTAATCGACGTCCGAGTGTCCCCGTCGGGCCCAATAACGGGCCCACGATTCCGTCGAAACGCGTAACAAAAGGGAGCATGGAACACAGGTAGCCCCGGATGTAATCGCCTTAGCCGAGATCCTTGAATGCCGTACCAGAAACGTCTACGACCCATAATAGCTATTTGACACACGTAATGATAATCCCATAATGCAAGGATCCGCTCGAAGTGGTCCCGGGTGCCCGACGAATGCCGAATATCTTCCGCCTGGCGTGCATCGAAATCATATTTCCCTATTGAATCCGTCGACAACCTTGCGCGGGAATGCGCTCGCGACGCAAAATATGCCATTATATACGATCGAACACAGGTAAAAAATCACATACCACGCGTGTCATCCGCGCGGATCCTTTCATACGAATTGACATAACTCCCCGGCACCCAATGGACCGATAGAAAGAGGAGAGTCGAGAATGGGGAGCGGAGCGATCCCTTGATCCCGCGAACAGGTTCGAGAAAATTAATACCCCAGGTTTAAGACGTTCGCGACTGCGTCGGCTCTGGCTCTGCAAATATTGGGGGTAGTGGAGCCGGTGCGATCTCTTAATCCTGCGAACGAGTTCGAAGCGAATTTTGCAACTTCGAGACACTCGGGGCTCGATTTGGACTAAGAGCATTAGCACCTTGTTTGGTTCCATTGACAATCTCTGGCATTGAAACACACTCTTTCGTTCGTTTCGACTGCGATTTTCAACCGCGGCCATGCTTAGACGAGACGCTCTACATTAAATTTCGATATACTGTAATGCCTATACTGTAATCCCTATTGATCTGTGATCCCAATAATCCCTATACTATACTGTAATCCCTAATTGACGCCCCGATCGACGCTTCATACATAACGTTCTGGCTGCGTTAAAATCAAGAGCAACGAAGATAAACCTCTCGCAGTGCTGATAAAACAAGAATCGTCTCTTTCTCTCGATCGTCGTCGAACAGTTAAGCTCGCGAGGCCGGCTAGGAGCGCCCCCGTTGGTTAATCGGCGAAGGAATAAAGGAAGGAAGCAACTCGTGGAACGACCACAAAAGGGAGAGGCAGGTGACACTCGAGGCCTAAATTAATTGCGAGTTCGGCCGCGCGTCACAATAAACACAGAGGAATAGAGGAGCCGGGTTACGGGAAAGGAGATCGCGGCGGGAACAAACAGATATTTACATATTTACGGGGGCGGAGGAGGAGGAGGAGGAGGAGGGGGCCGCGGAAAGGCAAGGAGGAGAGGAAGGAGCCGGGCCCGCGCGTAGAGAACAGTTTCAATTTGCATGATGGCGGTGTGGCTCGGCCAGGATCGCTGTAATCTCTCTGTTCCCGTCCTCGTCTCCTCTGTGTTTCGTTTCCCTCCGCCGACGTCACGAGAGAAGAGCAAATTTTATCGCAGCCATTCCGTGATTCGCAGTCAGACGGAAAGACGGCCGGGGTCCCGAAGTCCTGGAAGGCTTTGCCAAAGGGGCGAAAGCTTAACCTTTCATATCCATGTTTGCACTGGGCGAAGCAGCGGCCAGGAGGTACGGTGGTAGTCCCGGAGTCCGCAAGGACGGAAGTAAGTATACATTCGGCCTTTACCGCTGTATCAACCTACAGACCTCCCGACCTCTCTCTGCCTACCAACCTTTTCAAGGCGTAATTAAATGGCGGCGTGCCGCCGCCGCCACCACCGCCGTAGCCACCGACGTCGACGACGATCTCTTCGCTTTCCATTGCTCTGCTTCCGCTCTGCTTCCGCTCTGCTCCGCGTTGCTCCGCGCTGCTCCGCTCCGCGCCGCGCCGCGACCTTTTCGCGAGCGAGCTCGCCCTCTGTCTGCGTGTAAACGTGCACGGAAACCAGCCACGGCTGGGAAAAGTGCGTTTAATTCCATTTGAATCCCGTTCCGCCGAGTGTCGGCCGTGTGGTTCCGCGTTTCTCACTGGAGAATCGCCGGACATGTTAAGACCTCCTCTCTATCTTCTTCCAGGAACACCGGCGAACGACGTGTCAAACCTCCGCGTTCAAACGAGCCCCTGATTAAACTGCCAATCCGGGCCCGTTTGACCTGGCTCCTCCGCGGTTCCCTCGAACACCGACGATATACAGTAACGTCTCTATAATTGACACTCAGATTGTCCACAAAAATGGACAATTTGGGAAGCGGAGATACGATTATTCGATCCTTGCGGTTCATATTTATTGTTACGAATTGTCAACAACTATAATAGCGTATGCTGTACACAGTAATCTTGTAGCGTATGTATAACATTTACAAAAAATCGGTCTACACTGGCACCCCAATCTATCAGGAAATCCATCCTACTAGTCTCAGTAATTGGTCCAAAATTTTGCTATCGACCTAGGGGGACCAGTTACTGAGACTAGTGGGATGGATTTCCGGACAGATCCAAAAATCTCGAAAATGAATTCCACTAGTCTCAGTAACTGGTCCTCCTAAGTCGATAGCAAAATTTTGGACCAGTTACTGAGACTAGTGGAATTCATTATCGGGATTTTTGGGATCTGTCCATTTTTGTGGTCAATCTGGGCGTCAATTATTACTATATATATTATTATTATATATATATTATTACTATATATATATATTGGGCGTCATTATTACTATAGTCGTTTAATCTTCGTTTTTTGCAACTGATGCGGATCATTCTTGTTTGGCACGAAGATCCATGGTCTGCAACTTGCTGTGCCGAACAGTTTGCTAGAGTTATCAAGCCTGTTAGTCACCTCGAACGAAGGTAGTTTAGGACAAGGTAGTTTAATCTTCCTCGTATCCTTCGCAATCGACGAGAAAAATCGGTCGACGTATCGAGATCGCCGCGCACAGAACGAGGCTCCTGCCAAATGTCTCGAACGGGCGACTCGTTAAAGAACGAACCCCGATTAGAATTAGCCCGACTAGGCCTCGCCGACTCTCGCATGCAAATCGAGGAGGATCGCGCGGGGGTGGTTCGAGGACTCGTGCTCGTTCCCTGTCTCTCCCGGGTGGGGTGAGACAGATTGTTATACCTAAACAAATCGGATGGGGGATTGTTTGCAGTGGCATCGTTTTACGCATGAGGCCGCGGCCGTTCTTTATTCCTTTCTCGATTCTCGAGAGCCGATGCCACTTGAACGAGCCGGTAGAGTGCAGCCGGATGCCGAAGCTGGAACTGGAGCCAGAGCCCCGGCGGAGCGGGACGCGAAACGCCTAGGAATAAAAGTGGAGGAAGGAGATAGAAGAGACAGAAGAGAGGGGCGGACGGGGGTGTAGGGAGAGAGAGAGAGAGTCGCGAGAGAGTCGGCATTCTCTCGGTAGGTCGTCGGTCACCCCCGCAGGTTAGCTTTGATCTATGCCGGCCTACCAGAACTACCCCGCGAAAAAAAGCCCCCGTGCACGCCCCACTGTTATTTTATCCACTTGGAGGATCCTTCAGAGAGTCGAAGGTACTCTCCAACGTGCATGCCTGCCGTCCTCGTAGTCGGTAGTTGCTGGAGGAATGACGCCTGTGCGATTGTTTTTTCGTATTCGGCCCCGTGAACAGCGTAAGGGCGTCCACCCCGCCTCCTCTTTCTCTCTCTCTATCTCTCTCTCTCTCTCTTTCTCTTGCCGAGGATCCTCGTGTTCTTTTTCTCGGTTGCTGTTTATTCTCCAGAGAATTCTTCTTGAATCTGATCCAAATGAAGACAGCACAGTCATCTTCGGAGTAAATAATGCTGGAGAAAGTTGTAGCTGTTTGACGCGTCCTCTAAAAGCTTAGCACGCAGGACTAAGGAACTACCAGAGATTCTTGCGGTCATCGATGATTGATCAGTGAGTTCTCTTTTACTTGGAAGTGCTTCTTCGGATGTCACCTGATTTAACCCGATTCGACGGTGCCAAGACTTCTATTAATGCTGGAAAGGAGCAAGACCTTTATCACCTGGAAGTGCTTCTTCGGAGAAAATGACCTCGGACAATGACGTTTCCTAATTTCGATGGTGTCAAGAGCACTATGGGAGCTAGGATGAAGCAAGTTAAAGAGGACTCGCATAATGCAGTTTACGGAGGAGGCTCTAGGATCCCGAAATTGGAAGTCGCAGGGGCGAGATCTTTTTGTTCTTCTAATTGAAATAGAGTCCCTTTGTGATCCACCCCCGGAGGAATCCGGGAGGCGCGTATAGCCGTCGTCGCGCCTAAAACCGGCTTAAAAGACGACAATTAGACGACGCGGCTCGCAGAGTCGGTGTAACCTCGTCCGCCGGATTCTCCATATTCATGGGAGATCAGCGCGCGTTTAGTCGGGGGGAACGGGGGAGACGCCGGTAAGTTGATCAAAGGCTCGACTGCGATGTCGAGGCCCTCACAGCCCCTGCGAACCTTTCGCTCTTTATTACTCAAACAACTCCCGGGCACCCGAAGCTCAACTGTACTTTTCAAATAATGATCCCGTCATATTGTATACCTTTGCATTTTTGCATTAACAACCGCGCTCCTTTCTTTAATGTTTCAGGGACCGCCGCGGACGGGAAACACGGGGGACACGGCATCGCTTTTTCCCGCGGAGGGTCTTTCTATACCGAGAACCGTCATGCATCCGGATGATCGGAAGCCTGCCATCCTTCGCGCTTTCCCGGGCCAGCGACGTGCGAAATTATTCGTTTCGCCGGTCGAAACAGATTTCATGCGACACCGTGTCCGCGGTTCTTCTTCTTTCACTTCGCGTTGCCGATGTTTTAATTCGTGTCTCTGCAGTCTCTTCTAGCAATTTTCTGGTAACGTTGCACCGAAAAGAACATTTATTTCGTAAGAATTCGTCAGACTAATCTAACTAAATCAATATCTTCTGATAGGAAGATATTTTATATTTGTATATTCGTTTGCACCCTCTTCTTTATATTTTCTAGCAAGGTCAGAGGTTATACCCAATAAAAATTCGTGAGATCAACGAACCGAATATTTTTTCGCAGACCTGCCGCAGCCATCGTGTTGGCAGCATTTCAATTGTTACATTGCCATCACATTTATATCACTTTGTACGTCTGTATTTTAATTGTCTAGCAATGTACAGTGAGAAAAAAAAATATTTTTCTCGTACAAAAAAATTCGTAACTAAAAATATTTTTACAGATTTCAGAGTTCTGTTTTGAATGCGAACGAATGGCACGGAGGAGCATCGTCCCCGTGACGTCTTGAGGATCGATTTCCCAGGCAGTGGAGGAGTTTTTCTTTCGCGATCGAGCGTGCTCGTGCGACGTCACAATGGGGGAACAAGGGATCGCGGCTGATTAGCTGTTATCGCGATAATAGGTGACGTGACGTGTGTATGCGCGAAGGTCTCTCGTCCTGGTGGTAGGTTGAAGTCCATTGTCTTTCGATTGGCCGTCCTTCTGGAGCGATTCACGCGCGGCAGACGTCTATCCGCGCTCGAAATCGAACGTTCCCTCTTTCTCTCTCTTCCTCTCTCGCTCTCTCTCTCTTTCTCTCTCTTCCTCTGTCTCTCTCTCTCTCTTTCTCTCTCACTCTCTCTCTCTCTCTCGCCCTCTCTTTCTCTGTTCGTCCGCGTCGAAGCAAAAAGTATCGGCATTATTCCATCGAGCACATTTAACTCGTAGCCAATTGAACAATTTCCTTCTATTTTTGTCTTGCCTGTGGACGCCGCGACGGGTAACGGAAACCCGGTCGTCGAGGCAACCCGGAGAGCTTCAAAAGGATTCGATTATCTCTCTTCCACGACAATTTATCTAATTGCTTGTCGTTCTCTATGCGGCTCGCAGTTACTTTCTGTTGCATCTTTCATCTCTCTTATATTCGCGAAGGGTGTTACCAAGTGGAGAATCTCTTATCCGGCGGGTTGAAGTGTCAGATCGGGAAAACAATAAACCGCCGGGTATTACTTTGCCGGATAATCAGCCAATCACGGAATCGGCGTCGTTCGTGATCCTCTTAAGGGCGGCTTTTCGAGAGCGAGCGAAGCTCGTTATCGCGTCTTAATCCAGGGAATCCTTTCAACTTTCAGCCGTGTCTACGCTTTTCCGACCTAACTAAAGGATTTCTCTGCTTCCTCCACCTCCCCCTTCCATCCCCCCACACCACCCCCTTCCTCCACCGCCGCCATCGCCACCACCTCCTCCTCCTTCTCCTATCTCCGGCCTGTTCTTCCACGGGGGCGAGGATCCGCTCGACGTCTCTGTTTCTTGCCACGGCTGCCCTCTCCACGGGTCCCACCTCTTTGTCTCTCCAGCGCGTCGCGATTTATTCCGGGGAACTCGGATGCATTAACGAGTGTCATGGAAATTACTGGAGAAAGGTAAACGGAGCCCCGCGGGAACAAACGTTCCCCGATCGGGGAACGGAAAGTTCTTTCCTCGCCGTGATTCTCCCCTAACCCCGGCGCGATGCCTCGATGTCCTCAGGTGTTCACGCTTCGTGCCAACATCTCCAAGCGAAATAAAATTCCCTCGGCGTTTGTCACAGGCTACACGCGCGATCTCGTCGTCCTGACGCCTCTGTATCCGCTTCGTGTTCGAGGCTACAAGCATAATCGCATTTGTAGCTTCACTGCTCTTCGGTGGCCTCGCTTCGTATTAGCATCTGTAAGCAGAATAGAATTTTCTTGGAATTATTATTATTATTATTTTCTTATAATCTGCAACGGAATTTTATTTCGGCAATTAAAATGGTTTAGCAATATCTAAGTGGACCTTGCAATGGTACCCGGAGGCTCTCGCGAGGCCATCGATATTTTCTGTACACCGATCTCCGCCATTCTGCTGAAAACGAACAGCAGATAATATCCTTAAATATCATAGAAATATAACCCTTAAATCTAATTCTAATTAATTATTAAAGCGCGTCTCAATTAAAATATCTGCGTAAATTTTGACCTGTAGAACCAGGACACCGCTGCATATATATATACCAAACCCATTAATACTACCCTGGGGTCTATCATGACCCGAACAATTCCAAAGCAATTGCGAATACGAAGCTTCGAATTTATGGATCTTGTCGTCTTAATTTATATCCTACGTAA